>NC_134354.1:172103991-172740657 GCF_048569485.1 Anomaloglossus baeobatrachus | reverse complement strand
AATTTATTTGGCTCAGTATTCTTACTAAATGTACACAAAACCATTTAGTCACAGAGGTTTCACAAGAACAAATAATTAAAGTATAAAGGCTACAGAAATTTAGATGAATCTCTTTAAGGTTATAAAATAACTTAAATCTCCTAATATAATTAGAGTGAAAATTATTTTTCTGCTCTCTTTTACTTCTCGGCCACAATCCACATCAGGACCATACAGTTTATTTGGCTGTATTGCTCAATAGCTATAGGCTGCATTGAAGTTGGGTTCAATCTGGTGGAAAAGGCATGGGTATCAATAGTACTGAAGGTAGGGGGTCACCAGCTTGGCTAAAGTATCTCCATTACTTTCAGTTAGCACTTCAAAGCTGGAATAGCATGCATAAAAATCATCATTTTGTTTGGGAGGAGGCAGCTACATGAGCACTGATACAGTATATGACATCTATATTTCAACAGGCTGCATCTGATTGTTTTCTCTCCAATTTCTGTACCATAACTCAGAGGTGGATCTAGGTTTTTCCAGCACTTGGGGCTAGAATTCTGATTAGCTACCCCCTCACATGTGGTTTAAGTAGTTGTCATGTGACATTTACAGTCATGTGACGATGAGTTGCTCTTCTTAATTATCTCAATGTTCAATGAAAAACTATAGCTCCTGCTTTATAAAGAGAGGCAAGAAAAACATGTAATGTCACATGACTGTAAGTTTGAAATTCGTATATGAATGGAGTGGCCATGTCATGACTGCTAGAACCAGAAAGCAGAGCTGAATCCTTATAGTGAATATATTACACGCTGTTAGGATTGTGCATGCTACAGTTATGCTACAGTGCATAATTTTATAATTAAAGAGCCTGTCCAGGTTTGTGATGAAAATCTGCAGTCACTCAACATGACTGCAGACTTCCGAATTCTCAAAAAACACACACTCTACACTTTTTGGATTCTTCCATGCCGGTGGCAAAAGGTGATAGTCATGTGAGCGCCGGAATGCGTTTTGCATACTTATGGCCACATTTCGACTAGAGGAGTCCAGCCATACTCAAATCACTTGTACTGAGTAAGACCAGGCACATCAAGGTGGCACATATATGCATGTATATAAGGGTCATAGATGTGTTTTGTGACCTCTCACTCTCACTGCCAGCACAGTAGAATCCAGACAGTGTGCAGTTCACATGCTGTGAGAATTCAGAAGTCCACAGTCACATGGATTGACTACAGACTTTCATCAAAATTTAATTATCTAACATTAATAAAAACATAGTAATCCTTAACTTGTCAGATGGCACAAAACTTTATTAACATAGCCATGTAAAACATAATCTCAGAACTTATGGATTGTTACATATGCACAGGATCAGAACTAATAACAGCACAAGAATACATCACCAGGAACACAGCATCGCAACACACAAAAGTACAGAAATACATCACCAAAACCAGCATCAATACATGGTACATCAATATTAATGTAAGGTCTACTCCATATACATTTTTTATTGCATGAACTGACAACTCCCAGTATAACTTTAACAATGTTAAGGAGATACTGGGAGTTATCAGTCATCATCAGACTGACATACAGGAACTAAAGTACTGATGAGCAGTTGTCAGTATCACAAATAAATATTTACATTCAGGTACCTTATAGATGATGTTGTCCCTGATTGGACTAGTTTGCTTTCTTTTCTTCATCTTGTCGGGACGTCATGATAACTTTTCACATTCAGAGCTTATGTCTGCAGGCTTCATCTTCTCCAACACATGTTCTTAAAATAAAAAATATCTGCCCTACGCTGTGCCCCTGAATAAATAATTAAATAATTAACATTCACTGTGTTCCCTGCACAAAATATGACTCAAACACTGTCCTTGTTATGGCCCTCTACACTGCCCTCTCTTTTCCATACTGAGCCCCCTCTTTACATGGTCCTCTACACTGTGTTCCCCCATACTACCCAGTCTTTATAATCTGCCCCTCATCATGCTCCCCTTCCTCGGCATATTGTTCTCTCCTGGCTGTGCCCTTACACCATCCCCCCATGCATTTGCCTCTCTATGTTGCATCCCCACACACATTATCCTTTTTATATTCTGTGCCACCTCACAATTTTCTCCTCCCATACTGTCTCCTCACACTATTCGCCTCAAAAGGCTTCTCACACATTTCCACCCTCCCTCAGACTGTCTCCTCTCACATCCCCAGATTACGCATACTTACTCCTCACATACTTACCCCCTCACTCCCCATAGTGTCTTCTCACACATACTGTGTCCACATCCATCCCATCCCCCTCCCTCTGAATTCTGTGTATGCATACACCCCCTCTCATATTTTCCTCATACATGCCCCCCTTGTTTACTGTTTGATTGTAAATCCCCTCTTTTCTCACCATACTGTGTCCACACCAATCCCATGATACTTGCTCTCCAATACTATGTCTGCATACAATCACTTCATCGGTCCCCAAACTTTGTCCACACCCATGCCCCATTCACTCCCCCTACTGTGTTTGCATCAATCCTCCTCTTGTTCCCCTTACTGTGTCTACATCCATCCCTTCTTGCTCACCATTAGAGATCAGTGAACCTGTTAGACAAAGATCCGCCAATTTCAAATTTGGTATGAGCCTTAGCCTCTTCTAACTCTCTGATTTAAGGGCATAAACATTGAAAGAAAACAAGTCAAGAAAAAAAATAGCTCAGAATCAACAGGATCCGCTGAAGTATTCCAGAGTTATGACCTGTTAAAGTAACACTGGTCAGAATTGCAAAAAATGGCCTGGTCATTACAGTGAAAACCACGCTAAGAGTTAAAGGTTAAAGGGGTTAAAGTATGGCCAAAAATGGGGTAGCAAAGTTTCAGACTTTTTCATTAAACTCACAAGTATTGGCATGGCTGTGATTGGCTAGGTAAATCACTGTAAAAAAAGAAAAAATGATGTGGGCTACAAAAGTTAAAAGGTAGTAAGAGGAGGATAGCATTATACACACCATAATTCAGAATGTTTCCTGCAGGACCACGCTGCAGTCAGACTCTCTTCTGGGCCCACTAATTAAGGTTCATTAATATTCACTGCTTCGCCTGTACATGCTCTGTGTCAGTGTCTGTGATTGTTTGCAACTGCTATACATGCCCCCCACCCTGTGTCGCCATCTGTGATTGGTTGCAGTCAGTTTGCTGTATAGTAGTATAAAAAGAAATAAATAATTTATAAAAATGTACATATGCTCCCGCTAGCAAGGGTAAAGCAACAGAGGCAGGCTGCAGTTCCCACCCGTGTTCTTTACGGTGGCTCTATATCAAAATAGAGATGAAAAAAGATGTAGGGTTCCTTCCATTTTTGATATCCAGCCATGGTAAGCAGACAAGTATGGGCTGGTATTGTCAAGATGGGAGGCACCATGGATATTGGCCTCCTCAGTCTAAAAATACCAGCCCAAAGCTACCCAAAATTGTTGCATTCATTTGATGCGAAAATTTCAGGATTTACCCGTCTCACTCCAATTGCCGTAATGCGGTGGCAATCAGGGTAATAAGGCGTTAATGACAGCTGGATAGAAAAAATAGGGGAACCCTACATCTGTTTTCTCCCTATATTTTGATATCTAGCCACGGTAAAGCACACAAGTGGGAGCTGCAGTCTGCCTCCGTTGCTTTACCTGCACTGGCTATCAAAATATGGAAGGAGCCTACATAATTTTTTAAAAATTATATATTTATTTTTACACTACTATACAGCAAACTGATTGCAACAAATCACAAACAAGGATACAGGGTGGGGGCATGTATAACAGTCTGCAACCAATCACAGACACTGGCACAGAGGGTGTTTAGGGGAAGCAGTGAATATTCATGAACCTTAATTATCAGGCATTGAAGAGAGTTTGACTGCATTGGGAAACAAGGTATATCTAATTTCCTGCTCTTACTACTATTTAACTTACACCCCAAACCCCTAGTGCTTACTACAGCCATTTTACAGCCCTAAATATCCATGGGTCCTCTCAAAGCTACTCACAAATTTTCAAATTCTGACAAGTCTATTAAATACATTAATAGAACCACTCAGCTCTGGCCCAATGTTAAATTTTGTGCATTGTCTTCTTCCTGGGAGAGGTACCAAAATCCAGGCTGGTGTGAAAGCTGGCAAGCCATGAGGGATTTTAATGTACTTTACACAATTTGGAATTTGAAATATTTTGAATATAAATATTTGTTTGCTGGAAATTACTTGTCCAGTTGGGTTGACATTTGTTTAGTTGTTCTTTCAAGTTATTTATTGCAGGTAGAATTACTGCACCTAGCAAGACAGGAAGAAAACAAGGTTACTGACTGGAAAATATAGAGAACTAGTGTGATGAAGTAGGAGGATTCAGAAAGTTTCTTGATTGACTCAAAAGATAGTTGACACATTAATGCAGCATTCTGATTGTTAGATAGAAGAGTGTGGTGGACTACTAACGTAGGTTCATATTTACAAGGGAGTGCCAGATCATCTGTTTCATTCCAGTGTCTTGCGTTTTGAAAATCCGTACCATATATGAATTTGAATAAGGAAAAAAAAAACATTTTTGTGCCAAAGTTACTATTATTTTGGTCAGTTATTTTAAGATGTTTATATCAATGCAGTACCCGTTAGTAGTGCCAAGATTAATAGTGTTCTATAATATTATACTTTCCACTTGTAATTTGTAACAGCAAAGTCATAATCTGGCAAAAACAGTCTTGTGGAACTATTTGCAGGGATGTCTGAGCTGGATTAACAGTCTGAAACTGGAATAACGACCTGTCTTCATTCAATGGACATTTGCTATTTGAGCCACATCACTGGAGTTTCATCAGAGCTCATTTTATCCCATGGAACTGGCAATGCATTCAATATAAACTGTTCTGTTTTGACAAGCTAGCCTTGTTCATTTGCTGCATAACCAAACTTTTTGTTCCTTATTATAAAATATGTAATTTTCTTTACTTTAATACATATATTGCCATTTTCTAAGTACAAACAGTACATAATTGTAGTCTTTGTATTATTAGAATAATTGTAAGTTCTTCAAAGGAGTACATTTTTTTTAATTATTTTTTGGGCAAGGTTAGCTCAACAACTCAAACATTTGTAAAGTGGCAATGTGACGCCCTGGCCTATCAGGTCATCACAGGGTATTGTGCAACCTGCCCTTCTGCACAGTATCCACCCTCCTTGGTTAAGGGTTCCCAGTCCTCTGGTGTTGTTAACAGCTAGTCCAATAAAAATCCTAGGAACACTTCCCACTTGAACCTGACAGACACACCATTGGGGATCTGAAGGGAATAAGGCCGCCCACATGGGGGGTTGGTAAGGAGAAAGTGAGGACAGTGACAGTTGAGAGTTGAGAGTGAAGGAGAGAGAAGGTGAAGTGGCTCTCATGAGGAGAGGCCATGGAGGAGAGCTCCTGTATACTAGGTGGCAGATGTTGGTCTGGGCCTGGTAGGAGCTGGAACCTCGGTCGCAGGGGATAGTGTTATGATCCGGAACCATGGAAGACCACCACAAATCATTGTTAAAAGGTGACAAGAGCATTGGCAACTAATCTGGCCGCCATCCCCTTACTAAACATCACAACTAGAAGTAGCCGAGGGGTGAACTAACATCCTGTGCACCGCGAACCAAGCCGGAGAACTAACTATCCTAAAGGAAGGAAAGATGAATAACTCTCTGCCTCAGAAAATAGACAAGAATAGCTAGCCCCCCACATTCAAAGACTGCGGTGATATAGGAAAAACACAATACACAGATAGATGACAGGATTAGCCAAACGTGAGGCCCCCACTGACTAAAATAGGAAAGGACAGGAAAGGGACTGATGGTGGCTAGAGAAAAACCCTGCAAAATTCCAAATTCCTGATAGTACAAAAAGGCCCCCAGATTGCAAGATCTGAACTCCGTCCTATTCCAGGTGCTTTTGTCATACCAATGAACAGAAAACAAGAATCATAACAAATTCAACAAGCCACAAACACATGGACCCAAAGGAGCTATACTCCAAACAGAACTGCAGGGAGTTCCCCAGTCAAGCAACTGAGGGGGAAAATCCCTGCATGCAAATAAACTGAAAACAACCACAGAAAATGACAAACCCAGATAAGAGCAAAAGAACCAAACAATAAATAAAGAGCAAGCACTTATCTGGGGTAGATGCGGTGTGGAGCAGAATGAAGAAGGCTGGTGATACAAATAACAACTGACATCCGGCACAGCCTGCTATCAGACCAGGATTTAAATAAGCAGAGAGTTAGCAAAGGAAACGCCCATTGCACAACACACCTGGTCCAAGTCCAAACCATTCCTGGCCACCAGAGGGAGCCTCCCAGCAGCCAAAACATAACTAACATTCACAACAGGATAGTGTCAGGGGGCACGGACAGCCAAGGAGAGCAGCCGGCGGCCTTGAGCTATCACCGAGCAAGGGCCAGGACAAGACGGGGTACATGGACCCTAGGCCGGAAAGTAGCTTCAAGCGTTCCGGTAATTTACACGACGGGGGTGAAGATTTCAAGTGTTATTCCCAACCTCCAAAATCGGGGTACTAGCGCACCGATGGGATAGGACTTTCCCCCTACAGTCCAAAAAAATCCTACACGTGAACCCTGAGAGCAAACTCACTCCATTAGCCATATAGGTGAGCGGGACCCAGAGAGTTTCATACTAACGGGTCCAAGTGAGACTAAAGTGCCAGGGATAGGGCCACAGACCAACAACAACACCGAGGGCACGGATCCAGGCGTGCTCCCCGCAGACTACGGTTTTGCTCATAACTTTGGTTTACAAGCTGTCAGTGTGGTTATTCTGGGACTGAGTGAGTACATCGGAAACCCGCTGCACCTATTCCCCAATGGCACCCAAACACCATCCAACACCAACGGGCCCTGAGAAACCAACCTCCTACCACGGAGGGGTTAAACATCAGGCTGTCACACCATCGTCACCAGGCTCCCCAACGGCAGCGGTGGTCCCTGATATTACCACGCATCGTGGGTGGCGTCACGAACTTTCCAAAATCCCCCTGTACATATCTCCCCCCTTCTTTTAATCGAGTGTCCGCGCGACTCCCGGGTCCGGTGACCCCTCGAGCCACCACAGATCCAGATCCGAGTGGCAGCAGCAGCCCAGCTGCTCGCACGGGGGCAGTACACTAAGGTTTGCAACTTAACCTTTTATTTTTTTCACACAGCTTATCAAAAAAATATGGACAGACAATATTTTTTTACAGACACATTATAAAACCATAATAAATCTATAAGTGATACATGTCTACCAGGCCACCATCAGGGCATTATTGTCCTTAAACGTGTACAAGGCAAGGCAGTACAGGGGGACAGCCAACCATAGCCCCTACTTTAGCTGGATGTGCGTCTGACGGCACACATCCAGCTGAAATGCATTGCAGCACAGAGATGGATCAGGTGCCTGTGCTACAATATACACTGCTTGTCAAATAGTGGCCAGAAGTGAATGTCAGCTGGTTTTTGGCACATGACAGTGATGTCATGCACCATGGCACAGTCAGCTGCCAACCACTGCACCCTGGCTCCAAATGAGAACATGGCACAACATGGCAATGGAGGGAAGGTGAGTAGAATTTTTTAGTTTTTTATGAATTAGAGACAGAAACAGGACTACATATACAAGAAAGGGGCCCAAGATAAGGGCATACATACCAAGATGGGGACAATTTATCTGGAATGGCTCAGGATGGATGCATATATACCAGAATGGGGACATACAGTTAGGTCCAGAAATATTTGGACAGTGACACAATTTTCGCGAGTTGGGCTCTGCATGCCACCATATTGGATTTGAAATGAAACCTCTACAACAGAATTCAAGTGCAGATTGTAACGTTTAATTTGAAGGTTTGAACAAAAATATCTGATAGAAATTGTAGGAATTGTACACATTTCTTTACAAACACTCCACATTTTAGGAGGTCAAAAGTAATTGGACAAATAAACCAAACCCAAACAAAATATTTTTATTTTCAATATTTTGTTGTGAATCCTTTGGAGGCAATCACTGCCTTAAGTCTGGAACCCATGGACATCACCAAATGCTGGGTTTCCTCCTTCTTTATGCTTTGCCAGGCCTTTACAGCCGCAGGCTTCAGGTCTTGCTTGTTTGTGGGTCTTTCCGTCTTAAGTCTGGATTTGAGCAAGTGAAATGCATGCTCAATTGGGTTAAGATCTGGTGATTGACTTGGCCATTGCAGAATGTTCCACTTTTTTGCACTCATGAACTCCTGGGTAGCTTTGGCTGTATGCTTGGGGTCATTGTCCATCTGTACTATGAAGCGCCGTCCGATCAACTTTGCGGCATTTGGCTGAATCTGGGCTGAAAGTATATCCCGGTACACTTCAGAATTCATCCGGCTACTCTTGTCTGCTGTTATGTCATCAATAAACACAAGTGACCCAGTGCCATTGAAAGCCATGCATGCCCATGCCATCACGTTGCCTCCACCATGTTTTGCAGAGGATGTGGTGTGCCTTGGATCATGTGCCATTCCCT
The DNA here is from genome assembly GCF_048569485.1 of Anomaloglossus baeobatrachus. Classification (NCBI taxonomy): domain Eukaryota; kingdom Metazoa; phylum Chordata; class Amphibia; order Anura; family Aromobatidae; genus Anomaloglossus; species Anomaloglossus baeobatrachus. Next base: position 172,732,106 of record NC_134354.1, on the reverse strand, counting down.
TTCTTCTCCAAACTTTTTTCTTCCCATCATTCTGGTACAGGTTGATCTTTGTCTCATCTGTCCATAGAATACTTTTCCAGAACTGAGCTGGCTTCATGAGGTGTTTTTCAGCAAATTTAACTCTGGCCTGTCTATTTTTGGAATTGATGAATGGTTTGCATCTAGATGTGAACCCTTTGTATTTACTTTCATGGAGTCTTCTCTTTACTGTTGACTTAGAGACAGATACACCTACTTCACTGAGAGTGTTCTGGACTTCAGTTGATGTTGTGAACGGGTTCTTCTTCACCAAAGAAAGTATGCGGCGATCATCCACCACTGTTGTCATCCGTGGACGCCCAGGCCTTTTTGAGTTCCCAAGCTCACCAGTCAATTCCTTTTTTCTCAGAATGTACCCGACTGTTGATTTTGCTACTCCAAGCATGTCTGCTATCTCTCTGATGGATTTTTTCTTTTTTTTCAGCCTCAGAATGTTCTGCTTCACCTCAATTGAGAGTTCCTTAGACCGCATGTTGTCTGCTCACAGCAACAGCTTCCAAATGCAAAACCACACACCTGTAATCAACCCCAGACCTTTTAACTACTTCATTGATTACAGGTTAACGAGGGAGACGCCTTCAGAGTTAATTGCAGCCCTTAGAGTCCCTTGTCCAATTACTTTTGGTCCCTTGAAAAAGAGGAGGCTATGCATTACAGAGCTATGATTCCTAAACCCTTTCTCCGATTTGGATGTGAAAACTCTCATATTGCAGCTGGGAGTGTGCACTTTCAGCCCATATTATATATATAATTGTATTTCTGAACATGTTTTTGTAAACAGCTAAAATAACAAAACTTGTGTCACTGTCCAAATATTTCTGGCCCTGACTGTATATACCATGATGAGGACATACATACCAGTATGGGCCCAGGATGGGAACATATATAGCAGTTTGGATATATATATATATATATATATATATATATATATATATATATATGTTTGTTTGTTCTCCTTGTGTTTCCCCAATGGGGATTATGATGGAGCTATTACAGCAAAATGTTAAAAAAATGTAATACTATAAATTGCAGTGTGTTTTACTGGAGCAAAAATAAAATGAAACCAAACATATATATACAGTGCTGGCCAAAAGTATTGGCAACCCTGCGATTCTGTCAGATAATACTCAGTGTATTCTTAAAAATGATTGCAATCACAAAATCTTTGGTATTATTATCTTCATTTATTTTGCTTGCATATATATACACAGTACATATATATTAGGATGGGCCCAGGATGGGGACATATATACCAGGATAAGGACATACTGTATATATCAGCATGTCCCAGAATGGGGACATAAAAACCATTGTAAATCATTGTCATTGAGCCATTTATTCACCTATCTTGACCTATGCTTTGGAACATTGTCTTCGTTGAACACTATGTCGTCCTTTTCATACACACATTACTCGAGTGTACGAAGCAAGTCATCCTGTAGGATCTTCTGTCCACTTTTTGTATTTTTTTGCAAACTCAAGATGACACTTCTTATGGAGTTGAGGCTTTTTTACTTTTTTTTGGGCCATTATTCTGGACTTGGGTAGTGTGTGTCACATGGTGCTTGCATAGACGTCTGTGATCTCACTATTACGATGCATGCCAGCCACCTCCCCTGCCATGTTTGTATAGAAAGAAATGATAAACCTTGTGATGAGTCGACTTGTTGACGACGATATTTTTGCCTGGATGTCTACCCTTTGGCTTTTGAATGGGAGGATGGATTTTATTTCTTATTCTTCCAACTGTCAATGCACTCACATGATGCATTTTGGCAATCTTCTTGGCCGACAGACGACAATTGATGAGGTTGATGATGATGTTTCTGTCACGTGTATGACACAGTAACCAGGGGTAGGGGCACATAGACTCAGACTAAGGGGCCCTAAACTGTCTCTTATACCAGGAGTAAGCTCGATGGTAGCCAGGCCTGGACCACCAATGTGACTCTATCTCCTGAGCAGTCCTGGTCTAAAGGGCACTTTACACACAGCGACATCGCTAGCGATGTCGCTGGTGAAAGCACCCACCCATGTCGGTTGTGCGTCACGGGCAAATCGCTGCCCGTGGCGCACAACATCGCTAACAGCCATCACACGTACTTACTTGCCTAGCAACGTCGCTGTTGCCGGTGAACCGCCTCCTTTCTAAGGGGGCAGTCCATGCGGTGTCACAGCAGCGTCACTAAGCGGCCGTCCAATTGAAGCGGAGGGGCAGAGATGAACGGCCGTAACATTCCGCCCACTTTCTTCCTTCCTCATTGCCGGCGGCTGCAAGACGGTGATGTTCCTCATTCCTGCAGTGACTCACATAGCGATGTCTGCTGCCGCAGGAACGACGAACAACATAGTACCTGTAGCAGCAACGATATTTGAGATTAGAACGACGTGTCAACGATCAATGATATGGTGAGTATTTTTGATCGTTAACAGTCGTTCCTGCTTTTCACACGCAACGACGTCGCTAACGAGGTCGGATGTGCGTCACGAATTCCGTGACCCCAATGACTTCTCGTTAGCGATGTCGTTGCGTGTAAAGTGGCCTTTACAGGGAGGGCTGGGATCGGAGTAAAGAACCCCACAAATACCAACAGACAGGGTAAAACCAAAGCTCAAATTCACTACAAGCACACACAGGGGAAGAGACTATACGTTCTCAGAAAGAAATAAAGTACAGGGAGGAAATAAATAACAAGGATATTTCCAGACAGCACACTAAATAGCATACATCCCCCTTCACCAACAACTGAGTCACCACGGACAAAGACCGACGATGCTAGAGCAGAACTAGAGCTATCTTCAGCAGTTATACTAGGTTCCACCATCTTTAAAATGGTGGAGGCAGCTTTGATAGGATGTCAGCAACATGTGACCCCGGCAGCCATTCACCAGCCAGCAGGAATTAACTCCTGCTATACCGAAGAGCAGAAAGCACAAACCATTGGACGCCTGACTCTGGCTGACCAACTAAGAAGCATCAGGTAGCCTGCCAGACTCTGCAATGTGAATAGAGTCTGGAGTCACCATGACAGTATCTCTTTTCTTGGGAAATTGTCTTATAGCTGCTCCTCAATTCGAACCAGTGAACTTTCACTTAGGACTTATCCTAATATCATACTGAGTTACTAAGGAATGTGAGAACATGTTGTAATTTGTAGCATAAAGGAAGAAAAGGATTCTTATACCACTATAATCAAAACAGTAACAATGCAGTGACATGACAATAATCTGCATAACTAATCATATGCTAAATAGTTATAAGTCAAATTTATATATGAGATAGCAAAAATGATTATCTATAAAATTAAGGCAGTCTCACACTTAGGGGTACTTTGCACGCTACGACATTGCTAGCCGATTGTAGCGTTGCTGAGCTTGATAGTCCCCGCCCCGTCACAGATGCGATATCTTGTGAAAGCTGCCAAAGCGAACATTATCGCTACGGCAGCTTCACACGCACTTACCTGCCCTGCGACGTCGCTCTGGCCGGTGACCCACCTCCTTCCTAAGGGGGCGGGTCGTGTGGCGTCACAGCGACGTAGCACAGCAGGCGGCCAATAGAAGCGGAGGGGCAGAGATGAGCGGGATGTAAGCATCCCGCCCACCTTCTTCCTTCCTCATTGCAGGCGGGATGCAGGTAAGGAGATGTTCCTCGCTCGGCGGCTTCATACACAGCGATGTGTGCTGCCGCAGGAACGAGGAACAACATCGTACCTGTCGCTGCAGCGAAATTATGAAAATGACCGACACTACACAGATCACCGATTTACGCCGCTTTTGCATTCATTTATCGGTGCATCTAGACTTTAGACGTTGCAACGTCGTTACTGGTGCAGGATGTGCGTCACTTTCAATCTGACCCCGACGACATCGCAGTAGCGATGTCGCAACATGCAAAGTACCCCAAAAAGCTGTAGTGGATGGTGAGATATGGAGCCTGAAAGTCATAACGTCAAAAGATTGTTACCGTTTTGCTCGGCAATGCATTACATTCTAATTTCTTTTTTATAAGTAATTTATAGCATATGCATAAATCAAGTAAACTACTTTCTATTCTTTGTTAAAAAATTCCATTAAATGTTTTAGATGTTAATTTCTTGCTTGTTGCAAAGATTATTCTGGGTGACCTCATAAATGTAGCAGACAATATTACTAATATTCAATAATTGTATTTCTTACTATATACAAGTCATAGAAATACAGTAGCTGAAACTTTGAAGATAAAGGACTTTGCTTTGTGTTTGATCAAATGTAATACAATTATGCATTAAATGTGAAAGGATAGCTGCAGCAAGGGTGAGGCATGCCAAAGTGTTTCCTTAATAACTAGTGTGCAAAGTGCCCTGGTAACAGTGACTGCCATAGATTACCTTTAATAAAAATAACTTCAGAATTGTCCATGAGTACCTCAGTATAAGCCACAATTTTAGCTCCCTTACAAAGTGAAAAGTCAGATGCATTTCTACATTCTGCATTATTTTTTTTGCTATGGACAGCGCGGTGGTTCAGTAGTTAGCATTGCAATCTTGAGATCCTGCTTTCAAATCCCACTAAGTGGTAGATATGTAAGAAGTTGTTTGTTCTTCTTGTGTTTCCCCAATGGGGAATAGTATGATGGAGCTATTACAGCATAATGTTAAAAAAATGTAATACTATAAATTGCAGTGTGTTTTACTGGAGCAAAAATAAAATGAACCCAAACATATATATACAGTGCTGGCCAAAAGTATTGGCACCCCTGCAATTCTGTCAGATAATACTCAGTTTCTTCTTGAAAATGATTGCAATCACAAATTCTTTGGTATTATTATCTTCATTTATTTTGCTTGCAACGAAAAAACACAAAAGAGAATGAAACAAAAATCAAATCATTGATCATTTCACACAAAACTCCAAAAATGGGCCAGACAAAAGTATTGTCACCCTTAGCCTAATACTTAGTTGCACAACCTTTAGCCAAAATAACTGTGAACAACCGCTTCCGGTAACCATCAATGAGTTTCTTACAATGCTCTCCTGCCCTTAGTGCCCTTTAGACCAGGACTGCTCAGGAGATAGAGTCACATTGGTGGTCCAGGCCTGGCTACCATCGAGCTTACTCCTGGTATAAGGGACAGATTAGGGCCCCTTAGTCTGAGTCTATGTGCCCATACCTCTGGTTACTGTGTCATACACGTGACAGAAACATCATCATCGACCTCATCAATAGTGGTCTGTCAGCCAAGAAGATTGCCAAAATGCATCATGTGAGTGCATTGACAGTTGGAAGAATACGAAATAAAATCCATCCTCCCATTCAAAAGCCAAATGGTAGACATCAAGGCAAAAAAATCGTAGTCAACAAGTCGACTCATCACAAGGTTTATCATTTCTTTCTATACAAACATGGCAGGGGAAGCGGCTGGCATGCATCGTAATAGTGAGATCATAGACGTCTATGCAAGCACCATGCGACACACACTACCCAAGTCCAGAATGATGGCCCAAAAAAAAGTAAAAAAAAGCCTCAACTCCATAAGAAGTGTCATCTTGAGTTTGCAAAAAAATACGAAAAGTGGACAGAAGATCCTACAGGATGACTTGCTTTGTACATTCGAGTAATGTGTGTATGAAAAGGACGACATAGTGTTCAAGGAAGACAATGTTCCAAAGAATGGGCCATTCTGATATATACAATATGTCCCTATCCTGGTATATATGTCTCCACCCTGGGCCCATCCTAATATACTGTATATGTGCTGTGTGTATATATGCAAGCAAAATAAAGATATGAAGATGATAATACCGAAGAATTTGTGATTGCATGAAAAAATGTGGGCACCCCTATTGATGTTAACCTCTTTTCTTTAACAATTGGGTTTTTGCAACTGCTATTTCTGTTTCATATATCCAATAACTGATGGACTCTGTTTCTGTTAGTACAATAAACCTCATTTCAATCCAGAAATATTACTCAGTCCATCAGTTGTTAGATATATGAACCTGAAATAGCTGTTGCAAAAACCCAAATTGTTATAAAGAAAAAAAGGTTAACATTAATAGGGGTGCAATGAAAAGCACAGACATTTTTAACTGACGGGTAAATATGCATATGTGGGTAGTCCATGTGCCACCCGTGATTCGTGGTCTGTGATCGTATATGGACGTATACCCACCTGTCCCATTCCTGCTGTCCGTGGTGCTGAAGTCTCCAGCTCTGCAGCATCAGGTGGCCACTGTCTCTCACTTGTGCAGCTACTTCGGGGTAGGCCCTGGCTGCATACATGAATATGCATGCCATAATGAGCCAGCCAGGAAGAAGCTGAGAGCAACTGCTGAACACAGAGTCAGTGGAGAAGGTGAGTTGAAAATGCTTTTTATTTTCAATGTCCGTGTTTTTCTGGTACGTGTTTCACGGATCACACCATGTGGTCTGTGGGACACCAGTGATGCCAGAAAAAAACAGATGTCTTCGTGCGGAAATCACAAATAGGCATGTACGCCGCACTGAGACATGGTCAGTGAAAAATCACTGATATATGAGCAGACCCATTGATTATAATGGCTGTACGTATGGCCTTGATTCTGGTACGTATAAAAACTAGCACATACGTACCAGACGTACAGACATCTGAAAGAGGCCTTAGGGGTGCTTGGACTGCCGAGCACGATAGTACCCACCCCCGTCGCACATGCAATAACTTGTGATAGCTGCCGTAGCGAACATTATCGCTACGACAGCTTCACACGCATTTACCTGCCCTGCGACGTCGCTCTGGCCGGCGACCCGCCTCCTTCATAAGGGGGCGGGTCGTGCGGCATCACAGCAACGTCACACGGCAGGCGGACAATAGAAGTGGAGGGGCGGAGATGAGCGGGAAGTAAACATCCCACCCACCTCCTTGCATAGCCGTTGGAGGCAGGTAAGGAGATGTTCCTCACTCCTGCTGCTTCACACACAGCGATGTGTGCTGCCGCAGGAACGAGGAACAATATTGTATCGCGTTACTGGCACCGGAACTGGCGTCGGATGTGCTTCACTTTCCATTTGACCCCGACGAGATCGCAGTAGCGATGTCGCAGCGTGCAAAGTACCCCTTAGACTGTCTTTTAGGCATGAAATAAACAAGTTGAGACCTAATGCAACATCTACTGTTTCTTTCTCAGTTCCACAAGAAGGATGTCTTTAAGACCCTGGATGCATCGGTGTTTAACTGTGCTCATATAAAGAACATACTTGGCCATTGAATCACTTTCACTCACGGGGCCTAAAATGAAACATGGTCAGGAAGTGTCCTCTTGTCTGACTACATGAGAGTTTCTGGTGTCACGGAGGTACATTTCAATACTGGAATAATGAATTAACAGATGTACTGCTCTATATTGAAGGAGAAGATTCTAACTTCATTCCATATCCTAGGTAGACATACACTTTTTCTGAATGCATGATGCTTACAGAAAAATATGGGGGTGACAGTGTCCCTATGTGGGGCTGTATGAGTGCTGCTGGTGTCAGAGGGCTAAATTTCATCCATGTTATCATGAATTCACAGTTGTATTGCTCTATATTGAAAGAGAAGCAGCTACCATCACTCCGTATCCTTGGTAGACCTGCAGTTTCATAAATATGACAATCATCCGAAGCATACATCCGTGCATTTCTGAAGACAAAGGTGAAAGTGATTCAATGGCCCAGTGTCTCCTGATCTGAACCCAATCAAACATCTGTGAGGAATTCTGAAGAGGCAAATCACTCTACATCCAGAATCCAGGCTCTAAGGGGTACTTTACACGCTGCGACATCGCATCCAAAATTTCGTCGGGGTCACGTCGTTAGTGACATACATCCGGCATCGGTAGCAACATCGCAACGTGTAAATCGTTTGTGCGACGATAAACGATCGCAAATGCGTCGAAAATCGGTGATCTGTGTAGCATCGGTCATTTTCATAATGTCGGGTCGACCGCAGGTACGATGTTGTTCGTCGTTCCTGCAGGTACACACATCGCTGTGTGTAAACCCGCAGGAGCGACAAATATCTCCTTACCTACACCCCGACGGCAATGTGGAAGGGAGAAGGTGAGCGGGATGTTATGTTATGTTATGTTACGCTCATCTCCGCCCCTCCGCTTCTATTGGACTGTGACGCCGAACGCACCTCCCCCTTGAAGGAGGGATATTTCGGTAGTCACAGCGACGTCGCCGAGCAGGTATTTGCGTGTGAAGCTGCCGTAGTGATCATTTTTGCTATGGCAGCAATCACCACATATCGCATGTGCGACGGAGGCGGGTACTATCGTGCTCGCCATCGCTAGCCGGAGCTAGCGATGTCGCAACGTGTAAAGTACCCCTAAAAGAGATTATTCTTGAAGAATGGAAAAAGATGTTGCAAAATGTTGCCAACTTGTTCGTTCCATGCTTAAAAGATGGTACTGCCTTACAAATCATGAAAGTTATGCACAATATAAGATGTTGTTTTTGATGAGGGGAGCATTCATTTTTGCATCAACTAATTTGAGTAAAACTGAAAATTTTGTAATGAAAGTTATATTAACTTTACCTTCATTTTTTGGGCTAAAATGTTTTTCTATGAAGCTCAGTCTTGTAAAAATGTTAGAATTGCACTTGTCTACAGTGAGATATTGTTTGTTTAAAACAATCCTTTTCAAGGGGGGGGGGGGGTACTAATTTACAGTCTGAAAACTAAGTATTTCATACACTGCCAATTTGGCAAGTTTTCCCACCAAGAAAGACTGGAGAAATCTGTAATTTTTATCATACGTACACTTCAACTGTGACAGACAGAATAAAAATAATCCAGAAAATCACATTGTATGATTTGCAAATAATTAATTTGCTTTTCACTGCATGAAATAAGTATTTGATACAATAGAAAAACAGAACTTAATATTTGGTACAGAAATCAATTACAGAGATCAGACGTTTCCTGTAATTTTTGATCAAGTTTGCACGCACTACAGCTGGGATTTTGGATCATCCAGATGGTCTTCAAATGGGCCTTGACATGTTTTGGCGTGAGCAGTTGGACCTTGTTTGACTTGCAGGATTTTAATCTATGATAGCGTAGTGTGTTACTAATGGTAATCTTTGAGACTGTAGTCACAACTTTCTTCAGGTCATTGACCAGGTCCTCCCATGTAATTCTGGGCTGATTCCTGACCCTTCTCAAATTCATTCCTACCCCATGACGTGAGACCTTGCATGCAGCCTCAGACAAGTAAGCTTGACAGTCATCTTGTGTTTCTTCCATTTTCTAATAATTGCACTAACAGTTGTTGCCTTCTCACCAGGCTACTTGCTTGTTGTCCTGCTGTCCTCCCAGCCTTGTGCAGGTCTACAATTTTGTCCCTGGTTTCCTTACACAGCTCTTTGGCCATGGTAGAGAGGTTGGATTGTGATTGATTGATTGATTGATTGATTGTGTAGACAGTGTGTTTTATACAGGTAATGAGTTCAAATAGTTGAAATTAATACAGGCAATTAGTGCAAAGTAGGTGGACTTCTTAAAGAAAACAATAACAGGTCTGTGAGAGCCAAAATTGTTGCTAATTGGCATGTGATCAAATACTTATCTCATGCAATAAATTTCTAATTAATTATTTAAAAATCATAAAATATGATTTTTTTGGATTTCTTTTGGTTCTCTCTGTCACCTTTGAAGTGAACCTACAATAAAAATTACAGAACTCCCCATTCTTTGTAGGTGGGAAAACTTGCAAAATCGCAGTGTATCAAGCACTTATTGTCACCAGTATACATATATATATATATATATATATATATATATATATATACACAGTACAGACCAAAAGTTTGGACACACGTTCTCATTCAAAGAGTTTTCTTAATTTTCATGACTCTGAAAATTGTAGATTCACATTGAAGGCATCAAAACTATGAATTAACACATGTGGAGTGACATAATTAAGAACAAAATGTGAAACAACTGAAAATGTCTTATATTGTAGGTTCTTCAAAGTAGCCACCTTTTGCTTTGATTACTGCTTTGTACACTCTTGGCATTCTATTGATGAGCTTCAAGAGGTAGTCACCAGAAATGGTCTTCCAACAGTCTTGAAGGAGTTCCCAGAGATGCTTACCACTTGTTGGCCCTTTTGTCTTCACTCTGTGGTCCAGCTCACCCCAAATTATCTCGATTGGGTTCAGGTCTGATGACTGTGGAGACCAGCTCATCTGGCGTAGCACCCCATCACTCTCCTTCTTAGTCAAATAGCCCTTACACAGCCTGGAGGTGTGTTTGGGGTCATTGTCCTGTTGAAAAAGAAATGATGGTCCAACTAAACGCAAACCGGATGGAATAGCATGCCGCTTCAAGATGCTGTGGTAGCCATGCTGATTCAGTATGCCTTCAATTTTGAATAAATACCCCAACAGTGTCACCAGCAAAGCACCCCCACACCATCACACCTCCTCCTCCCTACTTCATGATAGGAACCAGGCATGTAGAGTCCATCCATTCACCTTTTCTGCGTCGCACAAAGACATGGTGGTTGGATCCAAAGATCTCAAACTTGGACTCATCAGACCAAAGCACAGATTTCCACACTGGTCTAATGTCCATTCCTTCTGTTCTTTAGCCAAAAAAGTCTCTTCTGCTTGTTGCTTGTCCTTAGCAGTGGTTTCCTAGCAGCTATTTTACCATGAAGGCCTGCTGCACAAAATCGCCTCTTAACAGTTATTCTAGAGATGTGTCTGCTGCTAGAACTCTGTGTGGCATTGACCTGGTCTCTAATCTGAGCTGCTGTTAACCTGCCATTTCTGAGGCTGGTAACTCGGATAATCTTATCCTCTGCAGCAGAGGTGACTCTTGGTCTTCCTTTCCTGGGGTGGACCTCATGTGAGCCAGTTTCTTTGTAGCATTTCATGGTTTTTGCCACTGCACTTGGGGACATTTTCAAAGTTTTCCCAATTTTTCAGACTGACTGATCTTCATTTTTTTCAAGCAATGATGGCCACCATGTTTACTTAGCTGCTTTTTTCTTGCCACAATACAAATTCTAACAGTCTATTCAGTAGGACTATTTGTCTATCCACCAGACTTCTGCACAACACAACTGATGGTCCCAACCCCATTTATAAGGCAAGAAATCCCACTTATTAAACCTGACAGGGCACACCTGTAAAGTGAAAACCATTTCCGATGACTACCTCTTGAAGCTCATCAAGAGAATGCCAAGAGTGTTCAAAGCAGTAATAAAAACAAAAGGTGGCTACTTTGAAGAACCTAGAATATAAGACATATTTTCAGTTGTTTCATACTTTTTTGCTAAGTATTTCATTCCATATGTGTTAATTCATAGTTTTGATTACTTCAATGTGAATCTACAATTTTCAGTCATGAAAATAAAGAAAACTCTTTGATTTAGAAGGTGTGTCCAAACTTTTGGTTTGTACTGTATATATACACACAATATATGTATTTATGTGCTCTGTTTATACATATGTGTGTATGTGCTTGGTGCACATATGTTTGTGTTTATGTGTGTGCACGTTCCCGTATGTACTCTCTGCACTGTGTATGTATATATATATATATATATATATATATATATACAAACTTCATTTTCACCCATTATTATTTCTCATTTGGTAACATCTTGCAATCTTACATGTATAACAGAGTGGTACAGCAGTAGGAGATAAAATTGTGCAATTTTATGCAATTTTGTTAAGTGAATTTGTTTTACCCCTCTTTATCAGGCATTTCAACCTAATTCAAGTGAATATTACTGGATTTCAATGACAAACATGGCCCATGACAAGGAATACTTTATTTGCATGGCATTTTAATCTCATAAAACAGTTTAATTTAACTGCCACTAAATATACGAGTAAAAGGACATTTATAAAAATATAGACATAGTCATATTTAGTGATGGGTGGACTTGCAGATATTCGGGACTGGTGGGTTTAATGGGTTTAAAAAAAGACCCCAGTTAATATTTGGTATTGATCCTAGACATCTGGCCAGTCGCTTGTTCCCATATGTCTTATGGGGAGCATAATGGTGGTAGATGGGATAGTGCACATTGGAGCAGGCACATTATAATTATCGAGTCTACCACGAAGCTGTAACGCTACTTCCAGGGTTGCTCATTATCACTCATATATATTCACTGCTTCCTCCGCTGTCAGTCCTTGCATCACTGATTGGTTGCAGTCAGATAGCGACCCCACCCTGTGTGACAGCGTATCTGACTACTATGAAACAGAGGCACTGTCTGTGGCTCTAGATTGGTGTAAACATAAATAAATAAATAAATGAATAAAAAAATTGGCACAGGGTCCTCGCATATTATGATACCCAGCTCAGATAAAGCATACAGCTACAAGTTGCAGCCCCCAGCTGTGTGCTTATCTTGGCTGTATATCAAAATAAGAGGAATGACATGCGGCTTTTTTTTTTTTTTTTTTAATTATTTAAATCAATAATTTCAAAACATGGCATGTGGTTCCATCTAATTTTGATACCCAGCCATGATAAAGCTTCAGGCTGGGGAGACCATGTTTATTTGGCCCCCTCAGCCTAGAAATAGCAGCCTGAAGCTACCCAGGATTGTCTCATCCATTAGATGAACTTGAAGATCCGAGGAACTTTACCAGACTCATCCTGATTGCCCTGGTGCGATTGCAATCGGGATAATAAGGGGATATTGACAGCTCACAGCTGCCCCTAAGCCCTAGATTAGAAATAGGAGGTGTCTATGAGACCCCCATTTCTAAACTGTAGCTGAAAAGAAATAAAACAGAAGCACCAAAAAAATCCTTATTTAAAAGAAAAAAAATACAAAAATCCTACCCTGTTTCACTCCTTTATTAACCTCCCAAACACCCAGGTTCAACGTAATCCACACAAGGTCCACGACGATCCCAGCTCTACTACATCTGAAGTGACAGCGTGTGGGCATAGAATATGATGGCTCGCTGTTAGCTTTAGGCAGGGACTGAGCCTCAGCGATGAGTGGTGACGTCACTCAGCTTACTTGTGTTCACACCTGGACATTCCCACCTGTGACCGCAGGTAACCTGACTTTAACCCCTTCAGCCCCAAGCCTATTTTGAACCTAAAGACCAGGACATTTTTTGCAATTTTGACCAGTGTCACTTTATTAGATTATAACTCTGGAATGGTTCAAAGGATCCCGGTGATTCTGAGATTGTTTTTTCGTGACATATTGGGCTTCATGTTAGTGGTAAATTTAGGCTGATATTTTTTGTGTTTCTTTGTAAAAAAAAAACGGAAAATTTTGAAAATTTTGTAATTTTCAAACTTTTAATTTTTATGCTCTAAAACCAATGAGATATATGACACAAAATAATTAATAAATAACATTTCCCACATGTCTACTTTACATCAGAACAATTTTGGGAAAAAAAAAAATTAAGGAAGTTATAGGGGTTTAAAGTGTAAGCAATTTCTCATTTTTACAACAAAATTTACAAAGCCACTTTTTTTAGGGACCACATCACATTTGAAGTGATTTTGAAAGGTCTACATTACACAAAACACCCAAAAGTGACACCATTCCATAAACGGCACCCCTCAGGCTACTCAAAACCACATTCAAGAAGGTTATAACCCTTCAGGTGCTTCACAGTAACTAAAGCAATGTGGAAGGAAAAAATGAACATTTTACTTTTTGCAACAAAAATGTTAATTTAGCCTCAAATATTGCATATTCACAAGGGTAGCAGGATTAAATGAACCCCCAAAATTTGTTGGGCAATTTCTTCTGAGCACGCAGATACAGCATATGTGGCGAAAAACCACTGTTTGGGCGCACGGCAGGACTCGGAAGGGAAGGAGAGTCATTTGACTTTTTGAACAGAAAATTAGCTGGAATTGTTAGCCGCACCATGTTGCGTTTGGAGAGCCCCTGAGGTGCCGAAACAGTGGAGCTCCCCGACATGTGACCCCATTTTGGAAACTAGACCCCTCATGGAATTTATCTAGATGTTTATTGAGCACTTTGAACCTCTGGGGGCTTTACAAAAGTTAATAGAGTTGAGCCGTGAAAATAAAAAAAAAAAAATTTCACTACAAAATTGTTACTTCAACCAGGTAGCTTTTTTTTCACAAGGGTATCAGGAAAAATTGCATGTATTGTGCAATTTCTCCTGAGTACACAGACACCTAATATGTGGTGTAAATCAAATGTTTGGGGCGAGCAGCAGGGCTCGGAATGCAAGGAGCGTCATTTGACGTTTCAAACGCAAAATTGTCTGGGATAATTAGCGTATTCCATGTTGTGTTTGGAGATCCCCTGAGGTGCCGAAAAAATGGAGCTCCCCCACATGTGACCCCGTTTTGGAAACTAGACCCCCATGGCAAAGAAAAAAAAAACAGGGCGCACGCACGAATGTTCTGCAAAAAAGGGGGGGGGACTAGGTGGGATGGAAAAAAGAAGTCCTGTCCAAAGTCGAGTACGACTGCAGGACGATTGCTGATAAGGTACCTAATTGTTCAAGTTTTGTTTTGTTTTTTTTTTTATTTGGGGTGCACAAAAAAAAGCAAAAACTAGAGCAACAATTACGTGCCTGATCAGCCAATCATGTAGCTGATCAGCACTTGGCGGCAAGCAGGTGGGGAGGAGGGGGGGAGAGGGAGTGGGAGATGCGATTGGGGATAGTTAGAAAAGAGCCACGAACAATACTTACAGGATGGATCAGAACAGCGGCAGATGGGGGGCGGCAGATGGGGGGCAGCGGCATATAAAGGGAGCATTTGTGAATGTGAGACGGCGGCGGCTGGGATAGGGTGGGGGCGAATGGGAGAGGGCGCAGTGGATGCAGGAGCGGCAGAGGATGGGGGGGAAGGGGGGATGGGGGGATGGGAGGGAAGTGGAAGGTGAGATTGGGGATAGTTACCCTACAGGATGGATCTAGGCAGCTGGATCACAGAAGATGAAGGAGGCAACAGATCGGGGAGAGTGAGAGGTGGGAGAGGGAGCGCAGCGCAGATCACGGAGGAGACAGGTGAGCAGAGCACAGATCACGGGGTGAGAGGTGAGGGAGAGCGGACAGCAGATCATGGGGGTGACAGGTGAGGGAGCACAGATCACGGGGGTGACAGGGGAGGGAGCGCAGATCACGGGGGTGACAGGTGAGGGAGCGCAGATCACGGGGGTAACAGGGGAGGGAGCGCAGATCACGGGGGTGACAGGGGAGGGAGCACACATCACGGGGGTGACAGGGGAGGGAGCACAGATCACGGGGGTGACAGGGGACGGAGCACAGATCACGGGGGTGACAGGAGAGGGAGCACACATCACGGGGGTGACAGGTGAGGGAGCACAGATCACGGGGGTGACAGGTGAGGGAGCACAGATCACGGGGGTGACAAGGGAGGGAGCACAGATCACGTGGGTAACAGGGGAGGGAGCGCAGATCACGGGGGTGACAGGTGAGGGAGCACAGATCACGGGGGTGACAGGTGAGGGAGCACAGATCACGGGGGTGATAGGGGAGGGAGCACAGATCACGGGGGTGAAAGGGGAAGGAGCACACATCACGGGGGTGACAGGGGAGGGAGCACACATCACGGGGGTGACAGGCGAGGGAGCACACATCACGGGGGTGACAGGGGAGGGGGCGGGTAGCCGATCATGGGGGTGAGAGGTGGGGGGGAGCGGGCAGTACATCATGGAGGTGAGGGGGCAAGCACCACATAACAGAGGGGGCGAGCAGCACATAACAGGGGAGAGGGGGCGAGCAGCACATAACGGAGGAGAGGGGGCGGGCAGCACATCACAGAGGAGAGGGGGCGCGCAGCACATAATGGAGGAGAGGGGGCGGGGCCGGGCAGCACATAACGGAGGAGAGGGGCCGGGCAGCACATAACGGAGGAGAGGGGGTGGGGCCGGCCAGCACATAATGGAGGAGAGGGGGCGGGGCCGGGCAGCACATAACGGAGGAGAGGGGACGTGCAGCACATAACGGAGAGGGGGCGGAGCCAGGCAGCACATAATGGAGGAGAGGGGGGGGCCGGGCAGTACATAACGGAAGAGAGGGGGCGCGCAGCACATAACGGAGGAGAGGGGGCGGGGCCAGGCAGCACATAACGGAGGAGAGGGGGCGGGGCCAGGCAGCACATAACGGAGGAGAGGGGGCGTGCAGCATATAACAAAGAGGGGGCGGGGCCGGGCAGCACATAACGGAGGAGAGGGGGCGGGGCCGGGCAGCACATAATGGAGAGGGGGCGCGCAGCACATAACGGAGAGGGGGCCGGGCAGCACATAACGGAGGAGAGGGGGCCGGACCGGGCAGCACATAACGGAGGAGAGGGGGAGCGCAGCACATAATGGAGGAGAGGGGGCGGGGCCGGGCAGTAAATAACGGAGGAGAGGGGGCGGGGCCGGGCAGCACATAAGGGAGGAGAGGAAGCGGGCAGCCGATCACGAGTGGAGGGGGCTGGCAACACATCACGGAGTGAGGGGACGAGCAGCCGATCACGAGGGAAAGGGGCCGGGCAGCAGATAGGGGGGTGTGGTTGCACTGTGGCAGATGGAGGACGGCGGCGGTGGATCGGGAGGCTTTTCGCCAGTTTCATACAGTGCAATGGCAGCGCGGCAACTTCCGGGTCCCATGCTCTGGTCACATAACAACATGGGACGGGATCTTGGCCGACAAGTGAAGCTGATGGGGGCGGTCACCGGCAACAGGTCCACTGTGATTGGAGGGATCGGTCACAAGGCCGATCTCTCCAATCAGAGCTACTGGAGCTGGGGGAGGGTGATCCAGTGAGGTCACCCAGCTCCAGCCAATGGCCAGTGCTATAGCTGCACTGGACAGGGCTGGATTTCAATGTTTCAGTCACTTTAAATGGCTGGAACATTATAGTGGCTGTGATTGGTTGAGCGGCGTTCGTCAGCCAATCACAGCTTCCGTAGGTCCGGGGAGGAGGCACCACCCCTCCTGAGGTCAGGTACAGGTCCCCTCCTCCCCGAATCTGCGGTTTGTGTTACCCGATCGCAGTCACCGGAGGCTCCGGTGCCACGATTCCGCCATGACGGAAAGATCCGTCCTTGGTCTTTAAGGCCCAGGGCACCATGACGGATCTTTCCGTCCATGGTCGGGAAGGGGTTAAATGATTTCATTAAACTCAATGACCTCAACCCAGGTGAGATCACTGAGTTCACAGACCTGCATTTTCTGGAAGAAAAATGTGGGTTTTTTTTGCCAGAGATGCAGATTTTGTGCTGAAATTGGGGGGATTGCATGCCATTGTTAAAAATTATTTATTTAAATATTTTTAAAAAGCCACATGCTGTTCCTCTTAATTTGATACACAGACAAGGTAAATGCACAGCTGGGGGCTGCAGCCTGCAGCTATAATATGGGGATCCTATGTCAATTTTTTTTTATATGTATTTATTTTTGCACCAGTGTACAGTGACCCGCAGACAGGGTCTGTGGATGCAAGCAGTCAAACATGCTGTCACAGAGCAGATGCTAGGACTGCTGTGGGCGGGGAAAACAGTGCATATGCATTATGTTAATGAGCGACCCGGAAGAAGTATTATAGCCATGTCGGAGACTCAGTAAGTTTACCGCGCTTGCTTCATTCTTTTTTTCTTTATTTTTATTTTTTATTTTCATTACCCGAGTTGCCAGATCTGGGTCACTAACAGGCACTTGGGTACTTTTGAACCCGAGTGAAACCGGACTTTTACAGTCTGGGTCCAGTCATCAGTAGTCATATTATCTGGAATGCCATTATTTTATCTGTAACGATATAGACTGTTATACTAATGATTTGAGTGGTAAAATTACCTTGTAGAAAGTGATCACTGTTTCATTTTTTTAATCGTTTTTAAAAATGTTTTTTTTTCTAATATTGAAGTCCCTACCTAATCTTCAGTGAAATAAATCATTATGAATGATGCAGAACTGTATAGTTTTTGGCTAGCAAAATGCTTACTTAATACTAACACAAAATAATTTTTCAATGGAAAATGTTCTTCCTCTAAAAACATGAAGGGAAATAAATATTTTCATTTTAGAAATTATCTTGACAGGCTGTAATAGATATACCCTCCTGAAGTAAAAGTTAGAAATATCAAAAGCAAAAGAAAATTCTAATTGTATTATTGTCACTAATCATATTCTTGAAATAAACACTTTTATTTTTTCCCAAAAATGTTTTTTATATCAGTTCTGTCAAAATTTAATAAATCATGAACCATCCACACTATCAAACTCCCCAGAGATAAGTGTCTGTACATTAGGTATTTATTTATTAAGGCAAGAGATGCTTTGCTTATTCTGATTTAGCAAGGAGAAATAGTTGTGATCAGCTCAAATGTCTTGCTCAAGGCATGCAGGAACATGGAAGTACCATGGGACCACAAGTGGAAATGCCAAGCAAAAAAAGAAAAATCCAGCTATTAAAATTTTCAAGTTTATTTGATCAAGTTAAAAAACAGATTCATGAAAGGGTCAAAACTATAAGCAACGCGTTTCAAATGTTCAAATGCTCACCTGTGTTCTTTAGGGAGTTGACTTGTATAACTGTGACATGGATTGGCACTCCTTGTAATCGTATCAAAGTGACTCTATATGGTACTTTACACGCTGCGATATCGGTACCGATATCGCTAGTGAGCGTACCCGCCCCCGTCGGTTGTGCGACACGGGCAAATCGCTGCCCGTGGCGCACAACATCGCTTACACCCGTCACACTACTTACCTGCCTAGTGACGTCGCTCTGGCCAGCGAACCGCCTCCTTTCTAAGGGGGCAGTTTGTGCGGCATCACAGCGACATCACACGGCAGCCGTCCAATAGCAGAGGAGGGGCGGAGATGAGCAGGATGTAACATCCCGCCCACCTCCTTCCATCCGCATTGCCAGTGGATGCAGGTAAGGAGATGTCCGTCGTTTCTGCGGTGTCACACATAGCGATGTGTGCTGCCGCAGGAACAAGGTACAACATCGTACTTGCAGCAGCAACGATATTAAGGAAATAAACGACGTGTCAACGAGCAACAATCTTTCCCGTTTTTGCGCCCGTTGATCGTCACTCATTGGTTTCACACGCTGCGATGTCGCTAACGGCGCCGGATGTGCATCACTAACAACGTGACCCTGACAATATATCGTTAGCGATGTTGCAGCGTGAAAAGCACCCTTACGACTGACTGCATTGCACATCCGGACAGTGCCGGGCAATCTTTGGTTGGGAATAAAAGTGACGTTTCTGCTTCTTTTATCATTGCCAGATTAGTAGACCCAATGTTCATTTGACTAAAAATGTGCAGATTGAGTCTATCTTAGTTTGTTAATTCCAAGTAAATTGAGTCCTGTTCTCTCCATATAAACTTTGATGATGTCGAGTTGGCCTTCGTTCATGGTATGTATATTCCAAGTTTCGAACTTTATGATATCTTTGCACCTTTTGATCTTCGCTTTCGACTAAGCGATATCAGCACCGAGACACTCTTATGGCTTTGATCCTGGAACGTCTCTAGACTTAAGGCTGCTTTACACCAGACAATCTATCGTGCGATAGATCGTCGGGGTCACGGTTTTTGTAACGCACATCCGGCATCGCTGGCGATGCCAGCCTGTGTGACACCTCCTAGCGACGCAGTATCGCTCACAAATCGTGAGTCATGTACTGGTCGCTAGGTTCCATAATATCGTTTAATTTAGTTGTTCATCGTTTCCGTGGTAGCACACGCCGCTCCGTGTGACACCTCGGGAACAATGAACAGCAGCTCACCTGCGTCACGCAGCTGCCACCGGCTATGTGAAGGAAGGAGGTGGGCGGGATGTTTACGTCCCGCTCATCTCCGCCCCTCCGCTTCCATTGGCCGGCGGCCGTGTGACGTCGCTGTGACGCCGAACATCCCTCCCACTCCAGGAAGTGGTCGTTCGCCGCCCACAGTGAGGTCGTATGGAAGGGTAAGTACGTGTGACGGGGGTTACCGACTTTGTGCGACACGGGCAGCGATTTGCCCGTGACGCAAAAAGGACGGGGGCGGGTACGATCGATTGTGAAATTGCACAATCGGTCGTACCGTGTAAAGCAGCCTTTACTCATACTCAGGTTGACCATCAGCACTTCCCCAGTAGCTTGTTAAGTGCCTTGTGACCTAGGGGTGCATCTTTCAGCACTATATCAAATTTCTTTAGTTGTACTCTCTATTAAGTTTTCTTTTGTATGACAAATCAACTGTCCATCATGAACGCCTTCTTCCAAAATCACAAACACTCTATACTATGACATCATTGATTCGGGCCTATAAGAATCAAATTGACTATATATGTGTTAGCCAATAATGAAAGTTGTCCACCATTCCCGCAAAACCAAGGCCAGGAGCTGACCGTGGAAATAATCATGAGCTTTTGACAAGAAAAATTAAGCTCTGCAAATGGACTAGACTCTAGACAACAGGTTAATTCCTACTTCAATTTGACCAACATACCTGAAGTTTTATGGAACAGTCGGCAGAGCCGATTTATATCACAGGACACAGATGAAAGAAAGCCTGAGGAATTATGGACCTCAACAGTGGGGAAAATACGTATTTCATACACTGACGATTTTGCAAGTTTTTTCACCTACAAACAGTGGAGAGGTCTGTAATTTTTAAAATAGGTACACTTCAACTGTGACAAACAAAATTAAAAAACATATCGAAAATCACATTGTATGATTTATAAATAAATAATTTGCACTTTATGTCAGGAAAAAAGTGTTTAATACAATAGAAAAACATAACAATATTTGGCACAGAAACCTTTGTTTGCAATTAAAGAGATCAGACAATTCCTGTAGTTCTTGACCAAGTTTTTGACTCTGCAGCAGAGATTTTGGCTAACTACTCCATACAGATCTTGTTCAGATTTTTCAGGTTTCGGGGCTGTCAATAACCAAAATTAAGTTTCAGCTTCATGCAAAGAATTTCTATTGAGTTCAGGTCTGGAGACTGGCTATGCCACTCCAGGACCTTGAAATGCTTCTTACGGACCCACTCCTTAGTTGTAGCACCAAGAGAAATAAGAAGAATACATACCCCATTAGACAAATAAAATGATTCAATCCCACAAATACACATGAGTCATAGACAGTGACCCTATCAGTAAAAGTCAAGTGACAACAGATAGATTAATAGTGTCATAATCCTAGTCTATCAAGGTGATAGAGCCACACAGATCCAGTGCACTGGGAGATGGAAAACGTGCCCCAACTGGCTGCTCTATCCATGGGATTTCAGAATACTTTATATCCACTGGATTTCTGCATGTGTATTTGGGCTCTGCCCTATCCCTGAATGCACTGGTAGATGGTGTTCTCTGAAATTCCTCTGGATTCACCTGTGTATGTACTAATTTTACCTGTTCTTGATATATTTCCTTTTTGGCATATTGTCATTTTTTAAAACCATATATTTAATAAAGGTTTTTTCTATTTTCACAAAGAAAATGTTTATTGATTAGTTCTATTTGTCTTATGGGCTATGTATTCTCTTTATTGCTCTTGGTGCTACTTATAATGTATTGGGAGTGGCCTAAAGCGATCACTAAGCTGCTATAATGCTGTCCTTGTGTGTCCTTTTTTGCTTCCTGTATTTCCACTCCTTTGTTGGCCTGGCTGTGTGTTTTGGGTCATTGTCATGCTGGAGGACCGAGTCATTACCCATCTTCAATGCTCTTACTGAGGAAAGGAGATTGTTGACCAGAACAGAATCTCACGATACATGAGCCCATCAATCCTCCTTTCAAGACAGTTTAGTCCTTTCCCATTTGCAGAAAAGCAACCCCAAAGTATGATGTTTCTACCCCCATTCTTCATGGTTGGCATGGTGTTCTTGGGGTAGTACTCATGCTTCTTCTTCCTCAAAACATGGCGAGTGTAGTTGCTACCAAACAGTTCAATTTTGGTCTCATCTGACCAGATTAACTTCTCCCATGCCTCCTTTGGATCATCCAGATGGTGATTGGGAAACTTCAAATGGGCCTGGGAATGTACTGGTGTAAGTAGGGGGACTTTGCGTGCCCTGCAGGTTTTAATCCATGACGGCATCGTGTGTTACGAATGTTAATCTTTGAGACTGTGGTCCCAGTTCTCTTCAAGTCATTGACAAAGTTCTCACATGAGCTGAGCTGATTCCCTGACATTCACTGAGCTGATTCCTGACCTTTCTCACAACCTTCCTTACCCCACGAGGTGAGAGATTGCATGGCACTACAAACCGAGTAAGATTGACAGTCTTGTGTTTCTTCCATTTTCTAATAATTGCGCCAATAGAGTTTGCCTTCTCACCGAACTGCTTGACTATTGTCCTGTTGCTCATCCCAGCCTTGTGCAGGTCTACAATTTTGTCCTTGTTGTCCTTCCTTATAAAGGCTTCTGGTCTTGTCCATGGTGGTGTCATGCAGTGTGCTGCTCTACACTCACCAGGTGTCATGGTAACTTTGGATCCTGTTCACACCTGCAGAGTCAGGCACACTGAACACAACACATGGGAAAGAGTGGGCACAACTACACCAAACATGTACTGGAAAATCCAGAATAATGGGAATGAAGCAAGAGGAGTCCCTTGATGCATGCAAAAAGTGTGAAAAAGTTTATTAATAACACAGAGAAATATTATTAAGAACACTTAAAACTGGGAAAGATCAAAGGGGTGATCCACCCATGAACAGTTTAGCACATCACCACTGAAACCTCATGGAATAATGCAGATGGAATAAATCACATAGGCTCAAAAATAACAGTACCAGAGAACAGTATACAGCAATACATAATCACCAAATATAGGACTAACATGAATATGGTACAGATCAAAGAGAGCCAATACAATACCAGATGAGTAAATAATGAGAGAGGAAGTGTGGGTGCGCCTGCCCCACGCGTTACGCCACCATGTGTGGCTTCATCAGGGGTAAAACCTAAAAAAACTTTTACCCCTGATGAAGCCACACATGGTGGCGTAACGCGTGGGGCAGGCGCACCCACACTTCCTCTCTCATTATTTACTCATCTGGTATTGTATTGGCTCTCTTTGATCTGTACCATATTCATGTTAGTCCTATATTTGGTGATTATGTATTGCTGTATACTGTTCTCTGGTACTGTTATTTTTGAGCCTATGTGATTCATTCCATCTGCATTATTCCATGAGGTTTCACTGGTGATGTGCTAAACTGTTCATGGGTGGATCACCCCTTTGATCTTTCCCAGTTTTAAGTGTTCTTAATAATATTTCTCTGTGTTATTAATAAACTTTTTCACACTTTTTGCATGCAACAAGGGACTCCTCTTGCTTCATTCCCATTATTCTGGATTTTCCAGTACATGTTTGGTGTAGTTGTGCCCACTCTTTCCCATGTGTTGTGTTCTATGTTCTATTTATGGGTTGGAGCACACTTCCATAATTTATTTATTGAAGGTGGTGCCGTCCCCATTTGTTTTTTGAGTCTGGCACACTAACTGGTGCTTTTGAGTTACTCAGTCAGAGCTGAGCATAGAACTTTTTTGTGCTCACTGGTGATTTGGCTAGCAGGAGTTAATTCCTGGCGGCCTGTGAATTGCTGCTGGAGTCACAGATTGCTGAAGACCTATCACAGCTGCCTCCACCCTTCTAAAAGATAATGGAACCTGTTCCTTCATGCGAATTATACCTTTAACTTGCTCTAATGATACCCATAATTGTACGTTCTGATCCAGCTATTGGTGAACTGCTCAGTGTTATTAGGTGTGCTGTGGTACAGACCTAAACTGGTGGTCCAGACCTATTCACCATCTGAAGTACTTCTGGAGTAAGGGACAGCTTAGGGTCCCTAGATAAGGGCTAGTCTAGGCGCCTCATTCCGATTTACTGTGTCATACCCTGTGATAAGTGGAAAGCTTGTAATGTGATTGATTGAGTGTGTGGGCCTATGTCTTTTATACAACTATTCATACTATAGTATGAACAATAGTTCAAACAGGTGCAATTAATACATGTAATAAGTGCAGAGTAGGAGGACTTCTTAAAAATAACATGTCTGTGAGAACCAGATTTCTTGCTGGTTGGCAGGTGATAAAATACTTATTTCATGCAAAAAAAATGCTAAATAATTATTTAAAAATCATACAATGTGATTTTCTGGATTTTTTTGTTTGCTTCAGTCTATCACAGTTGGAGTGTACCTACGCGAAAAAATACAGACCTCTACATTCTTTGTAGGTAGCAAAACTTGCAAGATCAACAGTGTATCAACAACTTATTTTCCCCACTGTATAAGAACTATTACTGAAGAAGCCAGAAAGACAACAAGAGACAGAAGAGCCATGGTTAATAAAAGAGACTCTAAAGATCATTGAAGAAAGATCAATGGCAGAAGCAAAAGATTTCAAGCAGGACACAGACAACATCAATATCAGACAAAAAACTTTATTACCAAAAGAAAAGTACGAGATAGAAAATGAACATCTGAAGGGCAAAACCAGGATGGCATACTGTATGAAAAGATAAAAGAGATAAAAGTTTCAACCAAGAGTGGGAATGTTGAAAGACGCCAACAGGAATACATGGAGACAGAACAGATCAAGAAATGATAGAAAGACTACACAGAGCATCTCTACAAGAATGGCTGCATAATACAGGAAGAAACTGAGACTGGAACTGAACATCTTGAAAGACTAAGTTGTTTTTGCGATAAAGCTTCAGTCAAAATTTAAAGCACCTGGATATGAAAGTATTCCAATAGAGCTAATAAAGTCTCCTGAAGCAGCAGATAATGTCATCATACACCTCTGTCAACATATATGGACAACTGGTAAATGGCCGAAGGACTGGACAAGATTGGTGTTTATTCCTATTCTGAAGAAGAGAGATGCTACCGACTTTGGAAACTATCGGACTATTGTGCTCATACCTCATGCCAGCAAAATTAAACTGAATATCTTACAAAAATGGCTACAGCCTTACATTGACAAAGAGCGGCTAGTGGAACAAGCAGGATTCAGAAGAGGCAGAGGAACAAGAGTTGTATTTGCTAAAATTAGGATAAGGAAAAAGGCCAAAGAATACAACAATGGGATCTGTTTTTGCTTCATCAACTACAGCAAAGCCTTCAACTGTGTTGATCCCCAACAACTGGAGAAGGGCAAATGTTGTCCTTATCTTCAAAAATGGGAAGAAGATCGACCCAGGGAACTACAGGCCTGTGAGCCTGACTTCCATACCAGGAAAGATCTTTAAACAAATTATTACACAACATTTCTGCAAGTACCTGGATGAGAAGAAGTGATTAACCAGAGCCAGCATTGGTTTGTCACTAATAAGTCATGTCAGACTAACTTAATTTCCTTCTATGACAAAATCACTGACTGGGTGGATCAGGGAAATGCAGTAGATATAGTATATCTTGACTTCAGTAAAGCATTTGACAAAGTATCTCATACAATCCTTATTGAAAAAATGACCAAGTGTGGAATGGACAAGGCAACTGTTAGATGGATTCGTAACTGGTTAAGTGATCGGAGTCAAAGAGTGGTCATAAATGGCTGCACATCCAGTTGGAAGAATGTCTCAAGTAGGGTTCCACAGGGCTCTGTCCTGGGCCCCGTGTTGTTCAACATCTTTATCAATGATTTAGATGAAGGTATTAAGGGTAAACTGATTAAATTTGCTGATGACACAAAGCTAGGAGGAATAGCTAATACTAGAGAAGAGAGAGAAAGGATTCAACAAAATCTAAACAAGCTGGAACAATGGGCAGCAACTAATAGAATGCTTTTTAACAGGGAGAAATGCAAAGTCATACATCTTGGCAAGAATAATGAAAAGAGCATATATAGCATGGGAGGAATAGAGCTATCCAACAGCATGTGTGAAAAAATACTTAGGTATACTAATAGATCACAGAGTGAACATGAGTCAACAGTGTGACGCAGCAGCAAAAAAGGCAAACACCATTCTAGGATGTGTTAACAGAAGCATACAGTCTAGATCACGTGAAGTCATTATTCCCCTTTACTCCACTTTGGTCAAACCTGAACTGGAATATTGTGTCCAGTTCTGGGCACCGCATTTTAAAAAAGACATCAACAAACTGGAGCAAGTTCAGAGAAGAGTGACCAGAATGGTGACTGGTCTGCAAACCATGTCTTATGAGGAACGGTTACCGGATTTAGAATTGTTTAGCTTGCAAAAGAGAGAGAAGACTGAGAGGAGACTTAATAGCTGTCTACAAATATCTTAAAGGCTGTCATACTGTAGAGGGATCAGTTTTATTCTCATTTTCACAAGGAAAGACTAGAAGCAATGGGATGAAACTGATGGGAAGGAGACACAGATTAGATATTAGAAAAAACCTTTTGACAGTGAGGGTGATCAATGAGTAGAACAGGCTGCCACGAGAGGTTGTGAGTTCTCCTTCAATGGAAGTCTTTAAAAAGAGGTTGGACGGACATCTATCTGGGATGATTTAGTGAATCCTGCTTTGAGCAGGGGGTTGGACTAGATGCCCCAGGAGGTCCATTCCAACTCTAATATTCTATGATTCTGTGATTCTAACTTTGGAATACCATGAAGGATATGGGTGTGCCAAACCATCTGATCAATCTCATTTGGAACTTGTTCATTGACCAAGAGGCAGCAGTCTGAACAGAACCAGGTGGCACAGCAATCATGGTTCAAAGTAGAGCAAGGTGACAGACAAGGCTGTATCCTGTCACCATTTCACTTCAATTTATATGCTGGAGCCATTTTCAGGAAGGTTGCACTTGGAAAAAAGAAGAAGGAATCAAAATCATCTACAATCTTAAATATGCATATGATACAGCATTGATAGCAACAAGCATGAATGGAATGAAAAACGTATTATGGTGTGTCAAGATGGAAAGCTGAAATATGATACTGAAGTTCATCTGTGTGTGGAGCTTAGCACGCAGTGTGCTGAACTCCCATCGTAGAGATGAAGAGAAGATACCTGGAAGAAGCCCATACACTCTAGCATCTACTCTTGCATCTACCATGAAGAGAGAAGCCACAGCACCAACATCTCTCTGAGATGTACTGTATGTCCCCCGAGAAGTTTCTGTCTACTGACCCCAGTGCTGTATTCCCTCCAGAACTGTCTGCCCCCCCACTACAGTGCTGTATACCCTCCAGACCTGTGTGTCCCCTGATCCCAATGCTGTGTATCCTCTAGACCTGTGTGTCCCATGACCCCAATGCTGTACACCCTCCCAGAACTGTTGGTCCACTGTTCTCAATGCTGTATACCCTCAAGAACTAACTGTTCTCTTACCCCAGTGCTGTATACCCTCCCAGAACTGTCTGTCTTCTGACCTCAGTGCTTTATACCCTTCCAGAACTGTCTGTCGTCTGATCCCAGTTCTGTATACCCTCCAAAACTGTCGGTCCCCTGACCACAGTGCTGTATTCCCTTCCAGAACTGTCTGTCCCCTGAAGCCAGTGGTGTATACCCTTTACAACTGTTTGTTCCCTGAACCCATGGCTTTATACCCTCCACAACTGTTTGTCCCCTGAGACCAGTGCTGTATACCCTCCCAGAACTACAGTATCTATCCCCTGACCCCAGTGCTGTATACACTCCCAGAATTGTCTGTCCCCTGACCCCAGTCCTGTATGCCTTCCAGAACTGTCTGTCCCCTGACCCCAGTGCTGTTTACCCTCCCAGAACTGTCTGTCCCCTGACCTCAGTGCTGTATACCCTCCCAAACTGTCTGTCCCCTGATCCCAGTGCTGTATACCTTCCAGAACTTTCTGTCCCCTAACCCCACTACTGTATACCCTCCAGAACTGTCTGTCCCCTGATCCCATGCTGTTTACCCTCCCAGGACTGTCTGTCCCCTGATCTCAGTGCTGTATACCCTCCCAGAACTGTTTTTCCCCTGATCCCAGTGCTGTATACGCTCTAGAACTGTTTATCCCCTGACCCCAGTGCTGTATATGTGGCACCCCTGAGGCTCAGTCACTACAGGGTATTCCATCTCACTTAAGGTGCAGTACTCATCCCGGGTAAGGAAGAGGTTAACCATTGGTTTTCACTTACACAACACACACAGTTCAGGTGCTTTCCCGCTGGAACTAGGCTAAAGGTGGTCACCATAACAACGGGATTTTCTCAGCTACCAGTGAGTCATCAGGAAGGTGGGGGAAGCACAGGGGATGAGAGAGAGAACACAGTTTTTACCTCAGAATAGTCTGAGACTCAGAACAACACGGTTGCTGGGGAGAGTGTTTTAGAGCTTCCACAGTTAGGACCGGGCAGACTTGAAGTAGCAGGAGACGACAGTGGAGGAGCTGGCTGACTGGTATCTGCTGTGGAACGAAGGAGAAACACGGTTGCCGAGGGAAGAGCTTCATGTTTCCATTGGAACCGGTGCAGCGCAGGGTGCAGAACACTAAGGTAGAACATACTCTACGTTGGACCACCAGAATCTGTCGGACAGGGGGATTCCACATCCCTCTTGCAAACACAAGTTTCAGGAGCACAGTGGCACATAGAGTCCGGAGTTGTGATTACAGTCAGGCCCCACAGTGGAGCAATCCCCCTGTACATGGGACAGGAACTTTAACACTAAACAGGGATCCCCAAGCACTTCAGGTCATGGGGATCCACACTAAAAAGGGCAAGAAGTAAGGGCCCACAGACTACCGCATCAATTCTGACATTTGACTTACCCAGGATCGGCTGGGGCTCATTGCAGCAGAGAATACGGTGCCTCCGGGCAGCCCAGGAGCTGTGAGTAAAAGACCTGGAACCGCAACTTCTGTGTCACTCCTTCATTGCCGGTGCCAGCGCCCCACACTTTGGCGCCAACGGCCACTACTACCTCCATCATCCTTACTGGGGCCTGCGAGAAGCTGAACTATCCTAGCTGTGACACCAACCGCCCCAGAAGACAGCGACCACAGCGGCAGCTACTCCCTGGCCACATACCGCAGGTGGCATCATGAATAGAGTTGAGCGCGGTTCGTGGTTCGTGGTTCTCCAGTTCGCGGCTCGAGTGATTTTGGGGCATGTTCTAGATCGAACTAGAACTCGAGCTTTTTGCAAAAGCTCGATAGTTCTAGAAACGTTCGAGAACGGTTCTAGCAGCCAAAAAACAGCTAAATCCTAGCTTGGTTTCTGCTGTAATAGTGTAAGTCACTCTGTGAATCAAACTATTATCACATTTCAGTGTATAGTGTGCGTGAACAGCGCCTTCAGATCACTGCTGTTTCTATAATGGCGATCGCCATTTTTTTTTTTTTTTTTTCTTGTCTTCCTTCCCTAAGCGCGCGCGTCTTGTGGGGCGGGCCAGCATGTCAGCCAATCACAGACACACACACACCTAAGTGGACTTTGAGCCAGAGAAGCAACGGCATGTGTGATAGGATCTGCATGTCACATGTCCCTGCATTATAAAACCGGACATTTTCTTCACGAACGCCATTATCTGCCTTCTGCGTCTTTGGTGTCAGACATCAGTGTCGCAGCTCCGTCCTCCTGAGTCCTATAGCCGATACAGCTGTATGCGCTGCATACACAGCGTTAGACAGCTTAGGGAGAGCACATTCTAGCAGTCCTTTTAAGGGCTCAAAGCGGCAGGGTCAGAGAGCCATAAGTGACAGGTCCTGCAAACAGCAACAGCGTCTGTGTAGCCCAGGTCAGGGATTTCCTCCCTGCATTTCACCATTAGGAGGGAATAGAAAGGCAGGCTTCCATTCCTCTACCCAGAGCACCACAATCCTGCCACTGTACCCTCTTGTCCTCTGCACACTCCAACTCATTCTAAGTAAGCCATTATACTAGCAAACATTCAGTGTACCTAGTGGCATCCTATACGTGGCTATTGGACTTTGCTATAGTCCCACTAGTGCAAAGACATTTGCAGAGCACGTCTGCCTGCATTGCACACTACAACTTTTTTAAACTAAGCAATTTTACTAGCAAACACTCAGTGTACCTAGTGGCATCCTATACGTGGCTATTGGACTTTGCTATAGTCCCACTAGTGCAAAGACATTTGCAGAGCACGTCTGCCTGCATTGCACACTACAACTTTTTTAAACTAAGCAATTTTACTAGCAAACACTCAGTGTACCTAGTGGCATCCTATACGTGGCTATTGGACTTTGCTATAGTCCCACTAGTGCCAAGACATTTGCAGCACGTCCGCCTGCGTTGCACACTCCAACTAATTATAACTAAGCCATTATACTAGCACACACTCAGTGTACCTAGTGGCATCCTATACGTGGCTATTGGACTTTGCTATAGTCCCACTAGTGCCAAGACATTTGCAGCACGTCTGCCTGCGTTGCACACTCCAACTAATTATAACTAAGCCATTATACTAGCACACACTCAGTGTACCTAGTGGCATCCTATACGTGGCTATTGGACTTTGCTATAGTCCCACTAGTGCCAAGACATTTGCAGCACGTCTGCCTGCGTTGCACACTCCAACTAATTATAACTAAGCCATTATACTAGCACACACTCAGTGTACCTAGTGGCATCCTATACGTGGCTATTGGACTTTGCTATAGTCCCACTAGTGCCAAGACATTTGCAGCACGTCTGCCTGCGTTGCACACTCCAACTAATTATAACTAAGCCATTATACTAGCAAACACTCAGTGTACCTAGTGGCATCCTATACGTGGCTATTGGACTTTGCTATAGTCCCACTAGTGCCAAGACATTTGCAGCACGTCTGCCTGCGTTGCACACTCCAACTAATTATAACTAAGCCATTATACTAGCACACACTCAGTGTACCTAGTGGCATCCTATACGTGGCTATTGGACTTTGCTATAGTCCCACTAGTGCCAAGACATTTGCAGAGCGCATCTGCCTGCGTTGCACACTCCAACTAATTATAACTAAGCCATTATACTAGCACACACTCAGTGTACCTAGTGGCATCCTATACGTGGCTATTGGACTTTGCTATAGTCCCACTAGTGCAAAGACATTTGCAGCACGTCTGCCTGCGTTGCACACTCCAACTAATTATAACTAAGCCATTATACTAGCACACACTCAGTGTACCTAGTGGCATCCTATACGTGGCTATTGGACTTTGCTGTAGTCCCACTAGTGCAAAGACATTTGCAGCACGTCTGCCTGCGTTGCACACTCCAACTAATTATAACTAAGCCATTATACTAGCACACACTCAGTGTACCTAGTGGCATCCTATACGTGGCTATTGGACTTTGCTTTAGTCCCACTAGTGCCAAGACATTTGCAGAGCGCATCTGCCTGCGTTGCACACTCCAACTAATTATAACTAAGCCATTATACTAGCACACACTCAGTGTACCTAGTGGCATCCTATACGTGGCTATTGGACTTTGCTATAGTCCCACTAGTGCCAAGACATTTGCAGCACGTCTGCCTGCGTTGCACACTCCAACTAATTATAACTAAGCCATTATACTAGCACACACTCAGTGTACCTAGTGGCATCCTATACGTGGCTATTGGACTTTGCTATAGTCCTACTAGTGCCAAGACATTTGCAGCACGTCTGCCTGCGTTGCACACTCCAACTAATTATAACTAAGCCATTATACTAGCAAACACTCAGTGTACCTAGTGGCATCCTATACGTGGCTATTGGACTTTGCTATAGTCCCATTAGTGCCAAGACATTTGCAGCACGTCTGCCTGCGTTGCACACTCCAACTAATTATAACTAAGCCATTATACTAGCACACACTCAGTGTACCTAGTGGCATCCTATACGTGGCTATTGGACTTTGCTATAGTCCCACTAGTGCAAAGACATTTGCAGCACGTCTGCCTGCGTTGCACACTCCAACTAATTATAACTAAGCCATTATACTAGCACACACTCAGTGTACCTAGTGGCATCCTATACGTGGCTATTGGACTTTGCTTTAGTCCCACTAGTGCCAAGACATTTGCAGAGCGCATCTGCCTGCGTTGCACACTCCAACTAATTATAACTAAGCCATTATACTAGCACACACTCAGTGTACCTAGTGGCATCCTATACGTGGCTATTGGACTTTGCTATAGTCCCACTAGTGCCAAGACATTTGCAGAGCGCATCTGCCTGCGTTGCACACTCCAACTAATTATAACTAAGCCATTATACTAGCACACACTCAGTGTACCTAGTGGCATCCTATACGTGGCTATTGGACTTTGCTATAGTCCCACTAGTGCCAAGACATTTGCAGCACGTCTGCCTGCGTTGCACACTCCAACTAATTATAACTAAGCCATTATACTAGCACACACTCAGTGTACCTAGTGGCATCCTATACGTGGCTATTGGACTTTGCTATAGTCCCACTAGTGCCAAGACATTTGCAGCACGTCTGCCTGCGTTGCACACTCCAACTAATTATAACTAAGCCATTATAATAGCAAACACTCAGTGTACCTAGTGGCATCCTATACGTGGCTATTGGACTTTGCTATAGTCCCACTAGTGCCAAGACATTTGCAGCACGTCTGCCTGCGTTGCACACTCCAACTAATTATAACTAAGCCATTATACTAGCACACACTCAGTGTACCTAGTGGCATCCTATACGTGGCTATTGGACTTTGCTATAGTCCCACTAGTGCCAAGACATTTGCAGCACGTCTGCCTGCGTTGCACACTCCAACTAATTATAACTAAGCCATTATACTAGCACACACTCAGTGTACCTAGTGGCATCCTATACGTGGCTATTGGACTTTGCTATAGTCCCACTAGTGCCAAGACATTTGCAGAGCGCATCTGCCTGCGTTGCACACTCCAACTAATTATAACTAAGCCATTATACTAGCACACACTCAGCGTACCTAGTGGCATCCTATACGTGGCTATTGGACTTTGCTATAGTCCCACTAGTGCAAAGACATTTGCAGCACGTCTGCCTGCGTTGCACACTCCAACTAATTATAACTAAGCCATTATACTAGCAAACACTCAGTGTACCTAGTGGCATCCTATACGTGGCTATTGGACTTTGCTATAGTCCCACTAGTGCCAAGACATTTGCAGCACGTCTGCCTGCGTTGCACACTCCAACTAATTATAACTAAGCCATTATACTAGCAAACACTCAGTGTACCTAGTGGCATCCTATACGTGGCTATTGGACTTTGCTATAGTCCCACTAGTGCCAAGACATTTGCAGCACGTCTGCCTGCGTTGCACACTCCAACTAATTATAACTAAGCCATTATACTAGCACACACTCAGTGTACCTAGTGGCATCCTATACGTGGCTATTGGACTTTGCTATAGTCCCACTAGTGCCAAGACATTTGCAGAGCGCATCTGCCTGCGTTGCACACTCCAACTAATTATAACTAAGCCATTATACTAGCACACACTCAGTGTACCTAGTGGCATCCTATACGTGGCTATTGGACTTTGCTATAGTCCCACTAGTGCCAAGACATTTGCAGCACGTCTGCCTGCGTTGCACACTCCAACTAATTATAACTAAGCCATTATACTAGCACACACTCAGTGTACCTAGTGGCATCCTATACAAGGCTATTGGACTTTGCTATAGTCCCACTAGTGCCAAGACATTTGCAGCACGTCTGCCTGCGTTGCACACTCCAACTAATTATAACTAAGCCATTATACTAGCAAACACTCAGTGTACCTAGTGGCATCCTATACGTGGCTATTGGACTTTGCTATAGTCCCACTAGTGCCAAGACATTTGCAGCACGTCTGCCTGCGTTGCACACTCCAACTAATTATAACTAAGCCATTATACTAGCACACACTCAGTGTACCTAGTGACATCCTATACATGGCTATTGGACTTTGCTATAGTCCCACTAGTGCCAAGACATTTGCAGCACGTCTGCCTGCGTTGCACACTCCAACTAATTATAACTAAGCCATTATACTAGCACACACTCAGTGTACCTAGTGGCATCCTATACGTGGCTATTGGACTTTGCTATAGTCCCACTAGTGCCAAGACATTTGCAGAGCGCATCTGCCTGCGTTGCACACTCCAACTAATTATAACTAAGCCATTATACTAGCACACACTCAGTGTACCTAGTGGCATCCTATACGTGGCTATTGGACTTTGCTATAGTCCCACTAGTGCAAAGACATTTGCAGCACGTCTGCCTGCGTTGCACACTCCAACTAATTATAACTAAGCCATTATACTAGCAAACACTCAGTGTACCTATTGGCATCCTATACGTGGCTATTGGACTTTGCTATAGTCCCACTAGTGCCAAGACATTTGCAGCACGTCTGCCTGCGTTGCACACTCCAACTAATTATAACTAAGCCATTATACTAGCAAACACTCAGTGTACCTAGTGGCATCCTATACGTGGCTATTGGACTTTGCTATAGTCCCACTAGTGCCAAGACATTTGCAGCACGTCTGCCTGCGTTGCACACTCCAACTAATTATAACTAAGCCATTATACTAGCACACACTCAGTGTACCTAGTGGCATCCTATACGTGGCTATTGGACTTTGCAATAGTCCCACTAGTGCCAAGACATTTGCAGAGCGCATCTGCCTGCGTTGCACACTCCAACTAATTATAACTAAGCCATTATACTAGCACACACTCAGTGTACCTAGTGGCATCCTATACGTGGCTATTGGACTTTGCTATAGTCCCACTAGTGCAAAGACATTTGCAGCACGTCTGCCTGCGTTGCACACTCCAACTAATTATAACTAAGCCATTATACTAGCAAACACTCAGTGTACCTAGTGGCATCCTATACGTGGCTATTGGACTTTGCTATAGTCCCACTAGTGCCAAGACATTTGCAGCACGTCTGCCTGCGTTGCACACTCCAACTAATTATAACTAAGCCATTATACTAGCACACACTCAGTGTACCTAGTGGCATCCTATACGTGGCTATTGGACTTTGCTATAGTCCCACTAGTGCCAAGACATTTGCAGAGCGCATCTGCCTGCGTTGCACACTCCAACTAATTATAACTAAGCCATTATACTAGCACACACTCAGTGTACCTAGTGGCATCCTATACGAGGCTATTGGACTTTGCTATAGTCCCACTAGTGCCAAGACATTTGCAGAGCGCATCTGCCTGCGTTGCACACTCCAACTAATTATAACTAAGCCATTATACTAGCACACACTCAGTGTACCTAGTGGCATCCTATACGTGGCTATTGGACTTTGCTATAGTCCCACTAGGGCAAAGACATTTGCAGCACGTCTGCCTGCGTTGCACACTCCAACTAATTATAACTAAGCCATTATACTAGCAAACACTCAGTGTACCTAGTGGCATCCTATACGTGGCTATTGGACTTTGCTATAGTCCCACTAGTGCCAAGACATTTGCAGCACGTCTGCCTGCGTTGCACACTCCAACTAATTATAACTAAGCCATTATACTAGCAAACACTCAGTGTACCTAGTGGCATCCTATACGTGGCTATTGGACTTTGCTATAGTCCCACTAGTGCCAAGACATTTGCAGCACGTCTGCCTGCGTTGCACACTCCAACTAATTATAACTAAGCCATTATACTAGCACACACTCAGTGTACCTAGTGGCATCCTATACGTGGCTATTGGACTTTGCTATAGTCCCACTAGTGCCAAGACATTTGCAGAGCGCATCTGCCTGCGTTGCACACTCCAACTAATTATAACTAAGCCATTATACTAGCACACACTCAGTGTACCTAGTGGCATCCTATACGTGGCTATTGGACTTTGCTATAGTCCCACTAGTGCCAAGACATTTGCAGCACGTCTGCCTGCGTTGCACACTCCAACTAATTATAACTAAGCCATTATACTAGCACACACTCAGTGTACCTAGTGGCATCCTATACGTGGCTATTGGACTTTGCTATAGTCCCACTAGTGCCAAGACATTTGCAGCACGTCTGCCTGCGTTGCACACTCCAACTAATTATAACTAAGCCATTATACTAGCAAACACTCAGTGTACCTAGTGGCATCCTATACGTGGCTATTGGACTTTGCTATAGTCCCACTAGTGCCAAGACATTTGCAGCACGTCTGCCTGCGTTGCACACTCCAACTAATTATAACTAAGCCATTATACTAGCACACACTCAGTGTACCTAGTGGCATCCTATACGTGGCTATTGGACTTTGCTATAGTCCCACTAGTGCCAAGACATTTGCAGAGCGCATCTGCCTGCGTTGCACACTCCAACTAATTATAACTAAGCCATTATACTAGCACACACTCAGTGTACCTAGTGGCATCCTATACGTGGCTATTGGACTTTGCTATAGTCCCACTAGTGCAAAGACATTTGCAGCACGTCTGCCTGCGTTGCACACTCCAACTAATTATAACTAAGCCATTATACTAGCAAACACTCAGTGTACCTAGTGGCATCCTATACGTGGCTATTGGACTTTGCTATAGTCCCACTAGTGCCAAGACATTTGCAGCACGTCTGCCTGCGTTGCACACTCCAACTAATTATAACTAAGCCATTATACTAGCACACACTCAGTGTACCTAGTGGCATCCTATACGTGGCTATTGGACTTTGCTATAGTCCCACTAGTGCCAAGACATTTGCAGAGCGCATCTGCCTGCGTTGCACACTCCAACTAATTATAACTAATCCATTATACTAGCACACACTCAGTGTACCTAGTGGCATCCTATACGTGGCTATTGGACTTTGCTATAGTCCCACTAGTGCAAAGACATTTGCAGCACGTCTGCCTGCGTTGCACACTCCAACTAATTATAACTAAGCCATTATACTAGCAAACACTCAGTGTACCTAGTGGCATCCTATACGTGGCTATTGGACTTTGCTATAGTCCCACTAGTGCCAAGACATTTGCAGCACGTCTGCCTGCGTTGCACACTCCAACTAATTATAACTAAGCCATTATACTAGCACACACTCAGTGTACCTAGTGGCATCCTATACGTGGCTATTGGACTTTGCTATAGTCCCACTAGTGCCAAGACATTTGCAGAGCGCATCTGCCTGCGTTGCACACTCCAACTAATTATAACTAAGCCATTATACTAGCACACACTCAGTGTACCTAGTGGCATCCTATACGTGGCTATTGGACTTTGCTATAGTCCCACTAGTGCAAAGACATTTGCAGCACGTCTGCCTGCGTTGCACACTCCAACTCATTATAACTAAGTTACATTGTCAGGGATATTTATTCTTTATTATTCTGCTGTTAATAAAGCTAGACCACCACTGCAATCTTCACCACCTATAAACCTCAATTATCAATTAGAAGAAGGAACCCACATAACAAGAAAACCAAAATGAAAAATTCCTATATTAAAATTACCAAATTTTATTAGTCATTTACTAAAAAACTGTCAGTGCAGTCAGAAATAGAATAGCCTCTAAAAAGTGGTATGGGCGGGTGTAAGGGACAAAGTGCGCCAGATATCGATATGAGGAGTATTCGATATATCCAGAAAGGGGTGGGGCCTATCCTAGCCCTATGAATGTCCCCTACTTACCAGCGGAGTAAACACCCTAATGTACTTGGTGCCCCCGCTCCTCGGCGGCTGTCCCTCACTGTCCCTCCAACCACAAAACCACCATCACCATAAAGTGTGTGTGCAAAAGTGCAGTCAAGACTAATAGTCTAAATATCCACTCTATAAATTAAATATTACAACAGTGGTTCCCAGATCAGGGTAACCACTCTATAGAGTCATAAAATAGAATGCAATAAACCTTTCAAGGGTAAGTGTGCAATGCTTTCATCCTCCAGGTCATATAGATAAAATGCAGTTATAGTGCACCTACACACCTGTCTCATATTATCATATAGGTCATCACAATATAAGGAAAGTACTTATCATAGTGTTGTCATCTCAATATAAGGAAAGTACTTATCATAATGTTGTCATCTCGACGCGTTTCTCCCTCAGAATGTCTGAGGGTTCATCAGGAGATGTTCAGTCTTTTTCCTTTTCCTTGTCACAATGGAAGTAAGGTGCCTAATAGCGTCGCTGGGAGCCACACAGATCTGGGTCCCATCCCAGTCAATGGTAACAGAGATAATGCCCCATCAGGCCAATATATCACCACCCCTTCTTAATATAGACTCAGTCAATGCCGAGTAGTCCCGCCCCCATGAGGCTTCCCGTCCTAGCGTCTTTGAACCGCCGCGCCATATTGCCGGCGGTCACTTCCGGTTCGTGATCTTGTGACCGGAAATCAGTATTTCCCATCAGGCTCAGGCCACCAAACGTCACATCGGAAGTTCCGGCATGTGGAACGCAATGTATTCCACCTACAGGGGAACGCCCCTGCAGGAGGCAAGATCACCACCAGAATCCGCCCACACTTACAGGCCTCCGACATAATACCGGAGGTCACAAAGTGTGGAGCGCAAACTGCGTTCCCCTTATAGGGACAGCAGCCTCATACATAGTGGGTTTTTAGGGTGAATAGTTGATCACGGACTGAGGGGTCATATCAGGCTATTCATAGCAATAAGAAAAATAGAAAGAGTGCGATATTATTGAATCGCTATTAACCATTGCTCGTCCTATAGGGACAATAAACACTTAGGCATTTCTGCCTGCTCCACTAGAATAACACATCACATGATGATAGAAAGAGATAATTCCCAAAGATACCACAGACATCGTGTGAGATCATATAAAACTGGTGAAGTTTAGTTGTTCATTAATCCCAGCCGGGGACATACTGCGCAACAGGTAAATCCACCTGGTTTCCCTCTGGAGGATTAACCTGTTCCAGTCCCCCAGTCTCTCATGTTTCTGGACGGTCTCAATTACTTTAAATAGGACACTTTTGGTGTCTCCATTGTGACACTGGACTATGTGCCGGGCTAGAGCAGTATCTCTTTTGTGAAGGATATCACCTATATGCTCTCCTATCCTCACTCTTAGCTCTCTTTTAGTTTTGCCCACATAGTTTTTAGGACATTTGCAGGTACACATATAGACCACTCCCGTGGTTTTGCAATTTGCAAAATCCCTATTGGAGAAAACTCTCCCTGTCACCGCGCTTGTAAATGTTTTAGAGGGGTCAATAAATCTACAGAAGCTACATGATCCACACCTAAAGGTCCCAATAGGTCTCCTGTCCAACCATGTACCCGCCATTTTTGGTTGCTCAAAATGACTGTGGACCAAATGGTCCCTTATTGACCTCCCCCTCCTAAAAGTGACCGAGGGCTTCGTGGTTAAAGTGTCTACCAAGTCTGGGTCTGCCCGCAGAATGTCCCAGTGTCGCCTCAATATGTCCATAATCCTATCCGTTTGGTCGTCATATGTCCCAATTAATCTCGTCATCCCATCATTCTGTATTTTCTGTCGGGGGACCATTAGCTCTGTCCTATTAGTTCCCTTAGCAATCCTATATGCCTTGTCGATCACACCCACTGGGTAACCTCTATCTCTGAACCTACGTTTAAGGTTATTAGATTGTGCCTGGAAATCTCCCAAACTAGAGCAGTTCCTCCGAAGTCGGAGGAACTGCCCCTTGGGGATCCCTCTTTTCAGACTCGTAGGATGACAGCTCTCCCACCGCAACAAACTATTGGTTGCCGTGGGTTTCCTATAGATGCTGGTGTCCAAATAGCCGTCCTGATTTCTCTTGATATATAGGTCCAAAAAAGAGATCCTCTCTCCCCCTATCTCAGAGGTAAACCTAAGATTAAGGTTATTCACGTTTAGGTGTGCAACAAAGGCCCTAAAGGAGTGTTGGTCACCCGACCAAAGGATG
The DNA here is from genome assembly GCF_048569485.1 of Anomaloglossus baeobatrachus. Classification (NCBI taxonomy): domain Eukaryota; kingdom Metazoa; phylum Chordata; class Amphibia; order Anura; family Aromobatidae; genus Anomaloglossus; species Anomaloglossus baeobatrachus. Next base: position 172,692,341 of record NC_134354.1, on the reverse strand, counting down.
AGGATGTCATCGATGTACCTCCCCCAGAACAAAATCCTGGGGGTCCAGATGACATCCTCATCCCTAAAAACAACTGTGTCCTCCCACCAACCCAGGAGCAAATTAGCGTATGTGGGAGCACAAGGGCTCCCCATCGCCGTGCCCCTGAGTTGGTGGTAGAACTTCCTGTCAAACAGGAAGTAGTTGTGTCCTAGGACAAACCTCAACAGTTTGATGATTAAGATGTTATGGGATCCAAAATGGTTCCCCCTACTTTTTAAGAAGTACTCAACTGCCTCAATCCCCTTCTCATGAGGGATACTGCTATAAAGGGCTTCCACATCTATAGATGTTAAGATGGTGCCCGGTTCCAAACAAATTCCTTCCAACTTTCCAATAAGATCAGCAGTATCCCTGATGTATGATGGCAGTGATGTTACAAACGGCCGCAGAAGTTTGTCCAAATAGACACTAACATTTTGACACAGTGCCTCAATGCCCGAAACTATAGGCCGGCCTTTTAATGGCACATAACCCTTATGTATCTTAGGGAGTGAATAGAATGTTGCTATTCTCGGATGTTTAGGATACATAAAGTCTAATTCACTCTTGAAGATAAGCATATCATCCAATGCCTGTGTTAAAATCTCCAATAGTTTGCCGGCATAATCTTTTGTGGGGTCCCCCCTCAGTATCTCATAGGTCACAGAATCATGGAGGATCGAAAAGCACATATCCCTATATTTTCTTACATCAAGGATAACAGTGTTCCCTCCTTTATCGGAGGGCTTAATTACGATGTTTCTGTTTTTTTCTAGAGACAACAGTGCTTCCCTCTCCAAAGATCCCAAATTAGTCTCAGATCCACCCCTTCTTGGGTTAATTTTGCTAATCTCAGCCGAGACAAGTTTAGCAAATATATCAATATTGCTACATTCCCCCAATGGTGGTAGTCGTACACTTTTAGGCTTTAGATCAGAGAAAGGGCCTTCACCAATTTCACGATCACTTTCCTCAGCAAGCCCGGCCAGCAACCTAACATCATTCAGGGACTCCACCGGAATTCCCAATTGTTGGCATTTAATTCTATCAGTAATGACAAAGTGTTTTTTCCACTTTAGTTTCCTAAGAAACAAGTTAATATCCTTGATCCATAAAAATGGATCGCACCGTGTAGTTGGAACAAAAGTAAGGCCTGCGGCCAGAACCTTTTCCTCATCTGTAGAGAGGGTATAAGAGGACAGGTTGATAATTCTCTGTCTATCCTCCTCCAAACCTGTTCCTACTATTTTTTCTGTACCCCCACTAGTCGTGTGCGTAATTGGTATGACATACCGTCTGTCCCCTCTAAAAAAGGGGCCGGAGCAGAAGATGCAGAGGAGGATGAGGGTGGAACCGAGGACTCCCCCAGAGATACTCCACTTATTGGGAATCTCTGATTTCCCCTTCTTTCCTCCCATTTTTTGTTCTTATTTTTAAACCTCCTAAACTGACCCCTACCTCTATTTCCTCTGAATGAGCCCTCTCTTACACGATACTCAGTATCAGAGTTATCAGCGTCTGAGGAAGAAGGATCACCTGTATGTTCGTATGACTCTAAGTTAGGATAGGCTTTATTATCCTTAAACTCAGCCAAGTCTCGTACGTAATGTCTGTGTTTTCTCTCCTTCAACTCCTGCTGATATTTCTCTACTGTGGATTTAAGTGTAATTTCTTTATTATTAAAGTCAGAGTCAGATTTATACTCCCGGGCTCTCTCAATTTGTTTTTCAAGTCTTTTAGATGACTCTTCTAGGGTCAGTTTTTCTTCCTCTAAGAGGATAGTCATAAAGCGAATTGATGACGCTATTGATTCCTTACGCCACTTCTCTAATAATATCTGGGTCCTTGACCTTGGTGCTGGTGTTAGTGAGATTCTTAAGCCTCTTGGGACAATACCACTCTTAATGTAGTGCTCCAAAGATCTCACCTCCCACCAAGATTTCAAATGATCTTTATAGCATGCCAGTAAATCTGAAAAAATATTTTTAATGCTAGGTTTGGCCAGTGTCCTGCTAAGTTCAGAGGTCTCAGAGAACGCCTCTTCCACATCACTCATCCAATCAGATGTGTTAAGTGGAGCTGACAAAAAACCAGCCATATCAGGTATAAACCTCAATTATCAATTAGAAGAAGGAACCCACATAACAAGAAAACCAAAATGAAAAATTCCTATATTAAAATTACCAAATTTTATTAGTCATTTACTAAAAAACTGTCAGTGCAGTCAGAAATAGAATAGCCTCTAAAAAGTGGTATGGGCGGGTGTAAGGGACAAAGTGCGCCAGATATCGATATGAGGAGTATTCAATATATCCAGAAAGGGGTGGGGCCTATCCTAGCCCTATGAATGTCCCCTACTTACCAGCGGAGTAAACACCCTGATGTACTTGGTGCCCCCGCTCCTCGGCGGCTGTCCCTCACTGTCCCTCCAACCACAAAACCACCATCACCATAAAGTGTGTGTGCAAAAGTGCAGTCAAGACTAATAGTCTAAATATCCACTCTATAAATTAAATATTACAACAGTGGTTCCCAGATCAGGGTAACCACTCTATAGAGTCATAAAATAGAATGCAATAAACCTTTCAAGGGTAAGTGTGCAATGCTTTCATCCTCCAGGTCATATAGATAAAATGCAGTTATAGTGCACCTACACACCTGTCTCATATTATCATATAGGTCATCACAATATAAGGAAAGTACTTATCATAGTGTTGTCATCTCAATATAAGGAAAGTACTTATCATAATGTTGTCATCTCAACGCGTTTCTCCCTCAGAATGTCTGAGGGTTCATCAGGAGATGTTCAGTCTTTTTCCTTTTCCTTGTCACAATGGAAGTAAGGTGCCTAATAGCGTCGCTGGGAGCCACACAGATCTGGGTCCCATCCCAGTCAATGGTAACAGAGATAATGCCCCATGAGGCCAATATATCACCACCCCTTCTTAATATAGACTCAGTCAATGCCGAGTAGTCCCGCCCCCATGAGGCTTCCCGTCCTAGCGTCTTTGAACCGCCGCGCCATATTGCCGGCGGTCACTTCCGGTTCGTGATCTTGTGACCGGAAATCAGTATTTCCCATCAGGCTCAGGCCACCAAACGTCACATCGGAAGTTCCGGCATGTGGAACGCAATGTATTCCACCTACAGGGGAACGCCCCTGCAGGAGGCAAGATCACCACCAGAATCCGCCCACACTTACAGGCCTCCGACATAATACCGGAGGTCACAAAGCGTGGAGCGCAAACTGCGTTCCACTTATAGGGACAGCAGCCTCATACATAGTGGGTTTTTAGGGTGAATAGTTGATCACGGACTGAGGGGTCATATCAGGCTATTCATAGCAATAAGAAAAATAGAAAGAGTGCGATATTATTGAATCGCTATTAACCATTGCTCGTCCTATAGGGACAATAAACACTTAGGCATTTCTGCCTGCTCCACTAGAATAACACATCACATGATGATAGAAAGAGATAATTCCCAAAGATACCACAGACATCGTGTGAGATCATATAAAACTGGTGAAGTTTAGTTGTTCATTAATCCCAGCCGGGGACATACTGCGCAACAGGTAAATCCACCTGGTTTCCCTCTGGAGGATTAACCTGTTCCAGTCCCCCAGTCTCTCATGTTTCTGGACGGTCTCAATTACTTTAAATAGGACACTTTTGGTGTCTCCATTGTGACACTGGACTATGTGCCGGGCTAGAGCAGTATCTCTTTTGTGAAGGATATCACCTATATGCTCTCCTATCCTCACTCTTAGCTCTCTTTTAGTTTTGCCCACATAGTTTTTAGGACATTTGCAGGTACACATATAGACCACTCCCGTGGTTTTGCAATTTGCAAAATCCCTATTGGAGAAAACTCTCCCTGTCACCGCGCTTGTAAATGTTTTAGAGGGGTCAATAAATCTACAGAAGCTACATGATCCACACCTAAAGGTCCCAATAGGTCTCCTGTCCAACCATGTACCCGCCATTTTTGGTTGCTCAAAATGACTGTGGACCAAATGGTCCCTTATTGACCTCCCCCTCCTAAAAGTGACCGAGGGCTTCGTGGTTAAAGTGTCTACCAAGTCTGGGTCTGCCCGCAGAATGTCCCAGTGTCGCCTCAATATGTCCATAATCCTATCCGTTTGGTCGTCATATGTCCCAATTAATCTCGTCATCCCATCATTCTGTATTTTCTGTCGGGGGACCATCTTTTGTGGGGTCCCCCCTCAGTATCTCATAGGTCACAGAATCATGGAGGATCGAAAAGCACATATCCCTATATTTTCTTACATCAAGGATAACAGTGTTCCCTCCTTTATCGGAGGGCTTAATTACGATGTTTCTGTTTTTTTCTAGAGACAACAGTGCTTCCCTCTCCAAAGATCCCAAATTAGTCTCAGATCCACCCCTTCTTGGGTTAATTTTGCTAATCTCAGCCGAGACAAGTTTAGCAAATATATCAATATTGCTACATTCCCCCAATGGTGGTAGTCGTACACTTTTAGGCTTTAGATCAGAGAAAGGGCCTTCACCAATTTCACGATCACTTTCCTCAGCAAGCCCGGCCAGCAACCTAACATCATTCAGGGACTCCACCGGAATTCCCAATTGTTGGCATTTAATTCTATCAGTAATGACAAAGTGTTTTTTCCACTTTAGTTTCCTAAGAAACAAGTTAATATCCTTGATCCATAAAAATGGATCGCACCGTGTAGTTGGAACAAAAGTAAGGCCTGCGGCCAGAACCTTTTCCTCATCTGTAGAGAGGGTATAAGAGGACAGGTTGATAATTCTCTGTCTATCCTCCTCCAAACCTGTTCCTACTATTTTTTCTGTACCCCCACTAGTCGTGTGCGTAATTGGTATGACATACCGTCTGTCCCCTCTAAAAAAGGGGCCGGAGCAGAAGATGCAGAGGAGGATGAGGGTGGAACCGAGGACTCCCCCAGAGATACTCCACTTATTGGGAATCTCTGATTTCCCCTTCTTTCCTCCCATTTTTTGTTCTTATTTTTAAACCTCCTAAACTGACCCCTACCTCTATTTCCTCTGAATGAGCCCTCTCTTACACGATACTCAGTATCAGAGTTATCAGCGTCTGAGGAAGAAGGATCACCTGTATGTTCGTATGACTCTAAGTTAGGATAGGCTTTATTATCCTTAAACTCAGCCAAGTCTCGTACGTAATGTCTGTGTTTTCTCTCCTTCAACTCCTGCTGATATTTCTCTACTGTGGATTTAAGTGTAATTTCTTTATTATTAAAGTCAGAGTCAGATTTATACTCCCGGGCTCTCTCAATTTGTTTTTCAAGTCTTTTAGATGACTCTTCTAGGGTCAGTTTTTCTTCCTCTAAGAGGATAGTCATAAAGCGAATTGATGACGCTATTGATTCCTTACGCCACTTCTCTAATAATATCTGGGTCCTTGACCTTGGTGCTGGTGTTAGTGAGATCCTTAAGCCTCTTGGGACAATACCACTCTTAATGTAGTGCTCCAAAGATCTCACCTCCCACCAAGATTTCAAATGATCTTTATAGCATGCCAGTAAATCTGAAAAAATATTTTTAATGCTAGGTTTGGCCAGTGTCCTGCTAAGTTCAGAGGTCTCAGAGAACGCCTCTTCCACATCACTCATCCAATCAGATGTGTTAAGTGGAGCTGACAAAAAACCAGCCATATCAGGTATAAACCTCAATTATCAATTAGAAGAAGGAACCCACATAACAAGAAAACCAAAATGAAAAATTCCTATATTAAAATTACCAAATTGTATTAGTCATTTACTAAAAAACTGTCAGTGCAGTCAGAAATAGAATAGCCTCTAAAAAGTGGTATGGGCGGGTGTAAGGGACAAAGTGCGCCAGATATCGATATGAGGAGTATTCAATATATCCAGAAAGGGGTGGGGCCTATCCTAGCCCTATGAATGTCCCCTACTTACCAGCGGAGTAAACACCCTAATGTACTTGGTGCCCCCGCTCCTCGGCGGCTGTCCCTCACTGTCCCTCCAACCACAAAACCACCATCACCATAAAGTGTGTGTGCAAAAGTGCAGTCAAGACTAATAGTCTAAATATCCACTCTATAAATTAAATATTACAACAGTGGTTCCCAGATCAGGGTAACCACTCTATAGAGTCATAAAATAGAATGCAATAAACCTTTCAAGGGTAAGTGTGCAATGCTTTCATCCTCCAGGTCATATAGATAAAATGCAGTTATAGTGCACCTACACACCTGTCTCATATTATCATATAGGTCATCACAATATAAGGAAAGTACTTATCATAGTGTTGTCATCTCAATATAAGGAAAGTACTTATCATAATGTTGTCATCTCGACGCGTTTCTCCCTCAGAATGTCTGAGGGTTCATCAGGAGATGTTCAGTCTTTTTCCTTTTCCTTGTCACAATGGAAGTAAGGTGCCTAATAGCGTCGCTGGGAGCCACACAGATCTGGGTCCCATCCCAGTCAATGGTAACAGAGATAATGCCCCATCAGGCCAATATATCACCACCCCTTCTTAATATAGACTCAGTCAATGCCGAGTAGTCCCGCCCCCATGAGGCTTCCCGTCCTAGCGTCTTTGAACCGCCGCGCCATATTGCCGGCGGTCACTTCCGGTTCGTGATCTTGTGACCGGAAATCAGTATTTCCCATCAGGCTCAGGCCACCAAATGTCACATCGGAAGTTCCGGCATGTGGAACGCAATGTATTCCACCTACAGGGGAACGCCCCTGCAGGAGGCAAGATCACCACCAGAATCCGCCCACACTTACAGGCCTCCGACATAATACCGGAGGTCACAAAGCGTGGAGCGCAAACTGCGTTCCACTTATAGGGACAGCAGCCTCATACATAGTGGGTTTTTAGGGTGAATAGTTGATCACGGACTGAGGGGTCATATCAGGCTATTCATAGCAATAAGAAAAATAGAAAGAGTGCGATATTATTGAATCGCTATTAACCATTGCTCGTCCTATAGGAGATTTCCAGGTACAATCTAATAACCTTAAACGTAGGTTCAGAGATAGAGGTTACCCAGTGGGTGTGATCGACAAGGCATATAGGATTGCTAAGGGAACTAATAGGACAGAGCTAATGGTCCCCCGACAGAAAATACAGAATGATGGGATGACGAGATTAATTGGGACATATGACGACCAAACGGATAGGATTATGGACATATTGAGGCGACACTGGGACATTCTGCGGGCAGACCCAGACTTGGTAGACACTTTAACCACGAAGCCCTCGGTCACTTTTAGGAGGGGGAGGTCAATAAGGGACCATTTGGTCCACAGTCATTTTGAGCAACCAAAAATGGCGGGTACATGGTTGGACAGGAGACCTAATGGGACCTTTAGGTGTGGATCATGTAGCTTCTGTAGATTTATTGACCCCTCTAAAACATTTACAAGCGCGGTGACAGGGAGAGTTTTCTCCAATAGGGATTTTGCAAATTGCAAAACCACGGGAGTGGTCTATATGTGTACCTGCAAATGTCCTAAAAACTATGTGGGCAAAACTAAAAGAGAGCTAAGAGTGAGGATAGGAGAGCATATAGGTGATATCCTTCACAAAAGAGATACTGCTCTAGCCCGGCACATAGTCCAGTGTCACAATGGAGACACCAAAAGTGTCCTATTTAAAGTAATTGAGACCGTCCAGAAACATGAGAGACTGGGGGACTGGAACAGGTTAATCCTCCAGAGGGAAACCAGGTGGATTTACCTGTTGCGCAGTATGTCCCCGGCTGGGATTAATGAACAACTAAACTTCACCAGTTTTATATGATCTCACACGATGTCTGTGGTATCTTTGGGAATTATCTCTTTCTATCATCATGTGATGTGTTATTCTAGTGGAGCAGGCAGAAATGCCTAAGTGTTTATTGTCCCTATAGGACGAGCAATGGTTAATAGCGATTCAATAATATCGCACTCTTTCTATTTTTCTTATTGCTATGAATAGCCTGATATGACCCCTCAGTCCGTGATCAACTATTCACCCTAAAAACCCACTATGTATGAGGCTGCTGTCCCTATAAGTGGAACGCAGTTTGCGCTCCACGCTTTGTGACCTCCGGTATTATGTCGGAGGCCTGTAAGTGTGGGCGGATTCTGGTGGTGATCTTGCCTCCTGCAGGGGCGTTCCCCTGTAGGTGGAATACATTGCGTTCCACATGCCGGAACTTCCGATGTGACGTTTGGTGGCCTGAGCCTGATGGGAAATACTGATTTCCGGTCACAAGATCACGAACCGGAAGTGACCGCCGGCAATATGGCGCGGCGGTTCAAAGACGCTAGGACGGGAAGCCTCATGGGGGCGGGACTACTCGGCATTGACTGAGTCTATATTAAGAAGGGGTGGTGATATATTGGCCTGATGGGGCATTATCTCTGTTACCATTGACTGGGATGGGACCCAGATCTGTGTGGCTCCCAGCGACGCTATTAGGCACCTTACTTCCATTGTGACAAGGAAAAGGAAAAAGACTGAACATCTCCTGATGAACCCTCAGACATTCTGAGGGAGAAACGCGTCGAGATGACAACATTATGATAAGTACTTTCCTTATATTGAGATGACAACACTATGATAAGTACTTTCCTTATATTGTGATGACCTATATGATAATATGAGACAGGTGTGTAGGTGCACTATAACTGCATTTTATCTATATGACCTGGAGGATGAAAGCATTGCACACTTACCCTTGAAAGGTTTATTGCATTCTATTTTATGACTCTATAGAGTGGTTACCCTGATCTGGGAACCACTGTTGTAATATTTAATTTATAGAGTGGATATTTAGACTATTAGTCTTGACTGCACTTTTGCACACACACTTTATGGTGATGGTGGTTTTGTGGTTGGAGGGACAGTGAGGGACAGCCGCCGAGGAGCGGGGGCACCAAGTACATTAGGGTGTTTACTCCGCTGGTAAGTAGGGGACATTCATAGGGCTAGGATAGGCCCCACCCCTTTCTGGATATATTGAATACTCCTCATATCGATATCTGGCGCACTTTGTCCCTTACACCCGCCCATACCACTTTTTAGAGGCTATTCTATTTCTGACTGCACTGACAGTTTTTTAGTAAATGACTAATAAAATTTGGTAATTTTAATCTTCACCACCTCTCAATTTTTACTACCACATTTTCAGTCCACAATCTTGTCGCAATCAACATGAGTGGCAAAATGACAGATGCTGGTGGAAAGGGGAAGAGGCGTGGTGGAAAAGGCAAAAAAGGTTTTGTCAGTGGGGAAGGTGGCAAAGCTCCATTATCATCTGCTGAAGATAGACCATCTACTAGCAAAAGTAAGATGTCTACTACTTATTGTGGACAATCCGATGTGCTCCCTTTATTACGGACACGAACAAGAGGAACAAAGGTAGATGATGGGCAAAAAAGGAAAATGCTTGAATGGATCTCAAGTGGTCCAACAAGTGCCCTCTCAGCCACTTCAAGTACCGCATCCAAAAAACACCATTCCTCTGAGTTGTCATCCCAATCACACTTGATTTCTCCCAGCTCTGAAGTCTCCATCAGCCCTGCACAGTATGGTGGAACTGAGATGGCTGAGTCTGCAGAGCTGTTCAGTCACACTATAGCCTGGGAATCAGAGGTCTGCTCCCAAGCTACAGTGAGTACAGAACAGGAAATGGTCTGCAGTGATGCCCAGAACCTTTGTGACTCAGATTCAGGCCGTGAGGACCAAGTTTCTGAGCATAATGTTGACCCTTTGTCACAAACTGTAACACCTGTGGTTATAGACAATGAGGAACATACTGATGAAGATGAGACTCAGATACCCGATTGGGATGACAACTTAAATATTCGGTCAGGGCAAGAAGAGGCTCGGTCTGAGGGGGAGGGGAGTGCAAACACAACAATTGATGATGACGTTCTAGATCCCACCTACTGTCAACCCCCAGTCAGGCACTCGAGGAGGTCAACAGAGGCGGTGGAGGAGGATGCAACCGACGACGAAGTTACCTTGCGCCTTCCTGGACAGAGTCGGAGCACTGGTAGCACGTCTACAACTGCATCCTCAGCCACCACTCTGCCTATGAGCATTATTCGGGGTGGATCAACAGGTCGCATGGCCTCTAAGCCTTGCCTAGCCTGGGCCTTTTTTCACATCGAAAAAGATCGCCCAACTCATGTGATATGTAACATTTGTCATGATTCTGTTAGTAGAGGTCAAAACCTCAGCAGTTTGACAACTTCTTCCATGAATCGTCACATGAATAAATATCATAAGTCCCGGTGGGAAGCTCACCGTGCTGCAATGCCGGCTAGCGGAGCGAACCATCCACCGCCCGCCCCTTCCAGTGCATCCGCGCGCTCTTCATCTTCTAGGACTGTGGGGACAGCTGTCACACCTGTTTTTCCACGCAAAACTTCCACCACTGTAACCGCAACAGGCAGTTTGCTTGTAAGGTCGTCAGTTGGTTTGGAAGGGGAAACAAGTGAGTGTGTACAGCTCTCTCAGACATCGATAGCACCAACGTTGGATGAAGGCAACATCATGTCTCCGCCTGAACTTTCCTCACAAACCTGCATTTTTCCAGGGACACCCTACTCAACACCGTCTACACACAGCAGCCAGATCTCTGTCCCTCAGATGTGGTCAAATAAAAGGCCACTTCCTCCGACCCATGACAAAGCTAAGAGGTTGACTCTATCCCTCTGTAAGCTGTTGGCTACCGAAATGCTGCCTTTCCGCCTAGTGGACACACATGATTTTAGAGAGCTTATGTCTGTCGCTGTGCCCCAGTACCAGATGCCTAGTCGCCACTACTTCTCCAAGAAAGGTGTGCCCGCGCTACACCAGCATGTCGCACACAACATCACCGCTTCCTTGAGAAACTCTGTGTGTCAACGGGTGCATTTCACCACCGATACTTGGACCAGTAAGCATGGACAGGGACGTTACATGTCGCTGACTGGGCACTGGGTAACTATGGTGATAGATGGTGAAGGGTCTGCTGCACAAGTCTTGCCGTCCCCACGACTTGTGTGTCAATCCTCTGTCTGTCCAAGTTCCGCCACAGCTTCTGCATCCTCCACCTCATCTGGGTCCTCCACCTCCGCCCCAAGCCTGCCTGGTCAGGCCACCAGCGTTCTCACTGCGCAGAAGGAATCACGCACGCCTCATTACTATGCTGGCAGCCGAGCGCAACGGCATCAGGCGGTCTTTAGCTTGACATGTCTTGGTAATAAGAGTCACACAGCTGAGGAGTTGTGGTCAGCTCTGCGGTCCGAGTTTAATAAATGGTTGTCTCCACTCAACCTGCAGCCTGGTAAGGCCGTGTGCGACAATGCTGCAAACCTGGGTGCGGCCCTTCGCCTGGGCAAGGTGACACACGTACCTTGTATGGCTCACGTGTTGAACCTTGTCGTGCAGCAATTTTTAACACACTATCCCGGCCTAGATGGCCTTCTGAACAGGGCACGAAAACTGTCTGCTCACTTCCGGCGTTCAAGCGCCGCAGCTGAGCGACTTGCATCGCTCCAGAAGTCTTTCGGCCTGCCGGTTCATCGCCTGAAATGCGATGTGGCGACACGCTGGAATTCAACTCTCCACATGTTACAGCGACTGTGGCAGCACCGCAGAGCCCTGGTGCAATACGTCATGACGTATAGCCTGGGCCAACGAGATGCAGAGGTGGGGCAGATCACCCTGATGGAGTGGTCTCAGATCAAGGACCTATGCACCCTTCTGCACAGTTTCGACATGGCGACGAATATGTTTAGCTCTGACAATGCCATTATCAGCATGACGATTCCAGTCATTTACATGCTGGAGCACACGCTAAACACTATTCGGAGTCAGGGGGTGGGACAACATGAAGGGGAGGAACTACAGGAGGATTCATATGCGCAAGGGACAACAACATCACCAAGGTCCAGACGTTCATCATCACCAACGCAGCAGGCATGGGACCATGGGGAACAGGGATCGACAAGGGCGCATAGTAGCAGGCGAAATGTTGAGCAAGGTGCAGGAGAACATGAAGAAATGGAGGACGAACTGTCCATGGACATGGAAGACTCAGCAGATGAGGGAGACCTTGGTCAAATTTCAGTTGAAAGAGGTTGGGGGGAGATGTCAGAGGAAGAAAGAACGGGTAGCACCTCTATGCCACAAACACAGCGTGGACTTGGTCCGCATGGCTGCGCAAGACACATGAGTGCCTTCTTGTTGCACTACCTCCAACATGACAGTCGTATTGTCAAAATTAGAAGTGATGATGACTACTGGATTGCCACACTATTAGATCCCCGGTACAAGTCCAAATTTTGTGACATAATTCCAGCCATAGAAAGGGACACACGTATGCAGGAGTATCAGCAGAAGCTGTTACTCGATCTTAGCTCGGCTTTTCCACCAAACAACCGTGCAGGTGCAGGGAGGGAATCTCCCAGTTGTAACTTGACAAACATGGGACGGTCTCGTCATCTTCACCAGTCTACCCGTACCAGTAGGACCGTATCTGGTGCCGGTAACAGCAATTTTATGGAATCTTTTCATAATTTTTTTAGACCCTCTTTTGCAAGGCCACCAGAGACAACAAGTCTGACACATACTCAACGGCTGGAGAGGATGATACAGGAGTATCTCCAAATGAACATCGATGCCATGACTGTGCAACTGGAGCCTTGCTCCTTTTGGGCTTCAAACATAGAAAAATGGCCAGAGCTCTCCAGTTACGTGTGGCGCCCCTGACCTGGTCAGGCACCACTGAGTACTGCACCCATGCTGGGGACAGTACAATACAGGTAATCCAGAAGGCTGACAGGGGTGTGGAACACAGGCGCATAGTGATCAGGTCTCACACATGTACCCATGAGAGGACCCCTGGGGATCCCAGGAGGGGGAAAAGCCTTGACCTTCACTGGAATAGTGGAGGGGGCCAAAAGCCTCCATCTCCTCTCAAGGGGTGTGGTAAGAGAGTCTGGTTGCTAGGTGGCGTAGGCAAGAACAGGAGAGGAGGGGCAGTGAGTCAGTTAGAGCAGAACTCCATAGGGCTCAGTGAGGAGCAGACCTGTGGGGCTGTTGCTGTCTAACAGCGCCCGCGCAGTGGCTACTGACGGGGGAGAACGGTCAACTAGGAGGGCTACCCGAAATCCATCTTCAGCTAAAGAGAGAGCACGGAGTGGGAAGTAAGGAGACTGCTAGAGAGTACCAGGCCCAAACGGGCGGCAGATCCCGAAGCGGAGATAGATCCAGCTTTCTTTTGCTAAACCTGCCGGTGTGGGGCTCTCAAAGCCCACGCCACAACACCACAAAAAAGCCGCAGCCACGTAGCCACAGTTAGGGCCCATAGGTCACAGGAGGCAAGCAGCTGGAGTGGCCTGGCCCAGGCGACAAGCACACGGCAAACGAAGGGGAGAGAGGCTTCAGCATCTTCCCTGGGTGACCCCCATAGGGACTCAAAGTCGGGGTCACCCCAAACCACCAAAGGCTAAGGAAGGCGAGTTGGTAGTCACCCTCATAAAGTCAGCCTGAAGGATACCTGGTTCCCACCTGGTTCATCTCAGCTACGCCCGGGCTACTCACCCTGCCATCAACTGTGAGTAAAGCCCCTGAAAGACATTCAGCTTGTGTGGAGTTATTCTGCGCCTTGTAGTTCTACACATCTACACCGGACCCTGGGGCATGCCTCACTCTCAGGAGGCTACTACACCTGACTGCACCTACCATCAGCCCCAGGCACCCCTAACCTGCAGTGGCGGTCCCCACTGACCGCAAATCTGAGAGTGGCGTCACGACAAGAAGAAGATCTCCTACCTGTGACCAGCACCAGCTACGTGGAGTCCCTGAAGGTAATGCACCGACACTGCAGCAGTACACTTGCGGGGCTTCACATCTGGCGTCACGAACAGGATAAGGACTAGACCTGTTCAGACAGGTGACCATGTGCCTGGGCGGTCCGCTTGAAAAATTGGAAGCGCCGCCATATTGCCACCATGAAAAGCGCGCTGAAAAACAACAGCAGCCCGCGCTGGAAGAAGTTACCGCCCACGAAGAGGTGTGGCTACCCAGAGATCCCCTGCAGAGTTCTGACCTTGCCAGCTATGAGAGCGGAAGCGTTCAGAGACGTCGGGACAGAAAGGGAGCCAGAAGCCTGCTGCTGGGAGAGGAGCTGCTGAAAGAGGCAGAGCAGAAACTGAACAGCTTGCTATCAGAGGCAACGGCGAGTCCACAGCTGGAGAGTCATGCAGAAGAGGGCGCAGAAGAAATGGCGTCTGACCGCAGAAATCCAGAACCGGGCTCCGCTGCCTGGTGGTATCGGGAGCTGGCCCAGTTCTGCGACCGACTGGAGACCCGGGTTGTGGAGCAGATCCGGGAAGAACGAATGGAATTGCTGGAGATGACCGCGGCGGTTCGGGCCTATGAAAGGAGAGCCGCGCGCCGAGTGCCAGACAGGACGGCGATGACGCAGACCCCGATGCTGCCACCGGTGGGTGAGTCGAGTGATGCCCCGGCCAGCGCAAGTGCCCCGACCCCTGCTGCCACGCCCGCGGTCCCCGAAGAGGCGTCCGGTGCGGCGACGCTGAAGGAGGCCGCAGCCACGCCAGGTGCGGCCTTCCAAGCCCCAGCGGTCGCAGCGATGCCCTGCTCGGCCCACCAAGACCCGGTCCCTGCAGCAACGCCCAGTCCGGCCCGCAAAGAACCGGCTGCCACCGCGACCCTCATCCGCGCCGCAGGCGTAACGCTGACCCAGGCCGCCGCCCTGCTAGGCCCGGCCCGCCGAGACCCCACCGCCGCAGCAACGCTCGTCCGCGCCGCAAGTGAGGTGCTGAACCAGGCCGCAGCCACGCCAGGCGCAGCCCGCCAAGCCCAGACTGCTGCAGCGACGTCCAGCCCAGCCTGCACAGAGCCCCCTGCAACAGCGACACTGATCCAGGCCGCCGCCATGCCGGGTGCGGCCCGCCAAGACCAGGCCGCCGCCATGCCGGGCGCGGCCCGCCAAGACCAGGCCGCCGCCATGCCGGGCGCGGCCCGCCAAGACCAGGCCGCCGCCATGCCGGGCGCGGCCCGCCAAGACCAGGCCGCCGCCAAACAGGGCGCGGCCCGCCAAGACCAGGCCGCCGCCATGCCAGGCGCGGCCCGCCAAGAAGAGATTACCTCATCATTTACCCCGGCCTGCAAGGCCAGAGCAGACACCGCTCCCCAGTCCAAAGAGGTCCCTGCTAGGAAGACCCTGATAGGAGAGGACCCCGAATACTGGAAGCTGAAGGCTGACCTAGAGGCCCAGTTCCCACAAGAGATGGTGGATCGGTATCTGCTCCCTCCGCATACCCCCAAGGAGATTCAGGCAACCCCTGCAGCCGCGCCAGAGAGTTCACCGCCCAGACCAGCTGAGGACCACTCATCTCCAGCGCTACCACAACCAGAGTGCTCAGAAGCACTAAGGGGGAGAGGAGGCCAGGAAGCTGAGGAGCTGACTCCGGAGCCACCGGCAGTGGAGCAATACTCAGAGCCGGAGATGTTACCCTATTCCCGTTGGGATGAGGAGGACTTGACACCGTCTGCAGATGAAGATCAGCCCAGAAACCTCACCTGGGGCCCTGCAGGCATTGAGGTAACAGCCCAGCAGAACCCAGCCCGCAAGACAAGGCGTCGCAACAGACCAACGCTGTCCCCTGCACCACAGTCTCCAGAGCAGAGAGAAGTCACAGCCAGAGACCTACAGGAGAAAAGGTTCCTGAGAAGAGCCAAAGCCCAGGTCAGAGGACCCCTTTGCAGAGGAGTAGTAGAAGACTTTAGCCTGAAGTCAGGATACGGGTTCATCGTTGCACCTGGTATCAAAGAAGGCATTTTTGTCAATAGGAGAGACGTCAGAGCTAATTTGCCCAGAGGACATCCTGGAAGGAACCTGCGTACAGGAGACTCCGTACAATTTACCATGCATCAAGGAGAAAGAGACTGGTATGCGCTAGATGTCGCACCATGTCCTAAAGAAGAAGAAAGGAAAGACAGCGGTAAAGAAAGAACAGACAAAGAACCCACTGATGAGACTACCACAGATGAAGAAAGAGGTCAAGGAAGCAACAGGTGCCGCAGCCATACAGGCCCAAGCCCTGGTGAAGAGGAGTCTGCATAAGTTCAAGTAAAGCAAGTTACCAGTTTAAAAAGTTTGTTTTGCAACGTTTTACAAGTTTAAGAATGTGCCCACATAAACTGATGTGAGAAATAAACCTTAAGGCTATGAACTGGCTATAGCCACAAACTCTCGCAGTGTAAATAGTTACACCAGAGGGCACCACCACCACCAGAGTCAGCCTGTTTAGGGGCTTGGCTCGTCTGCAACCAGGGGGCCCGTCCGTATATAGGGCCTTGGCTTACCTGCAACCAGAGAGCATGCCTGTTTATGGGGCCTGGCTCTCCACCACAAAGAGGGTACCTGGTCAGCACCAACTGTGGAGGCCGCCTCTACATCCTGCCAGAAGAGGCTGCAGGCGCGGATCCACCAGGCCAGGTATACCCTGAAGACCACCAAACCATGAAAGCCGCCTCTACATCCTGCCAGAAGTGGCTGAAGGCGCGGCCAACGTGAGAGGGTTTTGGGTGGGTTAACGGACTTGTGGGTGGAGGGTGGTGATGTATGGTACCTGGTGCTTTTAAAAATGTTTTACATGTTTTAATGTTTTATGCATTTTAAAATGTTGTCTTGCAGCCCGAGGACGTGCTGGTGATAACTAAGGGGGAATGTGGCGCCCCTGACCTGGTCAGGCACCACTGAGTACTGCACCCATGCTGGGGACAGTACAATACAGGTAATCCAGAAGGCTGACAGGGGTGTGGAACACAGGCGCATAGTGATCAGGTCTCACACATGTACCCATGAGAGGACCCCTGGGGATCCCAGGAGGGGGAAAAGCCTTGACCTTCACTGGAATAGTGGAGGGGGACAAAAGCCTCCATCTCCTCTCAAGGGGTGTGGTAAGAGAGTCTGGTTGCTAGGTGGCGTAGGCAAGAACAGGAGAGGAGGGGCAGTGAGTCAGTTAGAGCAGAACTCCATAGGGCTCAGTGAGGAGCAGACCTGTGGGGCTGTTGCTGTCTAACAGCGCCCGCGCAGTGGCTACTGACGGGGGAGAACGGTCAACTAGGAGGGCTACCCGAAATCCATCTTCAGCTAAAGAGAGAGCACGGAGTGGGAAGTAAGGAGACTGCTAGAGAGTACCAGGCCCAAACGGGCGGCAGATCCCGAAGCGGAGATAGATCCAGCTTTCTTTTGCTAAACCTGCCGGTGTGGGGCTCTCAAAGCCCACGCCACAACACCACAAAAAAGCCGCAGCCACGTAGCCACAGTTAGGGCCCATAGGTCACAGGAGGCAAGCAGCTGGAGTGGCCTGGCCCAGGCGACAAGCACACGGCAAACGAAGGGGAGAGAGGCTTCAGCATCTTCCCTGGGTGACCCCCATAGGGACTCAAAGTCGGGGTCACCCCAAACCACCAAGGGCTAAGGAAGGCGAGTTGGTAGTCACCCTCATAAAGTCAGCCTGAAGGATACCTGGTTCCCACCTGGTTCATCTCAGCTACGCCCGGGCTACTCACCCTGCCATCAACTGTGAGTAAAGCCCCTGAAAGACATTCAGCTTGTGTGGAGTTATTCTGTGCCTTGTAGTTCTACACATCTACACCGGACCCTGGGGCATGCCTCACTCTCAGGAGGCTACTACACCTGACTGCACCTACCATCAGCCCCAGGCACCCCTAACCTGCAGTGGCGGTCCCCACTGACCGCAAATCTGAGAGTGGCGTCACGACAAGAAGAAGATCTCCTACCTGTGACCAGCACCAGCTACGTGGAGTCCCTGAAGGTAATGCACCGACACTGCAGCAGTACACTTGCGGGGCTTCACATTACGCCTTGGAGATTTTGTCGTGTCCAGCTGCCAGCGTTGTCTCTGAACGTGTATTCAGTGCTGCTGGGTGTGTGCTGACAGATAAGCGCACGCGTCTGTCCAGTGACAATGTGGACAGACTGACGTTCATCAAAATGAACAAGTCATGGATCCAGAAGGAATTTACTACCCCTGTGTCATCCTGGGGAGAGTAAATGCTTGTGGATTTGGAATGTGCTTGATGCAAATCAAAACATCCTGTTTGCAACTAGGGCCCAAGTGCTGCCACTGATGGGGTGGGTGTCTGTGTGGCCCAATTTTTGGAAAAAAGGGAGACTCCGCTTGGAGTAACCCTTGCTTACATTGTTTTTAAAAGAAGCCAAGATGAACAAGTCATGGGTCAGCAAAGACTTTGCTACCTACCCCGGTGTCATCCTGGGGATGGATAAGAATGGCGTATTTTGGAATGTGCTTGATGCAAATCTAGCTGTGAAGTGTACAACTGGGGCACAACTGCTGCCACTGAATGGGTGGGTGTGTGGGGCCCAATTTTTGGAAAAAAAGGGAGACTCCGCTTGGAGTAACCCTTGCTTGATGTGTTTTTAAAAGAAGCCAAGATGAACATAGTTGGGATCAGGAAAGACTTTATCTACCTACCCCGGTGTCATCCTGGGGACGGATAAGAATGGCGTATTTTGGAATGTGCTTGATGCAAATCTAGCTGTGAAGTGTACAACTGGGGCACAACTGCTGCCACTGAATGGGTGGGTGTGTGGGGCCCAATTTTGGGAAAAAAAGGGAGACTCCGCTTGGAGTAACCCTTGCTTGATGTGTTTTTAAAAGAAGCCAAGATGAACATAGCTGGGATCAGGAAAGACTTTATCTACCTACCCCGGTGTCATCCTGGGGACGGATAAGAATGGCGTATTTTGGAATGTGCTTGATGCAAATCTAGCTGTGAAGTGTACAACTGGGGCACAACTGCTGCCACTGAATGGGTGGGTGTGTGGGGCCCAATTTTGGGAAAAAAAGGGAGACTCCGCTTGGAGTAACCCTTGCTTGCTGTGTTTTTAAAAGAAGCCAAGATGAACAGAGCTGGGATCAGGAAATACTTTGCTACCTACCCCAGTGTCATCCTGTGGACGGATAAGAATGGCGTATTTTTGAATGTGCTTGATGCAAATCAAAACATCCTGTTTGCAACTAGGGCCCAAGTGCTGCCACTGATGGGGTGGGTGTCTGTGTGGCCCAATTTTTGGAAAAATGGGAGACTCCGCTTGTAGTAACCCTTGCTTACATTGTTTTTAAAAGAAGACAAGATGAACAGAGCTGGGATCAGGAAATACTTTGCTACCTACCCCGGTGTCATCATGGGGACGGATAAGAATGGCGTATTTTTGAATGTGCTTGATGCAAATCAAAACATCCTGTTTGCAACTAGGGCCCAAGTGCTGCCACTGATGGGGTGGGTGTCTGTGTGGCCCAATTTTTGGAAAAAAAGGGAGACTCCGCTTGGAGTAACCCTTGCTTGCTGTGTTTTTAAAAGAAGCCAAGATGAACAGAGCTGGGATCAGGAAAGACTTTATCTACCTACCCCGGTGTCATCCTGGGGACGGATAAGAATGGCGTATTTTGGAATGTGCTTGATGCAAATCTAGCTGTGAAGTGTACAACTGGGGCACAACTGCTGCCACTGAATGGGTGGGTGTGTGGGGCCCAATTTTTGGAAAAAAAGGGAGACTCCGCTTGGAGTAACCCTTGCTTGATGTGTTTTTAAAAGAAGCCAAGATGAACAGAGCTGGGATCAGGAAATACTTTGCTACCTACCCCGGTGTCATCCTGGGGACGGATAAGAATGGCGTATTTTTGAATGTGCTTGATGCAAATCAAAACATCCTGTTTTCAACTAGGGCCCAAGTGCTGCCACTGATGGGGTGGGTGTCTGTGTGGCACAATTTTTGGAAAAAAGGGAGACTCCGCTTGGAGTAACCCTTGCTTGCTGTGTTTTTAAAAGAAGCCAAGATGAACAGAGCTGGGATCAGGAAAGACTTTGCTACCTACCCCGGTGTCATCCTGGGCACGGATAAGAATGGCGTATTTTTGAATGTGCTTGATGCAAATCAAAACATCCTGTTTTCAACTAGGGCCCAAGTGCTGCCACTGATGGGGTGGGTGTCTGTGTGGCCCAATTTTTGGAAAAAAGGGAGACTCCGCTTGGAGTAACCCTTGCTTACATTGTTTTTAAAAGAAGACAAGATGAACAGAGCTGGGATCAGGAAATACTTTGCTACCTACCCCGGTGTCATCCTGGGGACGGATAAGAATGGCGTATTTTGGAATGTGCTTGATGCAAATCAAAACATCCTGTTTTCAACTAGGGCCCAAGTGCTGCCACTGATGGGGTGGGTGTCTGTGTGGCCCAATTTTTGGAAAAAAGGGAGACTCCGCTTGGAGTAACCCTTGCTTGATGTGTTTTTAAAAGAAGCCAAGATGAACAGAGCTGGTATCAGGAAAGACTTAGCTACCTACCCCGGTGTCATTTTGGGAACGGATAAGAATGGCGTATTTTTGAATGTGCTTGATGCAAATCAAAATATCCTGTTTTCAACTAGGGCCCAAGTGCTGCCACTGATGGGGTGGGTGTCTGTGTGGCCCAATTTTTGGAAAAAAAGGGAGACTCCGCTTGGAGTAACCCTTGCTTGCTGTGTTTTTAAAAGAAGCCAAGATGAACAGAGCTGGGATCAGGAAAGACTTTGCTACCTACCCCGGTGTCATCCTGGGGACGGATAAGAATGGCGTATTTTTGAATGTGCTTGATGCAAATCAAAACATCCTGTTTGCAACTAGGGCCCAAGTGCTGCCACTGATGGGGTGGGTGTCTGTGTGGCCCAATTTTTGGAAAAAAGGGAGACTCCGCTTGGAGTAACCCTTGCTTACATTGTTTTTAAAAGAAGACAAGATGAACAGAGCTGGGATCAGGAAATACTTTGCTACCTACCCCGGTGTCATCATGGGGACGGATAAGAATGGCGTATTTTTGAATGTGCTTGATGCAAATCAAAACATCCTGTTTGCAACTAGGGCCCAAGTGCTGCCACTGATGGGGTGGGTGTCTGTGTGGCCCAATTTTTGGAAAAAAAGGGAGACTCCGCTTGGAGTAACCCTTGCTTGCTGTGTTTTTAAAAGAAGCCAAGATGATCAGAGCTGGGATCAGGAAAGACTTTATCTACCTACCCCGGTGTCATCCTGGGGACGGATAAGAATGGCGTATTTTGGAATGTGCTTGATGCAAATCTAGCTGTGAAGTGTACAACTGGGGCACAACTGCTGCCACTGAATGGGTGGGTGTGTGGGGCCCAATTTTTGGAAAAAAAGGGAGACTCCGCTTGGAGTAACCCTTGCTTGCTGTGTTTTTAAAAGAAGCCAAGATGAACAGAGCTGGGATCAGGAAAGACTTTGCTACCTACCCCGGTGTCATCCTGGGGACGGATAAGAATGGCGTATTTTTGAATGTGCTTGATGCAAATCAAAACATCCTGTTTGCAACTAGGGCCCAAGTGCTGCCACTGATGGGGTGGGTGTCTGTGTGGCCCAATTTTTGGAAAAAAGGGAGACTCCGCTTGGAGTAACCCTTGCTTGCTGTGTTTTTAAAAGAAGCCAAGATGAACAGAGCTGGGATCAGGAAATACTTTGCTACCTACCCCGGTGTCATCATGGGGACGGATAAGAATGGCGTATTTTTGAATGTGCTTGATGCAAATCAAAACATCCTGTTTGCAACTAGGGCCCAAATGCTGCCACTGATGGGGTGGGTGTCTGTGTGGCCCAATTTTTGGAAAAAAAGGGAGACTCCGCTTGGAGTAACCCTTGCTTGCTGTGTTTTTAAAAGAAGCCAAGATGAACAGAGCTGGGATCAGGAAAGACTTTGCTACCTACCCCGGTGTCATCCTGGGGACGGATAAGAATGGCGTATTTTGGAATGTGCTTGATGCAAATCAAAACATCCTGTTTGCAACTAGGGCCCAAGTGCTGCCACTGATGGGGTGGGTGTCTGTGTGGCCCAATTTTTGGAAAAAAGGGAGACTCCGCTTGGAGTAACCCTTGCTTACATTGTTTTTAAAAGAAGACAAGATGAACAGATCAGGCAATACTTTGCTACCTACCCCGGTGTCATCATGGGGACGGATAAGAATGGCGTATTTTTGAATGTGCTTGATGCAAATCAAAACATCCTGTTTGCAACTAGGGCCCAAGTGCTGCCACTGATGGGGTGGGTGTCTGTGTGGCCCAATTTTTGGAAAAAAAGGGAGACTCCGCTTGGAGTAACCCTTGCTTGCTGTGTTTTTAAAAGAAGCCAAGATGAACAGAGCTGGGATCAGGAAAGACTTTATCTACCTACCCCGGTGTCATCCTGGGGACGGATAAGAATGGCGTATTTTGGAATGTGCTTGATGCAAATCTAGCTGTGAAGTGTACAACTGGGGCACAACTGCTGCCACTGAATGGGTGGGTGTGTGGGGCCCAATTTTTGGAAAAAAAGGGAGACTCCGCTTGGAGTAACCCTTGCTTGATGTGTTTTTAAAAGAAGCCAAGATGAACAGAGCTGGGATCAGGAAATACTTTGCTACCTACCCCGGTGTCATCCTGGGGACGGATAAGAATGGCGTATTTTTGAATGTGCTTGATGCAAATCAAAACATCCTGTTTTCAACTAGGGCCCAAGTGCTGCCACTGATGGGGTGGGTGTCTGTGTGGCCCAATTTTTGGAAAAAAAGGGAGACTCCGCTTGGAGTAACCCTTGCTTGCTGTGTTTTTAAAAGAAGCCAAGATGAACAGAGCTGGGATCAGGAAAGACTTTGCTACCTACCCCGGTGTCATCCTGGGGACGGATAAGAATGGCGTATTTTTGAATGTGCTTGATGCAAATCAAAACATCCTGTTTGCAACTAGGGCCCAAGTGCTGCCACTGATGGGGTGGGTGTCTGTGTGGCCCAATTTTTGGAAAAAAGGGAGACTCCGCTTGGAGTAACCCTTGCTTGATGTGTTTTTAAAAGAAGCCAAGATGAACAGAGCTGGGATCAGGAAAGACTTTGCTACCTACCCCGGTGTCATCCTGGGGACGGATAAGAATGGCGTATTTTTGAATGTGCTTGATGCAAATCAAAACATCCTGTTTTCAACTAGGGCCCAAGTGCTGCCACTGATGGGGTGGGTGTCTGTGTGGCCCAATTTTTGGAAAAAAAGGGAGACTCCGCTTGGAGTAACCCTTGCTT
Source organism: Anomaloglossus baeobatrachus (assembly GCF_048569485.1). Taxonomy (NCBI): domain Eukaryota; kingdom Metazoa; phylum Chordata; class Amphibia; order Anura; family Aromobatidae; genus Anomaloglossus; species Anomaloglossus baeobatrachus. The sequence continues at coordinate 172,669,172 of NC_134354.1, read as the reverse complement.
GATGTGTTTTTAAAAGAAGCCAAGATGAACAGAGCTGGGATCAGCAAAGACTTTGCTACCTACCCCGGTGTCATCCTGGGGACGGATAAGAATGGCGTATTTTTGAATGTGCTTGATGCAAATCAAAACATCCTGTTTGCAACTAGGGCCCAAGTGCTGCCACTGATGGGGTGGGTGTCTGTGTGGCCCAATTTTTGGAAAAAAAGGGAGACTCCGCTTGGAGTAACCCTTGCTTGATGTGTTTTTAAAAGAAGCCAAGATGAACAGAGCTGGGATCAGGAAAGACTTTGCTACCTACCCCGGTGTCATCCTGGGGACGGATAAGAATGGCGTATTTTTGAATGTGCTTGATGCAAATCAAAACATCCTGTTTGCAACTAGGGCCCAAGTGCTGCCACTGATGGGGTGGGTGTCTGTGTGGCCCAATTTTTGGAAAAAAGGGAGACTCCGCTTGGAGTAACCCTTGCTTACATTGTTTTTAAAAGAAGCCAAGATGAACAAGTCATGGGTCAGCAAAGACTTTGCTACCTACCCCGGTGTCATCCTGGGGATGGATAAGAATGGCGTATTTTTGAATGTGCTTGATGCAAATGTAGCTGTGAAGTGTACAACTGGGGCACAACTGCTGCCACTGAAGGGGTGGGTGTGTGTGTGGCCCAATTTTTGGAAAAAATGGAGACTCCGCTTGGAGTCACCTTGCGGTGTTTTACATGATTTTAGAAGGGCGTGCCATGCCTATATCTGTGTGTCCTCCTCTTTTTCCTTGTCCAGCTGTTTTGTTTTCGCATGAGTATATGTCCTTGTCACTTTCCAATGTGTTTGAGTTGTTTGTCACCTTTAGGACACCTTTGAGGGTGTTTTCTAGGTGTTTTTCTGTGTTTGTGATTGCCTGCCATTGTTTCCTATGCAGTTCGAGTTCGGTTCGTCGAACGTTCGACGAACCGAACTCGAACGGGAGGTCCGTTCGGCGAACCAACCTCGAGCCGAACCGCGACCGGTTCGCTCATCTCTAATCATGAAACAAACACTACTCCCAACATCTTCATCCCATCTCCAATTCCCTTATTGGTGTACACCTCAGGGCCACGAAACCGTGACATCCCAGACCCGACATCACCGGTCGGTGACAAGTATTCAACCCCTTGCCTCGTGGGTGCTACATATTCCCTCCCAGAATTGTCTGTCCCTTGATACCCGTGCACATAGGGAAAATCAGTTATGCCCCATTATAATATGTACTGACTTTGTATTCGTCACCTATTTTTTGACAATGTAATTAATACAGTGCCATGGTTCATCTTATGGATGTGTTTGAAAGGGATGTTGAATACCTTTCACTGCTATAGCGCGAGATTTAGAGGAGCGATTCAGAAAGGGAGGGGGCGGGAGGCTTGTAACTTTAAAGGAGTTGTCCAACATAAACTCAAACATTTTTGATAAGCTAATCTGTGCTGTATTGTTATATAAATCACCCCCACATTGTTATTTTTAGTTTTCTAACTTTTGTTCCTCTTGAATTATCCCTTTATTCTGTGCAGCTCTTTGTTTACATTCAGCTCCAGCAAACTGACCTATTCCTGTGCTAAACCTCCCAGTCAGAGCTGGCACTGCCCGTCCTCAGTGTCCAACCCCACCCCCTGCCCCCCTGTACACGCATTCCCTGTCAGTATTCTGCCCAGAACCTGACCTGTTATCAGTCTAGCATTGAAAATAACAGCCTCACATCGGGCTCTGCACCCCACACACACATAGGGCTCTGCACCCCACCACATTGGGCTCTGCACCCCACACACACACATAGGGCTCAGCACCCCACCACATTGGGCTCTGCACCCCACACCACATCGGGCTCTGCACCCCACACCACATCGGGCTCTGCACCCCACCACATTGGGCTCTGCACCCCACACACACACGGCTCTGCACCCCACCACATCGGGCTCTGCACCCCCCACCACATCAGGCTCTGCACCCCCCACCACATTGGGCTCTGCACCCCACCCCACATCGGGCTCTAAACCCCCCACCACACGTCAGGCTCTGCACCCCCCACCACATTGGGCTCTGCACCCCCCACACACACATAGGGCTCAGCACCCCACCACATTGGGCTCTGCACCCCACACCACATCGGGCTCTGCACCCCACACCACATCGGGCTCTGCACCCCACCACATTGGGCTCTGCACCCCACACACACACGGCTCTGCACCCCACCACATCGGGCTCTGCACCCCCCACCACATCAGGCTCTGCACCCCCCACCACATTGGGCTCTGCACCCCACCCCACATCGGGCTCTAAACCCCCCACCACACGTCAGGCTCGGCACCCCCCACCACATTGGGCTCTGCACCCCCCACCACACATCGAGCTCTGCAACACCCACCACACATCGTGCTCTGCATTCCACACCACACATCGGGCTCTGCATTCCACAGAACACATCGGACTCTGCACCCCACTGAACATTGGGCTCTGCACCCAACACACACATAGGGCTCTGCACCCAACACACACATAGGGCTCTGCACCCCACACACACATAGGGCTCTGCACCCCCCACACACATATCGGGCTGTACACCCCATACACACACATCGGGCTCTGCAACCCTCCCCCCACACTCATACATGGCGCTCTGTACCGACCCCCCCAAACCACATGGCGCTCTGTACCGACCCCCGAAAACACATGGCGCTCTGTACCGATCCCCCCCAAACACATGGCACTCTGTACCATGCCACCCTCTGTACCATGACACCCTCCCCCGCATAGGGAACATATGTAGGGAATACATACTTACCCCTACTCGGTCCCCGCCGCTGCTCCACGTTCATCCGCTGTCTGGTCTGGACATATCAGCACAGTAGTGACATCACGGGAGGTTGCGGGGAGAGTACGGGGTGCAGGGGAATGTGTGGGAGGGTGCAGGGTAGGGAAGCAGGGACTCCACGCACTTTACCCGTCCAGCATGGCGGCAACATGCTGTTAACAGATTTGCATGTCAACATGGTCCTGCCCCTGTTGACATGAAATGACAGGAAACAGCAAAATCGCGGCAGGAGTGGTCACATGACCATTCTGAGGCAGGGGAGAAAGGCTGACAGCAAGGCAGGTAACTAGTCATATCTACTTACCTGCACCAATGTAGCCCCATAGTCAAATTACCAAAAGAAGTCAAAATAAGCCGGATAACGCCTGCAGCGGCTAGCCATCATGCCAGCATAACACTATGAAATTCATAATTGAATAAAACATCGTATCTAATATGGTGCCATCACTCCTGATTAGGCTGGCACATAGTTAGGCACGGACACTGTAGGGAATGACCGGCCACCCATTCTACCACGCAGACATTCAGTATCTCAGCTGTCATGCTCGGCTAAGCTGACAGGGAACTGCCGCTGCCAGACACACTGGTCTGCTGGGGGGAGCACACAGCCATTTTCTGGGGTAACCTCTGTCCAGCTCGGCAATATCATTAGCTTGTGCACCCTTTCCTCTCCAGACATAATCAATAAAGCATAGATGTTTAGGGTAAGTTCACACACTGCGTTTTTTTGATGCTGGGTTTTGTGCTAAAAACGCACAAAAATGCACCCGCGGCATAAAAACGCGTAAAAAAACGCATGCCTTTTTACCGCGTTTTGGTGCGTTTTTTCTCACTTTGTTTTTATGCGTTTTTTTATCAGTGAACAATTCCATTAAAGATTGTTGAAAAAAAAAAAGGTCTGATGTCATTTCCTTCTTCAATATGTTCTTCATTCTCCACTAGTGTATGCAGGAGAGCAGACAGCTGCAGAACTACAAGGCTCAGCATGCTCCATCAAGAATTGTATGCTGGAGGGAGAGGCAGGGGGAGCAGAAGTACAAGGCTCAGCATACTCCATCCACTAGTGTATGCAGGAGAGCAGACAGCAGCTACAGAACTACAAGCCTCAGCATGCTCCATCCAGGACTGTATGCTGGAGGGAACGCAGGGGGAGCAGAACTACAAGGCTCAGCATACTCCATCCACTAGTGTATGCAGGAGAGCAGACAGCAGCTGCAGAACAACAAGGCTCAGCATCCTCCATCCAGGACTGCATGGAGGAGTTTTTTGCCCCCCAAAAAAATGACGTGGGCTTTTCCATATTTTTGTATGCTAGCCAGGTACAGCAGGCAGCTACGGGCTGCCCCCAGCTGCCTATTTGTACCCGGCTGGGAACCAAAAATATAGGGAAGCCCTTTTTTTTTTAATTATTTCATGAATTTCATGAAATAATTAAATAAAAAAATGATGTGGGCTTCGCCCAGTTTTTGAGTCCAGCCAGGTACAACTAGGCAGCTGGGGATTGGAATCCGCAGTGCAGGGTGTCCAAGCTTTCTGGGCACCCCCGCTGCGAATTGCAGTCCGCAGCCACCCCAGAAAATGGCGCTTTCATAGAAGCACTATCTTCTGGCGCTGTATCCAACTTCTCCAGCTGCCCTGATGCCGGGTGGCTCGCTGGGTAATAATGGGGTTAGGGCTTGCTGTAAATTTTCAGCTGGCCTTAAGCCCGAAATTCATGGTGTTGCGCCAATATTAGAGATGGCCATCATGAATTTTTAGTAAAAATAAAAAAAACAACACAGAAAAATATTTTTATTAGAAATAAAACACAACACAATTAGTGACTCCATCATTATTGAAATAAAGAACCCCCCCCTCCCTCCGACGTAATCCTGGGTCAAGGGTACCGCGTCGTCCAATCCGGATCCAATATCATCTGATCGGTTTTCATTCTTATCGGCGTTTCAGTGGTCCCTCTGTACTTGGGCTCACGATCCCTTAGAATGATATCATTACTGATTTCAATTCCCTTGGGAGAAGGGAATTGAAAACAGTAATGATATCATTCTAAGGGATCGTGAGCCCAAGTACAAAGGGACCACTGAAACGCCGATAAGAATGAAAATTACGCCTGAGAGAACCACCACTGCAGAGAAATGGGTGAAATGATTCCTTTTTCTATAATGGGTGCTATTTGATCCTTGAATCTATTCATTTCCTGGATAAATGGAATCGTTTTAGGCCCCCATCCTGTGAATTTTGGTAACAACTCTATATATTCATAGGGCTTTTTAATTGATTTGCAAACTGTTGATGTCAGGTGTGCTATTCCCCTATAAACATTGTCGGGGTGAACAGCTATTTAACGCAATGCTTAACAGTGAGCATTAGGTTTTATTAGAAGTGAGGTGTGGTCCTTACTTCCTTTTAAGGATTATTATTAAATGTAACGTTTTATATTTGTCCTTTTTTTGCTGTATTTGTGTTCAATTAGTGGTGCCCATATGGACACTTGCCAGGTGGACGGGCAGACCCAGGAGGTGGATCCACTGGGCCGAACTCCTTGATGAAGGCAAGGGGTCCGGTAGCCGGAGCACTACGGGTAGCAGGACAGTCCGTGTACAAGAGTAGAATGCAGAAGTCCCTGGGACCACGGAGTCACTGATGGTAGTCCGGGTGACGGAGCTCAGGTTCGGAGGCCGAGATGTTGTCAGGCGGAGTCCGGAACCGATGGAGTGAGAGGACGGGTCACCACAGGGATCAGAGGTGGTACGGACTGACAGGATGGCAGATAGTCAGCGTTCGGGGTTCGGAATTCGGCAGGACAGGATGGCGAGGCAGGAACGGCTCTAGAAGAGAGATAGATAAGTATGGCACAGAGACACAAGGAGACCTGACTCCTAGCTTGGAAAACACGAAGAACAGGCCCCGCCCACTTGGACACTAAACCCCTTTATACCCTGTACCTGTGTGCTCAATTTCCTGTCAGTGGACGCTGGCCCTTTAAGAAAGGGTCAATGACCGCGCGCGCGCCCTAATGCGCATGCGCGCGGCCCGTGTGCCAGAAGCCAGGGCAGGGAGCGGTGAGCAAGCAGTAGAAGAGCCGGGCTGGGGCTGTGTAGCCGACGGGCGCCGGGAGCGGGGACCGGGACGCCTGGAGACCGCGGGCAAAGGAGGCTGGAGATCGGGGTGAGAAGCAGGGAAGCCGGGGAGCGTGGCAGGTGAGCCAGGGAGCAGGACAGGGGACCCGGAGAGCGTGACAGTACCCCCCCACGCCCCCCTCCCCGCAACCGGGACAGGAAGGCACGGATCAGAGGAGTACCCACATTCTCCCGGGGCTCCCAGGACCTATCCTTAGGACCATACCCTGCCCAGTCTACCAGGAAGAACTGTCGGCCCCGTACGGTTTTCATGGCCACGATATCCCTTACCGCATAGATGTCATCATCAGCAATAGGAGGAGGAGCCGAACTGGCAGCAGCGGAGAAGGGACCAAGGACAACCGGCTTGAGCAGGGAGACGTGGAAGGAGTTGGGTATCCTCATCGTGGCTGGGAGCTGCAGCTTGTAAGAGACCTCATTGATCTTGCTGAGGACTTTAAACGGCCCGATGTAGCGAGGACCCAGCTTGTATGATGGTAGCTTCAATCGGACGTACTTAGAAGCAAGCCAGACGAGATCTCCTGGAGAGAAACATGGAGGGTCCAGACCCCTCTTGTCTGCGTGTCTCTTCATCCGCAGGGAAGCACGTCCAAGGGACGCCTTGACAGAGTCCCAAATGGTTGCAAAGTCACGGGCTACAGCATCTGCAGCAGGGACATCCGAGGAAGAGGATACAGGTAATGGGACGGAAGGCTGAAGTCCGTAAACGACATGGAAGGGAGAGCTGGAGGAGGACTCACTGACGTGGTGGTTATGGGAGAATTCAGCCCAAGGAAGAAGCGTGGACCAGTCGTCATGATGGGCGTTGACGTAGTGACTTAAGAAGGAGGTCAAGATCTGATTGACTCGTTCCACTTGGCCATTCGACTGAGGATGGTAGGCTGAAGAAAAGTCCAGAGTCACTCCCAGATGTTTGCAGAGGGCCCTCCAGAAGCGGGAGGTGAACTGAGTTCCTCTGTCGGACACAATGTGTGATGGAAAGCCATGCAAGCGGAAGATGTGTTGTATATAGGCGTCAGCGAGTTCCTGGGCAGAGGGCAGTCCAGCCATAGGGACGAAATGAGCCATTTTGGAGAACCGATCCACCACGACCCATATGACTGTGTGTCCGGAGGACAGGGGCAAGTCCGTAATAAAGTCCATCGCAATGTGTTGCCACGGAACTGAGGGTATAGGCAGAGGCAGAAGACGGCCATATGGCAGATGTTTGGGCGTCTTGTTTCTGGCACAAGAGGAGCAGGTTGAGACAAAAGAAGCGACGTCCGTGCGAAGGGATGGCCACCAGTAATGACGTACAATCGTACTCCATGTTCTCTTCTGACCAGCATGGCCGGCTGTTTTCGAGGCATGGCCCCAATGCAACACTTTTTGCCTGTCGGTCTCAGAGACATAGGTCTTCCCGGGCAGTATCTGGGCCAGGGTGACAGGGGCCACCGGAATGATCTTACTAGGACAGATGATGGGCTGGGATGTCTCCTCCTCCTGTTCCATGGGCAGGAATGACCTGGACAAGGCATCTGCGCGTACATTCTTGTCTGCAGGTCGGAAATGGAGCTGGAAGTCGAACCTGGCAAAGAACAAGGACCACCTGGCTTGCCGTGGGTTCAGTCGCTGAGCGGACCGCAGGTATTCCAGGTTCTTGTGGTCCGTGTAAATGATCACGGGGTACACTGCGCCCTCTAGAAGGTAGCGCCATTCCTCCAGAGCCAGTTTGACTGCCAATAGCTCTCGGTCACCGATGGTGTAGTTGCGTTCAGGCGCTGAGAAGCTCTTAGAGAAGAAACCGCAAGTCACCATCTTCCCGGAGGAGGACTTCTGCATGAGCACTGCTCCGGCTCCCGAGGAGGAGGCATCCACCTCCAAGGTGAACTGTCGGTTTAACTCCGGACGGTGGAGCACAGGGGAGGAAGCAAATGCCCGCTTCAGAGAGCCAAACGCGGCGTCGGTCGCAGGTGACCAGTCCTTTGGATTAGCCCCCTTCTTGGTCAAGGCGGAGAGAGGAGCAGTCAGAGCCGAGAAGTGAGGGATGAACTGGCGGTAGTAGTTTGCGAATCCCAGAAAGCGTTGGATTGCCTTCAGTCCAGAAGGAGGAGGCCAGTTGAGAATGGAAGAGACCTTCTTCAGATCCATCTGCAGTCCGGTATCGGAGATAACGTAACCCAGGAAGGGAAGAGAAGACTGCTCGAAGACACACTTCTCGTACTTGGCGTACAGACGATTTTCCCTCAGTCGTTGTAGTACCAGCTGCACGTTCTCTCTGTGGGTCTGGAGGTCCGGAGAAAAGACCAGGATGTCATCAAGATACACCACCACACAGATGTAGAGAAGGTCCCGGAACACGTCGTTCACCAATTCCTGAAAGACTGCTGGTGCGTTACACAGGCCGAAGGGCATCACACAGTATTCATAGTGCCCATCGCGAGTATTGAACGCGGTCTTCCATTCGTCCCCAGAGCGGATGCGGACCAGGTTGTAGGCACCCCGAAGATCCAACTTGGTGAACACACGAGCTCCTCTAAGCCGATCAAACAATTCGGGGATGAGCGGCAGGGGGTACTTATTTTTCACGGTGATTTGGTTCAATCCCCGGTAGTCTATGCATGGGCGTAGGTCGCCTTCTTTCTTCTTAACGAAGAAGAAGCCTGCTCCAGCAGGAGAGGAGGATCTCCGAATGAATCCCCTTGCCAGGTTCTCTGTGATGTAGGTAGACATGGCCCTTGTTTCGGCAGGAGACAGCGGATATATCCGTCCTCGAGGTGGTGTAGTTCCCGGGAGCAGGTCAATGGCACAATCGTAAGGACGATGTGGCGGAAGTACCTCTGATTCCTTTTTGTCAAAGACGTCCGCGAAGGACCAATAGGCCGAGGGCAGTCCCGGTAGGGACTCTGGAACCGGAGGCCGTCGGATGGGTTGTATGATCTTCAGACAGTTCTCGTGGCAAGAGGAGCCCCATCGGGTGATTTCACCAGTGCCCCAGCTGACTGACGGTTCGTGTGTCCGTAACCAGGGGAGTCCCAGCAGGATTTGATGGGACATGTGTGGGAGGACGTAGAGAGCGATGTTCTCGGTGTGCAGGGCACCGATACGCAGTTCGACCGGCCTGGTGATCCAGGAGATGGTGTCAGAGAGGGGTCTCCCATCCACAGAGGCAATCACGAGGGGTTTGTCGAGTGGAGTAACAGGCACTTGATACTTGTCCACCGTGGCCTGCTGGATGAAATTGCCTGCTGCCCCAGAATCGAGGTACGCCTCGGCCGTGAACCGCGTCTCTCCCGTTGCCACTTGAACAGTCCACATAACCGGGTCTGAGAGAGTCCCAGCACCTAGGGTGGCCTCTCCTACCAACCCTAGGCTTTGGAGTTTCCCGGCCTCTCTGGACAGGAGCGTAGAAGGTGTGTGCCCTCTCCGCAGTAGAAGCAGAGGCCCTTGGCGAGCCGCTCTGCTCGGCGTTGTTCAGACTGCCGCACACGGTCGATCTGCATGGGCTCGTGGACGGAGACACCAGATGCCGTTGACTGAAGTACGGCGGGCTTCTGCGGAGGAGAAGAATGCCGTATCGGACGTCTCTCACGGGACACTTCTTTGGATCGCTCCTGAAAGCGAATGTCCACTCGAGTCGCTAGGGTAATCAGGGCGTCCAGGGTGGACGGTACGTCACGACCAGCCAGCTCATCTTTAATTCGACCCGAGAGTCCTTCCCAGAAGGCGGCGGTTAGAGCCTCATTGTTCCACCCAAGTTCCGAAGCCAAGGTGCGAAAACGGATGGCGTATTGACCCACCGTCAGAGTCCCCTGACGTAACCGGAGAAGAGATGAGGCAGATGCGGAGGCACGTCCGAGCTCGTCAAAGGTGCCACGAAATGCCTGCAGGAACTCCTGGATGTTCGTGGTCACATGATCCTCCTTTTCCCACAAGGGGTTCATCCACGCCAGTGCCTCACCCTCTAGATGGGACATGATGAACGCGACCTTGGCTTGGTCGGAGGCAAACAAATGCGGCAGCTGCGTGAAATGGAGGGAGCATTGGTTTATGAATCCCCTGCAGGTCTTGGGATCTCCGGCGTACATGGGTGGTGAGGCCAAATGAAGTCTGGAAGCATCCGAAGAGGCTGCCACGGGAGCTTGAGCCGTGGATTGTCTAGTGGAAGCCCGAGATGCTGAAGATGTAACTGACGCTTGTAGCGTGTTCAGGCGGGCGTCCACAGAAGACATGAATTGCAGCATGCGGGTCTGAGTCTCACGCTGGCGTGTGAGTTCCTCCTGCAAGGCTGCTAGTGCTTCGGCGGGATCCATGGCCTGTTCTTACTGTTAGGGCCAGGTGGACGGGCAGACCCAGGAGGTGGATCCACTGGGCCGAACTCCTTGATGAAGGCAAGGGGTCCGGTAGCCGGAGCACTACGGGTAGCAGGACAGTCCGTGTACAAGAGTAGAATGCAGAAGTCCCTGGGACCACGGAGTCACTGATGGTAGTCCGGGTGACGGAGCTCAGGTTCGGAGGCCGAGATGTTGTCAGGCGGAGTCCGGAACCGATGGAGCGAGAGGACGGGTCACCACAGGGATCAGAGGTGGTACGGACTGACAGGATGGCAGATAGTCAGCGTTCGGGGTTCGGAATTCGGCAGGACAGGATGGCGAGGCAGGAACGGCTCTAGAAGAGAGATAGATAAGTATGGCACAGAGACACAAGGAGACCTGACTCCTAGCTTGGAAAACACGAAGAACAGGCCCCGCCCACTTGGACACTAAACCCCTTTATACCCTGTACCTGTGTGCTCAATTTCCTGTCAGTGGACGCTGGCCCTTTAAGAAAGCGTCAATGACCGCGCGCGCGCCCTAATGCGCATGCGCGCGGCCCGGGTGCCAGAAGCCAGGGCAGGGAGCGGTGAGCAAGCAGCAGGAGAGCCGGGCTGGGGCTGTGTAGCCGACGGGCGCCGGGAGCGGGGACCGGGACGCCTGGAGACCGCGGGCAAAGGAGGCTGGAGACCGGGGTGAGAAGCAGGGAAGCCGGGGAGCGTGGCAGGTGAGCCGGGGAGCAGGACAGGGGACCCGGAAAGCGTGACAACACTATAGGTGATTTTTTTAATGTTTAATAAACGTTACATTTTAAATTTAAGGAACTTGTATCTAAGATAGTGATATATTTTCAATTTTGGAATTCAGTTTATCTGTACATATATATACACAGGGAACGACAGTGCTGTATACCCTCCAGAACTTTCTGTCCCCTTACCCCACTGCTGTATACCCTTTAGAACTGTCTGTGTTCTGACCCCAATGCTGTATACCTCCCAAGAACTGTCTGTGTTCTGAACCCAGTGCTGTATAAACCCCCAGAACTGTCTGTCCCCTGACCCCAGTGCTGTATATGTACCGCCCCGCGGGCTCGGCTGCGACCGCCGAGCCGCTCGGATCCGTGCTCGTACTGCGAGTGGTGGCTGGAGCTTCTCACGGACCCGGGGGTCACGTCGCTCTGCAAGGGAGTTGACGCTACATGCGGGGATTTGGGGTGTTTGGATTTGAGGTGATAGTTCGTGACGCCACCCACGGGTTGTGGTGATTCTAGACACCACCGCTGCGGTGAAGGTGTAGGGGCCGCCAGGAGCGGTGTAGTGGCGCAGCTAGGTGTTGACCCCTCCGTGGGTAGGGGATGTTGGTCCCGGGGTCCGGCAGGCCGGGGCCAGGGTGCAGGGTGTAGTGTTGCGGTGCAGCACGGCGCGGTGCCTGATGACACTGGTGTACTCACTCTGACACAAGACAAAGGAGTCGCTGCTAAACCAAATGGAGTGATGAATGGGGCCCGCAGCCGGCTGCAGCTTTTCCCAGATTAGGATGGTAATGTCCACTTTTCTCCTGCATCTCTGTATGTGAATCTTGACTAATGTGCCTAAGCACCGGTAGTTCGCTCCCCGACATATGTCTGTCGTAGGAGCCCGTTTGCCCGCAGATGCTGGCCCCTTGGATCTCTGGCCCTTGGCGGTGGCACTTATCCGGAATGGTTGGGCTGTTGCCTTCAATCGGGACTTAGGTGGGAATGAACCCCTGAGGTCCAGACCGCAATCAGTTAATTTGACTATGGTAGTGGCTTCTAGCCTAGTTCGGGGTCTGAGTACCCTGCCTGGTGCTCTGGTATCCAGTTGGCTCCCCGGTTCGCTTCTGGCAGGCCACTACCTTGTCCCGGTCCCTTACGGTTCCACCGGTCATCTTCCCGGTCTCCTGCAGGCGGCCACTACTGTCTGCCTCCTTGCCATTGGTCACTGGGCTCCGACCCAGCCACCAGAGTAGTCTTTGGCAGGCCTGAGCACAGGTCTGCTTCTGGACACAACCTCCCTCCTTCACTGTCAAAACCACTCTCTCAACTAACTTGAACTTGACTACTAGGTTCCCACCTCCAGGCCTGTGAACTCCTCGGTGGGTGGAGCCAACCACCTGGCTCCACCCCCCCTGGTGTGGACATCAAACCTGGAAGGTGGTAACAAGGCATTTAGTTTGACTGCTGTTACCTAACTGGAAAGGGGGGGGTGTAGTGTTGTTGTGTCTACCTGGGACGACCTGGATAGACCAGGGCGTCACATATACCCCCCAGAATTGTCTGTCCCCTGATACCAGTGCTGTATACCTAACAGAACTGTCAGTCCCCTTACCCCACTGCTGTATACCCCCCAGAACTGTCTGCCCCCTGACCCCAGTGGTGTATACCCCCAGAATTTTCTATCCCATGGCCCCAGTTCTGTATAATCCCTGGAACTGTCTGTCCCCTGACCTCCAGTGCTGTATACCCCCAGAACTGTCAGCCCCCCACTCCAGTGCTCTATACCCCAGAGCTGTATGTCACCCCATCCAATTGCTGTATACCACCCCAGAGCTGTATGTCCCCTCCACTCCAGTGCTGTATACCCACAGAGCTGTATGTCCTCTTACCCCAGTGCTGTATACCCTCTCAGAGCTGACTGCCCCCTCTAGAACTGTGTGTCTCCCTATTGCTGTATATCCTCATCATCTCCTGCTATGTATATACAGCAGTGTCAGTGTGCACTGTGCGCAGCCATGTCTGTTAATCATGGCCACCAATAAGCGCAGCAAATCCATATTCTCGGGAGGAGCTGAATGGGTGACAAGTGTGGGAGGTGAGTGAGGCTGCTGCCGGCCTTCCCATATTAAAAACATCTCTAATGCGTCTGTATGCAAGTATGATGTGTATATCTATGTATTTCCATGTATATGACTGTGTATATTTATGTCTATTTAGATTTAGCGTATGTGCGAGTTTGCGTGTGGATGGGGCCCACTGAAACTCTTTAAACCGGGGCCCACAAAAACCTGGAGCTGGCCCTGATCATGGTAAAGAAAATTTTCAGGCTTTTATAACATACGGTATTTTAAAATTGGCCAAGTTTCAGAAACTTTGTTTCTCTGCAGAGCTTATTTTAAGAATCATGTCCGTGAGGAGATGTTAATAATTTCTTTATAGTAGCATTCCTATAGGATTTTCGTTTCACATGCAGATTTATGGAAATTACCTGCTCTCTATGGAATATCCAATGTAAAATTTAGAATGATCAGATAATTCTCTACTGGTAATATTTTTGAACATGTAGCTTGAAGAGCCCCAAGAAACAGAAGAGTTATAAATATCTGTCATCATAAAATACATTATGATTTATGATCTTACAAGAATTACCAAACTATGAGTGTGAAATAAAAGCATTTCTGAGAATTTGGAAGAATTGTCTAATACTATTTTACCTGGAATAGACTCTGTGGACACATTAAAATATGTTCAGATTTACTTGTGAAATTTCTATAGGGGTCGTCTAAGAGTTTAAAAAAATTAAACTGACTGCATAAAATGTTTTAAAATTGAAGTGTCTATATAATAAATGATCGCCAAAGGGTCTGGAACATGGTTTTAAATGCATACAATTCTCTCGGTTCTCCCAATAACAACAAATACATGGTTAAAAATTGGAAGGTTGGACTGTAAACTTCGTATTAAGGAGTGATAAAGCTCAAGCCAACATCTTCACCAGATATCACTGCGTAATACTGTTTCATAGACTTAAATGGGGGGAAGATGCCAATTTGGTAACTATTAGGGATGATCGAATACCTCAAATATTTGGCTTCTCGAATATTTTCCGAATAGGTCACCGATATGCGAATATTCGCGAATATTCGATGCACAATGTAAGTCTATGAGAAGCCCGAATAACAACTATTCTGAACTATTCGGGCTTCCCATAGACTTACATTACGCATCGAATATTCGCATATCGGCGACCTATTCGGAAAATATTCGAGAAGCCGAATATTTGAGGTATTCGATCATCCCTAGTAACTATCTTGAATTTCCTATTGTCTCTTTTGCATAATTTTGTAATGAACAGATTTTTGAAAATAAAGATTGGATGTTATAAAATGAAGACAAAAAAGAAACATAATTAAAAAGGATCTAGTATCAATAATAATAAGCTAATACAACTATCAGTAAAACGTTGCTACCATTTCCTGACATATCCAGCGGCACTTTGTCACTCCATAATATAGAAATGCCGCGTCTGTTCTCAGAAGCATGGTCTTATTGTTTAGGGCAGATACTGTCTTCACTACCATTAAGGCTCCTTTCACACGCACGTGAAAAAAACGAACCGTTTTTTCACGGACGTATTAAAGGGGTGGTTTGCTCCCTGGGTGCCGTGTTTGTGACACATGCGTGTTCTCCGTTGTTATACGTAATAACAAACAGAGAACAAAAGTCCCGCCTTTCCTGATTTTTCCAGAGCTGTCTGTGGTGCTGAATGACAGTGTCCGGCATAGGCCACGCCCCGCTGATGCTGCTTCCGGCCCCCAGTGAAGAAGATACGTTGTTCAAATTCACTGGGGGTTGGATGCAGGTGAAAGCCACAGCAGAGACTGCAAAGCTGGTGGAGGTCAGTATGTGTTTTTTTACTTTTACAATGACACGTGTGTTTCTCCGGCACATGTCACGTGGGACCGCATCCACACTACATCCGTATGGTATGTGTGTGGGTCGCGTGACACCTGTGTTGCCGGAGAAAAACGGACATGCCTCTGTATGGAGCACATGGGCTCACGACTGCTCCACACAGAGACACGGGCCAATAGCTGAACACGTGCGTGTACATAAACCCTATTGATTTTAATGGGTATACGTGTGCCCGTGTCTCTCCTGTACATGCAGAAATGGACCTAGCACGTACCGGAGACACGTGCGTGTGAAGGGGGCCTAAGTAAGGCCACGTTGCTCCAGAGTGCATATTGTGTGATGCCCCTGGACTAGTCAGGTTGTCACAGGGTACTGCACGCTCTTTATCTCCCAGTGCAGGACTTAACCCCCCATGGTTCTGGGTTCCCAACTTGCATTACTGCCTCCATCAGCATCCACAAATCCCAATCACACCTCGCACCACACGCTGTCAGGCACACCAGCGGGCTGCTAAGCTGGATTAGGGCCGCCCACCTAGGGGTCAGGCAGGGAGGTGGGAGGTGACAAGTGAGTTGGCTCCAGGGGAGCGAATTGTGTGGAAGCTGGGAGGTGGAGCTCCCAGAGGAAAACGCAGATTGGGTTGCAGACGGTGGTCTGGACCCGGAGGAGTCGGAGACCAGGTCGCGGGACATTGGGACTGGGTGCTGGCTTAGTCAAGGAGGACGGTTGGCAGCTGCAGTCCAATAGCCAGTCTGGGGCCGAAAGCACGTTGGGGTACTGGACCCTAGGTTGGGGAGAAGCTTAAAGCAACCCGGCAATTAACCTGCGGAGGATAGGGCCTTTATGGACTGTTCGCACAAAGTTTTGAGATCGGGGGCACTAGCGCAACGAGGAGGATAGGGCTTTCCAAGCAAAGCAGCCCACTGAGATCTCAAGTGTGAGCTCCTGAGAGCAAGCTCCTCTGCTACCAATAGTAGGGAGCGGGGCCCGGACAGCTCCAAGCTTACGGGCCACCTGAACACTTTCAAATTCTGTGCATGGAGGCAGGTTACAGACCACCAGGCAGTGCTGCGGTAGCCAGGTAGCTCCGGGCACATAGGGCAAGGAGAACGGCATCACCTGAGCGAGAGCTGGGACCGCGGCACCCCCCGCCAGCGCGCCCGGGACCTGGGCAGGCCCATTCCCATCCATGGGTGCCACTGTGGCTGCGACTGCCATTCCTCCAGCAGCTCCGTCGGGCGCAGACATCTTGCTTCCGTCCCCCTTAGCCTCTTTCTGGCTCCTCCTCTATCGGGGCGGGATTTTGGCCTTCGCGCCTCCACTACTCGAGGGGACGCTCGAGCGGGAACTTTTCACGCCAAAGATGGCAGCTTCTAAAATTTTCCGCCCGGACACCTCCGGCGGTAACAAGGCGCATCTCTACCCAACGGCAGAGCGGTAAGATCCTGTTCGTGACGCCAAGTTGTCGCGGGCGGAGGAGGGGATGCTGCGCTCTCCCACTGCTCGGGTCCGGCTGCCGCTGCTGCTGCGGCCTCTGCTGCTCGGTGGCTCGAGCGATGGGCCGGATCCCGGGGACTCGAGCGGTGCTCCTCGCCCGTGAGTGAAAAGGGGATTGGTTTTGGGGATTTATTGTCCGTGACGCCACCCACGATTGTGGTAATTGTGTGGACACCAATGCTGCTCTGTATGGGGATCCCGGGAGCGGTGACAGGGAGCAGCTTTGTTGTTATTTCTCCCCTCCGTGGGTAGGGGGTTGGTTGTCCCGGGGCCCAGTGATGGGGTAGGGGTGGATGGCAGGCCGGGTGCGGGGCCTGGTGAGGTGCAGGGTCGCGGGGGCAGCGCTGTGTCTCACGGCACGGTGGTACTCACTCAGCCTGAGACGGTGACACAGTTCTCGGTAAAACACACGGCTGGAAAGACGGTTCCCACGGACGGCTGCTGTTGCTTTTCCCCGGTAGTTAACGGTGACTGTCTCTTTTCCTGCACCTAAGTTCAGTGTTGGTAGCGATGGATTCCCACCGGTTACCCGCTCCCCGACTTGGATATGGGCCGGAGGAGCCCCTCTTTGCCCGCAGGCGCTGGCCCTGAGAAACTGGTGCCTTGGCGGTGGCGGTGTCTCTCTCATACGGTTGGACTGTTGCCTTCAAATCGGGACTTAGTTGTTTGGAGACCCGGAGGTCCCCTTCACTGACGGATTTGGCAAATTCACGGCGACTCCTAGCCTTGCCGGGATCCGAAAGGCCCCTGCCAATGGTGCTGGCTTCTCCTTGTGTACCGGTCCGGTACCGCCGGGCCACCACCCGTCCGCGGTCCTTACGGTAACTCCGATCAGCCTCCACTGCAGATGGTCACCGCCGTTTGCTAACCTTGCTGTCTCAGTCCGGGGCACACACCCGGACCAGCTTCATGCTTTCAAACTGTCACTTTTCCTCTTTCCACTTGCTCCTCTACCACTCAACTCCTCTCTCCTTCACTTCCCTCGCTTAACTCTAACTGCCTGTGTTTCCCTCCTCCAGGACTGTGAACTCCTTGGTGGGTGGAGACCAACCGCCTGGCTCCACCCCCTGGTGTGGACATCAGCCCCTGGGGAAGGCAACAAGGATTTCTGGTCTAGCTTTGGTGTACCTAACCGGGGTGTAGGGTGTGGTGATGTCATTACCTGTGACCCCTGGCTTGCCCAGGGCGTCACATGGGTACCCGCCCCCATCTGTTGTGCGACTCGGGCAAATCGCTGCCCGTGCCGCAGAACATCGCCCGGACCCGTCACACTACTTGCCTGTCCGGCGACGTCGCTGTGACCGGCGAACCGCCTCCTTTCTAAGGGGGCGGTTCGTTCAGTGTCACAGCGATGTCACAGCTGCGTCACTGAACCACCGCCCAATAGAAGTGGAGGGGCGGAGATGAGCGGGACGTAACATCCCGCCCACCTCCTTCCTTCAGCATAGCGGCCGGGAGGCAGGTAAGGTGAGGTTCCTCTTTCCTGCGGTGTCACATGGAGCGATGTGTGCTGCTGCAGGAACGAGGAACAACTTCGTTACTGCTGCAGTAACGATATTCGAGAATGGACCCCCATGTCACTGATGAGGGATTTTGCACGTTTTGGCGACGATGCAAAATCGCTCATAGGTGTCACACGCAACGGCATTGCTAATGCGGCCGGATGTGCGTCACCAATTCAGTGACCCCAACGAGTTCGCATTAGCGATGTCGCAGCATGTAAAGCCCCCTTTAGACTGTCATTTGGAGTAAGTCGGAGAGCTGCTCTCACTTCTTCTGGGTGTCAGTTTTGTCTGAAGGAAGTGAGAGTGTAGTGGTCGGTTGCTGCGGGGCTAACCTGGCATAATAACTAGGGATGATCGAATACCTCAAATATTCTGCTTCGCGAATATTTTCCGAATAGTTCGCCACTATGCGAATATTCAATGTGCAATGTAAGTCTATGGGAAGCCCGAATAGTTCAGAATAGTTGTTATTCGGGTTTCTCATAGACTTACATTGCGCATCGAATATTCACGAATAGTCGAATAGCGGCGACCTATTCGGAAAATATTCGCGACGCCGAATATTTGAGGTATTCGATCATCCCTAATAATAACATCATGTGAGCCCCAGGAGACAAGGCATCAATGACGCTGGAACAGCCCTGACACCAGAGGTGAAATACAGCAATTGAAAAGGGGTTTCCCAGTATTAGACAAGACTTTAATCATCTCTAAATACAAACATATAACTGGCTAGAAAATAACACTGGATGCAAAAGAACATAAGCTTTTTCTATAAAGAGGATATCTGTCGACATTACTATGCCGCATGATTATTTGTTATTTCTGAATGTGTATCTGTAGATTCTGCAGCTAGTGGTTTTTATTGGCATATATAAGATCTACACATAAAACTGTGCTTGAGACTGGCAGTTTCCCAGCCTTGGGGAGGATAATTCATCTGATGTGAGTGCTCTGCTATTAGAGACTTGTTGGTAATTCTTTCTTCCTGCTCTGGGAGCTAGCTTTGACCTCTTAACAAAGAACAGGTTCAATCTGCTTCCCCTCCTCCACCCTGGGAGACTGATGAGGGTCACATGACCTTTGTAGTAGACAGCAGAGAATTTGGATGGTAATATGCGCTGATGGGGGAGGGGAGCTGGCGGCTCTCACTAAATGCTTGTACTGGAAGCTTAGGCTGGGAGGAGATGGGAAAGACCAGCTCAGACCAGCTTCATTCCACAGACTCATTAAGATGCAAATGCCACAGATTCTTACCAGACACACTGTATAAATTTACAGTTTCCTTTTCAGCTTATTCAGACAGTGTTAAAAACCCAGAGTGTCCTTGATCCAGGAGCCGCCCCGCCATGCTCTCACATACAGGCTTTCACTAGAAAGTGATGACTCTGTTTTGTTTCATAATGCTTAATTTAAGATGGATTTTGTACTGTGCCATAGAACAGACTATAAAAATAGATCAGAAGGAAGGAAAATGCTAAACGCATTCACAAAAGCAAAGCGATAATACAGGAAGTAGACGCTCAACAACATTACCGTCAATAATAACACGCCACTCAGATATATCACCTTATGCGGGATTCATTCATAAAGAGGTTTCCCGAAATGTTATAAATCTTGGCCAGGAGTAAAATATCATTACCCATTGAGCCTCTTGTTTCAGCACTGGTGCCCCGTAGTTCATGCCGGTCTTGCAGTGATGGTGTACCAACAATCATTCGTTTGACCACTGCATTCAATCACTGGCCTCAGCAGTTATGTGCTCTACCTGCAATAGTCACTGTTGACGCCATTGTTTGTCTGAAGAGCTCACTTAAACAATGAATGGTAATGCAACACCTCAGGATCAACGATGACAAGAGAGCAGCAACGCTGGAGGAGTGAAGTGGGATAACACAAACATAGACAATGTTTTTTTGTTTGTTTTTTAAAATATTGGGTATTTTTTTCTATGGCACAACATACCTTATGCTTGGACATTTATTTTAAAGCCAGAAAAAACACCTTCAAGGTCTTTTTTGTATATGAACACAATTATAAGGTTCTCTTCACATTGTGTTTTGTCTTACGTTCACAGGTCCCGTCGGCGCATCCGTCCGAACCGCCCCTCCCCCACTCTTCAAAGCGTGTTCCGGATGCATGCGCCGGCAGGGCCATTCACAGTAATTGAGCACACTACGTTAGCGTGTGCTCTGTTTTGTGCCATTTGTGCACATATACGTTTTCTGCAGATGGACACCCGAACGTAGTCGACTACGGATGCCCCGACGGGACCTGTGAACGTAACAAAATGCAATGTGAAAGGAGCCTAAGGGTCATTGTTCATGGAGCTTGCAGAGATGTTGAAGATGCTGATTACACAGCATGGAACTCAGAGTGAAAGCCTCCATGGGGACGTTGATGATAATGTCTAATAAATGATAATGTAATTAAAGGGGCTGTCCATGACTTTAACATAATGGCTCATCCCTAGGATAGGTCATCAAAGTCTAATGGGTGAGGGTTCTACACCCCACACCCCCACTTATCAGCTGTTCTGAGTGGCTGAAACTGCTCAGTTACAGAGCAGCACAGCTGCTATTGCTGAATATTGCATATCTGCACCCTATTCAAATCAATAGCCACTATTCAGTTGAAGGAGCTACACAGCTCCATAACTGAGCAGTTCTGTCCACTGCTGACACCAAGAACAGCTGATCAACAGGGGCGGGGGGGCAGGCGTCGCACCCTCACCAATGAGACATTGATGATTTCTCCTAAGGTCCTAATGTTAAACATAAATTGATCAAAATGAACAAACAAGAGTACCGTGCTCTCACAGGCTTATAATCTACAAAGCAATGGGGAAGGAGACAGTGGGTTAAGGGGTTGAAGCAGCTCTGTTGGTGATGAGGAGGAAGTCAATTATTTTCTGTAGACTTTCCGGAAGAGATGAATTTCTAGCTTGCCCTGAAGGTCCTACATATGGAAGATGTGCTGAATTCAAGAGGATGGTGGAAGCTCTCAGGTGATTGGGTGAGCAATGGATTGTACAAGAAGGAAGCAAAACGTTTGAGATGTAGGAGACAGACCATGGACAGCATGGCAGGTCATTGTTAGTAGCTTAAACTGAATTAATTAGGAAACTGGAAGCCAGTGAAGGGATTTGCTGAGGTAGAGAAGGGTAGAGTTTGATTAATCAACAGTATTATAGATGGACTAGTGAGGTACAAGCGTGTTAGTTGGAAGGCCACAGTGTAGGATATTGCAGTAGTTGGGGCAGGAAATATTGAGAGCATGCACTAACATTTTAGTAGATTTCAGCAGGGGCATAATTCGCAGAGGGTTCGTCTGCTAGTGTGAATGTGCAGCCTGAAAGTCCAGCTGCCCCCTCTGCGGTGGCTATGGAAGAAGGAAGAAGACACAGCGTAGTGAGAGTGGAAAAAGGTAAGAATCTTATATGTACATATATATTTTATATATATATATATATATATATATATATATATATAGTTGCAGAATAGCATCTGTAATAAAGGACATTATTACAGGAGGGGACCCAAGAGCGTAGACATAAGTCGAAGAAGAGGCAAGGGGACATTATTAACACTAGAAGTCCCAGAGAGGGGTCATTTAACATTTCTACCTTTGGAACCCAGAGACAGGTCGAATGACCTGAAGGATTTTAGCTAACATCCTATAATCACCGTCTTTTGTTCTGTAATTAAGGCCATTACTGTCGCACCACAGGAGGTTGTTGTTTTCCATTGAGTTTAGCCATTTAGTTTCTAGTTAGTTCTATTCAGTTTATTGTATTTGTCATTTGATCCTCTTTCGGGACTTCAGGGGGGAGCTCAAAATTTATGGGACTTCTAGTGTTAAAGGAAGGGGCCCTGGATGGGGGACATTATCACAGAACGGTTAATAGGATGGGGGACATTTTTATAGGAAGGGCCCAAGATGGGATACATTATTATAAAGCAAGGCCTAGGATGAAGGGACATTATTACAGTATGGGGCTCAGGATGGGGAACATTATTACATGACAGAGGACATTATTACAGAGCAGGGTAAATATTAAAGAACATTATTGCAGAAAAGTGTTAAGACGAGGGACATTATCGAGGTACAAAAGGTGATTAGCTACTACTATATGGTAGCAGAAATGGTGCACATTACTGCTGTATTGCTGCTGGGGAGGTGGCATTACTGTTGTATTTAAGCAGAAATCTGGACATTTTATGGGGCTATATTGAATTTGTTCTGTAACAATGTGATAATATTTGCTTTGGTGACTGTTCACATTAAGTCATCAGGCTTTGTCCACAGGCTATTTACTTCATGCAGCATTTGCTTGGACCTGTTCCGCCCACAGCCATGACTCAGTCATGGGTACGGGATTGAAATAGACCAGGTGAGTGCTGCTAAGAGCAGTTCTACTATTCATATGTGAGGCCGTATGGCACATTTTATAAAAATATTTTAGTGTAGGACTGCCTCAAATGAGATTTGCCGTGACGTGGCGAGGCAGCTCAAGAAATTGCAATTTTTGCCAAAAATCTCAACATTTTTATAATAAGTACAGTTTGGAATGTTTAGTGCTGTAGTGCACATTTGGTGCTGGCTTTTTGTTTTTTCCTAATGTGATATTTGTTGTTTAATAACTGTATGGCTACTATTTAGCAATATTACTTAGAGAATGATCTTATTGCCATATTTTCTGAGATTTATATACTTTATCTGTTAGTCAGTCTTTTGTTTAATGGGAAGCAAAATTTTATAGGATTTAGAACGGTCTTTAGAGGATCTAGAATGCTATGGGGGCCCATAAATCTAACAAACATGCTGATGGGGGCCCAAGTCCAAATTTGGCAATGGGGCTTATATGATCCTAATGATGCCACTGAGTTTTGGATTGTGGAAAGAACAAATTCTTGAAATATTCTTAAATGGGTGGCAGCAGAAGGTTGTAAGGGCTTGGAGTGAAGTACAGGACAGTCAAGGTATACACTGAGGTAGCAGACTTGTGATAAAGGGAAAAACAAGGAGTCATCTATTGTAGATAGGTCTGGTGGGGAGTTGAGGGAGATAAAGTACAGATGGTGAGTTTTAGAAAGTGTGGTGAGAAAAAGGAGGATATAACTGATAGACACTCTGGGGTTCTGGAAAGCAGAGAGGTGACATCTGGGCCAGTGAGGTAGGTTTGAGTGTCATCAGCATTTACATGTTATTGGAAGGCATGGGATGTTATGAGCTGTCCCAGACCACAGGTATAGATTAGTGAAGAATAATGGTCTCAGGGCAGAGAGAAGGTGGGATGAGGAAGTAGTATGAGTTTCATTGATGCTATATGTGCTATTAGTAAAGTATGAAAAGGGCAAGGAAGAGGGGATATGCACTAGAAGGGACTGGTTGACTGTGTCAAAGGCAGTGGACAAGTTTAGGTGAAGAAGCATAGAGAATTATCTGTTAACATTGGTAGTAAGTTGTTACTAAATTTGATTAGGGCAGTTTCAGTGGTGTGGTGGCAATGGAAGCCAAATTGTAGGCAAGTTGGATGAAAGATGGGAGCAATGTTCAATGTGGTTCCTATGTAAGTGAGTTGAATAAAAACATAGATAAAACAATAATTATAATTGAATTGTCAAACTTTGTGTTAAGCTACATCCCTATTTAACCTTGGCTGGTATTATATGAAAATTTAAATAGCATTAGGCCGCTTTCACACTGCTTTCCGATCTGTGTTCAGGGGTCCTCTTGGGGCTTCAGTCCAAACTCCCTGCAAAATTGGTTATGGTGCAGACAGAGACTAACTACAACTAAGTGTCCAACTCCAGTAAGCGTATACACGCGAAAATGATGCACACCAGAAAACACAGTGACTCCATCATTGTTTTGCAGGGAGTTCGGACAAAAGCCCCGACAGGAACACTGAACGGAGATTGGAATGCAGTGTGAAAAACCTCTATGTCAAAACTACAATTTGACAAACAAAAAAATAAGTCTTCTTACAGCTATGCCAACAGAAAAAAAAAGTTTATATTTTTGGAAGAAAAAAAAATTAAAAAATTAAAAATTACTACAGGGGCCTAAAGGAGTTAAAAAAAATCAAATCTCAAAATTGAAATTTTAAAGACTCCATACTGAACTTTCTAGGTTTTGTACTATTCAATACCACTGTGTTGTGGATGATAGAGTTTATTAAGCTATATTGACCTAAGCCTACCATATCCACATATATTCATACAACTATAGAAAAAAGCTGCTATTTTGTCTTTTTTCAGAGATATTTAACTATTTCATAACCAATGACGTATAGGTATATCATTGGTCGTGTATGTTCCTCATTATTCCCCTCACATGTCGGCTGATCTGATCAGCCGTCGTGTGCAGCTAACAGGTGCAGGTGGATCCAAGATCCATCTGCACCTGTTAACGCATTAGATCTTGCTGTCAAGTTCTGACAGCACGATCTAGCACATGCCGGCAGAGATCGCGTCACTCCCTACTGATATCGCCGACCCCGTGTTGCGATCACGGGACGCCGATAGGTTGTCATGACAGGTGGGGTCAGATGATGACCCCTGTTGCTGTCATGACTTACTTTCTGTGAATGCCAGCTGAGCACCAGCATTCACAGGAGATGATCATTTGTGCTGTACAGACCTTGCATCAGTGATCAAACAGAGCAGGCTTCTAGTCCCCTAAGGCCTAAAACACACTTCCGCAAAAAAAACGTTTGTGTGGCACGGTCCGTTTTTCGGGTCCGTGTTCCATTATTTTGGGGCGTTTCTCCGGTACGTATGGCATCCGTGTGATGGCGTATGCGAGCCGTGTGTACGTGTAAAATGTCCGTGTTTGTGTGTAAAATGCCCGTGTATGTGTACATGGAATGTCCGTGTGGAATGTCCGTTTGTGTGTTGCACAATGTCGTTGATACATGTCGGCTGACAGCAGACAGAGCTGCGCGATGAGAATGAACTTGGGTGAACTTCACCCGACTTCATTGTCATGCCGCGGCTCTGTCTGTGTGCCGCGTACTGATTAGCGGTCACCTGTGAAGGATTCACCAGTGACCGCTAATCCCCCGAGTGACTGAAGTAAGCAGCCCTCTCTCATACTTACCGCTCCCCGATCACCAGCGCGGCGAGGAACAGCTGTGCAGAGAATACGTGGCAAAAATTACTTTGAATATGCCGGCCGCTCATTAATCAATCTCGTATTCCCTGCTTTCCCCACCCACAGACGCCTGTGATTGGTTGCAGTCAGACACGCCCCCCAAGCTGCGTGACAGCTGTCTCACTGCACCCAATCACAGCAGCCGGTGGGCGTGTCTATACTGTGCAGTAAAATAAATAAATAAATAATTTAAAAAAACGGCATGCGGTCCCCCCCAATTTTAATATCAGCCAGATAAAGCCATACGGCTGAAGGCTGGTATTCTCAGGATGGGGAGCCCCACGTTATGGGGAGCCCCCCAGCCTAACAATATCAGTCAGCAGCCGCCCAGAATTGCTGCATACATTAGATGCGACAGTTCTGGGACTGTACCCGGCTCTTCCCGATTTGCCCTGGTGCGTTGGCAAATCGGGGTAATAAGGAGTTATTGGAAGCCCATAGCTGCCAATAAGTCCTAGATTAATCATGTCAGGCGTCTCCCCGAGATACCTTCCATGATTAATCTGTAAATTACAGTAATTAAACACACACACCCGAACAATCCTTTATTAAAAAAAAAACACTAACAAATTGCCTTGTTCACCAATTTAATAAGCCCGACAAAGCCCTCTATGTCCGGCGTACTCCAGGATGGTCCAGCGTCGCTTCCAGCTCTGCTGCATGAAGGTGACCGCAGCTGCAGAAGACACCGCTGCTCCGGTCAGCTCCACGCAGCTAATGAAGGGAATAGCGCAATCAGCTGAGCTGTCACTGAGGTTACCCGCTGTCACTGGATACAGCGGTGGCCGCGGGTAACCTCAGTGACAGCTAAGCTGATTGCATGGCTGTCTTCAGTTGCTGCGTGGAGCTGACTGGAGCGGCGGTGTCTTCTGCAGCTCCGGTCACCTTCATGCAGCAGAGCTGGATGCGACGCTGGACCATCCTGGAGTACGCCGGACATGGAGGGCTTTGTCGGGCTTATTAAATTGGTGAACAAAGCAATTTGTTAGTGTTTTTTTTTCTAAAAAAGGATTGTTCGGGTGTGTGTGTTTATTTACTCTAATTTACAGATTAATCATGGAAGGTATCTCGGGGAGACGCCTGACATGATTAATCTAGGACTTATTGGCAGCTATGGGCTTCCAATAACTCTTTATTACCCCGATTTGCCAACGAACCAGGGCAAATCGGGAAGAGCCGGGTACAGTCCCAGAACTGTCGCATCTAATGTATGCGGCAATTCTGGGCGGCTGCTGACTGATATTGTTAGGCTGGGGGGCTCCCCATAACGTGGGGCTCCCCATCCTGAGAATACCAGCCTTCAGCCATATGGCTTTATCTGGCTGGTATTAAAATTGGGGGGGACCGCGCGCCTGTTTTTTTAATTATTTATTTATTTATTTTACTGCACAGTATAGACACACCCACCGGCTGCTGTGATTGGGTGCAGTGAGACAGCTGTCACGCAGCGTGGGGGGCGTGTCTGACTGCAACCAATCACAGGCATCTGTGGGTGGGGAAAGCAGGGAATACGAGATTGATTAATGAGCGGCCGGCATATTCAAAGTAATTGTTGCCGCGTATTCTCTGCACAGCTGTTCCTCGCAGTGCTGGTGATCGGGGAGCGGTATGAGCCGGGGGAAGAAAAAAAACGAGCGCCAATGTAAGTATGACTGAGAACAGCAGAAAAAAAGGTAAGTATACTGACTTTAATTTAAAAAAAACAAAAAATAAGATCGCTAGTGTAAAAATGCACACACACGAAACGTGCTGAACACGGACATACTCCGTGTGCGGTACGTGCAGGCACGGACCCATAGACTAAAGCGGGTCTGTGCCTGCGTGCTGCCGGCCAAAAACGGACATGTCGTCCGTGTAGAAAAGCGAACACACGTACTTACCACACGGTCACACGTTCCGTGTGATTTTACGTGTGTGTGCCATGTACATTGAATAACATGGGTCTCCGTGTGTACGTGTCTCCGGTACGTGCAAATACGTGCCGCACACGTACAAATTAAATGGATGTGTGTTGCGGGTCTAAGGTAAATAGTAAAATTAAAAATATTGAAAAAAAGGTTTTAAATATAAAAAAACACAATTCAAATCCCCCTCTTTTCCCCCATTGAAAAATAAAACTGTAAAAAGTAAAAAAAATGAAAAAAATCCACATATTAATATTGCCGCATTCAGAAATAGCCAATCTATTAAAATACAAAATAAATTAATCCGATCAGTAAACTTTGTAAAGAAAAAATCAAGACACCAATATATTGTTTTTTTGGTCACCGTAACATTGCAATAAAATGACAAGGACAACAGGCTTGAGCAGGGAGACGTGGAAGGAGTTAGGTATCCGCATCGTGACCGGGAGCTGCAGCTTGTAGGAGACCGCATTGATCCTTCTGATGACCTTGAAAGGACCGATATACCGCGGACCCAACTTGTACGATGGCATTTTCAACCGGACATGTTTGGAGGCAAGCCACACCAAGTCCTCCGGAGAGAAACGAGGAGGGTCAAGGCGTCTTTTGTCCGCGTGTCTCTTCATCTGTGCGGAAGCACGTTCAAGGTAGGTCTTGACTGAGCTCCATATAGTAGTGAAGTCCCTAGCCAGGGCATCCGCAGCAGGGACATTAGAAGCCGAAGATACAGGCAAAGAAATGGAAGGCTGAAGGCCGTAGACAACATGGAAGGGAGAGCTGGAGGTGGACTCGCTAACATGATGGTTATGAGAGAACTCAGCCCAAGGGAGAAGCGAGAACCAGTCGTCATGATGAACATTGACATAGTGTTGCAGGAAGGAAGTCAGGATCTGGTTGACCCGTTCCACTTGGCCATTTGACTGGGGATGGTAGGCCGAGGAAAAGTCCAGAGTTACTCCCAGATGTTCGCAGAGAGCCCTCCAAAAGCGCAAGGTGAACTGAGTTCCCCTGTCAGACACGATATGTGCGGGAAAGCTGTTACGGTTGCTGCGAGCACTGGAGACTATGTCCAGATTTCTTGCTACTGCACATGTGCGAGCGCTGGAGACTAAGTCCAGATTTCTTGCTACTGCACATGTGCGAGCGCTGGAGACTAAGTCCAGATTTCTTGCTACTGCACATGTGCGAGCGCTGGAGACTAAGTCCAGATTTCTTGCTACTGCACATGTGCGAGCGCCGGAGACTAAGTCCAATCTTGGAGCCATTGCACATGTGCGGGTGACATCATCGCTGACACGAGGTCACATGTCTCTGACACCTTCTATGCCGATTGGTCGCTGGTCATGTGCTTGTGACGTCTTGCTCGGTGATAGGCCAGCATGACGTCACTCCTGTCGTTCTGGCAGCGGATTGGCTCTGGTGTCCTCCATCTTGGATGAGGCACAGAGTCTATATAAGACCCTGACACACGCCGCATGGTGCTCAGTCCTCTTGGTTCATGCATATGAGTAGACGCTCTGTGCGCGTTCCTCTAGGCATTCCTCTGTCTATGCTAGGTGAGCGCTACCGGCAGGGTAGCGTTCTTATACCTTACAGCTTCGGCTGCTGTCCGTATCCTTACCTCTTAGGGGAGCGGACATAGGCAGGTGCCTGAGGCACATGGTCTGGCTGGGCCTTGTGATTCTACTCATAGGTGGACGTTGCCGCTAGGGTAACGTTCCTTATACTGCGTCTGGCAGTTGTTCGTATCCTCGCACACTAGGGGAGCGAACAGAGGTAGGAGCTTTGTGCGGCTTACGCTGCTGTTCGTCTCTTTTGCACCACTAGAAGAGCGGACCTAGGCAGGTGCCATATCTAGTGGTTCGTGTCCTCGCACACTAGTGGAGCGAACGCAGGTAGGAGCTTTGTGCGGCTTACGCTGCTGTTCGTCTCTTTTGCACCACTAGAAGAGCGGACCTAGGTAGGTGCCATTTCGCACACATTGCCTTTGTCTCTGTGATTATTAACAGAGATCATTCCACACACCCTCCAAGTAAGGGAGGAATTGCTTTACTTACTTATTATATTTACTTACTTATTATATCCTTCTGTGAGTTAACAGAGGTATTGCACTCTGCCATAGTCTGCAGCAAAGTCTTTGCACGGTGGACCCTGACTGTCTGATACTCCTTTCGGTTATTATCAGACAGCCCCCCGTAACATTAGGACTGAGCCTAGGGTCTGGCAGTTATGGC
The DNA here is from genome assembly GCF_048569485.1 of Anomaloglossus baeobatrachus. Lineage (NCBI taxonomy): Eukaryota > Metazoa > Chordata > Amphibia > Anura > Aromobatidae > Anomaloglossus > Anomaloglossus baeobatrachus. Next base: position 172,639,955 of record NC_134354.1, on the reverse strand, counting down.
AGAATATCAGCAGTTACACCGTTACATACAAGTACTTGAGTCACGGCTCAAGAGTATAGAGGATAAACCTCAGACCATGGTGACATCTGCACATGATCCTCGACTTGCTCTGCCAAACAGATATTCTGGCGATGCCAGATCATGTCGTGGTTTCATTAGTCAGTGTCAGATACACCTAGAGGTCAACTCTTCTCGCTTCTCTACGGAGAGGTCCAGAGTAGGCTTTATCATCTCCTTACTTCAGGACAAAGCCTTAGAATGGGCGACTCCCCTATGGGAGCGCTCTGATGTGGTTACTCTGAGACATCAAGACTTTCTTGATGCTCTTAAGGCGGTATTCATGGGTCCGCAGGTTACCCATGATGCGGCCCTGAGACTGTTAGATCTATCTCAGGGTTCGTTATCCACTAGTTCTTATGCCATTGCTTTTAGAACTCTGGTGGCAGAACTAGATTGGCCAGAGAAGGTGTTGATTCCTATCTTCTGGAGAGGGTTGGCAGGCTATGTCAAGGATGCCCTTGCTACTCGTGAGGTCCCTGCTTCTCTGGAGGACTTGATCACAGTAGCAACGAGGATCGATGTACGCCATAAGGAACGTAGACTCGAGGTCTCTTCCTCACGCCCTAAGCATCGGGCTATTCCAGTTGTTGAGGGTCCACTACCATCTTCCTCAGCATCTGAAACATCTCCCACTCCTATGGAGTTAGGTCATACGTTCTCCAGACTACGCAAGTCTGGTCCTCCTATATGTTACGTATGTCGTCAGGCTGGGCACTATGCCAACAAGTGTCCTAGTCGTCAGGGAAACTCCCTGGCCTAGTAACCATTAGAGGGGGGTTACTAGAGACGTCTTCTGCACCCTCTAAGTGTTGTATCCCAGGTCAGCTCTCGTTATCTGAGAATACATGGCCTATTATGGCTTTTGTGGATTCCGGAGCTGACGGGATTTTTGTGTCCTCAGGATTTGTAAAGGGACGCAATATTCCCTCTATCATGTTAGAGGCGCCTATTCCTGTCCGTGTTGTTAATGGAACTATGTTGTCTGACTCCATTACATTGAGGACAGTTCCCTTGCGCCTTTCCCTGTCTCAGGGTCACATAGAGGAGATTTCTTTTCTTGTTTTGCCTGAGGGTATAGACGACGTCCTTCTGGGTCTTCCATGGCTTCGGACTCATGCTCCTCACATTGACTGGGAGTCTGACAGCATTATTAGTTGGGGTTCGAAATGTCAGTCCCGATGTCTTCCCTTACCACCTAAGGTCGTTGCGGTTGCATCAACTGATCTCTCTCCCATACCTACACCCTATTTGGATTTCGCTGACGTGTTCTCCAAACAGGGTGCTGAGGTTCTTCCACCCCATAGGCCGTATGACTGTGCCATAGACCTTATCCCAGGTTCGGTTCCACCTAAAGGCAGGGTTTACCCCCTGTCGATACCTGAGTCGGAGGCCATGTCGACCTATATAAGAGAGAGTTTAGAGAAGGGGTTCATTCGTAAGTCTGTCTCTCCCGCGGGAGCTGGGTTTTTCTTTGTTCGGAAGAAAGAGGGTGATTTGCGTCCCTGCATAGATTACAGGGGTCTCAACGCAATCACAATAAAGAACAAATACCCATTACCTTTAATTTCGGAGCTCTTTGACAGACTGAGAGGAGCTCAAGTTTTTACGAAGTTGGATCTGCGGGGTGCGTATAACTTGGTACGAATTCGAAAGGGTGACGAATGGAAGACCGCTTTTAACACCCGAGACGGTCACTATGAATACCTCGTCATGCCTTTTGGGTTATGTAATGCACCCGCAGTATTTCAGGACTTCGTAAACGATGTGTTCAGGGATTTACTGTTATCCTCAGTAGTGGTGTATCTAGACGACATCCTGATTTTTTCTCCTGATCTGGAGACTCATCGTCAGGATGTCGTTCGTGTCCTTTCCCGTTTCTGGCGAGATCTTTGTAGCCTTCTGCAAATTGAGTTGAATCTCTCTTCGGCATACCATCCGGAGACTAATGGTTTGGTTGAACGTACCAATCAATCTATGATTATATACCTTCGACACTTTGTTGCTGAGAACCACGATAACTGGTCCTCCCTCCTACCCTGGGCAGAATTTGCCCTTAACAATTCGCTGGCTGAGGCCACTGGGCAGACACCGTTCGTACTCAATAATGGGCAACACCCTAGGGTACCGGTACCGTTTCCCGCTGCTGCACCTCCTCCTCTTGTGGCCGACTGGGCAACTAATGCCAGAGAGGTTTGGGATCGGACTCAAGAGTCGATCCAAGCAGCTAAGGACCGTATGAAGACGGTGTCCGATCGGTTTCGTCGCCCGGCTCCTGTCTTTTCTCCAGGGGACTTTGTGTGGCTCTCTGCAAAACACGTGAGACTTAGAGTGAGCTCTGTCAAATTTGCTCCTCGCTTCCTGGGTCCTTATGAGGTTCTTCGACAGGTAAATCCTGTAGTCTATCAATTGAAGTTACCTGTCCATCTTAGGATTCATGACAAATTCCATGTCTCACTGCTAAAGCCGGCTATTTTACCTCACGCTCGTGAAGTGCACTCTCCTGCCTCTGATTCCTCTCGCTCTAGCTATGAGGTCCGAGCCATAGTTGGTTCTAAGATGGTTAGAGGGCGCAGGTTCTTCTTGATAGATTGGGAGGGCTATGGCCCGGAACATCGCTCTTGGGAGCCTGAGGAGGCTGTCCATGCTCCCGACTTAGTTGCCGATTACCTGCGTCGCCGGGAGGGGGGCCCTTGAGGGGGAGGTACTGTTACGGTTGCTGCGAGCACTGGAGACTATGTCCAGATTTCTTGCTACTGCACATGTGCGAGCGCTGGAGACTAAGTCCAGATTTCTTGCTACTGCACATGTGCGAGCGCTGGAGACTAAGTCCAGATTTCTTGCTACTGCACATGTGCGAGCGCTGGAGACTAAGTCCAGATTTCTTGCTACTGCACATGTGCGAGCGCCGGAGACTAAGTCCAATCTTGGAGCCATTGCACATGTGCGGGTGACATCATCGCTGACACGAGGTCACATGTCTCTGACACCTTCTATGCCGATTGGTCGCTGGTCATGTGCTTGTGACGTCTTGCTCGGTGATAGGCCAGCATGACGTCACTCCTGTCGTTCTGGCAGCGGATTGGCTCTGGTGTCCTCCATCTTGGATGAGGCACAGAGTCTATATAAGACCCTGACACACGCCGCATGGTGCTCAGTCCTCTTGGTTCATGCATATGAGTAGACGCTCTGTGCGCGTTCCTCTAGGCATTCCTCTGTCTATGCTAGGTGAGCGCTACCGGCAGGGTAGCGTTCTTATACCTTACAGCTTCGGCTGCTGTCCGTATCCTTACCTCTTAGGGGAGCGGACATAGGCAGGTGCCTGAGGCACATGGTCTGGCTGGGCCTTGTGATTCTACTCATAGGTGGACGTTGCCGCTAGGGTAACGTTCCTTATACTGCGTCTGGCAGTTGTTCGTATCCTCGCACACTAGGGGAGCGAACAGAGGTAGGAGCTTTGTGCGGCTTACGCTGCTGTTCGTCTCTTTTGCACCACTAGAAGAGCGGACCTAGGCAGGTGCCATATCTAGTGGTTCGTGTCCTCGCACACTAGTGGAGCGAACGCAGGTAGGAGCTTTGTGCGGCTTACGCTGCTGTTCGTCTCTTTTGCACCACTAGAAGAGCGGACCTAGGTAGGTGCCATTTCGCACACATTGCCTTTGTCTCTGTGATTATTAACAGAGATCATTCCACACACCCTCCAAGTAAGGGAGGAATTGCTTTACTTACTTATTATATTTACTTACTTATTATATCCTTCTGTGAGTTAACAGAGGTATTGCACTCTGCCATAGTCTGCAGCAAAGTCTTTGCACGGTGGACCCTGACTGTCTGATACTCCTTTCGGTTATTATCAGACAGCCCCCCGTAACAAAAGCCGTGCAGCCGGAAGATATGCTGTATAAAGGCGTCAGCGAGCTCCTGAGCAGAGGGCAGTCCGACCATGGGGATGAAATGAGCCATCTTCGAGAACTGATCCACCACGACCCAGATGACCGTATGTCCAGAGGACAAGGGTAAGTCTGTGATAAAGTCCATGGCAATGTGTTGCCAGGGGACGAAGGGAATCGGCAGAGGGAGGAGACGACCATAGGGCAGGTGCTTGGGCGTCTTGTTCCGGGCACAGGATGGACAGGCGGAGACAAAGGAGACGACGTCCTTGCGGAGAGACGGCCACCAATAGTGACGGACAATCATATTACAAGTTTTCTTCTGACCGGCATGCTTGGCTATTTTCGAAGAATGTCCCCATTGTAGGACTTTAAGTCTGTCGACCTCCTTGACATAGGTCTTCTCAGGGGGTATCTGCGCCAGAGTGACGGGAGCCACCGGAACGACCTTACTGGGACAGATGATGGACTGGATCATCTCTTCCTCCTGTTCCACCGGAACAAAGGCCTGGGACAAGGCATCCGCCCGCACGTTCTTATCCGCGGGCCGAAAATGGAGTTGGAAGTCAAACTGGGCAAAGAACAGGGACCAACGGGCTTGTCGCGGGTTAAGTCTTTGCGCAGATCGCAGATACCCCAGGTTCTTATGGTCAGTGTAAATGATAACCGGGTACACAGCACCCTCCAAGAGGTAACGCCATTCCTCCAAGGCAAGCTTGACACCAATGGTGTAGTTGCATTCCGGTGCCAAGAAGATCTTAGAGAAGAAGCCGCAGGTGACCATCTTCCCGGTGGCTGACTTCTGCATAAGCACGGCCCCAGCTACTGAGGAGGAGGCGTCCACCTCCAAGGTGAATTGTCGGTTCAACTCCGGTCGGTGGATAACGGGGGAGGAGGCAAATGCCCGCTTCATGGAACGGAACGCGGCATCGGCCTCAGATGACCAGTCTTTCGGGTTAGCCCCCTTCTTGGTCAAGGAGGAGAGAGGTGCTGTAAGAGCAGAGAAGTGAGGGATGAACTGGCGGTAATAGTTGGCAAAGCCGAGGAAGCGTTGAATACCTTTCAGTCCGGAAGGAGGAGGCCAGTTGAGGATAGAAGAGACCTTCTCGGGATCCATCTGCAGGCCTGTGTCAGAGATCACGTAGCCCAGAAAGGGAAGGGACGACCATTCAAACACACACTTCTCGTATTTGGCGTACAGACGATTCTCCCTAAGCCTTTGTAGTACGAGGCGCACATTCTCTCTGTTGGTCGACAAGTCCGGGGAATAGACCAGAATGTCATCCAGATATCCGACCACACAGATGTAGAGGAGATCCCTGAACACATCATTCACCAGTTCCTGGAAGACAGCCGAGCGTTACAAAGACCAAAGGGCATCACACAATATTCATAATGCCCATCACGGGTGTTGAATGCAGTCTTCCATTCGTCCCCTGAGCGAATACGAACCAGGTTGTAGGCTCCGCGAAGTTCTAACTTGGTGAATATACGAACCTCTCTGAGCCGATCGAATAGTTCTGGGATCAGAGACAGGGGATACTTGTTTTTTACGGTGATCTGGTTCAGGCCCCGGTAGTCGATGTAGGGGCGTAGGTCGCCTTCTTTATTCTTGATGAAGAAGAAGCCTGCTCCAGCAGGAGACGAGGATCTCCGAATGAATCCCCTCGCCAGGTTCTCTGTGATGTAATCTGACATGGCCCGGGTTTCAGCAGGAGACAAGGGGTAAATCTGTCCCCGAGGAGGAGTTGTTCCAGGCAGCAAGTCGATAGCACAGTCGTATAAACGATGTGGCGGCAATACCTCTGACTCCTTCTTGTCAAAAACGTCCACGAAGGACCAATAGGCGGAAGGCAGTTCTGGTAGGGACTCCGGGGCCGTAGGCTGATGGATGGGCTGTACGGACTACAGACAGTTCTCATGACAAGACGGGCCCCAATGGGTGGTCTCTCCAGAATGCCAGCTGACAGCAGGTTCATGCACCCGTAACCAGGGTAAGCCCAGCAGGAGCGAGTGAGACATGCACGGAAGGACATATAAAGCGATTTTCTCGGTATGCAGAGCACCGATACGGAGTTCCACGGGCTTGGTGATAAACAACACGGTGTCGGATAGGGGTTTCCCATCTACAGAGGCAATCACAAGGGGTTTCGCAAGCGGAATAACAGGTACCCGGTACTTGTCCACCGTAGCATGATGGATGAAGTTGCCTGCTGCCCCTGAATCGAGATACGCCTCTGCTGTGAACCGGGTCTCCTCTGTCGTCACTTGGACCGTCCATGTAACTGGGTCTGAGAGATTTCCGGTATCTAGGGTGGACTCTCCTACCAATCCTAGGATTTGGAGTTTCCCGGCTTCTTGGGACAGGAACGCAGCAGGTGTGTACTGTCTCCAGTAGAAGCACAGGCCCTTGGCGAGCCATTCTGCTCGACGTTGCTCGGACTGCCTCAGTCGGTCTATTTGCATGGGCTCGTGAGTAGAGGAGTCAGATGGCGCTGACTGAGGGACAGTGGACTTCAGCGGAAGAGAGGAGTGCCGTGTCGGACGTCTCTCGCAGGACACTTCTTTGGACCGTTCCTGGAAGCGGAGGTCCACTTGGGTTGCTTGGGCGACCAGGGCATCCAAGGTGGAGGGAACATCGCGGCCGGCCAACTCGTCCTTGATGCGACCGGAGAGCCCCTCCCAGAAGGCTGCAGTCAATGCCTCATTGTTCCACCCTAGTGCAGAGGCCAGTGTACGAAACCGGATGGCATACTGTCCAACCGTCAAAGTCCCTTGACGTAGCCTGAGAAGTGATGAGGCGGACGCGGAGGCACGTCCGGGTTCGTCAAAGGTGGTACGAAAGGCCTCCAGAAAGTCCCAGATGTTGGTGGTCACAGGATCTTCCTTCTCCCACAAGGGATTCATCCAGGCCAGTGCTTCGCCTTCTAGATGGGACATCACAAAGGCCACCTTTGCTTGGTCGGAGGCAAAGAGGTGCAGAAGCAGCTTGAAGTGTAGTGAGCACTGATTCAAAAATCCCCTGCAGGTCTTGGGATACCGGGGAGGAGAGGCCAGGCGAATTTTAGAGGTCTCAGAAGAAGCCCCCATGGGAGCCGCGGCCGTGGTCTAAGTCGACAGGGACGTGGCCTTTGCTTGAAGATTATTCAGGCGAGTGTCCCCTGAAGTCATAAAGGCCAGCATGCGAGATTGGGTCTCGCATTGCCGTACCAGTTCCTGCTGTAATCCGGCCAGCTGGGACGCTAGTGCTTCGGCGGAATCCGTGGCCTGATCAATCTGTTATGTCCGGTGGTGGATTCTCTGGGTCATGCACCGTACTCCCCCAGTGAGGCAACCCGGAGCTAACCCTTGTACAGGGACTGTCCGATCACCCACCAGAGGGCCTAGGTGCACGGTAGCCGGAGCACTAGAGGTACAGGATCAGCGTCCTTCAGGAGACTGGTATGAAGATGTCTCTGGGTCCACGGAGCTCCTGGAGATGGTCCAGATGACGGGGCTCAGATTCAGGTGCTGGGTAGAGTCGTCAGGCGGGGTCTGGATCCAGCTGGACGAGAGGCCAGAGGTCACCAGGAGAAGTCGGGGATCGGAGACGGGTTCAGGCTGAAGGAGATGGTGGAGTTCACAGACGACAGTCACCGAAAGACTTCCAGGGCAAGCCGTGGTCAGGACCAGGTTAGCGTGGTAGGACTGGCTCTGCGAAAGACACAGGGTTAATAGGAAACAAGATAAGGGGGGACCTGAACACCTAGCTAATGAAACACGTTGATCAGGCACCGCACCCATGGAAAGGAGATCCTAATATACCCTGTACCTGTATTTGGCAATATCCTGTTTCTGGGACACTGGCCCTTTAAGAAGAGTTCAATGACCGCGCGCGCGCCCTAATGCGCATGCGTGAGTCCCGTGTGCTGGAGACTAGAGCAGGAAGCAGTGCAGAAGATGCAGGAGAGCCCAACAGTGTGTCCTGGGTCGCAGGGGAACGCCGGGACCGAAGGACCGGAAGCATGGGGGACGCAGAAGAGGGGGAGTGAGCCGAGGAGTCGTGGTCAGGAGGACCGGGGACCAGAGCGGTGAGTGAGAGGTGGCGTCGGGACCCGGGAAGCGTGACACTATCTACACCAGTAATGTATAAATAAAAATGTCAGCTCAAGACACAAAAAATAAGCCATCACACAGCCCCAGATGACATTTGGAGTACAGTGTCCTTCTCCGTAGGGTGGGTAGTGCGGACCCTGTGGGGAGGTAAGTGTCCGAACTCCGATCCTAGTTTACTGCTGATGCCCCCGGATAATTTGGTTCAGTGAAGTCCGTGAAGGTGTCCTCACCGGGCAGGTATTTATCAAGCCGTGGCTGGCTAATCCCAGGGACTCATTCCTTTCCATGGCGACCATCCCCTTACATGGTTAACCCTCTATGCCTGGTGTGAACTAGGATTTTTGTTGTGCTTTGGTGGTATCGGCACTAATACTCCAGGTCCCAGGGGGTAGGTCCTACATTCCCAAGAGGATGCAGTTCCCTGTAGTGCCCTGAGGGTCTCAGGGACGCTACATATAGTTAATAATAAACATTGTCATTATACTTACAGGTCCTGTGACGCGTCCTGCAGACTCTGTCTCCCGGCCGATTCTGCTTCCGTGTCCGATCTTTGCTGTGCTCCAAGTAACCACCACTGACTTACAAGAATGTGTGGTGTGAATGTTGTACTGACATTGGGTTACAGACTTGTCACATGGTTATGACATCACAGAAGATCCTGTAACCCATGAGGTAACAACATTTACACCAGACTGGTCACATGGCTATGATGTCATGAAAGGTAAGGTCCTGTAGTCAGTGGTGGTTACCCAGGGGCACAGCTGACCGGCCTCAGCTATGCACTCGGGTGAAGTGTCTGACAGCTTCCAGCTGAGTCTGTGTGAGCAGACCTGTGTTTGTCTCCTCACACAGATGTAGCAGAGCTGAAGATACTCGCCCATCTTTGGACTACATCGGAGGGTTTTTTTTAGTAATAAATATGGAGTCCTAAATGTCTTCTGTTTTATTTCTAATAAAATAATTTTTCTCTGTGTTGTTTTTATTTTACTGTTAAAATAACAGACAATCACAGACGCTATCACAGAGTGGGTGTCTGTGATTGGATGCTGAAGTAACCTGAAACAAACCCATACATTTTAGCATCTAGAATGTATGGGCAGATTCCAGGTTACTCCAACAGCCAATCACAGACGCCCATTTTATGTTACAGTGTCTGTAATTGGCTGTTGGGTCCCTCACACATATAGTAGTGTAAAATTAAATTCTTAATGTCAAATAATAATGTAGCGCTCGCAGTATTTTTGATTCTCAGCGCAGATAAAGCAGATGGCTACGGGTTGCCACCCCATCTGCATGGCTTTACCTTGGCTGGCAATCAAAATACAGGAAGCCCATTAATTTTTTTTTTTAATTATTTAAAAAAATAATTAAAAAAAAAATGCGTGAGCTCCCGCCATATTTTGATCGCCAGTCAGGTAAAACCTGGCAGCTGGATGCTGGAATTCTCAATGTGGTAAGGTCCAAGCGTTCTGGGCCCCCCACTCTAAAAGCTGCAGCCCATAGCCGCCCCTGGAAATGGCACATTATTTCTTAGCGCCATTTCCCGGTGCTCGTCCAGCGGCCCAGATGGCGATGGCACTCTGGGCAATAAAGGGGTTAATACCAGCTTTGTATTCTAAAGAACATTTAGAGACTCCATCTTTATTATAAAAGAATCCTTAGTCTGACATAGTCCACAGGTGGAGCATCGTCAGCTCTGCTTCATCGCTTTTTAAAGACAAACGTCTCTACTGAGAGAGAAGCAAGCTGACACTGAGGGTATGATTCCACTTGTGTATGACTTGTGCAAGTCTCGCATCGGTATCACCCAGCACGGACCGACACTCTCCGAACAGGAGCGTGTCAGCTGCATGGAAATACATGTAGCTGACCCGCTACTGTCGGGGGAGTTTGCGCCATGCCGGGTGATACCAATGCGAGACTCACACAGTGACAGACAAAGTTCAATCGAGTCGATGAGCCATGGACTTGGGCGAACCCTGATGTCACCGTGAACAAGGCCGAAAACAGCCGAAGACTGTCGAGTGACGAGCAATGCAATGAATACCCCCGGAAGTTAACAGGACCTTACATGATGTCGTAGCCATGTGACCAGTCTGTAAGGCAATGTCTGTACAACATTCACACCAGACTGGTCACATGGCTATGATGTCATGGAAGGTCCTGTAGTCAGTGGTGGTTACCCGGGGGCACAGCAATGATTGGACGCGGAAGCAGAAGCGGCCTGGAGACAGAGTCTGCAGGACACGTCATAGGACCTGTAAGTATAATCATAATGTTTTTTAATGTTGTGCTATTTATTTTTTTTTACAGCTCCTGGACCCGAACTGTAACACGAGCTTCCCAGAAAAGCTCGTGTTCAGGATCATGCGCACGAACACTATGTGTTTGGTACAGAACCCGAACTATACAGCTTAGGTTCGCCCATCACTAGTGTTGTTGCCTTGCATCCACAGACATCATTGGTCGGCAATTGCAAAGAGAGCTGCCATCATGGGATCTTGATGATTTTGAAAGATAAGTGCCTTCAGCGTGGCAGAACATTCCTAAGACAAACATTAATAATCTCATTAATAGCAGTCAAGGAGTAACTGCTTTAATTTCTGCTCATGGTGCACATACTCAATACTGAATAAATCGAGAGGTTTTGAAAATTTGGTTTCCATTTTTTTAAACTATTTCCATATCATTAACATATTTATCCATCCTGTGATTTCCATAATTCCACAACCTTTCCTTATTGATGTTGCAGTTTCAATTTTGATTAGTTTGTCTTGCACAACATAAATGTACATGTCAGTGGTTTGTAACCATACAAGTATGAACCATATCCAATAATAAGTGGGACTATGGTGATCATCACCAGCTGGTGCATCATTATCTTCTTAATGTGGAGAAATACACATTTTCATTTAGTTTTTATTGTGCATTTTTTAGATTGCATGAATTTTATTTATTGCACTATTATAGTTACTGTATTTGCATCAGTCAAATGCACAAATGATTTTCAATCTATGGTTCTTTTAAGAAAATGTAGGTTCTGTATACTTAGATAAGACAGAATGTAGTTCATCGGAGCATTTACAAACTGGGTCACAGTGAGCCTAACATGAGTAAACTGATAAGCATTTTTATATGAATGCGTTTTTTGTAAATCTTTATTTTCTCTAGCCATGATAAAATGTTGACCTACTTTTCCATGCAAGAGAAAGATAGGTTAGCAGTATAACTGCAAAAGAAGATAACTGGCTGTACAGTATGGTTGCTAACTGACAGGCAATATGGGATTAAATGCTTGGAATTAAATGAACTGTCCTGTGTTATTTAACTTTCTATTTCTACAGTAATAAAGCAAATATATAAAGTATTAGAACATAAATGATGTCTGTAAGTGTCAGCTGGACAGGTCCTGGACAGGAGGTATGTGGCACCAAGGTTCCTAGCTTTGATGATGTAGGACCCGGAAAAGGAGGCTCCAGCAGGTACAGTGCTGAGAGGTGTTTATAATGGGCCAGGTTTTGGGTCCAGGTTTTAGAAATAGCCAAAGACCTGGGTGGGCATGGCCATACCTCCAGTTCAAGGCTTTGGAACAGGCTTATTGTCTGTAACCAAGAGGAGAAAAGACCTCTTGGTAGAAATGGGCAAACCCGCAGATGTTCAGGTTCGGCAGGACCGGACTTGAACCTGAGCTTGAGCCTGGATAATGAACTCCAGATAAGTCTATGAGGACCTGAACTTGTGTGCTGTATAATTGTGTTAGAGCTAGGGGGCTGCAAAATAGGAATTACAGCAGGAAAATTATACTTTAAAAATTATACAGCAGCTGAGGATCAGATAATATCGGGGGGGTATTCATACTTATCCCCTCCCCCTGTTAGAATTAGCATAAGTATTATAGAATCAATTTAACTTTTCACTAGCAGGACCTGTGTGAGGTCATACCCATGTGACCAGAAGGTGTGGGGCCCCAGCAAACATAAAAATGTTGCTTCCTGGTTTCAGCTTTGTTGGCTGAGGCCCTGCCCCTTCTGTCCCACATGGGTATGACCTCACACAGGTCCTGCTTGTGAAAAGTTAAATCGATTATATAATACTTATGCTAATTCTAACATGGGGAGGGGATAACTAAGAATACCCCCTCAGATATCTGATTTTCAGCTGCTGTCACTCAAGAAACTGCTGAATTTATAAACTTTACTTTCTTATATTTCACCTATATTCTATATATATCTATTTAACCTATATAGCCAAGCTGACCACTAAAGGTATGTAGAGAATCAGCCTGATAGTGTCAGTACAGCACTAGCTTTAGGTTATACACAAAAATCCTGGTGATTGTGTGCTTTAACGAGTTTCTGTGCAGCTGTGACAGACAGTGTGACACTGCTTCAGGGTCTGCTCATTAAACCTTATGAATATGCACTTTTTTCCCCTCCCACCCTCTGTGACAGCATCTGTGATTGGTTGCCGTCAGACTGCTAGTGTGTCGGCGTCTGTGACTGGTTGTCGTCACACTAGCTGTGGAGTGGAGTCAGTGTAAAATTAAAGAAATAATTGGTGTGCGGTTTCCCATATTTTGATACCCAGTGCAGGTAAAGCAGACAGCTGGAGGCTGCAGCCCCATCTGTGTGTGTTATTTTGGATGTGTATCAAAATATGACGGATGCCTTGCATATTTTTTTTTACTTATTTAAATAAACAATTTAAAAAAATGGCATGCGGCCCTCCCTCCAATTTTGATACTTAGCCAAGATAAAACAGAAAGTTGGGGTCTGATATTATCAGGCTAGAGAGCCCCATGATTATTGGGTCCTCCCCAACCTAAAAATAGCAGCGCGCAGCCACCCAGAAGTGGTTCATTCATTAGTTGCGCCAACCCTGGTGCTTTATTCAGCGCATTATGATTGCCCTAGAGAGGTGGAAATCAGGAAAGTATAAGGGGTTAATGACAGCTGTGATCTGTCAAAAAATCAACATCAAGTAATAGTGACTAGCAGGCAAACTTCCATGTATAGCACTGTTTTATGTATTGTGTCTGTATGTACCTTTTAATGGCTTGAGCAAGGCCCTGCGTTAGCGGAAACATTGGGGTTGTTTTACATTTTTCCTCAATGTATGCTGGGATCAATAAAGTTTTTACTAGAGAAGGAGTTTTGGTGCCTTGGATACGTTCATGATTGTTACATGTTTGCAGCTTATGGAGGGCTGCACCAAGTAGCACGAACGGTGGATTGTTGCATGGAACAAAACAAGACTTTTACTCCTCCATTATTAATCATGTAAGTAAAATGAAATAAACACAAAACACAGAGAAAAGTTCTGTATTTAAAAACAAACAACCTCTTTTTCGAATTTATTAACCCCAAAGCACTACTGCAGGTACAAAATAATCCACACCATAATGTCTCACGACGATCTGGGATGCTACATCCTGAGGTCACAAAAAATGTGATGGATCACTGCGGCATCAGGGACACATTGCCAGAGCCGCAGGTGTGAGTGGTGACGTCAATGAGTTCCAGAGATGCAGATTTGTTGCAGACATTTGCTGCAGAAATCTGCATCAAATCTGTATTTCCTGGCAGAAATACACACCGAAAAGATGCAGTTTTGATGCAGTTTTCTGCCAGTAGATGCAGATTTGTTGCAGAAATTTGTTGCATTAATGTGCACTAAATTTACATCTCCTGACAGAATGTATGCATGTAGCTTAAGCCGATAATCCGGCATTGAGTTCAGTGAGTTCACCTGAGGTGAGTTCACTAAGTTTTTTGAGTTCACCTGTCATTCACCTGAGGTTACAGCTTGCTGTAAATTATCTAAGTTTTTGGGGGGTTTTATTTTTGGAGCATTCATTGTTTGGTAAAAATATCCAGAATTATGATCCTTTAGGTCAGTGCAATTACATTGATGCCAAACTTGTATATATTTTTATTTTTATATTTAAAAGATTAAAAATATTTATATATTTGCAAAAACTAGTTCAGTTTGTGTCACCATATTTGGTGACCTGCAATTTTTGTTTTTTTATTGTACCACTGATACAGCTATGTAAAGTCTTGCTTTGTGGTTGGTGAGCTGTGGTTTTCATTGGTATCAATTTTGGATGCCTAGGCTGTTTTGATCATTTTTCTTCTTATTGCATGTTAAGGAATGTGCTGTGCTATATACGTACATATATATATATATATATATATATATCTAATGTGTGTGTGTGTATATATATATATATATATGTATATATATATATATAATGTATATATCATATATATAGATAATGATAGCCTTAGACAGGCATGGCAATACTAAATACGTTTTTTTTTTTCTTTCTCTTGTGAGAATTTAGGGGATGATTCAAACTATTATAATCTTTTGATTACTTCGACTGTTTACAAAAGTTTAGTTGTGCGTTACATAGTGAATTTACATCTCTCTCCTTAGCCAGCCACAGATATAGGCCTCGGTTCCACTTGCGCATAGCTTTCGATACAAGAGCATCAGAAGCGATATGCTGATGACCCTCTGCTGCGAGCGTAAGCTCTTAAGATCTTGAGCTGCGGAGAAGAAGGGAGGAGCACTTTCTCCCTCTCCTTCGCTGCCTGTCTTTGTGTTTCATTGCACTGCAGTCTGATGACATGCCAGCGCAGTGCGATGTTTCACACGCACCCATAGACTTGTATGGGTGCACGTGAACCGAGACTCGTTGCCAAATACAGCTGCTGCGATTCATTTCTCAGGCCGATATGGCATGAGAACTCAATCGCAGATGAACACTACCAATAGTTTTGCACTAGTGCGAGAGCAATCCGATGTGTTATCAGATTGCACTCGGCTATGTTAATTGCAAGTGGAAACGAGCCCATAGCTTCATATAAGCACAGAGATGGTGAAGATAGGAGACTTCAGCAGATCCGTAGTGTTGTGGTCAAAAGAAAAGATATGCCATTGGGAATGTACCACTCAAAGGGGTTTTACCAAAAACAAAGTTAATTTTAAAGTTTACTCAATAGATCTCAGAATAATAATAGGTTCCATAATTGATGCGTTTATTTTTTTCCTGTGCTGAGAGAATTTTATAAGATTCTCTCAGCACAAGAACATTTTTTTAAACAAATCCAATTGTAAAACATTATTATTCCAAGATATATTAATTAAACTCAACTTTGTTTTATTGGAAAACCCATTTTAATGTTTCTGTCACTAATTGACACTGGTACTTAATGGGCCTAACCAGCATCAAGGGGTTAAAAATCTGGAGTACTGTCCGTACACAAATTCCAAAGCATATTCCTAGCTATGTTCTAGAAAATTCATACAGAATATTTAAGATTTTTTTATATAAATATTCCAACCTTCCCTAGAAGCATTGTTACCTCCAGCCTATGACTGTAATGTGAAACAGCAGGGATTATGAGGGCCAAACAACATTGCCATGTGCATTAGCAAAAAAAAAAAATAGCATACTGTTTTCTGTGCTCATTTTTTATTGGTGGTTTAGGTTATAAGACAAAAAAAGTTAGGAATTTACTGCCTTTGAACTCATGTGGTATTTTGTGAATCTAATAGTCACTCCATGAAAACTTACTCAACAGAGCAATGGAAATCTCTACTTTTGGAAAATAATGCAATATATCAGGATAATGTATTTTAAGCGACATTTGTCAGTAGGATCAACCCTTCTAAGCTAACTATATGGGCATGGAGGTCATAAATAATGATATCTTGATATCTGCGATCTGATCTCATTATATTGTATATTTTGTATGATATTCAGTCCTGTTATGCTTCCTCTGTAGGAATATTTTCTCTATCGTTATAAATACCACCGTAGGATGATAATGTCCTCTTGGATATGCTCTAATTATCTCCTAGATGTAACTTCACATAAAACTAGTGTGCTAACTTATTGTATACTAGCTGTAGTACCCGGCGTTGCCTGGGATAGTAACTTTCACTGTCTCTCTCCCAGTCTCTATCTGTGTGTCGCTGTCTGTCTCTCTCTGTGTCTGTCTCATTCCTTGTCTGTCTGTGTCTATGTCTCTGTCTGTCTGTTTCTATCTTTGTCTGTCGTTGTATCAGTCTATCTGCCCCTATCTCTGTGTCTGTCTGTCTCTCTATCTCTCTGTCTCTTTATCTGTGTCTGTCGGTCTCTCTCTTTCCCCGTCTGTCTCTTTCCCCATCTGTCTCTTGCCCCATCTATCTCTTGCCCCATCTGTCTCTTGCCCCGTCTGTCTCTTTCCCTGTCTGTCTCTTTCCCCGTCTGTCTCTTTCCCCGACTGTCTCTTTCCATCTATCTCTTTCCAGGTCTGTCTCTTTCCAGGTCTGTCTCTTTCCAGAACTGCCTCTTCCCCATCTGTCTCTTTCTCTGTCTGTCTCTTTCCCCATCTGTCTCTTTCCCCGTCTGTCTCTTTCCCCGTCTGTCTCTTTCCCCGTCTGTCTCTTTCCCCGTCTGTCTCTTTCCCCGTCTGTCTCTTTCCAGGTCTGTCTCTTTCCCTGTCTGTCTCTTTCCCCATCTGTGTCTTTCCCCGTCTGTCTATTTCCAGGTCTGTCTCTTTCAAGATCTGTCTCTTTCAAGATCTGTCTCTTTCCCTGTCTGTCTCTATTTCTCTCTCTCTTCCCCATCTGCCTCTATCCAGGTCTGTCTCTTTCACCATTGGTCTTTGTCTGCCTGTCTCTGTCCCTGTCCGCCTGTCTCTGTCCCTGTCTGTCTCTTTCCCCATCTGTCTCTTTCCAGGTCTGTCTCTTTCTCCATCTGTCTCTTTACCTGTCTTTCTCTTTAACCGTCTGTCTATTTACCCATCTGTCTCTTTCTCTGTTTGTCTCTGTCTGTCTCTTTCACCATCTGTCTCTTTCTGTCTCTTTCACCGTCTGTCTCTGTCTGTCTCTCTGTCTGTCTCTCTCTGTCTGTCTCTTTCTGTGTCTCTCTATCCGTCTCCCCGCCGACATCATATTACTTCACATATAAGCTTCTTATACTAACAATGTCCTTTGTTCCTACATACATACATACATACACACACATACATACACTCAGCTTTATATATTAGATGTACTGTATATATTGTGCATGTATTGTATTTTTTTAATAGGCATTTTTCCTATATGTGTAACATCGTGTAAGTTATACTATTTCCATCTTGTACAGCTATCTTTGAAATAAAATAAATTGGTGAAATGTTGAATTAACATTATCTGAAAATTGACTGGCCAGATTTATTACCATATGAATGGAGCAGCTGTACATCTTCTATTGATATTTTAGTGCCGGAGTTCTATCATACTCATCATTTAAAAAGCTTGGAGTAGGGTGAAAAGTCACTGAAACATTTACATTCTGGGTCCACCCATCACTACTGTTAAAGAGACAGCCATCAAGCATTGAGTCCTGTACAGTCACATGGCGGCCCGGAACAGCCCGCAACTGCAGACAGTGAGTGGGCCCCTCTGATTGTCCAGGGCCCCTTCCCGTGCGCGGGTGTAGATGCCGGACTCAACCATCAGGATTAACAACACGTTTGCTCAAAAATAAGAGACTCTTATGGAAAATGCTGCTGTGGTTAGCCCTTCACCTTTGTGACCTGCACTTTATTTGAAGGAAACAAGCACCCAGACTAAAGTAATATGTTTTCTAGGAAGTTCCAATGATGAGTATTTAGTACTATTTGATGCTGCATGTTTTCACTGCAAAAAAACCCCGCGTCTTACAGTTCCAATTAAAATGGATGGGGTTTATAATAATCTTATACGCACTGTGCTTATTCTTTTTACGCTGCATGAACTAACCTGCATTACAATTTTTAAATCTGCTACATTTTCCTCATTGAAGCTGGGAAAAAAACAAAATGAGCAAATACCCTGCGGTAATTAAATAAATAAATAGCAATAGTACATGTATAAAACATAGGGTACTTAGCTGACACCATTTTGATCGAAAGAGGATAAAAGCCATCTCACCATTGCAAGGTGCACATAATCAAGGTGGACCATAACTTGTACACCGTGTGCAGAATTATTAGGCAAATGAGTATTTTGATCACATGATACTTTTTATACATGTTGTCCTACTCCATGCTGTAAAGGTTTGAGAGACAACTACCAATTAAGTAAATCAGGTGATGTGCATCTCTGTAATGAGGAGGGGTGTGGTGTAATGACATCAACATCCTATATAAGGTGTGCTTAATTATTAGACAACATCCTTTCCTTTGGCAAAATGGGTCAGAAGAGAGATTTGACTCTGAAAGGCCCAAAATTGTGAAATATCTTGCAGAGGGGTACAGCAGTCTTGAAATTGCCAAACTTTTGAAGCGTGATCACCAAACAATCAAGCGTTTCATGGCAAATAGCCAACAGGGTTGCAAGAAGCGTGTTGGGCAAAGGAGGCGCAAAGTAACTGCCCATGAGTTGAGGAAAATCAAGCGTGAAGCTGCCAAGATGCCATTTGCCACCAGTTTGGCCATATTTCAGAGCTGCAACATTACTGGAGTATCAAAAAGCATAAGGCGTGCCATACTCAGGAATATGGCCAAGGTAAGGAAGGATGAAAAACGACCACCTTTGAACAAGAAACATAAGATAAAACATCAAGAGGGCGCCAAGAAATATCTTAAGACTGATTTTTCAAAGGTTTTATGGACTGATGAAATGAGAGTGACTCTTGATGGGCCAGATGGATGGGCCAGAGGCTGGATCAGTAAATGGCAGAGAGCTCCACTTCGACTCAGACGCCTGCAAGATGAAGGAGGTGGGGTACTAGTATGGGCTGGTATCAGTAAAGATGAGCTTGTGGGACCTTTTAAGGTTGAGGATGGAGAGAAGCTCCACTCCCAGACCTACTGCCAGTTTCTGGAAGACAACTTCTTCAAGCAGTGGTACAGGAAGAAGTCGGTATTGTTCAAGAAAAACATGATTTTCATGCAGGACAATGCTCCATCACATGCATCCAACTACTCCACAGCGTGGCTGGCCAGTAAAGGTCTTAAAGATGAAAAAATAATGACATGGCCACCTTGTTCCCCTGATCTGAACCCCATAGAGAACCTGTGGTCCCTCATAAAAATTGAGATCTGCAGTGTGGGAAAACGGTACACCTCTCGTAACAGTGCCTGGGAGGCTGTGGTGGCTGCTGCACGCAATGTTGATCATAAACAGATCAAGCAACTGACAGAATCTATGGATTGTAGGCTGTTGAGTGTCATCATAAAGATAGTTGGCTATATTCGTCACTAATTGTTTGGGGTTTTGTTTTTGCATGTCAGAAATGTTTATTTCTAAGTTTTGTGCAGTTATATTGGCTTACCTGGTGAAAATAAACAAGTGAGAAGGGAATATATTTGTTTTTTAATAAGTTGCCTAATAATTCTGCACAGTAAGGGCTTGTGCGCACGTTGCGTCGTGTCACTGCAGAAAATTCTTGACAGCTCATGTGCGATTCAAATCGCTGCAGAAACACTGTGTCATGGTTGCAGTGTTTCTGTAGTATAAATGCCGATCTCATGCGCTCTGGATGTTGCCCCCACCATAGACAGAGTGGGAGCTGCATCCAAAGTGCACGAAAGAAGTGACATGCTGCATTTTTGAATGCACCGATTTGGATCAAAATTTCAGCAACCAAATCGCTGCATTCAAAAAAGGATTCTGCACATCAATTATGCACAATCTTCATAGATTGTGCAGGGGATGTAGGACGCATGCATTTATGCTGCAGTGCTAGACGCAGTATAAATGCATGCAATACGCACACGTGCGCATATCCCCTAATACCCCACTCCAACTTCCAAAAATATTAAGCTTTGATATTTATGAGTCTTTTGGGTTGATTGAGAACATAGTTATTGATCAATAAAAAATCCTCTAAAATACAACTTGCCTAATAATTCTCAACGTGAAAAGCTTCTTTTTTAATTGTGAGCAGCGAGCGGTTGAGTAAACACAGAAGCAGAATATTTATACTGAATATGGCATCATAGTCACTCACCATTATGGTTGAGTTCTCAAAGTTTTGTCAGTTTAGTGAGGGCCAGCTGGTGGCCCTCTAAAAATTTGTAGCGAGGGCTGCATAATCACCCTGTTTATATGGTGGAGGACACAAGAAAAATTATAACCCAAGATCCATATACCCTTCTTTGGGTAGAAAGGGGTGCATGAGAAGAGAACAAAAAAAAAAATGGCTAACTTTAGCCTTGGGAACCTGCTGTGCGTGGGTGTTCTCAAAAACAGTTTTCCACCATCTCCCTGTCATTGTCTGTATGCAAAACTCATGAGTTTGTGCATTGCAGTCGGCAATGCTGTACCCGACGATGCTGTCCTTGGCGGTACTCTCCCCACGATGCTCCTGCTTCCAGGCCCAAGGTGCAGTGAATAATCAATGAATATAATGAGTGGGGGTCAGAAACAGGAGGCAGCAGAGCCGAAGAAAACAGCGCTGGATACAGGTGAATATAAAAAATATTTTTATTTCAAAGACAAGTGTTTTCACTGGTACGTGTCACACTGATGTCACATGTATGCAAACACAGATGTCACATGCATGACACACGTATGAGACACTTAAGACCATACCAATGTGTGTGGCTTGTACCTGATTAACGGACGTCTGGAAGGGGCCTTGCACAATTTTTGTAGCTGTGGTGTACCGGCTTCCTACACTATTTAGTTTCTGCCATGATGGGGTCAGCTAACACGTTGTCAGTGGAAATGCCAATGTTAGACCCCCGCCCATCTGATATTCATAACATGGACAACTCTTGATACTTTGGGGTTAATCGATTGCCACACTGACTACAAATAGATAGTTTTACTGTCACAAATAATATGTGCTATTGATCTATCCTGGTAAATTTTCTTCAGCCTTCTGCTTTTTTTAATATTGATTTCATAATTGATTTTATGCTTTACAATTTTTATTTCACCTTAACTGATTGATATGCCCATCCAAATCTTTGTAGCTTCAGTTAATATGTACAGTATTAATGAACAGCCCATGTCCGATACTTGTACTAATTAATTATGATTATAGCATCAATCTGTACAAATTGTGACACAACTAATAGAAACACATACGGGCAGACGGAGTGGCAATTATCCCCTGCTATTTGGTAATTGTTTAACAAGCAGTCAATAGATTTTGTAGGGGAACATCATGGAAATTACCATTGTCCATTCAGTTTTGTAGGTGAAAGCTGTTTCCCTATAAAATTAAATGATTGCTTATTAACCTCATAACGACGGCCGTACGACTTAAAGCGGCGGCAAAACAGGGTACTTATTCTGTTCCGCCGCTTTAAAGCGGCGGCCCGAAAAAACCCTGTAGCGCCCCCCAGCGACCGAAAATCTCGGGGGTTTCAGCTACCGGGGGTAGCTGAGACCCCCCAGATTATGAATCGGGGTGTTTTTTCTGGACCCCGTTAATGTGATCGCCGGTATACACCGTATACCGGCGACAACATTAAAAAAAAAGAAATGGCCGGTAAAATTGATTTATTTCTCATCTGACGTGATCAAACATGTCAGATGAGAAATAAATATGAGCCCTTAGTGCCCCCAAAGCCCCCGGTACCGGAGAGTCCCCCCACCACTCCTACCCCCCCTCCGGAAAATCCAAGATGGCGCCGCCGCGCGCTGAAAACTCCCGCCGCCGCCGGCTCTGCATTCTTTTCCCTCCGATCTGAAATGATCAAACATTTCAGATCGGAGGGAAATGTCCTCCCCCTGACTCCTCCTCCGGTACACCGGAGATATCTGGTCCCCGGAGCCCCCTCCGGTCTCCAGAGCCGCCTCCCCCCTCCTTCCCCCCTCCGGAGCGTGGAAGATGGCGGCCGCATTCATGCTGCTCTTTCTGCCGCATGTGACACATCACATGCGGCAGAAAGTTGTCCCCAGGTCACCCCCCGTCACCCCCCCAGCCCCCGGTTATACGTTACCTGGCTGCTGATGCTCCGGCCCCGCGATCACGCCGCCTCCTTCTTGAAAGCTGGCGGCGCATGAGCAGACAGCGGCTGTCAGCTGGATCCCTGGAAGCAGGGACGCTGACGTCGCTACTGCACAGTCTGCTCCACTGTGGACCGGGGGAGGGTGAGTGCGGTAATCTGCAGCCACACTCCTCACATGGAGACTGCTGTTCTAGAAAATGGGGGGTACGTTCTGTGAGCGTGCCCCTCATATTCTAGAATGAGGTTACTGCAGGTCACGCTGCCCTAGGTTGGACCGGGGCAGTGTGAATGCAGTATTCTCAGATTACTGCACCCACACTGCTCATGGAGAGCTTGCTCTTCCAGAAAATGGGGGATACGTTCCCTGAACATGCCCCCCATATTCTAGAAGATCCAGAGTCGGTGTGGGACCTCCAAAATGGATTACAGCGACCGAAATTTATTTATTTTCAATAAATTGGTAAAAGAGGAATGTTTCGGGGAGTTTTTTTTTCAAATAAATTTTTTTTTTGTCTTTATTTTTTTCTATTACTTGACTGGGTTAGTAATGTCGGGTATCTGTTTAGATGCCGTGACATCACTAACCCCAGGGCTTGATGCCAGGTGACATTACAGCTGGTATCAACCCCGTATATTACCCCGTTTGCCACCGCACCAGGGCGCGGGATGAGCTGGGGCGAAGCGCCAGGATTGGCGCATCTAATGGATGCGCCACTTCTGGGGCGGCTGCGGCCTGCTATTTTTAGGCTGGAAAGAGTCCAATAACCATGGCTCTTCCCACCCTGAGAATACCAGACCCCAGCTGTCCGCTTCACCTTGGCTGGTGATCTAATTTGGGGGGGACCCCACGTTTTTTTTTTTTTTTAAAAACCGCCTGGGGAGCCCTCCAAATTGATCACCAGCCAAGGTGAAGCTGTCAGCTGTGGTTTGCAGGCTACAGCTGTCTGCTTTACCCTAGCTGGCTATCAAAAATAGGGGGGACCCCACGTCGTTTATTTTAATTATTAATATTTTGGGGGGCTAAATACAAGGCTAGGCACCCTTTAGTGCCACATGAAAGGCACTAAAGGGCGCCAGCTTAGAATATGCAGGGGGTGGGACGTTATATTTGTTTGACATCTATCCATTCATCCATTGTAGCATTTTAGGCTGTGTGCCCACAATCGGGGTTTGCAGCGTTTTGGGCGCATAGTGTGTCCATAGTGTTTTCCCTGCGTCCATAACGCTGCGTTGTGCAGTAGAAGCACAGTGGAAGGATTTTTAGAAATCCCGTGCCCACTGTGCTTCTTTTCTCCGCAGCATACACTGACCTGTGGCGCAGCTTCCCGAGCCTCAGCATGTCAATTTATGCTGCGGAGATGAGTGTTCTCTGCAGGTAGCATAGAGCTCCACAGCGGCCTGAACCCAAATCGTGGGCATGGGCAGCTGCGTTCTCCCGTGGACAACACTCACATCTCTGCAGGAAGGCTGACACTGTGTACTAGACGCCGTGTCGCTGGATCATGGCCTACAAGTGAGACATTTGTTGATACAGCAACATTTTTGTGAAGTACCTGTGGATTCAAAATGCTTACTATACTCCTGAATAAAATCCAGTTTCCAAAATGGAGTCACTTGTGGGGGGTTTCGAATGTATAGGTACCCAAGGGACCCTGCAAATGTGACATGGTGCCCGCAATTTATCTCAACTTTTCCAGAATTCAAATGGTGCTCCTTCCATTCCAAGCCCTCCCATTTATCCAAATAGAGGTTTTTGGCCACATGTGGGGTATCCCTGTGCTCATAAGACATTGGATAACAACCTGTGGGGTCCACGGTTTGTTGTTGTCTCTTGAAAAAGTGAGAAATTTGATGCTGAAGCAACATTTTTGTGAAAAAAATGAAAATTTTCAATATGGCAACCTAAGCTTATCAAATTCTGTGAAGTATTCGTGGATTCAAACTGCTCACTATACACCTAGATAAAAGCCTTGAGGTGTCTTGTTTCCAGAATGGAGTCACTTGTGGGGGACAGCCACTGTTTAGGCACCTCAGGGGCTCTCCAAATGCAACCTGGCATCCGCTATTGATTCCAGCCAATTTTGCAGTCAAATGGCACTCCTTCCCTTCCGAGCCCTGCCATGCGCCCAAACAGTTGATTTCCACCACATATAAGGTATCGCCAAACTCAGGAGAAATTGCACAATAAATGTTATGCTGAATTTTTTCCTTTTACTCTAAGCTACCTGGTTGAAATAACAATTTTGTGGTAAAATTTTTTTTTTTTTTTTCATGGCTCAACGTTATAAAATTCTGTGAAGCACCTGGGGGTTCAGGGTACTCACCAAACATCTAGATAAATTCCTTGAGGGGCCTAGTTTCCAAAATGGGGTCACTTGTGTGGGGTTTCTGCTGTTTAGGTACCTTAGGGGTCCTGCAAATGTGACATGGTGCCCGCAATCTTTTTCAGCCAAATTTCCTTTCCAAAATTCAAATATTGCTCCTTTCGTTCCAAGCCCTCCCATTTGTCCAAACAAAGGTTTCAGACCACATGTGAGGTATCACCGCGCTCATAAAAAGTGGTTAACAAACCTTGAGGTCAAATTTTTGGAATTACCTCTTGAAAAAGTGAGAAAATTGATGCTAAAGCAACATTTTTGAGAAAATTATTAAAATTTTCAATATGACAACGTAACGTTAACAAAATCTGTGAAGTACCTGTGGATCTAAAATGCTCACTATACCCCTAGATAGAAGCCTTGAGGGGTCTAGTTTCCAAAATGGTGTCACTTGTGAGGGATTTCTTCTGTTTAGGTACCTTAGCGGACCTGTAAATGCAACATGGTGCCCGCAATCTATTTCAGCCAAATTTGCTTTCCAAAATTCAAATATTGCTCCTTCTGTTCCGAGCCCTCCCATTTGTCCAAACAGAGGTTTCTGAACATATGTGGGGTATCGGCGCACTCATAAGAAAGTGGGGAACAAGTTTTGGGGTCCATTTTGTTGTGTTATTTCTTCTAAAAGTGAATAAATTTGGGTTAGAGCAACATTTTTAGTTAAAATTTAATTTTTGCTTTTTTTCATTCCACATTGCTTTTGTTCATGTGAAGCACCTGAAGGGTTAATAAACTTCTTGAATGTGGTTTTGAGTACTTTGGGGGGGTGCAGTTTTTATAATGGTGTCACTTTTGGGTATTTTCTGTCATCTAGAACTCTCAAAGTCACTTCAAATATGATGTGGTCCCTAAAAAAATGGTTTTGTAAATTTTGATGTAAAAATGAGAAATTGCTGATAAACTTTGAACCCCTCTAACTTCCTAACAAAAAAAAATTTTGTTTCCAAAATTGTGCTGATGTAAAGTAGACATGTGGGAAATGTTATTTATTAACTATTTTGTGTCACAGAAATCTCTGGTTTAACGGTATAAAAATTCAAAAGTTGAAAATTGCTAAATTTTCAAACTTTTTGCCAATATTCAATTTTTTTCATAAATAAACGCAAAAAATATTGTCCTAAATTTGGTACTAACATGAAGTCCAATATGTGACGAAAAAACAATCTCAGAATCACCGGGATCCGTTGAAGCGTTCCAGAGTTATAACCTCATGAAGTGACACTGGTCAGAATTGCAAAATTTGGTCTGGTCATTAAGGTGAAAATTAGCTCCGTCACTAAAGGGTTAAACAATCACCAAACATTAGCATTTAATTTCTGCTTTTGATCTTCAGATATGTTGTGACCACATCACAGCTGCTCTGTCAGACCTTACCCTTAGGCCCGTTTCACACGTCAGTGAAAAACACAGACGTTTTTCACTGGCGTGTAAAACACGCACATGTCCCTGCGTGTGCCGAAAATCACGGCACACGTGGGTTGTCTAAGTGCAATCCGGGCTCCGTTCTCCGTGGCCCGTGATTGCACTTAGAGATTCACTCACCTGCGCCCGCTCCCGCTGTCCGTGGTGCTGAATCCTCCCGCGACGCAGCATCCGGCCGGTGGTGACCCCTGCAGGAGCTGCTTCCGGGTCGGCTGTGTCGCGCATAATGAATATGCGCGACAGTAATCAGCCGGCACAGAAGGAGCAGGGAGAACGGGCTGCAGAGGACATCGTTGGACGCCGGGTGAGTTAAAATGTTTATTATTTTAAAAGCACGTTTTTTTCTGGCACGTGTTTCACGGACCACACCACTGCGTGGTCCGTGGAACATCAGTGATGCCAGAAAAAAATGGACATGTCTCCGTGCAGCAATCACGCACACGCGGGTACGCTGCACGGAGACACGTGCAGTGACAAATCACTGACGTGTGAGCAGATCCATTCATTATAATGGGTCTGCGTATGTCAGTGATTCTGGTACGTTTAAAAAAAAAAGCACAAACGTACCAGAATCACTGACGTGTGAAAGGGGCCTTAGGCTGCAGTCACATATGTAAGTGAGTTGCGCAAGGATCGTGTCACACTGTGGGTTAGCTGCATAGAAATACATTCAGCTGACCTGCTCCTGTCAGAAGAGCCAGCGACCGATCTGGGTAATCCTCATACAAGTCAAACGCAAGTGTGACTCAAGCCTTAACCCCTTCATCCCAGCCGATTTTCCATTTTTCAGGGTTATTTTTGGTCCCCTTCTTCCGAGAACCGTAACTTTTTTTCCTGTCAATCTTGCCATATGAGGGCTTGTTTTTTGCGAGATGAGTTATACTTTTAAATGACACCATACATTTTACCATATAGTGTACTGTAAAACAGTAAAAAAATTCCAAGTGCAGAAAAATTGTAAAACAAAAAGTGCAATTGAATGATTGTTTTTGGGATATTTTATTCACCATGTTCACTATATGTTAAAATTGATGTATCAGTGTGATGCCTTGGGTTGGTACAAGTTCATAGATACCAAACAAGTATAGGTTTACTTTTTTCTAAGGGGTTAAAATTATTCAGACGTTTGTCCCAAAAAAGTGGCACGCTTTTTTGTGCCATTTTCCGCGACTTGTA
The DNA here is from genome assembly GCF_048569485.1 of Anomaloglossus baeobatrachus. Lineage (NCBI taxonomy): Eukaryota > Metazoa > Chordata > Amphibia > Anura > Aromobatidae > Anomaloglossus > Anomaloglossus baeobatrachus. The sequence goes on along the minus strand of NC_134354.1, from coordinate 172,613,009 downwards.
GTATTTTTTTTTCAGGATCTGGGGCATAGTGATGGCTTATATTTTGTAGCCCAAGCTGATATTTTTAATGGTACCATTTTTGTGCAGATGCTACTTTTTGAATGCCAGTTATTGCATTTTGCGCAAAATTTGTGGCAGACAAAAAACGTAATTTTGGTGTTTGGAATTTTTTTCTACTACACCATTTACCGATCTGATTAATTGACTTCATATTTTGATAGATCAGGCATTTCTGAACAAATATGTGTATATTTTTTATTAGTTTAACCCCATTAATTTTCAATGGTGTGAAAAATGGGTGATTTGAACTTTTAGGCTTTTAAAAGTTTTTTTTATTTTAATAGTCCCCCTGGGGGACGATAAGGATCAGCAGTCTAACAACACCCCTATTGAAATTTGCCGTGACGTGGCAGGGGTGGGTCAAAAAATTGATCAATTATTTGCTAAAAATTTCATTTTGTATTATAGTACAGTTGGAATAATTGTGAATATACACTTTTTATTTGTTGCATGCCATTCTCAAGCAGTGCTGGCTCTCCCTCTTTTATTAGTCCCAGTGGGGACTATAAGAATCAGCAGTCTGATCACTGATTCATTTCTCTTGATCAGAGCTGTACAACTCAGAACAGGAGAAATGCTCGTCTTCTGTAACAACTGCTGCTCTGCCGAGTGTTGCAGGAAGTGATTTATGTGAGCTACAGGAGTCATCACATGACCCTATGCTATCATGGCAATCATCGGCTCACAGTAATCACGTCACGGCACCGCCGATGGAGCCGGGTGAGTGAATATTTACTGTGATGGGCATTTAAATCACGCTGTTATTTTGACAATGTGATTTAAGGGGTTAACAGGTGCGGGTGAATCGTGGATCCACCTGTGCCTGCAAGGCACACATATCTGCTGTACATATCATCAGGCATGTAGAAAAGAGCCACAGCCACACCATGATTTACCAGATGGACATGTATAGGCATAGTAAAGAAACCATAGTGTTACAGGGGACTGGATGGGGACCCAGGCAAGTCGCTATAATTGTATAACAAAAGGAAAGAAAAAACACGACCAAAAGCCCAATGTACTGAAGGTGATAATCTTTATTTAGAATAGGGTAGGTGCGGGGTGGCACAGAACAAGTGAGGACACGGGCAAAGGGATCGCTGGTAAGTAAGGGATTATTACCTAGCTACTGGCAAATAATGGACCCAATCATAACAATGGTGTACAAGGAGGTATATATTGATATATAAGCACAAAGATGCCAGCATTTCTCCATACAGGAATAGATTAAATGGGTGTCACAGGGCCAAAATCCCACAGCATATTAAACCCCATCACTACCACAGCAAGAGGCATGAAATGCAATATCTACAAAAATGTCATACAAAATCAAGTGATTATTGCTGCGTGTAGAAAAAAATTGAGGTGGGAAAGAGACCCTGGCACCCCAAGACTAGTACAAAGGGCAAGTATAGTGCACTAACAAATTAGGACAACTTAATCTCGGTTGTCACATTACCTTGGGGGAGAGACAGTGATCCCCGTGTTACCCATGTCCTACCCGACGGCCATTTCGGCAAAGGAAGCCTTCGTCAGGGTAGTGGTAAAGTGAGAGGGAGTGTGCATTAAAAACAAGGCGTCAGCCAATCGCTATAGGTCGGCGTGGTCGTGACGCATGCGATGCCCCAGCAACAAAGGACACCACTCGAGTGCTGCGTCGCCCCATATCCGACACTTCCGGTCACATGACAGCTGTGCATATCATTACGCGGCGGTCATGTGAGCAGACGTCACATGGGGTATCACCAACGCAGCAGCGCGATGACGTCCCAGTGCCAGCAACACGCATGCGTCCTCACCAACCTGGATTGCTGGATATAAAGTAGGATTGCGATAACTGCAAAGTATCCTACTAGGGTTGTGGCCAAACCATACGGATAATTTGAGCAAACCATGTAGGTCTTACATGCACTACTTAGCGAAAAGTTAGATCTTTCTACTATAATCTACATGCTAACATTAATTTATTAGAAAAAAATACAATAACAAATAGATACACCGCATCTTATTAATAGATAATTACATACAATCATATAGTTCTGTGATGATCTAAAATGGCCGCATCACATGGGAACAAAGAAATAATAAATGTATCACCATGGTTATCATATCATAGATGGACCGATGTACAAAAGGTTTAAGGTGATATCCATATCTCCCCATATGGTAAATCAGCCGGTATACATCAACATAGCTAGATATATATATATATATATATATATATATATATTTTTTTTTTTTTTTTTCTTTTGTCTTTTTGCCTTTCATAAATTCATGGCAACTTAAATAGTTCAGAACAATCCATCTTGTACAGTAGGTTTAGGGCCACATAAATATCGGATCCTATAGACGAGAGGAGGACGTCTAAATAAAACAAAGTGAATAATATAAATATTATAAAATCAATACAAAAAGAAGAGAGAGAAGAAAATCTCCCTAAAACCACAACCATCACAAAAATGAGGCATAAGAAATATTTTCATTTAGACCCATAAGGTGGAAGGTTTTTAAAGTCCAGATCCACTTGGTCTTCATCCTAGCCAATCTTTGACTGATTTTGCCACCACGAATATTTGAGTCAAGATGATCAATGCCCCTGACCCGTAAAAATGTCGGATTAGACTGATGGTATTGTCTAAAATGACGTGAGATAGTTTTTAATGATCAAATATCCAGACAGACAAAAATGGTATGAGCCCAAAAATGTTACTAATAAAACATCAACTCATATCATAAAAAACAGCCTCACATGGCTCAGCAGAAAAATTACACTGGTATACAGTGATTTTGGTGGCAACAATGTCTGAATGGTTATTAAGTTTTTGGTGCTAATTGAGAATAAGACTTTGGTTTTGCCAGATTGACTCTAATTTCTGAGATATTTAATAGTTAATTAATGCAGCACAATTGAAAAGCATTCAGAATGGCAAGAATATTATTACACAACTAATAAGTAAACAGCATAAAATGATAGAAAAAAAAATCTAATCGTGACAGGATAAAGATATGTATGATTTGAAAAATGTATACAATAGTAATTAGTTATTAATTGTTATCAATGTCAATGCTTCAAAAAATGCTGTTTCTGTAATTTCCTTTTATGTGTGTCATCAAAACAATCATGTTAGAGACTCCAAAAAAAGTCTGCCATCATATGTATGTCTCATCTACCTTGATATCTCTCCTCCATCACCAATCACGCTCTACATAGGGCGAAAAAGATATAGTACAGTGTATTCCCACTAGATGTCAGCAGAGTAATGAAGGAGAGACAAAGTCACACTGTAACGGAAAGGCAGGTCAAGTACAGCAGAGTAACTTCAGCAGGCAGTTAACAGGTAAACCACCAGTGGGCATTAGAGTAGTCAAACACTCAGGGTCTAGCCAGAAAAGTCAAGTCACTGCAAGGGGAGTATTAAAATTAAGTCAGAAAACAGAACCAAGTTGGAGATCAGGTATGCAGAGGGAAACAGAGGGAAGTCAGGGACCAGGAAAGGCAGACAAACGGGGAAGGGTACAAGTCAGGACACAGTAGCAGGGAGGCAGGGCAGATCGGGAACACTCACCAGAGCCAGTATACACGCTGCAAGGCAGAAATATCACTGGCACTGACCCATAGGTAGAGAGGCAAGATATAGTGTCCTGGGATACAGAAAAAGGCAAGGGAAGTTAACTCCTGACATGACCAGGCCAGAGCTGAGTGTAACCACAGCAGGAAAAAGCTGACCTGGATCATGACACACCTTCATATCCTGGTGGAATCTCTCACCTTGTTCCTCATTAAAGGTTATCATGAAATCTGCTTGAATGGTGATGGAGATAGTGCATCTTTATGCTCGTATTAACTTCAAAAATTCTGACATTAGTGAGCATATCTTGCACTAATTCTTCCTAATTGCCTACTCTATTATTATTTAAGTAGTTCTCCACAACAGAGACAAAAGTCTTTCAGGCCGAAGCCTCGGTGTCATTCATGCATGTGGTAATACTGAAATTGTTTATGAGTTTACGAATAAGAGGACATCAAAGATTCCAGCTTTCAGTTTTTCTATGCTCAGTAGAGGGAATGATCTACAAATGTACTCGAAGCAATTACCCGGAGTGCACTGAGTTCTTTTTGGTTGAGGCCTAGAAGAGCTTCCCTTAATATTACTTCCACTGCTACTACCTGCCAAAACACTCCAATCCCTGCCTCTCTTCAGAGTCTGACAGTGGACAGTCTGACAGCCTGGTAAACACTGGTATAGGAACATCAGTGTGTGACACCCTGGCAAAACCAGGTAGTCACACAGATTAGGCCCCTGTGCAACCCTCACAGGGTTACACACAGCCGACCTGAAACCCTAGTCACCTCCCCCAGGGAAGGACAGGCACACCAGTGTGCGGGACCAGGCGGATGGAGAATGCCCACCTAGGTGTCTGGAGAGCCCGGGGCAGGAAAACAGGCAGATAAGTTTGGAGGTAGAAGCTGACAGGTGTCATGGCCGGAGCCCTGACACATTGGCTAGGTGGCAGACTGTGGCCCGTGTCTAGCAGGAGACGGCAAGATGGCAGCCAGAGATCTGAGGTGGACTGGGGCAGGGTTGGAGCCCGCCAGTACTGACACCGGAGAACCAACCTGGAAACCATGCACAGATGGGGTACTCGGAGCCTGAAGCCAGGACCGGAACCAACGGCCTAGCTAATTAACCGGTTGAGGGCAGGATTGTAGGTCCTGTCCCAACCAAAGTCCCAAAAGCAGACAACCACCCACAGAGAGGGATAGGGCATCCGCCAGGGCCCGGTAGATCCCACGGGTCAGCGTCAGCGGGCACGGCTCCAAACAATAGTACTGGGAGTTGACTCCTGCGTTCCACACCGGGAAGTTCACCACATCACAACACAGTGCAGAGGAAAGTGACACAGACCACCAGCCCGGGTGGGGGACCAGAGTAAACTCGGCCGCGGCACCTTGGTTAACTAATGGACTTGTCTGATTTCTTTAACCGTGAGTAAGCTGAGACTCCCTGGTCTGACCAGGCTCCTGCACCAAGTCACCGGGTCCCGGGGCAACCATCCCTACCCACGAAGGGGTTAACAACCAGCTGCCATCCCATCGCCCTGGGTGTCCCACAGAAGCAGCGGTGATGCCATACTTCACCACACACCGTGGGTGGCGTCACAGACTGACTACGGCAAATCCTTTAAAAAATCGTCCCCCTTTGATTTGGAGTGTCCGTGTGACCCCCGGGTCCGGAGAATCCCTTGAGCCACACTGCGGGTCCGGATCCAAGTAGCCCAGCTGCTACTGATGTTGGGGCGGCACAATTGCCATGTGGAATAGGTTGACTTGCTAATTACTAATTAGGATAATAGCATCGAGTTTTCTTGTAACGATTAAAGCTTTTAAACGTTAAAACACAAAAAGAACAATCGTCATGGTGGGTTTTTGGTTCTGTTCATACGACTGGCACACCAAATTTTAACCTATTATTTCACCATTTGTCCATTGTCATGGGTGCTCCACAAATGTTTTGCAAATTATATATAGAGCCTAAGACTTTTATGGTCTCCAAGCTGTACTCCAAAATAAGCCAGGTAGACTCGATGCGCAAAGTCTGCGACATTTCTTCTTTGTTCTTCAAAGATGTACTCTCCATAGATGGAGCAGAATACATCAGAATTGTTCACGCAGGCTCTTCATGATGAAGTCATAATTTTTACCTGCATATATATATATACTTATTAAGACAGACCTTTTTGGGTATAAACTAAGACTGGATTGACAAATAGATATGAATGAACCCGAAGTGTAACATTTGAGGTTCATATCAATCATTGACTTTTGAAACAAATCAATGTCAAGTTTGGTGTTTGGGTGCTGTACCTATGCTATCCACTCCTTCAAGCATCGGGATGCTCGGGAAGGCTCGGTGCTCGGCTCAGTGCGAGATGCTTGCAGTCTCTGAATTGCTCTCACTGCGGGTAATAACATTTTCAGATGTAGTGTGTACAAAATACAAAAACCCTTTCTTCCCCATTATAGCTCTGTCTGTGGCTGGCTGTATGTCGGCTGAGGCTGAATTGCCCAATCATTGACTTCCATTTGGAACCTGGTGAACCTGAAATCCATGGGTTTGCTCATCTCTATTGACAAAATTAAACTTTTGCTGATTTCTTTCCTCAGTAGATTCACAGTAGAATTCTGGCTTCAAAGAAGTCGCTTTTATAGCATTGTAAGCCTACAAGTTGAAGTACAAAATAATTATATGGGATATTTTATTACCTAAGAGACTATTAAAGAGTCAAAAGACAGAGCTAAATCCATGTCAATATCCTAAAAACTAGAACCAATTCAGAAAAGTAATGCCATTTTTTTAATTCAGCACCCACAAAATACTTTAAGTCCATTAAAAAAAACCTTGATACAAGTGCATTTCAATAAATTAGAATATCATCAAAAAGTTAATTTATTTCAGTAATTTGGGTAATAATTCAGTAATTGGGTTAATATGATCCCCACACCCCTAGATGAATTAATTGAGAGGTGTAGTTTCTAACATGGGGTCACTTATGTTTTGTTTTTTGTTTTTTTTTGCCGTTATGGGACCGATGTGACATGGCACCCACCACACATCATAACGGCAAAATTTGGGCTACATTATGACGCTCTTTCCCTTCTGAGCTTTCCACTGCCTGAAAAGTAGTTCATGATTACGTGTAAGGTATTAGGGAACTCAGGAGAATTGTGTGTCATCTATTTTCCTGTTAGCTATTACTGTCGGTACTAAAAACATTTAAGTGGTAAAAAAGTAATTATTCTTTTTCACCACCGAATGGTATAAAATTATCTGCCGCACATGTAGTGTGAACATGCTCACTGCATGCCTAGATAAATTCATTGAGGGATGTAGTTTGCAAAATTAGGTCACATACAGGGGGTCTGCATTTTTAGCACCGATGTGACATACCACCCTCAAACCTTCCAGCAGAATTTGCAATGCAGTATAGTGCTCCTTCCCTTCTGACCTTTGCACTGTTCCTCAAAAGTAGTTTTTAACCAAATATGGGGTATTGGCCCAGGAGAAATTTCTCAACTAACTATACAGTCCATCTTCTCTTGTTACCCTTGTGAAAATTAAACATTTTGGTCAAAAGCAACATGTTTGTGCTAATAATGTATTTTTTCATTTTCACAGCTCAATGTTATACAATTCTGTGAAGCACCTGTGGATTCAAGGGCCTTACCACATCTCTAAGGCAGCTTTCACACATCCGGCTTTTCACCGGTTTGCCGCTTCTGGCGCATGCCAGTACAGTGTATATAGTACAGTGGCAATGCGACAAGCTCCGGTCACATGCTGTCATGTGACCGGAGCATGTGACTCAGAAGTTACAGCGCTGCCACTGTACTGTATACACTGTACTGGGGTGCGCCAGAACCGGCAAACCGGCGAAAAGCCGGATGTGTGAAACCGGCCCAAGCAAAGCTGACATGGTGTCCACTATCTATTTAAGCCAATTGTGAACTTTAAACATGTAATGGTACTCCATTTTTTTTAGCCCTGCCTTGCTCCCAAACAATAGTTTTCCAACATATATGGACTATCTGTATACTCATGAGAAATTGCACAATAAATTGTATGGTCATTTTTCCGCTGTTGATTTTAGGAAACTTTGAGGCAAAGGCACAATTTTTGAGGGAAAAAGTAACATTTTCATTTTTTCCTTGCATTTAATTAATTAATTTATGAATTAATGTATTAATTAATCTAATTCCTTAACTTAAACTTAATTTAAATACAGATCATGCCTGAACAATGGTCTGGCCACTTCTTTTAACCATTTTGTTTTTTCTAAATTTAAAACTGTGAAATGATATAGAAAAATCTAAACATATGCACTGTACGTCATTTTTACATAAAAATACAAATGTTCATTCTTTTCAGCGTTTCATAGGTTTTTCAGTGGTTTTTGGATTCAGCGGAATCTGCCTAAAAAAGTAGATTTGTGTACATATCCTAATGGAGGAAAAAACACTCAATTAAGCCCAATGCAGCAAATGGTTTATTCCATTCACGGCAAATAAGCAGTTATCTAAATAGGGAACAACATTGTGAAAGATTGTTAGGGAGATTAGTAACTTTCTGTCTTTTTTTTCCCAATATCCTAGTCAAATATTAAACTACACACCTTTTATGCAGCTTTTAACTGTTCCAATCATTACAATTTTTCTTGACACCTATGTTGAGAACTAAAATATCTCATAATACTGTATGTTCTCAAAATAACTGGATTCATAATTGCAAGTGGAAAGAGATGGAATTTGTGTGTTGCTTTTCAAGACAGGTATGGTGTTCATAAATTGCAGAAGAAGTTGAGTTATTCAAGGCATTCCATGAATGTTAAAATTAATGTTTTCTCTCCATACCTTGGAAATACCTGTGCAATGTCATATTTTCTGGTATGTTACAGAGCAGTAAATATCTTTAAATGCTCGTGAGTGCAGTTATCTCTTTTGCCTCCCATTAATGCTTTGTACATGTACAGTCATCATCGAAAATTTTGAGACTGACAAAAATGTTTTTCACAAAGCTTGCGGTTTCACTTTTTTTAGATCTTTTAGCCAGATGTTTCTATGTTTACTGACGCAAAATTAGAAATATTAGTATTTACATTTCTGCTGACAAATACATAAATTGTATGCAAAATATCAATATTTACAGTGTGTTGAACCTTTTTTTCCAAGACCTCTGTAATTTTCTCTGGCATGTTGGGTATCGAGCTGATACTATCAGCGTTTGGATGGACTCAGATGAGCGTATGGCGTCCGATGCGAAAGCATCGGATGCGATATGCTAATGACTCCCGGCTCAGGCTCTGCTGCAAGCGTGAGCCGAGTGTCATGCGACGGTGACCCGATCCTGCAATCAGGTCCCAGCTGTGAAGCTGAGTGCAGGCGCTGCGGAGGAGAGGGGTTAATCCTCCCATCTCTTCTGTGGTCAGCCTGTGCGTATATCGCACTGCACTGGGATAACATCCGAGTGCAGTCCAATGTATCTCTCGCACCCATTCACTTGAATGGGTGCGAGGGATATGGCTCTAGCAGAAAATCGCAGCATGCTGCCGCTTTTCTCGCATCCAGAATCTGGATGTGAGAAAAGCTGACTAACTGCTCTCCCTCATTGACTAACATAGGTCCGAGTGCAATGCGAGATTTTCTCGCATTGCACTCGTGTGATTTTCACACTCGTGTGTGCGTCCCCTTTGGTAAAAATCCTGACTAATGGCAAACCACTCTTACCTGATAGTGCTCAGTGTGTATCACAACGCGTTGGAATATTGTTTGAATAAATGGCTTCCAGTTAGTGTTGAGCGAGTATCTAACTATTCGTACTCGCTATGCTGTTAGCGAGTACAGTCTAATACTCGCGTATTCATTCCAAATAGCATGTGCAATAACCCGAAAGGCACACTATTCACTACTCACACGAAAAGTATGGCTTTTGGGTTACTCGTTACTTAGCGAGTATTTTCCATTGACTTACATTGTGCCAGCTACTCGTAAAGATTATGGGAGGAGAGGACAATACTCGCTAACAGCATAGGGAGTATGAATAGTCAACTACTCACTCAACACTACTTCCAGTCCATTGGTGTGGATTCTACTACTTGCATAGCCCAGATACCGCCAATTTTTTAATTTTCCCATTGATCAGAACCGAATCGAACTCCTTTTCTCGTATGAAAGAGCACCGTTGTGTGTATCTACCATTACAGTTATCATCTGGTGCATTGATTTTTGCAGTGAAATCCAAAAAAAGTGTGGCATTTCTGTATGTGAAACAACTCTAGGGCTATGTTCACACAGGGCACTTTTGTTGCATTTTTTTTTCTGCCTTGGTTTGCTGCATTTTTGGCATGTTATTTGTCTACAATAAATGTTTAAATAAACATAGCATCATTCACTAAAAGTACAGCAAATAATGCAGTAAAAATTGCAGTTGCACTTTTTTCCACTGTCATTGCTTTCAATGGTGAAAAAAGCAGCAAAAACGCTGAAAGAATTGACATGCTGATTCTTTCAAAAACGTAACAAAAACGCTGCAGTTCTCAATTTCAGGTAGGAGCAAAAAACCAGGTGTGTGTACATGAGATTTCTGGAATCGCATAGGTTTTGCTGGTACAGTAAAAAGCAGCTTTTTATTAGCATGGATTTGCATAAGACCAATGAAAAAAAACAGGCAAAAAAATACAGCAAAAATGCACTGGGTGAACATAGCCTAAGGCCATGTGCCCATGGGACAACATACCTGCGGACCTTTCTGGAGGTATTTCCGCAGGTTCACGCAGCAACTTCACGGAATCCACAGCTATCCATTCCTGCGGTATTTCTGTGGAATTGCTGCAGTAAACCTGCGGAAACAGTGTGGATTTCATGCGGAATTCCTGCTGAATTCCTGCCCTGTATCTCCATAGTGGAAAGCCAGGAATTTCGCAGATTATTCTGCATGAATAATTGACATGCAGTTATGTGCGGCAGCGGGAAACCGCAGCATTTTCCACAGCCGCAAATACTGCAGCATTGATACAGCACTCCCCAAATCCCACAGGATAACATGGGAAGTGTCTCTACTTGTGTAAACCCGTGGATTTATCTGGCAAATTCAGAAAATTTGTGGTTTTTTTGCAGCAAAATCCGCAGTTATTTTCTCCTGTGGGCACATGGCCTTAGGATGTAGAAGCAAAATAAATGTTACCCATTTTTATAGGGAATCTTCCCATGGACAGAGCTGTTGTTGTTAGACTTTGTATGAGATTCCCTTACAAATATATCCTCCCACATACGCCTATCTTCAACCGTTAGCAATTTTCACCATGAACATTTATAGAGATCCTTCTGTTCATATAATATATTCAGAAAGTAAATATTTTTAGATGTATTACTATGCATACATTCATAGCCACGCTAGTGTGTAATATTTTTTATGATTGATCTACCTCATTCCATTCCTGAAGTAGAAGGCCACATATCTCGGGTCAACATTATGGTAGTCACAAGATGCCAAAGTCAACAAAGAAATTCTTCTACTGCTACAAGGCTTAACAATTACTCCTTAGAAATGAACTTGTGTATATTATCACCGCTGTTAGTATTAACACCTGGTAAGAGTTCATTTCGGGAAATTTTGAAAACCAGTTTGGTGACATTATGAGGTGTTTCCTTGTTTTCAGTATAAACAAAATAATTGAGGTCAGAATGTAGAGTGATGTGACTGGGTGATGTGAAGACGAGTTTTCAGACAGATCGGGTGATAAAATACAAATAATTCTTCACACCCTGCTGAGAACCATCCATGTCTGGACTGGATTAAAATGTTGCTCTGCTTCTGTAACCTGGGAGTGCATAATAATGCTCTCATCATTCCCATTAACCTTAATAGTGGCAGGAAAGGTGAAGTTTCAATGCTTATAAACATTGGTGTATAGCCAAAATAAAATGTAATTTATAAACTCTCCTAAAGGCATTCTTTTCATTTTTTCAGCTTTAAAGGGTTAATTTCCAGCTTAGATCATAATAACTTGGGATTGCCTGAAATATTCAAGTAGAGTGTTTTCCCGAAGTCATGTAGAGCAGTGGGGAACATACCTGGTCACCCTTCCATTCAGACGTAGAGAGGTGACCATTTTAAACATGGGTATAATCTTTCATTAATTATCCAGTTTATATAGATCCTGTGACCTGCATTAAAAATATCTGTTGCTACCTGGAAACCATCAGTAAAGTGTGCTTTACACGCTGCGACATCGCTAGCGATCGCACCCGCCCCTGACGTTTGTGCGTCACGGGCAAATCGTTGCCCGTGACGAACATAATCGCTAGGACATGTCATACATACTTACCTTCCTAGCAACGTCGCTGTGGGCGGCGAACAACCTCTTTGTAAAGGGGGAGGTTTGTGCGCCGTCACAGCGACGTCACACAGCGACCTGCTAATAGAAGCGGAGGACGCAGGAACGCTGTTGTTCGTCGTTCCCGGGGTGTCAGACGTAGCGATGTGTGCTGCCTCAGGAACGACAAACAACCTGCGTCCAGCACCAGCAACGATTTATTGAAAATGAACGAGTTGTCAACGATCAACGATTAAGTGAGTATTTTTGATTGTTAGCGGTCGCTCGTAGGTGTCACACGCAAAAACGTCGCTAACGAGGCCGGATGTACGTCACGAATTCCGTGACCCCAACGATATCTCGTTAGCGATGTCGTTGCGTGTGAAGCGGCCTTAAGCAGGCTCTCTGCTGCTCACCAAGGTATTTATGGCTTTATTGGATTCTAATTCTGGATTCTAGTAAATACTTAGAAAAACTCATTGTAGAATACAGTATGAACATCTATACACCGAGAGCAGTTTGGTGATGGTCTTTATGGGAGCAGATAATGATGATCTGTATATACAGATCAGGTCTGACCCTTTACAAGGGTACATAGTGTCAGGCAGTGCATGGGTGCTCTTCTCTGACTGATACTGCATAGGGACATTAATTATGGCATTATAACATGCACTACAGTTTCTACAGACTCATTATGAAGAAAAAAGGGATTTTCTTTCAGCCAGCGGCTCAAATATAGTGAGCTAAAGGATCTATGACCTGTGTAAAGGCACAAAGTGTATGATTTTGAAGTAACTTAATTTTCTTTGTACCATTTATTATAAGGCCCATGTTTGTAACATAATTGTTTAACTACTAAAGGTAATCTGACAGCAGGTTTTTGCTATTCAGTCTGTCAATAGCATGATGTAGGCAAAGAGACCCTGATTAGTTTAATGAGTATAGTATTTGTGATATTATCACAGTTTTCTTTGTTACATATTCATCAGAGCTGAGATTTTGAGGCCTGTATATAACCACATCTGCACCACTGATTGACAGCTTCCTGTGTACAGTATATAGTGACCACTGCTAATCAGTGGTGGGGAAGAGGTTGGACTATCAGGCACAAGGACAGTTGTAATCTAGTGATAATCTCCTGCTGATAAAACCCTTATTGAAGATGTCCTTGAAATAGCAAAATCCAATCCAATAAGTGACACATCACTGCAATCACTGTCGCTGCACCTACATCATGCTGCTCTCAGATTACAGAGCAAAAACATGCTGACAGATTCCCTTTAACGTTGCACAGTGTAGATAACACCAATAAAGTATGTGTTACCCATAGAATCCAGTCTATATTCCAGCTAAATATAAAAGGCTGCAAATCCAATTCTGACTCATGTGTCCCATAAATAAAACAATGTTTGGAATCGTCTATGCTTTGAGGCATATTATAAGGTGGGCCTATCACCTGTGTGTGTATGTCTGCCCTTTTTATACAAAAAAGACACAATGGAAATCCATATACAGTATATCACAAAAGTGAGTACACCGCTCACATTTTTGTAAATATTTTATCATATATTTTCATGGCACAACATTGAAGATATGACACTTTGGTTACAATGTAAAGTAGTCAGTGTACAGTTTCTATAACAGTAAATTTGGTGTGCATCTAAATAACTCAACATACAGCCATTAATGTCTAAACCACTGACCACAAAAGTAAGTACATCCTTAAGAGAATATGGTCAAATTGTGTCCAATTAGACATTTTCCCTCTCCGGTGTCATGAGACTCATTAATGTTACAAGGTCTCAGGTGTGAATGGGGAGCAGGTGGGTCAAATTTGGTGTTATTGTTCACACATTCTCTCATACTGGTCAGTGGAAGTTCAACATGGCACCGCATGACAAAGAATTTTCTGAGGATCTGAAAAAAATAATTGCTGTTCTACATAAAGATGGCCGAGGCTGTAAGAAAATTTACAACACCCAGAAACTGAGCTACAGCACTGTGGCCAAGACCATACAGCAGTTTAACAAGACAGATCCCACTCAGAACAAGCCTCGCAAAGAAGTTGAGTGCACATGTAGCACCCCACAGGACATACAGGGCATAACTCATCACCGGGCCACTGGTTTTGTGGGGTTGCTGTGAATAGCCTGACCCGGCTCTGTGGCCCCGTCGGCTACAGGCAAAGAGAGAGTCAAAAGAGGAGATGGGGGTTTGCTTTGCAGCGCCACTCGAGGTGCATAGCCAGGGATTAGCCGCTGCTGTGAGATGTCGCTCTCCTCCGGGGATGATGTTACTGCAGTTCAGATAGTCCAGCTCCCCACAGGTGGAGCGAGCCCCGGAAGGACGGTGGTGATGAGGGAAGGGCCGTTGGCTTATACAGGGGCTGTGGTTCCAGGTGTTTTTACTCATAGTTCGTGTGCTGCGCCTGCAGAGTACCGGTCATCACCGTGATGGGCCCCAGCCGATCCTGGATGAAGCAAAGGTCACCACCGGTGTTGTGAAGCATGTTAGACCTTCCTCCTTGCGCCTTGTAGTGTGGATTCCCGTGGCGTGAAGCTATTTGGGGACCCCAGTGTCCTTGGCTTTAGCTTCTGTCCAGTATGCAGGCAGCACAAAACTTGTTATGGACTTGACCGTGGCCGTTGCTCCTGTCTCGAATTGCTGCTGTGCCCTGGGACTTTTGGTGATGGACAATGGGACGTGAAATCACCTTTCCATGCAGATTTGTTAAAGTCCATGAGGGCTCTGCACCCTGACTGGCGCCGGTCCCGAAGGGGCTATTGGGGGCTCACCCTCCGGCTACCGAGTTGCTCCTCTGTCTCACAGCTCCACTCAGTCGTCTCCTGCTTCTCTCTCTGTCTGTCCTGTGCAAACTCAGTGCAGTGTCAGGGCCCCTGGTCCTGGGACTAATTCCTCCAGCCTCCCATACCCCGGACCAGTCTGCTAAACTTTTCTTTCCAAAGGCTGTCTGCTCCCTTCTGCTCCCAGACTGTTCTGAGGTAAAACTCCTTCTAAAGTGAAATTAAGTGAGTTCGCTCACTTCCCAGGCAGCCCCCACCTTTTTGATGACTCATCCTACCCGGGAATTTCCTGGCCTGGCTTCCTGAGTAATGTAAGTGCTGGCTCACTAACTGGGTGTTTATGTAAGTGTATTTTATAAGCTCTAAGCACCGGCGGTTAACCTCCTCTTACCCGGCATAAGCAATACAACTTAAGACAGATGCAATACTCTGTGGTGACTGAAGCCTCAGTGGCGCCACTCACGCACTCAGCATCATATCCAGAGGTTGTCTTTCAAAAATATATGTATGAGTGCTGCTAGCATTGCTGCAGAAGTTAAAGGGACACAATACATGTCTCTAGGATCCCTTCTTCTATGTCACCCAGGTTGAGCAGGACCCCCAGGTCCTACTCTCTGGTCACCTCCTCGCCCCACCACTCATTGACACTGTCAACTCAGGTCCGCCAACTCACCTCAGACACCTCACCCACTAAGCTCAATCTCCAGACTGGCTGCGGTGACGATGCTAGCCACTATACAAGTCCAGTTGCACTAGGTCCTAACCTCGGTTTAGTGGAGTGTTGTGATGAGTCTGACTGTGTGCGTGTGTCTTGTGAACCGGGGGATGACCCCTCCTTACCCTGGGATCGAATACCACAACTCTGGATGAGGTGCAGTACCTCTATAGCAACAGAAGCCTCAGGGGCGCCACACTCCCGCCCCAGCGAATTCCAGCACGTCTGCGGGCTTGAACAAAAATAATAATTGATACAGTGGTATTATGACTTGCAAAATATTAAATGCAATAAAACAACTTTAAAACTTTTCTTCCCTTTATGGGAGGCGCATCACTTTAAACGTTGCATAACTCAAAATAGAAAATAAACATTACACCATGTACATTGCTTGAGCCACCAGTGTTGTCCCTAACTGGGTGTCCGTCACACTGCTCCAGATGTAGATAACATAACTGAAATGCGGGACCCGCCACCAACAAACCCTCAACGTAGGCTCTGGGCTGGCATCAGAGCATTACTTGACCACGAATTCTGCCAGTCGGACGGGTTTTTGTTCTGTGGTATATCAATTCTGGTAGAGAGCACAACGGGTGCTAACTATATACACGCACATTTCTTGTCACCCATAGTCCAGTGACCCAGTTGTCCATTAAATTAATCACCTGAAAGAAAAAAGATTTTTATGCAGGAAAATACTATACTTTAAACAATTATTTACACTAGAGTCCTGTAGAATCTACTTAGATGCGGGGATCCGACCCCAGGCATCAGGTAGGCCATTTACAGGGTTCTCTACACCTCCTGGTGACAAGGCCCCGGTTTTGCTGGGCATCCTGTAGCTGACCGTTCAGCTTTCACGGCCTTAGATGGTCTAGGTTGTCTGGTAACATCTAGGGCATACCACCCTCATTCTCCCTTGTGCTGGGTCGAGGGCACCACCTCCGGGTATGTGATGGCAGGGTGCCAGAGGGGTGCAACATCACCTGGGGTTGACTCTTGCAGTTTTTGTATGGCCCGGTCCTTGAATTGTGCAAAGTCTAGGTCAGGTTCTGTAGAGCCATAATGAACAGCTGTGTCCATTGGGGGCTAGACAGGAACCCTTCTATAAACTGCTCTGTAAGTAACTTGTCTTCCTCAAGCACACTTGCAGAATCCACCTGCTTAACAGCCCTCTGCGCCTCTTCCAGGTTTAGAGCATAGTCCCGTATGCTGTCCTGCACCCTTTGTTTGCACCCAAAGAATCTCATCTTTATTTCTGCAGCTGTGCGGGTGTCAAAAGCATCTTTTAACCTGGCCAGGACTTACTTAACGCTGGACTGAACTGGTTAACTGTACTATTATAATGCCCACTTTTTAACCTTCACTCAGGGGGTACACTTCAAACAGACTGTGCAGCCTTTCTCTAAAGTCACTCAGGGTATGCGACTCCCCTGAGTACTGTGGTATCCAGGCCGCTCCCGGGATGTATGGCATTGTGAGCAGCTGGGGCTCATCTCCACCTGGGCTGGACTTCTTCCTCCCCCCTTAGTGGACCTTACCAGGCACCATGTTTCTCTTTCGGGGAGTACAGAATTAATAAACGTCGCTTTGATGGCGGGCTTTCTTTGCGCTCTTTTTCTGGCACGCCACCTTTCACCTTCCACGCGGCTAGTTTAATGCCGGTGACAGTTTACTACTGCACAATTCAACAGTTCATAAACACACAGTACTTAGGCACACAGTACCCGGTGGTTCCGGGCACGTTATCCTGTTCGTGATGCCAAAGTTGACACGCCCAGCTCCAGGCCCGGGGGGTACTCCTTGCCAGGCCGGACTAGTCCGGTGATCTCGCGGTGGCGTGGCCCAGTTCCATGACTCTGGCAGTGTCTTTCAATAATGAAGGGATGATTTTTATGATGATGGGAGTTGTAGTTAAAAGTAAAGGTTCGTGACGCCACCTGTGGTACTGCGGCTATGTGGGCTGCCGCTGTGCTGTGTATTCAGTTGATGATGGCATAGCTGAGGTAATATTGCTAGCCACAGGTGGAGCAGGACCCCGGGGCAACTGTTGGAGAGTTGGAGAGTCTTTTTTTGGCTACTGGTGGGCTTCAGGGTGCAGGGCCAGGAATGTGGACAATAACGAACAAGGACAGCAGTTTTGTTAACTTTTACTTTACTTGGTAACCGGTGAGGAAGTCCTCAGAGACTGGTACAGGTGGTGATGATGGTGGTCTGAATAGCCTGGAAGCAGTCGGGTAAGCCTCCCTGGTCATGTAGGTGTGAGGCCTACCCGCTACGCTCTTTCCTGGTTTTCAGGGCCCCCGCTGCGTTAGCTAGGCTGAGGCCCTCTCCTCTGTCACTTGTGGTAATTCTCTCACCCGTATGGCAGGTTCCGTGGGCTGTCGCAGGTACCGCTTTACTGACAGCGGCTCCCGGTCCCTAATCTGCGGCTTTGCCTTCAGGTGGTCTGTGGGGGCCAGGAGACTTGTAATCCTCCTACCCTCCGGATTTAGCTACCGGGGCTCTAGTACCCGAGCAGCTACGGACTCCGGTATCTGGTTTTTAGCGAGCCCTTTTGGGGCGAGCCGGATTAGCTCCACTCCCCAGAGTCTTCCTCCTTTTTGCCTCTTTGTCAGACTCCATTCCCCTAGGCCGAGCTTCTCTCAGCTCCCCGACCTCAGGAAAAACCGGTCTGCTCTCTTCAAACTCCTGGCTTGAACTCCTCTTTCTCCAACGGTCAACTCCCAACTGTCACACCTCTAACTCCTCCCCCAGGTCAGAGCTTCTGGGACGCTCCCCAGAACACCAGGTTTAGAGCTCTCTCTGCTGGCCCGGAGTAGGAACTGCATTGAATGTAGGTACTTACTGACCAAGGGACCCCCCACTTGCTTTCAGGCTTAGTATTCACCCCTCTGTGGGGGCAACACTACTATGACAACCAGGCCACTGGGGTGCACATTTACATATTTTAGCTTTTCAGAGTGCATATTGTCGTTGAATTTTCAGTGTTTACCTATTCAAACCTAGTGGATGTGCTGGTCATTCTTTTTATATTGGTGGTGGGATGTGCTGGTCATTCTTTTTATATTGGTGGTGGGAGTGTCATGACTGCTGCCGGTTGTGGGGAGCTACAGCTCATTGAGGGAACCAAGAATTCCATCATGTACTGTGACCTACTGAAGTAGAGTATTTTCCCCTCCCTTCAGAAACTAAGCTGCAGGGCAGTATTCCAACATAATGATGACCCCAAACACACCTCCAAGACGACCACTGCCTTGCTAAAGAAACTGAGGGTAAAGGTGCTGGATTGGCCGATCATGTTTCCAGACCTAAACCCTATTGAACATCTGTAAGACATCCTCAAATGGAAGGTGGAGGAGCACAAGGTCTCTATCATCCACCAGCTCTGTGATGTCGTCATGAAGGATGGAAGAAGATTCCAGCAGCTCCTGTGAAGCTCTAGTGAACTCCATGCGCAAGAGAGTTAAGGCAGTGTATGAAAATAATAGCGGCCACACAAAATATTGACAGTTTGGGCACAATTTTTAGAGGTGTACTTACTTTTGTTGCCAGCGGTTTTAACATTAATGGCCGTGTGTTGAGTTATTTAGAGAGCACACCAAATGTACGCTGTTATACAAGCTGTACACTGAATACATTACATTGTATGAAACTGGCATATCTTCAGTGTTGACCCATGAAAAGATATAATAAAATATTTACAAAAATATGAGGAGTATACTCACCTTTTTGATATACTGTACATTACGTGAAATGCAAAAACAGAAAAAAAGCAAACGTTCAGCTTTTAGAATATAATATTTAGCTTTTGCTCATATTAATGTTATGACTTTCATTTTTTAATGTAGACATAAGCACTGTGTCGGATTCTAACCAAGCAAACAAGCAAAAGTGCCTGTGTAGGCAAAGACATTGATCTACCAGCTTTGCCTTTCCTTGTCTACTTTTATTAGGCCCCATACACATAGTATTTTTGACTATGTCTTCCATGAATATATAGTGCGTTCTTCCGTTTGATCGCCATAAGGAACGCCTTATAGGTAGCTAACCCATTCAGATATATTCCTTGGTCTAAAAACAATCCTACCTGCCAACAGATTGAGGAGAAGAATGGTGCCATTATTAAGGATTTTACACAAGTGTGATTTCTGATATCAAACTTTTCTAGAGTGCGTAAAATCCTCCCAGCAAACATATGTCA
Source organism: Anomaloglossus baeobatrachus (assembly GCF_048569485.1). Classification (NCBI taxonomy): domain Eukaryota; kingdom Metazoa; phylum Chordata; class Amphibia; order Anura; family Aromobatidae; genus Anomaloglossus; species Anomaloglossus baeobatrachus. Next base: position 172,593,355 of record NC_134354.1, on the reverse strand, counting down.
ATATATGAAAGACGGGAAACTTCTACAGGATAATATTTCCGGAATATTACGGCTCCACTCAACTTGTGCAAAGCCGTACCATTGAGACATTATTGTGAATTTTGTTCATTTTTTGTTCAGTTTTGATGTTTTTTAACATATAACAACCTGTTTCATTATTTTATTATTTCACATTCTCAAAGCTATTTTTAGGGTTGGGCACCAGGACTTTAGCCTCAGGCCTATTGTCAGCACTCCCGGATCACGTTTCCATTCTCCACCACATTATCATTCTACAGCTATGCCTTTTTGTTGTTTTCTCATATAACTGTACCTTAGGGCCCTTTCTTGTTTTCCTCGCCCATTTCCCTTGATTCGGTTTTGCATATCTTGCCTCAATAAACCTGGCAATTATTTATACTAGAAAACAGTAACTATAATTTATTATCAGGTAGTTAAACCAGATGCCCAGGAGTACAAAGCATGACTGCAATTTCCTTCTCCTGACATCTGATCTCGTGCTATAACTACATGACCTTAGATGCCTTATTCCAAAACTAAATTTCACAAAGGCGAGAGGCAGCTTCTGTTATGTAGATTGTCATCATATTTTCTGTGGACATAAGGCATTAAACAATATTGTTACATGCATACATAAAGAAATGGAAAATTATGTTGATCTGGTGGACTTTGTGAAAGGAGCATGATTCATAACACCTCAATGAGGAGAATATATCTTCTTTCACATTTAGCTGAATGGCGTAGATGATTCATCGATTATGATCCAAATGTGACCCCTGGTGGTCAAGAAGGGAAGTAACGTGTAAAACCATAGGCGCCTGATTTCTTGCTCATTGAGATTGAATTTATCAAAGCATTGCAAAACTGTATTATTAAAAAAATTATTTAGGTTAAGTTCACATGTCCAGTATTCTGTAGGGCAAAAAAGTTCTGCAAACACAACTTTTTTGTCCGTTTTTAAATAATTGATTAATTAATATTGGAGTCTATGGAAAATGGATCCATTAACTGATTGCTATTTAGCCATATGTTTCTCTTCGTTTGTAAAGAATCCATTTTTTTGCTTATTGGATCAGTTTCAAAGTAAATAGCAATCCGATAATGGATTTATCCTCCATAGATGTCAATGTAAAAAATGGATGGAGCTAAAATCAATTACTTAAACACAGAAAGAAAATATGTGTCTGCACAACTTTTTTTGCAACCAGATTGCTGCTAGATCTGTTCTAAGTAATGATTACTGGACATGTGAACTCAGACTAAGGCCCCTTTCACACGTCAGTGATTCTGGTACGTTTGTGCTTTTTTTTAAATGTACCAGAATCACTGACATACGCAGACCCATTATAATGAATGGGTCTGCTCACACGTCAGTGATTTTTCACTGCACGTGTCTCCGTGCGGCGTACCCGCGTGTGCGTGTTTGCCGCACGGAGACATGTCCATTTTTTTCTGGCATCACTGATGTCCCACGGACCACGCAGTGGTGTGGTCCGTGAAACACGTGCCAGAAAAAAACGTGCTTTTAAAATAAAAAACATTTTAACTCACCCGGCGTCCAGCGATGTCCTCTGCAGCCCGTTCTCCCTGCTGCTTCTAAGCCGGCTGATTACTGTCGCGCATATTCATTATGCACGACACAGCCGACCCGGAAGCAGCTGCTGCAGGGGTCAGCGCCGGCCGGATGCTGCACCGTGGGAGCAATCAGCACCATGGAGAGCGGGAGCAGGCACAGGTGAGTTGATTTCTAAGTGCAATCACGGGCCACGGAGAACGGAGCCCGGATTGCACTTAGACAACCCACGTGTGCCGAGATTCACGGCACACGCAGGGACATGTGCGTGTTTTACATGCCAGTGAAAAACGTCTGTGTTTTTCACTGACGTGTGAAACGGGCCTAAGGCGGGGTTTGCACACTACGACATCGCATGTGCGATGTCGGTGGGGTCAAATTGAAAGTGACGCACATCCGGCGTCGCAGGCGATATCGTAGTGTGTAAATACTAGATGATACGATTAACGATCGCAAAAGCGTCGTAATCGTATCATCGGTGTAGCGTCGGTTATTTCCATAATTACGCTGACGTGATGGTCCGATGTTGTTCCTCGCTCCTGCGGCAGCACACATCGCTGTGTGTGAAGTCGCAGGAGCGAGGAACATCTCCTACATTCATCACCGCGGCTCCCGTCGGCTATGCGGAAGGAAGAAGGTGGGCGGGATGTTTACATTCCGCTCATCTCCGCCCCTCCGCTCCTATTGGCTGCCTGCCGTGTGACGTTGCAGTGACGCCGCACGACTCGCCCCCTTAATAAGGAGGCGGGTCGCCAGCCAGAGCGACGTCGCAGGTCAGGTGAGTGCATGTGAAGCTGCCGTAGAGATAATGTTCGCTATGGCAGCTATCACAATGATATCGCAGCTGCAACGGGGTTAGGGACTATTACGCTCGGCATCGCAGCATCGGCTTGCGATGTCGCAGCGTGCAAAGTACCCCTTAGGCTTTAGTCACATTAGCGTATGTGATCGGATGCGATATGGTAATAACCTAGAGAGAGTGAGCCGAGTGTCCTTCACTGTGATCTGAATTTGCAATCAGATCACAGCTGCGGAGGAGAGGGCGGGATTACTCGCTCCATTTCTTCCATTGTCAGCCTGTGCGGATATCGCACTGCACTTGAATGACATCTGAGTACAGTTTGATGTTTCCCTCGCACCTGTAGACTTGTATTGGTGTGTGTGAGCTGAGACTCGCAGACAATTCCAGCATGGTGAGATTTTTTTTCCTCAGTCCGATTAGGGCTGAGGAAAGCACGCAGATCTGAGCTTCATCATTGTCTTATATGGAGCCGAGTGCAATGTCAGATTTTCTCGCATTACACTAATGTGAGTCATACACAAGTGTGATTCTAGCCTTGTTCTGTACAGTAAAGCCTACTTTACACGGGACGACCGATTGTGCGATTTCACAATCGATCATACCCGCCCCCATCGTTTTTGCGTCATGGGCAAATCGCTGCCTGTGGCGCACAAACTCGTTTAACCCCCGTCACACGTACTTACCTTCTGGACGATCTCGCTGTGGGCGACGACCGTCCACTTCCTGAAGTGGGAGGGACGTTCGGCGTCACAGCGACGTCACACAGCCGCCGGCCAATAGCGGAGATGAGCGGGACGTAAACATCCCGCCCACCTCCTTCCTTCCGCATTGCCGGCGGGTGCTGCAGGACGCAGGTAAGCTGTGTTCATCGTTCCCGGGGTGTCACACAGAGCGGCGTGTGCTACCCCGGGAACGATGAGTAACCGGCGTCATTTTAATTAAATGAGATTATTAAACCGAGCGACGAGTAAACGACTCACATTTTGTGAGCGATAATGCGTCGCTCTGAGGTGTCACACAGCCCAACGTCGCAAGCGATGCCGGATATGCGTCACAAAAACCGTGACCCCGACGATCTATCGGACGATAGATCGTCTCGTGGAAAGCACCCTTAAGATTCATATGCAGGTGAATAGGGTCTAGAGAGGATGAAAAGCAAAAGAAGGGTCATTGGGGACTACTTTACTTATAAAGTATGCATGCTTCCCTTGACTCTTCTATTCATTTATGACACGACATTCAACACCACTCATTAACATCCATCACCATGAAATAAGTGATTATGTTAAACACAGATATAAGTCTATAAAAAATGCTCTGTGCTCTTAGTAGACTTGTTAACAGGGGTTCTGCTGCATGGAGGACCTCCCCTATACATATGACCTAACATGACATACTATTTGGATAGGACTTGCCCACTTGTTTTTATTGAGTTCTTTTACAATGAAGTCACTGTGTTAAAAGGGGTTGTCCAGTCTATAAAGTTGTGTCACTCTATATGACTGCAGACTTGTGAATCCTTACATAGCATGTCCGCTGTGAGGGATTCTCCGATGTCAGAGCAACGAGCATACGATATGCATACTCCTGGACAGAATCCGACTACATTGTTTCCAGTATAGTCTGATTCTGGCTAGAAGTTTGCATACCATATAATCGCGGCCTCGTGACCGCCGTTCTCCGCTCTGATACCAGAGAATCTTCACAGAGCACTGTGTGTACACTGGGGGGATTTACAAGTCTGCAGTCATTTAGAGTGACATAGAGTGACTGCAGACTTGCTGTTTTAGACCACAAAACCTCTTTAATGAATATCTCCCTAATTAAACAATGATACCCATTTCGGTGCCTAACCCCTGTTTCCGTCACTTGGTGGCCCCGCGCCTTTGCTGCAGGCAAAGGATTCAGGGAGATTAGGGGTTAACCTCTATCTCTGCCTTGTTTTAGGTCTGTGTTATATGACTTGTTGTCTCTGGTGGCCATGCAAAGGATGGTCTAAAAAAATTATGAAAAGATTCAATAAAATTGCTGTTACCAGCACCAGATACGGTGCTGCTGGTACGGTTAGACTGTTGAAGATGACGAGACCGTCCCATGTTTCTCGAGTTACAACTGGGTGATTCACTACGTGCACCACGGGTGTTTGGTGGAAAAGCCGAGTTAAGATCGAGTAACAGCTTTTGCTGATACTGCTGCATACGTGCGTCCCTTTCTATGGCTGGAATTATGTCACAAAATGTGGACTTGTACTGGGGATCTAATAGTGTGGCAAGCCAGTACTCATCATCACTTCTAATTTTGACAATACGAGGGTCATGTTGGAGGTAGTGCAGCAAGAAGGCGCTCATGTGTCTGGCGCAGCCATGCGGACCGAGTCCACGCTGTGTTTGTGGCATAGAGGTGCTAACCGTTCTTTCTTCCTCTGACATCTCCCCCCAACCTCTTTCAACTGAAATTTGACCAAGGTCTCCCTCATTCGCTGAGTCTTCCATGTCCATGGACAGTTCGTCCTCCATTTCTTCATGTTCTCCTGCACCTTCCTCAACATTTCGCCTGCTACCATGTGCCCTTGTTGACCCCTGTCCCCCATGGTCCCATGCCTGGCGCCTTGGTGATGATGAACGTCTGGACCTTGGTGATGTTGTTGTCTCTTGCGCATATGAATGTAGTTCCTCCCCTTCCTGTTGTCCCACCCCCTGAGTCTGAATAGTGTTTAGCGTGTTCTCCAGCATGTAAATGACTGGAATTGTCATGCTGATAATGGCATTGTCAGTGCTAAACATATTCGTCGCCATGTCGAAACTGTGCAGAAGGGTGCATAGGTCCTTGATCTGAGACCACTCCATCAGGGTGATCTGCCCCACCTCTGCATCTCGTTGGCCCAGGCTATACATCATGACGTATTGCACCAGGGCTCGGCGGTGCTGCCACAGTCGCTATAACATGTGGAGAGTCGAATTCCAGCGTGTCGGCACATTGCATTTCAGGTGATGAACCGGCAGGCCGAAAGAATTCTGGAGCGATGCAAGTCACTCAGCTGCGGCGGTTGAAAAGCGGAAGTAAGCAGACGGCGGAATTGAGCAGACAGTTTTCTTGCCCTGTTCAGAAGGCCATCTAGGCCGGGATAGTGTGTTAAAAATTGCTGGATAACAAGGTTCAACACTTGAGCCATACAAGGCACGTGTGTCACCTTGCCCAGGCGAAGGGCCGCACCCAGGTTTGCAGCATTGTCGCCCACGGCCTTACCAGGCTGCAGGTTGAGTGGAGACAACCATTTACCAAACTCAGTCTCCAGAGCTGCCCACAACTCAGACGCTGTGTGACTCTTAGTGGTACTTTGCACGCTGCGACATCGCAGGCCGATGCTGCGATGCCGAGCGCGATAGTACCCGCCCCCGTCGCAGCAGCGATTTCCTTGTGATAGCTTCCGTAGCGAACATTATCGCTACGGCAACTTCACATGGACTCACCTGTCCTGCGACCGTTGCTCTGGCCGGCGACCCGCCTTCTTGTTAAGGGGGCGGGTCGTGCGGCGTCATAGCGACGTCACACACCAGGCGGCCAATCGGAGCGGAGGGGCGGAGATGAGTGGGATGTAAACATCCTGCCCATCTCCTTCCTTCCACATGTCCTACGGAAGCCGCAGTGACGCCGGTAGGAGATGTTCCTCGCACCTGCGGCTTCACACACAGCGAACAACATCGGACTGTCGCGTCAGCGTAATCATGGATAATGGTTAATCGTATCATCTAGGCTTTACACTCTACGATGTCGCATGCGATGCCGGAAGTGTGTCATTTTTAATTTGACCCCACCGACATTGCAGCTGCGATGTCGTAGTGTGCAAAGCCCGCCTTAGTTCCAAGATATTTCATAAGACAAAGACTGCCTGATGCCGTTGCGCTCTGCTGACAGCATAGTAATGAGGGGTGCGTGATTCCTTCTGCGCAGTTACAACACTGGTGGCCTGACCAGGCAGGCTTGGGGCGGAGGTGGAGGACCCAGACGAGGTTTAGGAGGCAGAAGCAGTGGAGGAGCTTGGACAGACAGAGGATTGACACACAAGTCGTGGGGATGGCAAGACTTGTGCAGCAGACCCTTCACCATCTATCACCATAGTTACCCAGTGCCCAGTCAGCGACATGTAACGTCCCTGTCCATGCTTACTGGTCCAAGTATCGGTGGTGAAATGCACCCGTTCACAGACAGAGTTTCTCAAACAAGCGGTGATGTGTGTGCGATATGCTGGTGTAGCGCAGGCACACCTTTCTTAGAGAAGTAGTGGCGACTGGGCATCTGGTACTGGGGCACAGCGACAGAAATAAGGTCTCTAAAATTCTGTTGTCCACCAGGCGGAAAGGCAGCATTTCGGTAGCCAAGAACTTACAGAGGGATAAAGTCAACCTCTTAGCTTTGTTATGGGTCGCAGGAAATGGCCTTTTATTTGTCCACATCTGAGGGACAGAGATCTGGCTGCTGTGTGTAGATGGTGGTGAGTAGGGTGTCCCTGGAAAAATGCAGGTTTGTGAGGAAATTGCAGGGGTAGACATGATGTTGCCTTCATCCAACGTTGGTGCTATCGATGTCTGAGAGAGCTGTACACACGCACTTGTTTCCCCTTCCAAACCAACTGACAACCTACCAAGCAAACTGCCTGTTGCGGTTACAGTGGTGGAAATTGTGCGTGGAAAACCAGGTGTGACAGCTGTCCCCACAGTCCTAGAAGCTGAAGAGCGCGCGGATGCACTGGAAGGGGAAGCCGGTGGATGGTTCGCTCCGCTAGGCCGCATTGTAGCAGGGTGAGCTTCCCACTGGGACATATGATATTTATTCATGTGACGATTCATGGAAGAAGTTGTCAAACTGCTGAGGTTTTTCCCTCTACTTACAGATTGCCGACAAAGCCTACAGATCACTTGAGTTGGGTGATTCTTTGCGATGTAAAAAAGGACCAGGCAATGCAACTATTAGAGCCCATGCGACCTGCAGAGCCATCCCGACTTGTGCTTAGAGGCAGAGTTGTGGCTGAGGATGCAGTTGTTGACATGCTGCCAGTACTCCGTCTTTGTCCAGGAAGGGGCAAGCTAACCTCGTCGTTAGTAGCATCCTCATCCACCGCCTCTGTTGACCTCCTCGAGTGCCTGACTTGTGGGTTGACAGTAGGTGGGATCTAGAAGTTCCTCATCAAGCGTTGTGTTTGCACTCCCGTCCCCCTCAGACCGAGCCTCTTCCTGCCCTGAACAAATATTTAAGTTGGATGCGGTAGTTGAGGTGGCGGAGAGGGCACTTGTTGGACCACTTGAGATCCATTCAAGCATTTTCTTTTTTTGGGCAACATCTTTGTTCCAGTTGTTCATGTTCGTAAAAAAGGGAGCATATCCGATTGTCCACGGAAAGTAGTAGACATCTTACTTTTGCTGGAAGATGGCCTATCTTCAGCAGATGTTAATGGAGCTTTGCCACCTTCCCCATGGACACAAACTTTTTTTCCTTTTCCAACACGCCTGTTCCCCTTACCACCAGCATCTGTCATTTTGCCTCTCATTTTGCTAGCAACAAGATTGTCCACTTAAAATGTGGTAGTAAAAATTGAGAGGTGGTGTAGATTGCAGCGGTGGTCTACCTTTATTGACAGCAGAATAAACAACAATAACTATATAACCGGACAATGAAACTATGGCCCTTAAAATGGCAGCACAGTTTACTAGTATAATAGCTTAGTAAAAATGAGTTTGAGTGTGCAATGCAGAGGTGCTGCAAATAGATTTGCACCAGTGGGACACTAATGAAGTCCAACAGCCACTTTTAGGATGCCACAAAGTTTCCTCAGTGTTTGGTATTATAATGGCTTTGTAACAATGAGCTTGAGTGAGCAATGCAGAGGTGCTGCAAATATCTTTGCACCAGTGGGACACTAATGAAGTCTAACAGCCACTTTTAGGATGCCACTAAGTTTAGTAAGAGCTTGAGTGTGTAAAGGGCAGCAGGGTACAGTGGCCGGGTTGTGGGTCAGTGTAGAGGAAAGGAAGCCTCACTTTCTATCCCTCCTAATGGTGAAATGCAGCAAGGAACTCCCTGACCTTAGCTACACAGACGCTCTTATCTGTAGCTGTTAAACAACGGTTTCCATGGACCTGACTGTCACCTATGGCTCTGAGCCTGCTGTAATTAGCCCTTACAAGGGCTGAAAGAAACTTCTATCCCTATTCTGTATAGCGCTGTGTGTAGAGCATACACAGCAGTATCGGCAACAGGAGCTGCGTGAGAGGTGACTGACACACAGACGCAGAAGGCAGATAATGCCGTGCTGGAACAAAATGTCCGTTTTTATAATGCAGGGACATGTGACATGGACATCCTATCACACATGCCGTTGCTTCTCTGGCTAAAAGTCCACTTAGCTGTGTGTGTGTCTGGGATTGTCTGACATGCTGGCCCGCCCCACTACAAGCGCGCTTAGGGAGGCAAGGAAGAACAGAAAAAAAAAAATGGCGATCGCCATTATCCCAGCAGCAGTGATCTGAACGCGTTGTTCCCGCACACTATACACTGAAATTTCATAATAGTGTGAGTCACAGAGTGACTTACACTATTACAGCGGAAAGCCAGCTAGTTATTAGCTTGGCTTTTTGCTGCTAGAACCGTTCTCGAACGTACCTAGAACTATCGAGCTTTTAGCAAAAAGCTCGAGTTCTAGTTCGATCTAGAACAGCCCCCAAAATCACTCGAACCGTGCCGTGAACTGGAAAATCACGAACCACGAACCGCGCTCAACTCTAGTTATTAACCCTGGTTGGGGCTGCTAGCTATTAAAGTTTATGTATTCATTTTCCATATTCCCAGATATTAAGCTCAGCTTGACCTTATCCATATCCCTACTCTATACTACTGTGCTGCTATATCGGTTTTTCTGTTTTCTGACCTCAGCTCATATTTTGACTACCTGCTTGCTTTCTGATTTTCTCCCTTACTTTGACCTCCTGGTAATGAGCGTCCATTACTATCTTTCTAACTGGCAGCTTGCTCCATTGGCCTCTCCATAACCCCAACCCAGAGCCCCCTGTGTAAGTCCAATTTCTTTACATATACACAATCATTTATATTGTTACTTACTGCAGCAAGAAACACTTGTTCTGTAAATGAGCATGTTCAAGTATCCATAAATGTATTAGTTAATATTTTAAAACATTTTTTTTATGAATTATTGAAAAAATAATTATAACAGAAATGTGTTAGCACACATTTATCACATAAAATGTTAATAAAAGAACAGTGGAAAAAAAATAATTTGCAATAGAGTGCATGTGTGTATGCGTGTATGTATGAATGTGTGTATGTGTGTATGTATGTATGTGTGTATGTATGTCCACTAAAGGAATCTGCACCGTCGCATTTACAATCACGAAATTTTGCACAGACACTCCATGTGACTCAGGGAACGTCATAGACTATAGTCGGACGGGAAAATTTAACCCTGCGCTTTACAATTACTCTCCAAAAATCTTGCCTCCATTAAAGTCAATGGAGCTGCAAGCTATTAGGCTATTAATAGGAGCTGTGAGTGGTTGCTACAGGAACAAAATTAATTGTTAGTATAAGAAGCTTATGTGTGAGGTAATAAGATGTGAGTAGGGAGTAGAGTTGAGCGCGGTTCGCGGTTCGAGGTTCTCCAGTTCTAGGCTCGAGTCATTTTGGGGCCTGTTCTAGATCGAACTATAACTCAAGCTTTTTGCTAAAGCTCGATAGTTCTAGAAACGTCCGAGAACGGTTCTAGCAGCAAAAAAACAGCTAATTCCTAGCTAGCTTTCCGCTGTAATAGTGTAAGTCACTCTGTGACTCACACTATTATGAAATTTTAATGTATAGTGTGCGGGAACAGCGCATTCAGATCACTGCTGTTTGTATAATGGCGATCGCCATTTATTTTTTTTTCCTTGTCTTCCTTCCCTAAGCACGCGCGTGTAGTGGGGCGGGCCAGCATGTCAGCCAATCCCAGATACACACACAGCTAAGTGTACTTTTAGCCAGAGAAGCAACGGCATGTGTGATAGGATGTCCATGTCACATGTCCACGCATTATAAAACCGGACATTTTTCTCCAGCACGCCATTATCTGCCTTCTGCGTCCTTGGTGTCAGACATCACTGGCGCAGCTCCTATCGCCGATACAGCTGTATTACGCTCCATACACAGCGCTGTACAGCATAGGGATAGCACTTTCTATCAGTCCTTTTAAGGGCTCGTACCGGCAGGGTCAGAGCCATAGGTGACAGGTCCTGAAAACAGAGACAGCGTCTGTGTAGCTAAGGTCAGGGATTTCCTCGCTGCATTTCCCCATTAGGAGGGAATAGAAAGGCAGGCTTCCATTCCTCTACCCAGAGCCCCACAATCCTGGCACTGTACCCTCCTGTCCTCTGCACACTCCAACTCCTTATAACTAAGCCATTATACTAGCAAACACTGAGTGTACCTAGTGGCATCCTAAACGTGGCTATTGGACTTCTGCATAGTCCCACTAGTGCAAAGATATTTGCAGCACGTCTGCCTGCATTGCACACTCAAACTCATTATAACTAAGCCATTATACTAGCAAACACTGAGTGTACCTAGTGGCATCCTAAACGTGGCTATTGGACTTCTGTATAGTCCCACTAGTGCAAAGATATTTGCAGCACCTCTGCCTGCATTGCACACTCAAACTCCTTATAACTAAGCCATTATACTAGCAAACACTGAGTGTACCTAGTGGCATCCTAAACGTGGCTATTGGACTTCTGTATAGTCCCACTAGTGAAAAGATATTTGCAGCATGTCTGCCTGCATTGCACACTCAAACTCATTATAACTAAGCCATTATACTAGCAAACACTGAGTGTACCTAGTGGCATCCTAAACGTGGCTATTGGACTTCTGTATAGTCCCACTAGTGCAAAGATATTTGCAGCACATTTGCCTGCATTGCACACTCAAACTCCTTATAACTAAGCCATTATACTAGCAAACACTGAGTGTACCTAGTGGCATCCTAAACGTGGCTATTGGACTTCTGTATAGTCCCACTAGTGGAAAGATATTTGCAGCACGTCTGCCTGCATTGCACACTCAAACTCATTATAACTAAGCCATTATACTAGCAAACACTGAGTGTACCTAGTGCCATCCTAAACGTGGCTATTGGACTTCTGTATAGTCCCACTAGTGCAAAGATATTTTCAGCACGTCTGGCTGCATTGCACACTCAAACTTATTGTTACTAAGCCATTATACTAGCAAACACTGAGTGTACCTAGTGGCATCCTAAACGTGGCTATTGGACTTCTGTATAGTCCCACTAGTGCAAAGATATTTGCAGCACCTCTGCCTGCATTGCACACTCAAACTCCTTATAACTAAGCCATTATACTAGCAAACACTGAGTGTACCTAGTGGCATCCTAAACGTGGCTATTGGACTTCTGTATAGTCCCACTAGTGCAAAGATATTTGCAACACGTCTGCCTGCATTGCACACTCAAACTCCTTATAACTAAGCCATTATACTAGCAAACACTGAGTGTACCTAGTGGCATCCTAAACGTGGCTATTGGACTTTTGTATAGTCCCACTAGTGCAAAGATATTTGCAGCACGTGTGCCTGCATTGCCCACTCAAACTTATTGTTACTAAGCCATTATACTAGCAAACACTGAGTGTACCTAGTGGCATCCTAAACGTGGCTATTGGACTTTTGTATAGTCCCACTAGTGCAAAGATATTTGCAGCACGTCTGCCTGCATTGCACACTCAAACTTATTGTTACTAAGCCATTATACTAGCAAACACTGAGTGTACCTAGTGGCATCCTAAACGTGGCTATTGGACTTTTGTATAGTCCCACTAGTGCAAAGATATTTGCAGCACGTCTGCCTGCATTGCACACTCAAACTCCTTATAACTAAGCCATTATACTAGGAAACACTGAGTGTACCTAGTGGCATCCTAAACATGGCTATTGGACTTCTGTATAGTCCCACTAGTGCAAAGATATTTGCAGCACGTCTGCCTGCATTGCACACTCAAACTCCTTATAACTAAGCCATTATACTAGCAAACACTGAGTGTACCTAGTGGCATCCTAAACGTGGCTATTGGACTTCTGTATAGTCCCACTAGTGCAAAGATATTTGCAGCACGTCTGCCTGCATTGCACACTCAAACTCCTTATAACTAAGCCATTATACTAGCAAACACTGAGTGTACCTAGTGGCATCCTAAACGTGGCTATTGGACATCTGTATAGTCCCACTAGTGCAAAGAAATTTGCAGCACGTCTGCCTGCATTGCACACTCAAACTCATTATAATTAAGCCATTATACTACCAAACACTGAGTGTACCTAGTGGCATCCTAAACGTGGCTATTGGACTTTTGTATAGTCCCACTAGTGCAAATATATTTGCAGCACGTCTGCCTTCATTGCACACTCAAACTCCTTATAACTAAGCCATTATACTAGCAAACACTGAGTGTACCTAGTGACATCCTAAACGTGGCTATTGGACTTCTGTATAGTCCCACTAGTGCAAAGATATTTGCAGCACGTCTGCCTGCATTGCACACTCAAACTCTTTATAACTAAGCCATTATACTAGCAAACACTGAGTGTACCTAGTGGCATCCTAAACGTGGCTATTGGACTTCTGTATAGTCCCACTAGTGCAAAGATATTTACAACACGTCTGCCTGCATTGCACACTCAAACTCCTTATAACTAAGCCATTATACTAGCAAACACTGAGTGTACCTAGTGGCATCCTAAACGTGGCTATTGGACTTCTGTATAGTCCCACTAGTGCAAAGATATTTGCAGCACGTCTGCCTGCATTGCACACTCAAACTTATTGTTACTAAGCCATTATACTAGCAAACACTGAGTGTACCTAGTGGCATCCTAAACGTGGCTATTGGACTTTTGTATGGTCCCACTAGTGCAAAGATATTTGCAGCACGTCTGCCTGCATTGCACACTCAAACATATTGTTACTAAGCCATTATACTAGCAAACACTGAGTGTACCTAGTGGCATCCTAAACGTGGCTATTGGACTACTGTATAGTCCCACTAGTGCAAAGATATTTGCAGCACGTCTGCCTGCATTGCACACTCAAACTCCTTATAACTAAGCCATTATACTAGCAAACACTGAGTATACCTAGTGGCATCCTAAACGTGGCTATTGGACTTCTGTATAGTCCCACTAGTGCAAAGATATTTGCAGCACGTCTGCCTGCATTGCACACTCAAACTCCTTATAACTAAGCCATTATACTAGCAAACACTGAGTGTACCTAGTGCCATCCTAAACGTGGCTATTGGACTTCTGTATAGTCCTACTAGTGCAAAGATATTTTCAGCACGTCTGGCTGCATTGCACACTCAAACTTATTGTTACTAAGCCATTATACTAGCAAACACTGAGTGTACCTAGTGGCATCCTAAACGTGGCTATTGGACTTCTGTATAGTCCCACTAGTGCAAAGATATTTGCAGCACGTCTGCCTGCATTGCACACTCAAACTCCTTATAACTAAGCCATTATACTAGCAAACACTGAGTGTACCTAGTGGCATCCTAAACGTGGCTATTGGACTTCTGTATAGTCCCACTAGTGCAAAGATATTTGCAACACGTCTGCCTGCATTGCACACTCAAACTCCTTATAACTAAGCCATTATACTAGCAAACACTGAGTGTACCTAGTGGCATCCTAAACGTGGCTATTGGACTTCTGTATAGTCCCACTAGTGCAAAGATATTTGCAGCACGTGTGCCTGCATTGCCCACTCAAACTTATTGTTACTAAGCCATTATACTAGCAAACACTGAGTGTACCTAGTGGCATCCTAAACGTGGCTATTGGACTTTTGTATAGTCCCACTAGTGCAAAGATATTTGCAGCACGTCTGCCTGCATTGCACACTCAAACTTATTGTTACTAAGCCATTATACTAGCAAACACTGAGTGTACCTAGTGGCATCCTAAACGTGGCTATTGGACTTTTGTATAGTCCCACTAGTGCAAAGATATTTGCAGCACGTCTGCCTGCATTGCACACTCAAACTCCTTATAACTAAGCCATTATACTAGGAAACACTGAGTGTACCTAGTGGCATCCTAAACGTGGCTATTGGACTTCTGTATAGTCCCACTAGTGCAAAGATATTTGCAACACGTCTGCCTGCATTGCACACTCAAACTCCTTATAACTAAGCCATTATACTAGCAAACACTGAGTGTACCTAGTGGCATCCTAAACGTGGCTATTGGACTTCTGTATAGTCCCACTAGTGCAAAGATATTTGCAGCACGTCTGCCTGCATTGCACACTCAAACTCCTTATAACTAAGCCATTATACTAGCAAACACTGAGTGTACCTAGTGGCATCCTAAACGTGGCTATTGGACATCTGTATAGTCCCACTAGTGCAAAGATATTTGCAGCACGTCTGCCTGCATTGCACACTCAAACTCATTATAACTAAGCCATTATACTACCAAACACTGAGTGTACCTAGTGGCATCCTAAACGTGGCTATTGGACTTTTGTATATTCCCACTAGTGCAAAGATATTTGCAGCACGTCTGCCTGCATTGCACACTCAAACTCCTTATAACTAAGCCATTATACTAGCAAACACTGAGTGTACCTAGTGGCATCCTAAACATGGCTATTGGACTTCTGTATAGTCCCACTAGTGGAAAGATATTTGCAGCACGTCTGCCTGCATTGCACACTCAAACTCCTTATAACTAAGCCATTATACTAGCAAACACTGAGTGTACCTAGTGGCATCCTAAACGTGGCTATTGGACTTCTGTATAGTCCCACTAGTGCAAAGATATTTGCAGCACATTTGCCTGCATTGCACACTCAAACTCCTTATAACTAAGCCATTATACTAGCAAACACTGAGTGTACCTAGTGGCATCCTAAACGTGGCTATTGGACTTCTGTATAGTCCCACTAGTGGAAAGATATTTGCAGCACGTCTGCCTGCATTGCACACTCAAACTCATTATAACTAAGCCATTATACTAGCAAACACTGAGTGTACCTAGTGCCATCCTAAACGTGGCTATTGGACTTCTGTATAGTCCCACTAGTGCAAAGATATTTTCAGCACGTCTGGCTGCATTGCACACTCAAACTTATTGTTACTAAGCCATTATACTAGCAAACACTGAGTGTACCTAGTGGCATCCTAAACGTGGCTATTGGACTTCTGTATAGTCCCACTAGTGCAAAGATATTTGCAGCACCTCTGCCTGCATTGCACACTCAAACTCCTTATAACTAAGCCATTATACTAGCAAACACTGAGTGTACCTAGTGGCATCCTAAACGTGGCTATTGGACTTCTGTATAGTCCCACTAGTGCAAAGATATTTGCAACACGTCTGCCTGCATTGCACACTCAAACTCCTTATAACTAAGCCATTATACTAGCAAACACTGAGTGTACCTAGTGGCATCCTAAACGTGGCTATTGGACTTTTGTATAGTCCCACTAGTGCAAAGATATTTGCAGCACGTGTGCCTGCATTGCCCACTCAAACTTATTGTTACTAAGCCATTATACTAGCAAACACTGAGTGTACCTAGTGGCATCCTAAACGTGGCTATTGGACTTTTGTATAGTCCCACTAGTGCAAAGATATTTGCAGCACGTCTGCCTGCATTGCACACTCAAACTTATTGTTACTAAGCCATTATACTAGCAAACACTGAGTGTACCTAGTGGCATCCTAAACGTGGCTATTGGACTTTTGTATAGTCCCACTAGTGCAAAGATATTTGCAGCACGTCTGCCTGCATTGCACACTCAAACTCCTTATAACTAAGCCATTATACTAGGAAACACTGAGTGTACCTAGTGGCATCCTAAACATGGCTATTGGACTTCTGTATAGTCCCACTAGTGCAAAGATATTTGCAGCACGTCTGCCTGCATTGCACACTCAAACTCCTTATAACTAAGCCATTATACTAGCAAACACTGAGTGTACCTAGTGGCATCCTAAACGTGGCTATTGGACTTCTGTATAGTCCCACTAGTGCAAAGATATTTGCAGCACGTCTGCCTGCATTGCACACTCAAACTCCTTATAACTAAGCCATTATACTAGCAAACACTGAGTGTACCTAGTGGCATCCTAAACGTGGCTATTGGACATCTGTATAGTCCCACTAGTGCAAAGATATTTGCAGCACGTCTGCCTGCATTGCACACTCAAACTCATTATAATTAAGCCATTATACTACCAAACACTGAGTGTACCTAGTGGCATCCTAAACGTGGCTATTGGACTTTTGTATAGTCCCACTAGTGCAAATATATTTGCAGCACGTCTGCCTTCATTGCACACTCAAACTCCTTATAACTAAGCCATTATACTAGCAAACACTGAGTGTACCTAGTGACATCCTAAACGTGGCTATTGGACTTCTGTATAGTCCCACTAGTGCAAAGATATTTGCAGCACGTCTGCCTGCATTGCACACTCAAACTCTTTATAACTAAGCCATTATACTAGCAAACACTGAGTGTACCTAGTGGCATCCTAAACGTGGCTATTGGACTTCTGTATAGTCCCACTAGTGCAAAGATATTTACAACACGTCTGCCTGCATTGCACACTCAAACTCCTTATAACTAAGCCATTATACTAGCAAACACTGAGTGTACCTAGTGGCATCCTAAACGTGGCTATTGGACTTCTGTATAGTCCCACTAGTGCAAAGATATTTGCAGCACGTCTGCCTGCATTGCACACTCAAACTTATTGTTACTAAGCCATTATACTAGCAAACACTGAGTGTACCTAGTGGCATCCTAAACGTGGCTATTGGACTTTTGTATGGTCCCACTAGTGCAAAGATATTTGCAGCACGTCTGCCTGCATTGCACACTCAAACTTATTGTTACTAAGCCATTATACTAGCAAACACTGAGTGTACCTAGTGGCATCCTAAACGTGGCTATTGGACTACTGTATAGTCCCACTAGTGCAAAGATATTTGCAGCACGTCTGCCTGCATTGCACACTCAAACTCCTTATAACTAAGCCATTATACTAGCAAACACTGAGTATACCTAGTGGCATCCTAAACGTGGCTATTGGACTTCTGTATAGTCCCACTAGTGCAAAGATATTTGCAGCACGTCTGCCTGCATTGCACACTCAAACTCCTTATAACTAAGCCATTATACTAGCAAACACTGAGTGTACCTAGTGGCATCCTAAACGTGGCTATTGGACTTCTGTATAGTCCCACTAGTGCAAAGATATTTGCAGCACGTCTGCCTGCATTGCACACTCAAACTCCTTATAACTAAGCCATTATACTAGCAAACACTGAGTGTACCTAGTGGCATCCTAAACGTGGCTATTGGACTTCTGTATAGTCCCACTAGTGCAAAGATATTTGCAACACGTCTGCCTGCATTGCACACTCAAACTCCTTATAACTAAGCCATTATACTAGCAAACACTGAGTGTACCTAGTGGCATCCTAAACGTGGCTATTGGACTTCTGTATAGTCCCACTAGTGCAAAGATATTTGCAGCACGTGTGCCTGCATTGCCCACTCAAACTTATTGTTACTAAGCCATTATACTAGCAAACACTGAGTGTACCTAGTGGCATCCTAAACGTGGCTATTGGACTTTTGTATAGTCCCACTAGTGCAAAGATATTTGCAGCACGTCTGCCTGCATTGCACACTCAAACTTATTGTTACTAAGCCATTATACTAGCAAACACTGAGTGTACCTAGTGGCATCCTAAACGTGGCTATTGGACTTTTGTATAGTCCCACTAGTGCAAAGATATTTGCAGCACGTCTGCCTGCATTGCACACTCAAACTCCTTATAACTAAGCCATTATACTAGGAAACACTGAGTGTACCTAGTGGCATCCTAAACGTGGCTATTGGACTTCTGTATAGTCCCACTAGTGCAAAGATATTTGCAGCACGTCTGCCTGCATTGCACACTCAAACTCCTTATAACTAAGCCATTATACTAGCAAACACTGAGTGTACCTAGTGGCATCCTAAACGTGGCTATTGGACTTCTGTATAGTCCCACTAGTGCAAAGATATTTGCAGCACGTCTGCCTGCATTGCACACTCAAACTCCTTATAACTAAGCCATTATACTAGCAAACACTGAGTGTACCTAGTGGCATCCTAAACGTGGCTATTGGACATCTGTATAGTCCCACTAGTGCAAAGATATTTGCAGCACGTCTGCCTGCATTGCACACTCAAACTCATTATAACTAAGCCATTATACTACCAAACACTGAGTGTACCTAGTGGCATCCTAAACGTGGCTATTGGACTTTTGTATATTCCCACTAGTGCAAAGATATTTGCAGCACGTCTGCCTGCATTGCACACTCAAACTCCTTATAACTAAGCCATTATACTAGCAAACACTGAGTGTACCTAGTGGCATCCTAAACGTGGCTATTGGACTTCTGTATAGTCCCACTAGTGGAAAGATATTTGCAGCACGTCTGCCTGCATTGCACACTCAAACTCCTTATAACTAAGCCATTATACTAGCAAACACTGAGTGTACCTAGTGGCATCCTAAACGTGGCTATTGGACTTCTGTATAGTCCCACTAGTGCAAAGATATTTGCAGCACGTCTGCCTGCATTGCACACTCAAACTCCTTATAACTAAGCCATTATACTAGCAAACACTGAGTGTACCTTGTGGCATCCTAAACGTGGCTATTGGACTTCTGTATAGTCCCACTAGTGCAAAGATATTTGCAGCACGTCTGCCTGCATTGCACACTCAAACTCCTTATAACTAAGCCATTATACTAGCAAACACTGAGTGTACCTAGTGGCATCCTAAACGTGGCTATTGGACTTCTGTATAGTCCCACTAGTGCAAAGATATTTGCAGCACGTCTGCCTGCATTGCACACTCAAACTTATTGTTACTAAGCCATTATACTAGCAAACACTGAGTGTACCTAGTGGCATCCTAAACGTGGCTATTGGACTTTTGTATAGTCCCACTAGTGCAAAGATATTTGCAGCACGTCTGCCTGCATTGCACACTCAAACTTATTGTTACTAAGCCATTATACTAGCAAACACTGAGTGTACCTAGTGGCATCCTAAACGTGGCTATTGGACTACTGTATAGTCCCACTAGTGCAAAGATATTTGCAGCACGTCTGCCTGCATTGCACACTCAAACTCCTTATAACTAAGCCATTATACTAGCAAACACTGAGTATACCTAGTGGCATCCTAAACGTGGCTATTGGACTTCTGTATAGTCCCACTAGTGCAAAGATATTTGCAGCACGTCTGCCTGCATTGCGCACTCAAACTCCTTATAACTAAGCCATTATACTAGCAAACACTGAGTTTACCTAGTGGCATCCTAAACGTGGCTATTGGACTTCTGTATAGTCCCACTAGTGCAAAGATATTTGCAGTACGTCTGCCTTCATTGCACACTCAAACTCCTTATAACTAAGCCATTATACTAGCAAACACTGAGTGTACCTAGTGGCATCCTAAACGTGGCTATTGGACTTCTGTATAGTCCCACTAGTGCAAAGATATTTTCAGCACGTCTGGCTGCATTGCACACTCAAACTTATTGTTACTAAGCCATTATACTAGCAAACACTGAGTGTACCTAGTGGCATCCTAAACGTGGCTATTGGACTTCTGTATAGTCCCACTAGTGCAAAGATATTTGCAGCACGTCTGCCTGCATTGCCCACTCAAACTTATTGTTACTAAGCCATTATACTAGCAAACACTGAGTGTACCTAGTGGCATCCTAAACGTGGCTATTGGACTTTTGTATAGTCCCACTAGTGCAAAGATATTTGCAGCACGTCTGCCTGCATTGCACACTCAAACTTATTGTTACTAAGCCATTATACTAGCAAACACTGAGTGTACCTAGTGGCATCCTAAACGTGGCTATTGGACTTTTGTATAGTCCCACTAGTGCAAAGATATTTGCAGCACGTCTGCCTGCATTGCACACTCAAACTCCTTATAACTAAGCCATTATACTAGGAAACACTGAGTGTACCTAGTGGCATCCTAAACGTGACTATTGGACTTCTGTATAGTCCCACTAGTGCAAAGATATTTGCAGCACGTCTGCCTGCATTGCACACTCAAACTCCTTATAACTAAGCCATTATACTAGCAAACACTGAGTGTACCTAGTGGCATCCTAAACGTGGCTATTGGACTTCTGTATAGTCCCACTAGTGCAAAGATATTTGCAGCACGTCTGCCTGCATTGCACACTCAAACTCCTTATAACTAAGCCATTATACTAGCAAACACTGAGTGTACCTAGTGGCATCCTAAACGTGGCTATTGGACATCTGTATAGTCCCACTAGTGCAAAGATATTTGCAGCACGTCTGCCTGCATTGCACACTCAAACTTATTATAACTAAGCCATTATACTACCAAACACTGAGTGTACCTAGTGGCATCCTAAACGTGGCTATTGGACTTTTGTATAGTCCCACTAGTGCAAAGATATTTGCAGCACGTCTGCCTGCATTGCACACTCAAACTGATATTTACTAATCCATTATACTAGCAATTTATGCTGCCAGTTTAAGGGCCATAGTTGCATTGTCAGGGATATTTATTCTTTATTATTCTGCTGTTAATAAAGCTAGACCACCGCTGCAATCTACACCACCTCTCAATTTTTACTACAACATTTTCAGTGCACAATCTTGTTGCAATCAACATGAGTGGCAAAATGACAGATGCTGGTGGAAAGGGGAAGAGGCGTGGTGGAAAAGGAAAAAAAGGGTTTGTCCGTGGGGAAGGTGGCAAAGCTCCATTATCATCTGCTGAAGATAGACCATCCACCAGCAAAAGTAAGATGTCTACTAATTACCGTGGACAATCCGATGTGCTCCCTTTTTTACGTACACGAACATCAGGAACAAAGGTAGATGATGGCCAAAAAAGGAAAATGCTTGAATGGATCTCAAGTGGTCCAACAAGTGCCCTCTCAGCCACTTCAAGTACCGCATCCAAAAAACACCAGTCCTCTGAGTTGTCATCCCAATCAAACTTGCTGTCTCCCAGCTCTGAAGTCTCCATCAGCCCTGCACAGTATGGTGGAACTGAGATGGCTGAGTCTGCAGAGCTGTTCAGTCACACTATAGCCTGGGAATCAGAGGTCTGCTCCCAAGCTACAGTGAGTACAGAACAGGAAATGGTCTGCAGTGATGCCCAGAACCTTTGTGACTCTGATTCAGGCCGTGAGGACCAAGTTTCTGAGCATAATGTTGACCCTTTGTCGCAAACTGTAACACCTGTGGTTATAGACAATGAGGAACATACTGATGAAGATGAGACGCAGATACCCGATTGGGATGACAACTTAAATATTCGGTCAGGGCAAGAAGAGGCTCGGTCTGAGGGGGAGGGGAGTGCAAACACAACAATTGATGATGAAGTTCTAGATCCCACCTACTGTCAACCCACAGTCAGGCACTCGAGGAGATCAACAGAGGTGGTGGAGGAGGATGCAACTGATGACGAAGTTACCTTGTGCCTTCCTGGACAGAGTCGGAGTACTGGTAGCACGTCTACAACTGCATCCTCAGCCACCACTCTGCCTCTGAGCACTAGTCGGGTTGCATGCCCTCTAAGCCTTGCCTAGCCTGGTCCTTTTTTGACATAGCAAAAGATCGCCCAAATTATGTGATCTGTAAAATTTGTCATGGTTCTATTAGTAGAGGTCAAAACCTCAGCAGTTTGACAACTTCTTCCATGAATCGTCACATGAATAAATATCATATGTCCCGGTGGGAAGCTCACCGTGCTGCAATGCGGCCTAGCGGAGCGAACCATCCACCGCCTGCCCCTTCTAGTGCATCCGCGCGCTCTTCATCTTCTAGGACTGTGGGGACAGCTGTCACACCTGTTTTTCCACGCACAACTTCCACCACTGTAACCGCAACAGGCAGTTTGCTTGGTAGGTCGTCAGTTGGTTTGGAAGGGGAAACAAGTGAGTGTGTACAGCTCTCTCAGACATCGATAGCACCAACGTTGGATGAAGGCAACATCATGTCTCTGCCTGCACTTTCCTCACAAACCTGCATTTTTCCAGGGACACCCTACTCAACACCGTCTACACACAGCAGCCAGATCTCTATCCCTCAGATGCGGTCAAATAAAAGGCCACTTCCTGCGACCCATGACAAAGCTAAGAGGTTGACTCTATCCCTCTGTAAGTTCTTGGCTACCGAAATGCTGCCTTTCCGCCTAGTGGACACACAGGATTTTAGAGACCTTATGTCTGTCGCTGTGCCTCAGAACCAGATGCCTAGTCGCCACTACTTCTCTAAGAAAGGTGTGCCCGCGCTACACCAGCATGTCGCACACAACATCACCGCTTCCTTGAGAAACTCTGTGTGTGAACGGGTGCATTTAACCACCGATACTTGGACCAGTAAGCATGGACAGGGACGTTACATGTCGCTGACTGGGCACTGGGTAACTATGGTGATAGATGGTGAAGGGTCTGCTGCACAAGTCTTGCCGTCCCCACGACTTGTGTATCAATCCTCTGTCTGTCCAAGTTCTGCCACTGCTTCTGCCTCCTCCACCTCATCTGGGTCCTCCACCTCCGCCCCAAGCCTGCCTGTTCAGGCCACCAGCGTTCTCACTGCACAGAAGGAATCACGCACCCCTCATTACTATGCTGACAGCAGAGCGCAACGGCATCAAGCGGTCTTCAGCTTGACATGTCTTGGGAATAAGAGTCACACAGCTGAGGAGTTGTGGTCAGCTCTGCGGTCCGAGTTTAATAAATGGTTGTCTCCACTCAACCTGCAGCCTGGTAAGACCGTGTGCGACAATGCTGCAAACCTGGGTGCGGCCCTTCGCCTAGGCAAGGTGACACACGTACCTTGTATGGCTCACGTGTTGAAACTTGTCGTGCAGCAATTTTTAACACACTATCCCGGCCTAGATGGCCTTCTGAACAGGGCAAGAAAACTGTCTGCTCACTTCCGCCGTTCAAGTGCCGCAGCTGAGCGACTTGCATCGCTCCAGAAGTCTTTCGGCCTGCCGGTTCATCGCCTGAAATGCGATGTGGCGACACGCTGGAATTCGACTCTCCACATGTTACAGCGACTGTGGCAGCACCGCCGAGCCCTGGTGCAATACGTCATGACGTATAGCCTGGGCCAACGAGATGCAGAGGTCGGGCAGATCACCCTGATGGAGTGGTCTCAGATCAAGGACCTATGCACCTTTCTGCACAGTTTCGACATGGCGACGAATATGTTTAGCGCTGACAATGCCATTATCAGCATGACAATTCCAGTCATTTACATGCTGGAGCACACGCTAAACACTATTCGGAGTCAGGGGGTGGGACAAGAGGAAGGGGAGGAACTACAGGAGGATTCATATGCGCAAGAAACAACAACATCACCAAGGTCCAGATGTTCATCATCACCAACGTGGCAGGCATGGGACCATGGGGGACAGGGATCAACAAGGGCGCATGGTAGCAGGCGAAATGTTGAGGAAGGTGCAGGAGAACATGAAGAAATGGAGGACGAACTGTCCATGGACATGGAAGACTCAGCGGATGAGGGAGACCTTGGTCAAATTTCTGTTGAAAGAGGTTAGGGGGAGATGTCAGAGGAAGAAAGAACGGGTAGCACCTCTATGCCACAAACACAGCGTGGACTTGGTCCGCATGGCTGCGCAAGACACATGAGTGCCTTCTTGTTGCACTACCTCCAACATGACCCTCGTATTGTCAAAATTAGAAGTGATGATGACTACTGGATTGCCACACTATTAGATCCCCGGTACAAGTCCAAATTTTGTGACATAATTCCAGCCATAGAAAGGGACGCACGTATGCAGGAGTATCAGCAGAAGGTGTTACTCGATCTTAGCTCGGCTTTTCCACCAAACAACCGTGCAGGTGCAGGGAGTGATTCTCCCAGTTGTAACTTGACAAACATGGGACAGTCTCGTCATCTTCAACAGTCTACCCGTACCAGTAGGACCATATCTGGTGCTGGTAACAGCAATTTATGGAATCTTTTCATAATTTTTTTAGACCCTCCTTTGCAAGGCCACCAGAGACAACAAGTCTGACACATAGTCAACGGCTGGAGAGGATGATACAGGAGTATCTCCAAATGAACATCGATGCCATGACTTTGCAAATAGAGCCTTGCTCATTTTGGGCTTAAAATTTTGAAAAATGGCCAGAGCTCTCAACTTACGCCTTGGAGATTTTGTCATGTCCAGCTGCCAGCGTTGTCTCTAAACGTGTCTTCAGTGCTGCTGGGTGTGTGCTGACAGATAAGCGCACGCGTCTGTCCAGTGACAATGTGGACAGACTGACGTTCATCAAAATGAACAAGTCATGGATCCACAAGGAATTTACTACCCCTGTGTCATCCTGGGGAGAGTAAATGCTTGTGGATTTGGAATGTGCTTGATGCAAATCAAAACATCCTGTTTGCAACTAGGGCACAAGTGCTGCCACTAAGGTGTCTGTGTGGCCCAATTTTTGGAAAAAAGGGAGACTCCGCTTGGAGTAACCCTTGCTTACATTGTTTTTAAAAGAAGCCAAGATGAACAGAGCTGGGATCAGGAAAGACTTTGCTACCTACCCCGGTCTCATCCTGGGGACGGTTAATTATGGCGTATTTTTGAATGTGCTTGATGCAAATCTAGCTGTGAAGTGTATAACTGGGGCACAAGTGCTGCCACTGAATGGGTGGGTGTGTGTGGGGCCCAATTTCTGGAAAAAAGGGAGACTCCGCTTGGAGTAACCCTTGCTTACATTGTTTTTAAAAGAAGCCAAGATGAACAGAGCTGGGATCAGGAAAGACTTTGCTACCTACCCCGGTCTGATCCTGGGGACGGTTAATTATGGCGTATTTTTGAATGTGCTTGATGCAAATCTAGCTGTGAAGTGTATAACTGGGGCACAACTGCTGCCACTGAAGGGGTGGGTGTGTGTGGGGCCCAATTTTTGGAAAAAAGTGAGACTCCACTTGGAGTAACCCTTGCTTACATTGTTTTTAAAAGAAGCCAAGATGAACAGAGCTGGCATCAGGAAAGACTTTGCTACCTACCCTGGTGTCATCCTGGGGACGGTTAATTATGGCGTATTTTTGAATGTGCTTGATGCAAACCTAGCTGTGAAGTGTACAACTGGGGCACAAGTGCTGCCACTGAATGGGTGGGTGTGTGTGGGGCCCAATTTTTGGAAAAAAGTGAGACTCCGCTTGGATTAACCCTTGCTTACATTGTTTTTAAAAGAAGCCAAGATGAACAGAGCTGGGATCAGGAAAGACTTTGCTACCTACCCCGGTCTCATCCTGGGGACGGTTAATTATGGCGTATTTTTGAATGTGCTTGATGCAAATCTATCTGTGAAGTGTATAACTGGGGCACAAGTGCTGCCACTGAATGGGTGGGTATGTGTGGGGCCCAATTTTTGGAAAAAAGGGAGACTCCGCTTGGAGTAACCCTTGCTTACATTGTTTTTAAAAGAAGCCAAGATGAACAGAGCTGGGATCAGGAAAGACTTTGCTACCTACCCCGGTCTCATCCTGGGGACGGTTAATTATGGCGTATTTTTGAATGTGCTTGATGCAAATCTAGCTGTGAAGTGTACAACTAGGGCAGAAGTGCTGCCACTGAAGGGGTGGGTGTGTGTGGGGCCCAATTTTTGGAAAAAAAGGGAGACTCCGCTTGGAGTAACCCTTGCTTACATTGTTTTTAAAAGAAGCCAAGATGAACAGAGCTGGGATCAGGAAAGACTTTGCTACCTACCCCGGTCTCATCCTGGGGACGGTTAATTATGGCGTATTTTTGAATGTGCTTGATGCAAATCTATCTGTGAAGTGTATAACTGGGGCACAAGTGCTGCCACTGAATGGGTGGGTGTGTGTGGGGCCCAATTTTTGGAAAAAAGGGAGACTCCACTTGGAGTAACCCTTGCTTACATTGTTTTTAAAAGAAGCCAAGATGAACAGAGCTGGGATCAGGAAAGACTTTGCTACCTACCCCGGTCTCATCCTGGGGACGGTTAATTATGGCGTATTTTTGAATGTGCTTGATGCAAATCTAGCTGTGAAGTGTATAACTGGGGCACAAGTGCTGCCACTGAATGGGTGGGTGTGTGTGGGCCCCAATTTTTGGAAAAAAGGGAGACTCCGCTTGGAGTCACCTTGAGGTGTTTTACATGATTTTAGAAGGGCATGCCATGCCTATATCTGTATATCATCCTCTTTTTCCTCGTAACGCTGTTTTGTTTTCACATGAGAATTTCTCCTTGTCACTTTCCCATGTGTTTGTGTTGTGTTGTGAGTTGTTTGTCACCTTTTGGACACCTTTGAGGGTGTTTTCTAGGTGTTTTTATGTGTTTGTGATTGCCTGCCATTGTTTCCTATGCAGTTCAAGTTCGGTTCGTCGAACGTTCGACGAACCGAACTCGAACGGGACCTCCGTTCGGCGTACCGACCTCGAGCCGAACCGGGACCGGTTCGCTCATCTCTAAAGAAGAGGCTCGGTCTGAGGGGGAGGGGAATGCAAACACAACAATTGATGATGATGTTGTAGATCCCACCTACTGTCAACCCACAGTCAGGCACTCGAGGAGATCAACAGAGGTGGTGGAGGAGGATGCAACTGATACACCCCAGAGTACTACAGGAATTGAGTTCTGTGACAGATAGACCATTATTTTTAATCTTCTCAGATTCCTTAATAACAGGGTCGGTACCGCAGGACTGGCGCATAGCAAATGTGGTGCCAATATTCAAAAAGGGGACAAAAACTGAGCCGGGAAATTATAGGCCGGTAAGTTTAACCTCTACGGTTGGTAAAATCCTTGAGGGTTTCTTGAGAGATGCTATACTGGAGTATCTCAAGAAAAATAACCTTATGACAGAGTATCAACATGGGTTTATGAGGGATCGATCCTGTCAAACTAATTTGATCAGCTTCTATGAAGAGGTAAGTTCAAGCCTGGACCAGGGAAATGCAGTGGATGTTGTGTTTATGGACTTTTCAAAAGCTTTTGATATGGTGCCACACAAAAGGTTGGTACATAAAATGAGAATAATGGGGATAGGGGAAAATATGTGTAACTGGGTTAAAAACTGGCTCAGTCATAGGAAACAAAGGGTGGTTATTAATGGTACGTACTCGGACTGGGTCTCAGTTCATAGTGGGGTACCACAGGGGTCAGTATTGGGCCCGCTTCTTTTCAACATATTTATAAATGACCTTGTTGGGGGCATGCGGAGTAGAATTTCAATATTTGCAGATGATACTAAACTCTGCAGGGTAATCAATACAGAGGAGGATAATTTTATATTACAGGGAGATTTATGTAAATTGGAGGATTGGGCTGAGAAGTGGCAATTGAAGTTTAATGTAGATAAATGTAAGGTCATGCACTTGGGTAGACGAAATAACATTTATGATTATGTACTTAATTGTAGAACACTGGGTAAAACAGATACAGAAAAAGACTTGGGTGTATGGGTGGATGGTAAACTTCACTTTAGTGGACAGTGTCAGGCAGCTGCTGCCAGGGCTAATAAAATAATGGGATGTATTAAAAGAGGTATAAGTGTTCATGAAAAAAATATAGTTCTACCTCTGTACAAGTCACTAGTGCGACCGCACATAGAATACTGTGTACAATTCTGGTCACCGATATATAAGAAGGACATAGCTGAACTGGAGAGGGTGCAGAGAAGAGCGACCAAGATTATTAGAGGAATGGGTGGGCTGCAATACCAAGACAGGTTATTAAACTTGGGGTTATTTAGTTTGGAAAAACGAAGGCTTAGGGGGGATCTAATCACAATGTATAAATATATGAGGGGACAGTACAGAGACCTTTCCAAAGATCTTTTTACACCTAGGCCTGCGACTGGAACACGGGGGCATCCGCTACGTCTTGAGGAAAGAAGGTTTAATCATAATCACAGACGAGGATTCTTTACTGTACGAGCAGTGAGACTATGGAACTCTCTGCCGCATGATGTTGTAATGAGTGATTCACTACTAACATTTAAGCAGAGCCTGGATGCCTTTCTTGAAAAATTTAATATTACCAGTTATGTATATTAGATTTTATGACAGGGTATTGATCCAGGGAACTAGTCTGATTGCCGGATGTGGAGTCAGGAAGGAAATTTTTTCCCCATTGGAACTTGTTTGCCACATTGGGTTTTTTTTTGCCTTCCTCTGGATCAACATGTTAAGCTACGGGTTGAACTAGATGGACTTAGAGTCTCCCTTCAACCTTATAAACTATGATACTATGATACTATGATACTATGATGACGAAGTTACCTTGCGCCTTCCTGGACAGAGTCGGAGTACTGGTAGCACGTCTACAACTGCATCCTCAGCCACCACTCTGCCTCTGAGCACTAGTCGGGGTGGATCAACAGGTCGCATGCCCTCTAAGCCTTGCCTAGCCTGGTCCTTTTTTGACATAGCAAAAGATCGCCCAAATTATGTGATCTGTAAAATTTGTCATGGTTCTATTAGTAGAGGTCAAAACCTCAGCAGTTTGACAACTTCTTCCATGAATCGTCACATGAATAAATATCATATGTCCCGGTGGGAAGCTCACCGTGCTGCAATGCGGCCTAGCGGAGCGAACCATCCACCACCTGCCCCTTCTAGTGCATCTGCGCGCTCTTCATCTTCTAGGACTGTGGGGACAGCTGTCACACCTGTTTTTCCACGCACAACTTCCACCACTGTAACCGCAACAGGCAGTTTGCTTGGTAGGTCATCAGTTGGTTTGGAAGGGGAAACAAGTGAGTGTGTACAGCTCTCTCAGACATCGATAGCACCAACGTTGGATGAAGGCAACATCATGTCTCCGCCTGCACTTTCCTCACAAACCTGCATTTTTCCAGGGACACCCTACTCAACACCGTCTACACACAGCAGCCAGATCTCTGTCCCTCAGATGTAGTCAAATAAAAGGCCACTTCCTGCGACCCATGACAAAGCTAAGAGGTTGACTCTATCCCTCTGTAAGCTCTTGGCTACCGAAATGCTGCCTTTCCGCCTAGTGGACACACAGGATTTTAGAGACCTTATGCCTGTCGCTGTGCCCCAGTACCAGATGCCTAGTCGCCACTACTTCTCTAAGAAAGGTGTGCCCGCGCTACACCAGCATGTCGCACACAACATCACCGCTTCCTTGAGAAACTCTGTGTGTGAACAGGTGCATTTCACCACCGATACTTGGACCAGTAAGCATGGACAGGGACGTTATATGTCGCTGACTAGGCACTGGGTAACTATGGTGATAGATGGTGAAGGGTCTGCTGCACAAGTCTTGCCGTCCCCACGACTTGTGTGTCAATCCTCTGTCTGTCCAAGTTACGCCACTTCTTCTGCCTCCTCCACCTCATCTGGGTCCTCCACCTCCGCCCCAAGCCTGCCTGTTCAGCCCACCAGCGTTCTCACTGCGCAGAAGGAATCACGCACCCCTCATTACTATGCTGGCAGCAGAGCGCAACGGCATCAGGCGGTCTTTAGCTTGACATGTCTTGGGAATAAGAGTCACACAGCTGAGGAGTTGTGGTCAGCTCTGCGGTCCGAGTTTAATAAATGGTTGTCTCCACTCAACCTGCAGCCTGGTAAGGCCGTGTGCGACAATGCTGCAAACCTGGGTGCGGCCCTTCGCCTGGGCAAGGTGACACACGTACCTTGTATGGCTCACGTGTTCAACCTTGCCGTCCAGCAATTTTTAACACACTATCCCGGCCTAGATGGCCTTCTGAACAGGGCACGAAAACTGTCTGCTCAGTTCCGCCGTTCAAACGCCGCAGCTGAGCGACTTGCATCGCTCCAGAAGTCTTTCGGCCTGCCGGTTCATCGCCTGAAATGCGATGTGGCGATACGCTGGAATTCCACTCTTTACATGTTACAGCGACTGTGGCAGCACCACCGAGCCCTGGTGCAATACGTCATGACTTATAGCCTAGGCCAACGAGATGCAGAGGTGGGGCAGATCACCCTGATGGAGTGGTCTCAGATCAAGGACCTATGCACCCTTCTGCACAGTTTCGACATGGCGACGAATATGTTTAGCGCTGACAATGCCATTATCAGCATGACAATTCCAGTCATTTACATGCTGGAGCACACGCTAAACACTATTCGGAGTCAGGGGGTGGGACAACAGGAAGGGGAGGAACTACAGGAGGATTCATATGCGCAAGACACAACAACATCACCAAGGTCCAGACGTTCATCATCACCAACGCGGCAGGCATGGGACCATGGGGGACAGGAATCAACAAGGACGCATGGTAGCAGGCGAAATGTTGAGGAAGGTTCAGGAGAACATGAAGAAATGGAGGACGAACTGTCCATGGACATGGAAGACTCAGCGGATGAGGGAGACCTTGGTCAAATTTCTGTTGAAAGAGGTTGGGGGGAGATGTCAGAGGAAGAAAGAACGGGTAGCACCTCTATGCCACAAACACAGCGTGGACTTGGTCCGCATGGCTGCGTAAGACACATGAGTGCCTTCTTGTTGCACTACCTCCAACATGACCCTCGTATTGTCAAAATTAGAAGTGATGATGACTACTGGATTGCCACACTATTAGATCCCCGGTACAAGTCCAAATTTTGTGACATAATTCCAGCCATAGAAAGGGACGCACGTATGCAGGAGTATCAGCAGAAGCTGTTACTCGATCTTAGCTCGGCTTTTCCACCAAACAACCGTGCAGGTGCAGGGAGTGATTCTCCCAGTTGTAACTTGACAAACATGGGACGGTCTCGTCATCTTCAACAGTCTACCCGTACCAGTAGGACCGTATCTGGTGCTGGTAACAGCAATTTTATGGAATCTTTTCATAATTTTTTTAGACCCTCCTTTGCAAGGCCACCAGAGAAAAAAAGTCTGACACATAGTCAACGGCTGGAGAGGATGATACAGGAGTATCTTCAAATGAACATTGATGCCATGACTTTGCAAATGGAGCCTTGCTCATTTTGGGCTTCAAATCTTGAAAAATGGCCAGAGCTCTCAACTTACGCCTTGGAGATTTTGTCATGTCCAGCTGCCAGCATTGTCTCTGAACGTGTCTTCAGTGCTGCTGGGTTTGTGCTGACAGATAAGCGCACGCCTCTGTCCAGTGACAATGTGGACAGACTGACGTTCATCAAAATGAACAAGTCATGGATCCACAAGGAATTTACTACCCCTGTGTCATCCTGGGGAGAGTAAATGCTTGTAGATTTGGAATGTGCTTGATGCAAATCAAAACATCCTGTTTGCAACTAGGGCACAAGTGCTGCCACTGATAAGGTGTCTGTGTGGCCCAATTTTTGGAAAAAATCATCCTGGGGACGGTTAGTTATGGCGTATTTTTGAATGTGCTTGATGCAAATCTAGCTGTGAAGTGTATAACTGGGGCACAAGTGCTGCCACTAAAGGGGTGGGTGTGTGTGGGGTCCAATTTTTGGAAAAAAGGGAGACTCCACTTGGAGTAACCCTTGCTTACATTGTTTTTAAAAGAAGCCAAGATGAACAGAGCTGGGATCAGGAAAGACTTTGCTACCTACCCTGGTCTCATCCTGGGGACGGTTAATTATGGCGTATTTTTGAATGTGCTTGATGCAAATCTAGCTGTGAAGTGTATAACTGGGGCACAAGTGCTGCCACTGAAGGGGTGGGTGTGTGTGGGGCCCAATTTTTGGAAAAAAGGGAGACTCCGCTTGGAGTAACCCTTGCTTACATTGTTTTTAAAAGAAGCCAAGATGAACAGAGCTGGGATCAGGAAAGACTTTGCTACCTACCCCGGTCTCATCCTGGGGACGGTGATTTATGGCGTATTTTTGAATGTGCTTGATGCAAATCTAGCTGTGAAGTGTATAACTGGGGCACAACTGCTGCCACTGAAGGGGTGGGTGTGTGTGGGGCCCAATTTTTGGAAAAAAGTGAGACTCCGCTTGGAGTAACCCTTGCTTACATTGTTTTTGAAAGAAGCCAAGATGAACAGAGTTGGGATCAGGAAAGACTTTGCTACCTACCCCGGTCTCATCCTGGGGACGGTTAATTATGGCGTATTTTTGAATGTGCTTGATGCAAATCTAGCTGTGAAGTGTACAACTAGGGCACAAGTGCTGCCACTGAAGGGGTGGGTGTGTGTGGGGCTCAATTTTTGGAAAAAAGGGAGACTCCGCTTGGAGTAACCCTTGCTGACATTGTTTTTAAAAGAAGCCAAGATGAACAGAGCTGGGATCAGGAAAGACTTTGCTACCTACCCCGGTCTCATCCTGGGGACGGTTAATTATGGCGTGTTTTTGAATGTGCTTGATGCAACTCTAGCTGTGGAGTGTATAACTGGGGCACAAGTGCTGCCACTGAAGGGGTGGGTGTGTGTGGGGCCCAATTTTTGGAAAAAAGGGAGACTCCGCTTGGAGTAACCCTTGCTTACATTGTTTTTAAAAGAAGCCAAGATGAACATGTGACGCCCTGGGCAAGCCAGGGGTCACAGGTCACAACACCACCACACCCCACACCCCAGGTAGGCACATCACAGCTAAACTACAAATCCTTGTTGCCTTCCTCCAGAGTCTGATGATCCACACCAGGGGGTGGGCCAGGCGGTTGGCTCCGCCCACCGAGGAGGTCACAGCTCTGGAGGCGGGAGAAACCAGGCAGATTAGCCCAGGCAGGGCTAGAGTGAAGTTGAGTCTAGTCAGGGAGGAGGAAGTGGAAGGAGTGGAGGAGTAGTCTAGACAGGGCAAAAGTAAACAGCAAAGTGAGAGTAAAAGTAGAAGAGTGGAAAAAGAGGAAAGCAAGTGAAGTGACAGAAGAGAAAGAAAGCCTGAAGGGTCCAGCTTTTTGTAGGGCCAGATCAGCAAGGTCAGCGACGGCGGTTACTGTCTGGAGGGGGACCGTTTGGAAGTTCCTGGAAGGACCCCGTTGGCTGTGTGCCCGGTGGTCTGGAGCAGTGTTCCGAAGGACAGTCAGCACCAGGGCAGGGGCCTCTCGGACCCCGGCAAGGCTAGGAGTCGCCAAATTTGCCGAATCCGTCAGTGACGGGGACGCAGATCCCCCAACAACCAAGTCCCGACTGAAGGCAACAGCCCAACCTGAAGCAGAGAGACACCGCCACCGCCACGGCACCAGTTTCTCAGGGCCAGCGCCTGCGGGAAAAGTGTAGAGCTCCTCCGGCCCAGATTGTAGTCGGGGAGCGGGTAACCGGAGGGAATTCACCGCTACCACAAGTCAACCATAGGTGCAAGGAAGAAGGACATCACCGTCACCTACCGGGAGTGCAGGTGCAGCCGTCTGTGGGACCGTCCTACCAGCCGTTTGGTTTACCGTACAAACTGTGTCACGTCTCAGGCTGAGTGAGTACCACAGTGCCTCAAGGCAAAGCGCTGCCCCCGCGTCCCTGCGCCCACCAGGTCCCGCACCTCACAAACCTCCACCGGGCCCCGGGATCACCAACCCCTACCCACGGAGGGGTAACACAACACCTGGCTGCTCCGCATCACCATCCCCGGGAGCCCTGTATAGAGCAGTGGTGGTGAAATCACCACAACCGTGGGTGGCGTCACGGACAATAATCATCCCCACACCCAACAACCCCCCTTTTACTCACGGGCGAGGAGTGCCGCTCGAGAAGCCCCCGGGATCCGGCCTACAGCTCGAGCCACCACTGAGCAGCGGCCGCCGGACCCGAGCAGAAGGGGGTGAGCGCGAAGTGCTGACACCCTCCTCCCCGCCCGCGACAACTTGGCGTCACGAACAGGATCTTACCGCTCTGCCGTCTGGTAGAGGTGCGCCTTGTTACCGCCGGAGGTGTCCGGCAGGAAAATTTCAGAAGCCGCCATCTTTGGCGTGAAAAGTTCCCGCTCGAGCGTCTTCTCGAGCAGTAGAGGCGCGAAGGCCAAAACCCCGCCCCGAGAGAGGAGGGGCCGGAAAGAGCTAAGGGGGGACGAAATGGCGGCTGGCCGCATGTGAGCGCGGCTATGGAAGCAGGGACGCCAGTACCCTGCGGCCATTTACTGGTTCCTGGAAGAGGCTGCTGCTAAAGATGCTGAGTCCGACCAACAACACCGTGGTCCCCGCGCCTGGCATGGCGGTGTGGGTGGAAGTCCGGACCGTCCAGCTAAGCAGCCGTCTGCAGGTCCACAGGCAGCTCCTCCTGGAGGAGCGGGAGGCCGACATGGCAGACGTGGTGGCTGCTATGTGGAGATGCGAGGTGGAGGAAGATTTGGAGGAACGGGTAAGAGACCCACGTCCCTGTATTCCCGAGGGATCGGCCGCTGCGGCTGAGGGGCCCGGCCTACACCCGTTCACCCTGCTGCCTCCCCCGCTACCCGCGTTAGCTGCTGCTGCCCCGCCACTAGGCCCGCGACCACCACCACCGGTAGCGGTACCCTGCCAATCCGCCCCGGCGGACCTACCTGCAGCAGAAGCTCGTGACCACCCTGATCCGCTTCCATGGAAGAAGCCGAAGGCTGAAGCCGTCAGCCAAGATGCACCGGAGGCACGGCGGGGATGCAGCTGCCAGGAGGCAGAGCAGGCCATGTCACAGCGGGGTCCCTCATTACTGAAGGTGCCGGTCGTAGCCGACACGGAGGGACTCTGGCTGGGCCCGTCCCCCGCACACGCTGAACCAGAGCAAACAGAAAGTGCTCCCGGCTGGGAGCGACGGCAACAGCAGCTGCGCAGGGAGATCGATGCCCGAGAGGGGTGTAGAGCGGATGTGCATGCCCGCATGAATATGGAGGAAGATGACCCGCAGCTAGCTACCATCGGGGTCCACGGCGGTGCACCATGTGAAGGTGGCACTAGAGCCCCGCGATTGAGGATGGACTGCTAAGCCGGCGGTCCTCCGCCTAAAAGTTATCCCCGTTGGGACCAGAAGTCAGTGTGTTTGTTTGAAAAGTTTTGAAAGAATGAAAAATGATGATACCGTGAAAGTCACCTGATTTGCTTTGTGATTGCAACCGGCTGGAGCCGGCACCGTTGTCCCCGTGGGGACTGTTTAAAGTTTATTTGCATGGGAACTATCCATGGACAAGCCCGTGAACTTGCAGGGCACCACAAACGTTAAGTGGCTTGTAAATATGTTGTTTACCGTTACCGTTTTCTGCAGTGCCGCCTCCGGAGAGGCAGGTTGGAGGGAGGGCCCTCAGCAGAGCAGGCTAGGGCCCAGCCACCAAAGGAACCGGTGGCTACCCTCTGGAGGGGAAGGACAGATCCCACTCGGGTACCGTGTGCTGGACTGTGGGTCAAGGGGTGCTGCCTGGGTTTTAGGGGCAGCATCAGGGCCAGGTTGCTTGGGTGGGAGAGAGCGGAAACCGTAACCGTAAACCGTTTGTAACGTTAAAAGAAATGTGCCTCCCGTCTTGGGAAGAGTTATGATTAAAAATGTAAATATGTTAATTCCAAATGTTATCTTTTTCAGAAAAATAAAACCGGTGTAGGACGGCAGCCCGCGGACGGTCTGCATTTTGCTAAGGGGGAATGTGACGCCCTGGGCAAGCCAGGGGTCACAGGTCACAACACCACCACACCCCACACCCCAGGTAGGCACATCACAGCTAAACTACAAATCCTTGTTGCCTTCCTCCAGAGGCTGATGATCCACACCAGGGGGTGGGCCAGGCGGTTGGCTCCGCCCACCGAGGAGGTCACAGCTCTGGAGGCGGGAGAAACCAGGCAGATTAGCCCAGGCAGGGCTAGAGTGAAGTTGAGTCTAGTCAGGGAGGAGGAAGTGGAAGGAGTGGAGGAGTAGTCTAGACAGGGCAAAAGTAAACAGCAAAGTGAGAGTAAAAGTAGAAGAGTGGAAAAAGAGGAAAGCAAGTGAAGTGACAGAAGAGAAAGAAAGCCTGAAGGGTCCAGCTTTGTGTAGGGCCAGATCAGCAAGGTCAGCGACGGCGGTGACTGTCTGGAGGGGGACCGTTTGGAAGTTCCTGGAAGGACCCCGTTGGCTGTGTGCCCGGTGGTCTGGAGCAGTGTTCCGAAGGACAGTCAGCACCAGGGCAGGGGCCTCTCGGACCCCAGCAAGGCTAGGAGTCGCCAAATTTGCCAAATCCGTCAGTGACGGGGACGCAGATCCCCCAACAACCAAGTCCCGACTGAAGGCAACAGCCCAACCTGAAGCAGAGAGACACCGCCACCGCCACGGCACCAGTTTCTCAGGGCCAGCGCCTGCGGGCAAAGTGTAGAGCTCCTCCGGCCCAGATTGTAGTCGGGGAGCGGGTAACCGGAGAGAATCCACCGCTACCACAAGTCAACCATAGGTGCAAGGAAGAGGGACATCACCGTCACCTACCGGGAGTGCAGGTGCAGCCGTCTGTGGGACCGTCCTACCAGCCGTTTGGTTTACCGTACAAACTGTGTCATGTCTCAGGCTGAGTGAGTACCACAGTGCGGCAAGGCACAGCGCTGCCCCCGCGTCCCTGCGCCCACCAGGTCCCGCACCTCACAAACCTCCACCGGGCCCCGGGATCACCAACCCCTACCCACGGAGGGGTAACACAACACCTGGCTGCTCCACATCACCATCCCCGGGAGCCCCGTATAGAGCAGCGGTGGTGAAATCACCACAACCGTGGGTGGCGTCACGGACAATAATCATCCCCACACCCAACAACCCCCCTTTCACTCACGGGCGAGGAGTGCCGCTCGAGAAGCCCCCGGGATCCGGCCTACAGCTCGAGCCACCACTGAGCAGCGGCCGCCGGACCCGAGCAGAAGGGGGTGAGCGCAAAGTGCTGACACCCTCCTCCCCGCCCGCGACAAACAGAGCTGGGATCAGGAAAGACTTTGCTACCTACCCCGGTCTCATCCTGGGGACGGTTAATTATGGCGTATTTTTGAATGTGCTTGATGCAAATCTAGCTGTGAAGTGTATAACTGGGGCACAACTGCTGCCACTGAAGGGGTGGGTGTGTGTGGGGCCCAATTTTTGGAAAAAAGTGAGACTCCGCTTGGAGTAACACTTGCTTACATTGTTTTTAAAAGAAGCCAAGATGAACAGAGCTGGGATCAGGAAAGACTTTGCTACCTACCCCGGTCTCATCCTGGGGACGGTTAATTATGGCATATTTTTGAATGTGCTTGATGCAAATCTATTTGTGAAGTGTATAACTGGGGTACAAGTGCTGCCACTGAATGGGTGGGTGTGTGTGGGGCCCAATTTTTGGAAAAAAGGGAGACTCCGCTTGGAGTAACCCTTGCTTACATTGTTTTTAAAAGAAGCCAAGATGAACAGAGCTGGGATCAGGAAAGACTTTGCTACCTACCCCGGTCTCATCCTGGGGACGGTTAATTATGGCGTATTTTTGAATGTGCTTGATGCAAATCTAGCTGTGAAGTGTATAACTGGGGCACAAGTGCTGCCACTGAAGGGGTGGGTGTGTGTGGGGCCCAATTTTTGGAAAAAAGTGAGACTCCACTTGGAGTAACCCTTGCTTACATTGTTTTTAAAAGAAGCCAAGATGAACAGAGCTGGGATCAGGAAAGACTTTGCTACCTACCCCGGTCTCATCCTGGGGACGGTTAATTATGGCGTATTTTTGAATGTGCTTGATGCAAATCTAGCTGTGAAGTGTATAATTGGGGCACAAGTGCTGCCACTGAATGGGTGGGTGTGTGTGGGGCCCAATTTTTGGAAAAAAGTGAGACTCCGCTTGGAGTAACCCTTGCTTACATTGTTTTTAAAAGAAGCCAAGATGAACAGAGCTGGGATCAGGAAAGACTTTGCTACCTACCCCGGTCTCATCCTGGGGACGGTTAATTATGGCGTATTTTTGAATGTGCTTGATGCAAATTTAGCTGTGAAGTGTATAACTGGGGCACAAGTGCTGCCACTGAAGGGGTGGGTGTGTGTGGGGCCCAATTTTTGGAAAAAAGGGAGAAGCCGCTTGGAGTAACCCTTGCTTACATTGTTTTTAAAAGAAGCCAAGATGAACAGAGCTGGGATCAGGAAAGACTTTGCTACCTACCCCGGTCTCATCCTGGGGACGGTTAATTATGGCGTATTTTTGAATGTGCTTGATGCAAATTTAGCTGTGAAGTGTATAACTGGGGCACAAGTGCTGCCACTGAAGGGGTGGGTGTGTGTGGGGCACAATTTTTGGAAAAAAGGGAGACTCCGCTTGGAGTAACCCTTGCTTACATTGTTTTTAAAAGAAGCCAAGATGAACAGAGCTGGGATCAGGAAAGACTTTGCTACCTACCCCGGTCTCATCCTGGGGACGGTTAATTATGGCGTATTTTTGAATGTGCTTGATGCAAATCTAGCTGTGAAGTGTATAACTGGGGCACAAGTGCTGCCACTGAATGGGTGGGTGTGTGTGGGGCCCAATTTTTGGATAAAAGGGAGACTCCGCTTGGAGTAACCCTTGCTTCCATTGTTTTTAAAAGAAGCCAAGATGAACAGAGCTGGGATCAGGAAAGACTTTGCTACCTACCCCGGTCTCATCCTGGGGACGGTTAATTATGGCGTATTTTTGAATGTGCTTGATGCAAATCTAGCTGTGAAGTGTATAACTGGGGCACAACTGCTGCCACTGAAGGGGTGGGTGTGTGTGGGGCCCAATTTTTGGAAAAAAGTGAGACTCCGCTTGGAGTAACCCTTGCTTACATTGTTTTTAAAAGAAGCCAAGATGAACAGAGCTGGGATCAGGAAAGACTTTGCTACCTACCCCGGTCTCATCCTGGGGACGGTTAATTATGGCGTATTTTTGAATGTGCTTGATGCAAATCTAGCTGTCAAGTGTATAACTGGGGCACAAGTGCTGCCACTGAATGGGTGGGTGTGTGTGGGGCCCAATTTTTGGAAAAAAGGGAGACTCCGCTTGGAGTAACCCTTGCTTACATTGTTTTTAAAAGAAGCCAAGATGAACAGAGCTGGGATCAGGAAAGACTTTGCTACCTACCCCGGTCTCATCCTGGGGATGGTTAATTATGGCGTATTTTTGAATGTGTTTGATGCAAATCTAGCTGTGAAGTGTATAACTGGGGCACAAGTGCTGCCACTGAATGGGTGGGTGTGTGTGGGGCCCAATTTTTGGATAAAAGGGAGACTCCGCTTGGAGTAACCCTTGCTTCCATTGTTTTTAAAAGAAGCCAAGATGAACAGAGCTGGGATCAGGAAAGACTTTGCTACCTACCCCGGTCTCATCCTGGGGACGGTTAATTATGGCGTATTTTTGAATGTGCTTGATGCAAATCTAGCTGTGAAGTGTATAACTGGGGCACAACTGCTGCCACTGAAGGGGTGGGTGTGTGTGGGGCCCAATTTTTGGAAAAAAGTGAGACTCCGCTTGGAGTAACCCTTGCTTACATTGTTTTTAAAAGAAGCCAAGATGAACAGAGCTGGGATCA
The DNA here is from genome assembly GCF_048569485.1 of Anomaloglossus baeobatrachus. NCBI lineage: Eukaryota > Metazoa > Chordata > Amphibia > Anura > Aromobatidae > Anomaloglossus > Anomaloglossus baeobatrachus. The sequence goes on along the minus strand of NC_134354.1, from coordinate 172,553,501 downwards.
GGAAAGACTTTGCTACCTACCCCGGTCTCATCCTGGGGACGGTTAATTATGGCGTATTTTTGAATGTGCTTGATGCAAATCTAGCTGTGAAGTGTATAACTGGGGCACAAGTGCTGCCACTGAATGGGTGGGTGTGTGTGGGGCCCAATTTTTGGAAAAAAGGGAGACTCCGCTTGGAGTAACCCTTGCTTACATTGTTTTTAAAAGAAGCCAAGATGAACAGAGCTGGGATCAGGAAAGACTTTGCTACCTACCCCGGTCTCATTCTGGGGACGGTTAATTATGGCGTATTTTTGAATGTGCTTGATGCAAATCTAGCTGTAAAGTGTATAACTGGGGCACAAGTGCTGCCACTGAATGGGTGGGTGTGTGTGGGGCCCAATTTTTGGAAAAAAGGGAGACTCCGCTTGGAGTAACCCTTGCTTACATTGTTTTTAAAAGAAGCCAAGATGAACAGAGCTGGGATCAGGAAAGACTTTGCTACCTACCTCGGTCTCATCCTGGGGACGGTTAATTATGGCGTATTTTTGAATGTGCTTGATGAAAATCTAGCTGTGAAGTGTATAACTGGGGCACAAGTGCTGCCACTGAAGGGGTGGGTGTGTGTGGGGCCCAATTTTTGGAAAAATGGATACTCCGCTTGGAGTAACCCTTGCTTACATTGTTTTTAAAAGAAGCCAAGATGAACAGAACTGGGATCAGGAAAGACTTTGCTACCTACCCCGGTCTCATCCTGGGGACGGTTAATTATGGTGTATTTTTGAATGTGCTTGATGCAAATCTAGCTGTGAAGTGTATAACTGGGGCACAAGTGCTGCCACTGAATGGGTGGGTGTGTGTGGGCCCCAATTTTTGGAAAAAAGGGAGACTCCGCTTGGAATCACCTTGCGGTGTTTTACATGTTTTTAGAAGGGCATGCCATGCCTATATCTGTATCTCATCCTCTTTTTCCTCGTAACGCTGTTTTGTTTTCACATGAAAATTTGTCCTTGTCACTTTCCCATGTGTTTGTGTTGTGTTGTGAGTTGTTTGTCACCTTTTGGACACGTTTGAGGGTGTTTTCTAGATGTTTTTATGTGTTTGTGATTGCCTGCCATTGTTTCCTATGCAGTTCGAGTTCGGTTCGTCGAACGTTCGCCGAACCGAACTCGAACGGGACCTCCGTTCGGCGAATCGACCTCGAGCCGAACCGGGACCGGTTCGCTCATCTCTAGTAGGGAGATGGATAGAGAGAGACAGAAAGAGACAGAGATAGAGACAGACAGTCAAAGAGACAGACAGAGGCATACAGTCACTGACAGACAGGGAAAGACACAGGCAGACAGGGAAAGAGACAGAGACAAGGAAAGAGACAGACAGAGAGACAGACACAGACAGACAGGGAAAGACATAGGCAGACATTGAAAGAGAAAGACAGAGAGACAGACAGAGAAAGACAGGGAAAGAGACAGCCAGACAGGGAAAGAGATAGAGACAAGGAAAGAGACAGGGAAAGAGAAGGAGACAAGGAAAGAGACAGGGAAAGAGACAGACTGAGAAAGAGACAGACGGGAAAAAGACAGACAAGGAAAGAGACAGACGGGGAAAGAGACAGAGACAAGTAACTAGACAAGGAAAGAGACAGAAAAGTAAAGAGACAGGGAAAGTGAAAGAGACAAGGAAAGAGACAGGGAAAGAGACAGACTGAGAAAGAGACAGACGGGAAAAAGACAGACAAGGAAAGAGACAGACGGGGAAAGAGATAGAGACAAGTAACTAGACAGGGAAAGAGACAGAAAAGTAAAGAGACAGGGAAAAAGACAGAGACAAGAAAAGAGATAGGGAAAGAAACAGAGATAGACGGGGAAAGAGACAGATAAGGAAAGAGACAGCGACAAGTAACTAGACAGGGAAAGAAACAGAAACAAGTAAAGAGAGAGGGAAAGAGACAGAGACAGACGAGGAAAGAGAAAGATGTATGTATGTGTGTATGTCCGCTAAAGGAATCCGCCCTATCACATTTACAATCACAAAATTTTGCACAGACACCTCATGTGACTCAGGGAACATCATAGACTATGTTTTGACTGGAAATTTAACCCCACGCTTTACAGTTACTCTCCAAAAAACCTGCCTCCATTAAACTGAATGGAGGTGGGAGCTACAGGCTATTAATAGCAGATGTGAGTGCTTGCTATAGGAAAAAAATAAATTATTAGTATTAGAAGCTTATGTGTGAGGTAATAAGATTTCGGTGGGGAGACGGATAGAGAGACAAAAAGAGACAGAGAGAGAGACAGAGAGAGGGAGACAGGGAAAACGCTATTTATCTACAGATATGGGGTTAATCTGCAGGTAAGTAACATTACAATGCTGTCTGGCTGCCTTACTGAAAGTGCAGCTGCCTGGAGAAAATGAACCTTGTTCCTCCTGGGAGCCACTGGCTTTCAGTCGTTAAGGCATGCAAGGAGCTGCTAGAGTTACTGCTGATTATTTTGTAAGTGGCAGGTGTAAGAACGCCTCTATACTATGACATCTCTCTATACACAGAAGCACTATAAAGTGAGCTGTCAGTCAAAGTATTGGGGTGTACTTACAGCCACCACTCACAGAAAAGTGAGCGGTGACTGTAGCTGCTCAATGCTCTTCCATTACTGAAAGCCAGGAGGAAATAAGTTAATTTTCTCTCTGTTTCCGCACTCAGTAAGTTTGCAGAGAGTTGTAACTCTATATACTGTATTTGCAAAATAAACCTATGTCTGCAGGTAAATAGCATTTTTCTGAGGTGACTGGTTCCCTTAATTCACTTCTCTCTTGCATACTGTCTGGTAGGTTTTACAGTCAGTTTTTCCTCTTTGCCTTCTAAAAGCTATAACCTTTTTTATTTTCTTGTTGATGTGGACTGTAGGATCCCTTTCAAATTTCAGATTCCTTTTTAGTCAATTCTTTGGGGTAGGCAAGTTGTGCCAAAACAGCAATTTTGCCAATTTCTTTTTTTATGCTCTGGCTTTTGTACATTACACCGGGCTCAAAATTATCATGCAATTTGGATTTAAGGCCCCTTTCACACGTCAGTGATTCTGGTACGTTTGTGCTTTTTTTTTATACGTCCCAGAATCACTGACATACGCAGACCCATTCTAATCAATGGGTCTGCTCACACATCAGTGATTTTTCACTGAACGTGTCTCCGTGCAGAGTTCGCCCTTGGCCGTGATTCTGCACGGAGACATGTCAGTTTTTGTCAGGCATCACTGATGACCCATGGACCACACTATGGTGTGATCCGTGTGTGATCAGTGAAACACGTACCAGAAAATCACAGACATATTAAATATTAAAAATTTTCAACTTACCTTGCCTGCGATTCGCTGTGCCTGCTCCGCTCTCGGCAGCTTCTGCCTGGCTCATGAATATTCATGAAAGCAGAAACAGCCGACCAGGAAGTAGGTGCTGAGAGCGGTGGGCGGACGCTGGAGAACCGAGGAGTTCAGCACCATGGACAGCACCAGTGAAGGCAGGTGAGTAATGTCCATATGCAATCACAGATCATGGATCACGGATCACGGATTGCACATGGACAACCCACGTGTGCCGTGAATCACGGAACACGGAGGGACATGTGCGTGTTTTACACGTCAGTGAAGAACGTCTGTGTTTTTCACTGACGTGTGAGTGTCAGAGAGATTAAATTTTTTGTTTCTCAAATAAATTCATGCATGGTATTATGTCTCTTGGCTATACCTTGGCTGGTTTGAAAATTGGGGGGGACCGCATGCCGTTTTTTTAAAATTATTTATTTATTTTACGGCACGATATAGACCCGCCCACTGGCAGCTGTGATTTGTTGAAGTGAAACAGCTGTCACTCAACATGGGGGCGTGTCTGACTGCAAACAATCATAAGCGCCGGTGGGCAGGGAAAGCAGGGAATACGAGATGAAATAATGAGCGGCCAACATTTTCAAAAGAGGAAAAGCCGCCGGAGCTTTGTGACAGCTGTGCAGTGGCCGATCTGGTGATTGGTTAGTATGAGAGAGGGGGTGAGAGTGACAGACCGACAGAGAGAGATAGAGACCGAGAGGGAGAGACCAACTGACAGAGAGAGAGACATTGACCGACATTGACAGAGCTCACTCAATTACAGTGTTCTCTGCAACATGCGATAAATGTATTTAGAAAAACGCATGTCACAAGGATGGTGTATGTGCCTTCCATGTGACATCCGTTTTTTTCTTGCACCCATAGACTTGCATTGGAGTACTCAACGAAACTCAAACTCAAAGAAATCGCAGCATACTGCGATTTTTTTTTCAGTCCGATTTGAGCTGAGAAAAAAATAGCAGATCGGAGCTGCCTCATTGATTAACATTGGTCCGAGTCAATGCGAGATTTTCTCGCATTGCACTCAAGCGATTCAATCGCAAGTGTGACTCCGGCCTAAAGGGGGCTTTAAATGCAGCAACATCACTAGCGATGTCGCTCTTGAAAGCACCCGCCGCCGTCGTTTGTGCGTCACGGGCAAATCGCTGCCTGTCGCGCCCAGAATCGCTCGTACCCGTCACACATACTTACCTGCCTAACGATGTCACTGCCTCTTTTCTAAGGGGGTGGTTCATGCGGCGTCACAGCGACATCACACGGCAGCCGTCCAATTGAAGCGGAGGGGTAGAGAGCAGCCGCAGGAAAGTCACGCCCACCTTGTTGCCGGAGGACGCAGGTACGATGTTGTTTGTCGTTCCTGGGGTGTCACACGTAGCGATGTGTGCTGCCTCAGAAACGATGGACAACCTGCGTCCAGCACCATCAACGATATTTGGGATTTGAACGACGTGTCAATGATCAACGATTAGGTGAGTATTTTTGATCGTTAGCAGTCGCTCGTACGTGTCACACGCAATGATGTTGCTAACGAGGCCGGATGTGCATCACAAATTCTGTGGCCCCAACGACATCTCATTAGCGATGTCATTGCGTGTAAAGCCCCCTTTAGGCCTCTTTCACACGTCAGTGAGAAACACACACATTTTTCACTGACATGATAAAGGTGCATATGTCCCTCTGTGTGTCGTGGTCTCTGTGTGCTATCTGTGATAATACACGGAGATCAATAATGTAAATGGACATGGCACTTCTGATGGAGAATGGGTGCTCTTGTAGGATTCAACTCCGTAGAATAATTTTAATGAAGCCAAACACACCATAGTGATGCAAAGTGATGATTTTTATTAACAACAGCCAACAGTTCAGTCATCAGACGTTTCGATCACAATTTTGACCTTCATCAATAGGAACTGGTATAGAAGTATATACAAAAAAAAACTAAGAAAATTAAAATATACAGAAATGTCCAATCTCAATGTAAAAATTGTCAAAATGTGTCACCCAGGGCTATGGGGTACTCGGTCCCAGGCCATATATTTACGGGGATGCTGTTTCACGGGTAATTGCTGGACGGTGCTCAGTTACATGACCCTTGGGACGCTTTTAAAGGGAAGTATTTACAGGTGAGATTAAAGTCATTGGTGTGATGCCACCTACGGGTTGCGGTTAAGATGGTGGAACCGTCACTACTGAGTTGGTTATCCCTAGGGCTGGTGGTAATGGCAGCTGTGGTGGTAGGCCCTCCGCAGGCACAGCTGAGCCCCGGGAGATGTATGGTGGGGACTTTCGCTGAAGAAGGGAGGCCACACCATGGGTTGTATGTTAACAGTCTTTACTCACAGTTGGAACCTTGGACGGCTGGTTCAGTTCCAGTGCCAGTTTGATGACTTGGTTGCTCTGTCCCTGGCCACCTCAGTGTGGTTGGGTCCTCGTAGCTTGGAGCTGGTTTGGGGCCCGACTGTCCTTTTGGCAGTCTCCTCGTCCGTACAGCGGGCAGTGTGGACGCTGTAGGGCCGTAACCGTGTCCTGAACCCTGATCCTTCCATTACTGCTGATGCCCTCGGATCTGTGGGTCAGTGAGGTCCGTGAAGGTCCCCTCACTGTGCAGGTAATTGCCAGGATGTGTGAAGCTGACACCTGACCTAGGGCCCTGTGCCCCGTTTGTGCTCTGGTCCCAGTGGTACTCGGGTGTACCTACCCTGGCAACCACTCTCCTGTGCCCCCGAGTCACCGTTACACGATCCAGCTCTAGGCACGTCTCTCTGCTTGACTCTCTACTCTTGACTGCTCACTATCCCCTCCCACCAGGCTGTCTAGTCCCCTGGAATGGCTCCACCCTCTAGGTGGCAATCCCCTTTGGTATCTGACTAGCCAATTACCCCTGATGTGGAGTGGGAACTGGGATTTTGGTTTGTGCAGATGTCACTGGCACTGGTGTTCCAGGTCTCTTGGGTAGGCCCTGCATCCTGGTGAGGATGTAGTACCTAGTAGTGTCCTGAGTGGTTTAGGGGTCCTACAGAAACCCAATGGTATGCACATGTGATTACCTTAGGAAGAAAAATAGAGGATAAATGAAAAATGGAGGATGAATGAAAAAGGACTGTATCAAGCTTACCTAGCTGTGTATGTATGAATGTGGAAAATTGAGACCAAATGAAACTGAGGATGGAAAAGTGAAAAGAAGATTGAAGAGTTAAAGAAAAAAGTGTGATGATTGCAGGAAGTCTGGCTGGGACATAATTTTACTGCCCGCGGTTGTTAAGGGGTTAAACTTGATGAAGCTGCTATTGTGAAATCCCAGTCCCCAGTCTTTTTGCATAAAAATCCTTTTCCTGCTGTGAAATCCCAGGTCAGAATCACCTATAGTCTTTTTGCATGAAAATCCTTTTCCCACCTGATCTTAAAATGACTATTGATTCATAGAGATCAAGTAATGTGCATTTTAACTAAACTGTTAAAAATGAATATACAGATACTTTGAAATGCAAATTATTCACTTTAAGTACACCAGTATCATTAGATACAAAAGACATGTTTACTAATGCATGCAACTTTGCATGATAAAATCTGGTGAATCAAACACTTTAATATCTTCTACCCCCAATATTACATGTCTTGCAAATTAGTAGGGAGCTTGAGACCCCCATGTTCAGTCACTGAACTGCTCTAAAGCATGCTGCTCAGCAAGCAGAAGTAATGCCGGCGTCACACGGTACGATATATCGGGCGATATGTCGGTGGGGTCACGTCGTAAGTGACGCACATCCGACATCATTTGATATATGGTAGTGTGTGACAGCTACGAGCGACGGTGAACGAGCAAAAATACTCACCTTATTGTTGCTTGTTGACAAGTCGCTCATTTTCAAAAAGTCGTTTCTTCTTCTGTGCGCCGGTTGTTCATCGTTTCCGGGGCTGTACACATTGCTCTGTGTGAGACCCCAGGAACGATGAGCACAGCTTACCTGCGTCCCGCTGGCAATGCGGAAGGAAGAAGGTGGGCGGGATGTTTTCGTCCTGCTCATCTCCGCCCCTCCGCTTCTATTGGCCGGCCGCTGTTTGACGTCGCTATGACGCCGAACGTTTCACCCCCTTCAGGAAGAGGATGTTCGCAGCCCACAGCGAGGTCGTCCAGGAGGTAAGTGCGTGTGACAGGGGGTTAATGACTTTGTGCGCCACGGGCAACTAATTGCCCGTGACACACAAACGACGGGGGCGGGCACAATCGCTCGTGCGATCGCACGATATATCGTCCCGTGTGACGATATATCGTCCCGTGTGACGCCGGCATTAGAAGCAGCCTCTACATGACTACATGCACAGCGTGGTGAATGGGCTCATAGACTTTTCATTGAACCTGTACACCATGCTGTGCACAAGCTCATACAGGAGCACAGTGTTTCTGCCTTCAGTGTGCTTCATAATAGTTTTTTGAGCAATTATCAACCAAACCTCCCATCATTGTTTAGAATATATAATTGTGACAGAACATATTAAAAGGAAAATTATAGGTATGTGTTAAGATTTTTTTACTACGTATTTCCTTGCATTTTTAAGAGCTAAAGCAGCAGCTGCGGGCTGATATCAGGCTGGGAAGGGACCAACATCCATGGCCCTCCCCTTCCAGACAATATTAGCCCCCAGCTGTCTGCTTTACCTTGGTTGTTTAGCAATAATCGAGGGGACCCTACATCTTAAATGAATTAATAATTGATAAAAATGATGTGGGATCTCCCCTATTTTTTATAACCAGCCAAGGTAAAGTGGACAGCTGGGAGCTGATATTACCAGGCTAGGAAATGCCATGATTCTTTGGCCATTCCTAGACAAAATATAGCATTCCTCAGCCACCCCAGAAGTGGCATATCCATCAGATGTGCCAAATCTGGAGCTTTGCTGGGCTGTTCCTGAATACCCTGGTGTTGTAATAATAGTGGTGATTCTTTTGGGGTTGATGTCTCTAGGGTTCATTTGAATGCTGACAGCTGACATCAATCCCAGGGGTTATTAATGGAGAATTGAAAAACAGCCACCCCCATTACTAACCAGGCAAGTATACAGTTATAAAAAACACAGACACAGCAAAAAATATTTTATTTTAAAAAACACTTCCCAACTCCCTTGTTCACCAATTTATTTAATAAATGTTAAAAAAATGAAGATCAAACGTAATCCATAGAATCAAATGTAGTCCAATAATGGGAACCTGAAAGAGATAAAAAGAGAGGCTAAAAAAATAAAAACAAGTTACAGTCCCTCATTTATCACTTTATTAGCTCCCCTCCAAAAAAACGCTGGTCCAATGTAATCCATAGCAAATAGTGATCCCATGACAAATCACTAATAAAAGTTATGGAACCAAGTTCTAAAGGGTGCTATACATGCTGCGACATCGCTAGCGTTTACAAGCGATGTTGTGAGCGATAGCACCCACCCCCATCGCTCGTGCAACATTTGGGGATCGCTGCCGTAGCGAACATTATCGCTACGGCAGCGTCTCACGCACATACCTTATCAGCGACATCGCTGTGACCACCGAACAATCCCTCCTTCAAGGGGGAGGTGCGTTTGGTGTCATAGCGACGTCACTGCGGCGTCACTAAGTGGCCGCCCAACAGCAGAGGAGGGGCGGAGATGAGCGGCCGGAACATGCCGCCCATTGCCGGTTGACGCAGGTAAGGAGATGTTCGTCGTTCCTGCGGCGTCACACATAGCGATGTGTGCTGCCGCAGGAATGACAAACAACATCCTACCTGCAGCAGCAACGATATTAAGGAAATGAACGACATGTAAATGAGCAACGATTTTTCACGTTTTTGCGCTCGTTGATTGTTGCTCATGGGTGTTACACGCTGCGATGTTGCTAACGGCGCCGGATGTGTGTCACTAACGACGTGACCCCGACGATATATTGTCAGCAATGTCGCAGCGTGTAAAGCACCCTTAAGGCTTCATATGTCACTCCAGGTCAGTGTTAGCCTCGGATTTTCCCACGGGTGCTGACGTTAATAACCTTACATGACCTCACTACTGGTGGGAAAATCCGGGTCTGCCGCTGCCCTCCACTCTACTCTCTGATGCCCCACAGTGAGAGCAGTGATGATGTCAATAACCTTCCATGATTACCTCACTGCTCTCGCAGAAACTCGTGAAGGGCATCCGGGGTAGAGTTGAGCGATGTTCGAGGTTCGAGGATCGCCAATTTCATCTTCGAGTGATTTTGGGAGGTGTTCGAGCTCAAGCTCGAACTCGAGCTTTTTGCTAAAAGCTTGACAGTTCAAGTTAGGTTCGAGAACGGTTCGAGCACCAAAAACGTGGCTTTTCACAGTAAGGCTATGTGCACAAGTTGCTATCTGCATGCGTCCTGCGTCCCCAGCACAATCCCTCTCTCTTTCCTACTCACCGATCATGGGCGCCTCGCTGCACGTCTGTAACAGATCTGAGGTGTCTTTTCCTCTTTAGAAAATGTCTGCCGCTTCATTAGTCAATCAGTTATTCCATGCTTTCCCCACCCACCGGCGCCCATGATTGGTTGCAGTCAGACACGTCCCCAAGCTGAGTGACAGCTGTCTCTCTTCAACCAATCACAGCCGCCGGTGGGCGGGTCTATATCGTGCAGTAAAAAAAATAAATAAATAATAAAAAAAAAAAATGCGGTTCCCCCCATATTTGATATCAGCCAGGATAAAGCCACATGGCTGGAGGCTAGTATTGTCAGGATGGAGAGCACCACGTTATCGGGAGCCCACCACCCTAACAATATCAGCAGGCAGCCGCCCAGAATTGCCGCATCTATTAGATGCGACATTCCCGGGACTCCACGCAGCTCATCCCGAATTGCCCTGGTGCGGTGGCAATTGGGGTAATAATAAGTTTAATCATGCCAGACATCTCCCCGAGACTTCTTCTATGATTAAACTAAAAGTGAAAGTAAAGAAGCACACACAGCGAACAATCCTTTATTTGGAATAAAAGACAAAAAAACACCTCATTTACCTCTTTATTAATCCCCAAATACCCCTCCAGGTCCAACGTAATACACACGACACTGTCGGCTCACCTACATGAAGCTGCAGCAGCGTAGAACATGATCACGCTGTATCAGCTCCAAGTAGCAATGAAGTGACTAGTGGATAGAGCGCTCGTCTAAGAAGCATAACTTCAGGAGTTCTGGTCCCGATCCCGTTAAAGAATTTAATTTTTTTTTTTTTAATTGTTAATTTTAAATTATAATTATATATTTATAATTATAATTTAATTTAATTATGCTCTAAGGGGAGGAGCCGGAGATCAGCTATGAGCCGCGGGACACACCTCTAAAATCGGAGCAGTTCACGGAATGAGGCTGCATTGCTCTCTCCTCTCGTCTCTCTCCTCTCTCTTCTCTCTCTCTCTCTCTCTCTCTCGCTTTCTCTCTCTCTCTTTCTTCTCTCTCTTTCTCTCTCTCTCTTTCTCTCTCTGTCTCCCAAGGAGAGGGAAGAAAGTGTTTCAGGGAGGGCTAAGAAAGCATACTACAGGCAAGGAGAGGGAAAAAAGCGTTTCAGGGAGAGCAGAGAAAATATACTATACACAAGGAGAGGCAAGAAGGTTTTTCAGGGAGGGCAGAGAAAACATACTATGGACAAGGAGAGGGGAGAAAGTGTTTCAGGGAGGGCTAAGAAAGCATACTACAGACAAGGAGACGGAAAAAAGAGTAAATATAATATACACAAGGAGAGGTAAGAAAGTGTTTCAGGGAGGGCAGAGAAAACCTACTATGGACAAGGAGAGGGAAAAAAGTGTTTCAGAGAGGGCAGAGAAAACATACTATAGACAAGGAGAGGGGAGAAAGGGTTTCAGGGAGGGCAGAGAAAACATACTATGGACAAGGAAAGGGAAGAAAGTGTTTCAGGAAGGGCTGAGAAAGCATACTACAGACAAGGAGAGAGAAGAAAGTGTTTCAGGGAGGGTAGAGAAAACATACTATGGACAAGGAGAGGAAAGAAAGTGTTTCAGAGAGGGCAGATAAAACATACTATATTATAATATAATTATTATTTATTTATAATTTAATTTAATTATGCACTGAGGGGAGGAGCCAGACATCATCTGTGAGTCGCGGGACACACCTCTAAAATCGGAGCAGTTCACGGAATGAGGCTGCATTGCTCTCTCCTTTCTCTCTTCTCTCTCTCTCTCTTTCTCTCTCTCTCCTCTCTCTCCTCTCTCTTCTTTATCTTCTCTTCTATTCTCTCCTCTCTTCTCTCTCTCTCTTTTCTCTCTTTCCTCTCTCCTCTCTTTCTTCTGTCTCTCTCTCTCTCAGACCTGGCGATGATCAGCTGATGCGGTCACCTAACGGAATCAGCTGACACTATAAGTCGAGCGGTGAGGACAGCTTTTTACCGCCCAGCCAGCTAAACTATCACTGATGCTGTCGGACAGGAGTCTGCACTGAAGTGTGCAGTTTGGATTTTTTGCACTGATGCATAAGCTGATTGTATAAAAGCTGTTTATACTATTAGCTGCTGTGTCATGTGATTCAGGCCCTTGAACCTGACACATCATCTGATCACTTTGCCTTCCAGCAAACCGATCAGATGATATTGGATCCGGATTGGACAGCACAGGACCCTTGACCCAGGATTACTGAGGAGGGGGGTTTATGTCAATAAAGATGGAGTCACTAATTGTGTTGTGTTTTATTTCTAATAAAAATATTTTTCTGTGTGTTGTGTTTTTTTTTATCTGTACTAGAAATTCATGGTAGCCATGTCTAATATTGGTGTGACACCATGAATTTCAGGTTTAGGGCCAGTTGATAATATACAGCTAGCCCTAATCCCATTATTACCAGTGAGCCACCCATCACCAGGGCAGCTGGAAGAGTTGGATACAGCGTCAGAAGATGTCTGTCTGTCTGTATGGAGGAGAGCAGACAGCAGCTGCAGAGCTACAAGGCTCAGCATGCTCCATTCACTAGTGTATGCAGGAGAGCAAACAGCAGCTGCAGAACTACAAGGCTCAGCATACTCCATCCAGGACTGTATGCAGGAGTTTTTTGCCCACCAAAAAAAAGACGTGGGCTTCGCCATATTTTTGTATGCTAGCCAGGTACCGCAGGCAGGTACGGCTGCCCCAACCATCAGCTGCCTATTTGTACCCGGCTGGGAACTAAAAATATAGGGAAGCCCTTTTTTTAATTATTTCATGAATTTCATTAAATAATTTTTTTTAAAAAAACGAAGCGCCATCATCTGGCACTGTATCCAACTCTTCCAGCTGCCCTAATGCCGGTTGGCTTGCTGGGTAATTATTTGTTAATACTAGCTTTATTTTACTAACTAGTTTAATGTCAAAGATTCTTAATGTCAGGTAAGTTTACCCGGCCATTAAGAATCTCCAATAAAGGGTTAAAAAAAAAACACACCACACAGAGAAAAAATACTTTAATAGAAATAAACACACAGACACATTAGAGACTCCATGTTTATTACTCCCTCTCATCCCTCCACGATTCATGGTCTTCTGTCTTCTTTCTCCTTCAACTCATGCAGCTGTGCTACATCAGACAGCACTGCATGGGGGAAGACGCTGCTTCCCGTGTAGTCTATATCACTCAGTGAGTGAGCAGCAGCTGCGTGCTGTAAGCGGTGACGTCACCGCTAACAGGTGCGTTGCTATAGCAACGGTGATCTCCATTATTGACCGGCTGTGGCAGGGGAATCAGAACGGGGAGCCCACCATGTGCCAGAGCATCTCGCCGGTACACGGGGATGCACAAACGAGCACGGCATACTGGAGAGATGCACTGACAGGACCTAGCAATGACGTCTAGCCACGTGACCAGTCTGTAGCCAATGAGATAATAGACATGTGACTGGTCACATGCTTTTTTGACATCATGGAAGGTCCTATCCTCAGTGCTGGTTACCGGGAGGACGCAGCGATTATCAGAAGGAAAAGCGGCGGGAGACAGAGTGCAGGACGCATCGCGGAGACAGGTAAGTGTTATGGCAATGTTTATTAACTGTATGTGTACATTTATAATGTGTTTTTATGTATTTGTGTTTGCCTGCCATTGGTTTCAATGGGGCTCAAGAGGTTCGTCGAGCCGTTCGCCGAACCGAACTCAAACGCGGCCTCCGTTCGACGAACCCAACCGAACTCGAGCCTCTAGAGGCTCACTCATCTCTAATCCCGGGACCTGCAATGTCTCATGAGTAATAACATCAGTGAATTACTGAAATCACCACTCATGAACCAGGTTCTATTGGATCCACTAAAGAATTGCTGGAGATCAAGGGATTACAATTCGCTATGGATTACGTTGGACTTGCAGGTCTTTTTTCGGGAGCTAATAAAGTGGTGAATAAGGGACTGTTTTCTTTATATTTGTTTAACCTCTCTGTTTTTTTGTGTTTCAGGTTCCCATCATTGGGCTATATGTGATTCCGTGAATTATGTCTGATCTTCATGTTTTAGTTGTGTTTGTTTTTTAAATAAATTGATGGATGAGGGAGTTGGGGATTTTTTTTAATAAAATATTTTTTTCTGTGTCTGTGATTTTTTAACTTTACACTTATGGGTTTAATAATGTGGTGTCTGATAGATGCCTCTCCATTACTAACCCCTGGGCTTGATGCTAGCTGACATGAGAAAGCTGACATCAATCCCAAAAGTATCTCGATTACCACCGCACGAGGGCAATTGGAAAGAGCCAGGTAAAGTGCCAGAAATGGTGCACACAATGGATACGCCACTTCTGGGGCAGCTACAGGATGCTGTTGTTAGGCTCCACTCAGCCAAATGTACTGACAAGTCCTCTGAGATCCATGCCTGGTTCATTTTTAGAAATGTCAGCTTGCCCATGTTGGCTGTGGGTAGACTTATGCGCATATCCATGATCACACCCCCTGCTGTGCTAAATGTGATGCCCTGGCCTATCAGGTCGTCACAGGGTATTGTGCAATCTGCCCTTCTGCATGATAGCCACCTCCTCCTTGGTTACGGGTCCCTGACCTTTGGTGTTGCTAAGAACAAGCTAATTAAAACCCTAGGAACACTCTGCACCACACCCACCAGACACACCAGTGGACAGCCTGAAGGGAATAGGGCTGGCCACTAGGGGGGATGGTAAGGGGAGGTCAGGAATGTCAGAAGTGGAGTAGTTGAGTGGTTACTCTCAAGTGGAGAGGGCAGGAGCTGGGCTCCTCATTTACTAGGTGGCAGACGTTGGTTTGGGCCTGGTAGGAGCTGGACCCCGGTCGCAAGGTATCGTGACAAGAGGCACAGACTGTCGAGGAGAAAAGCCGGTGGCCTTGTGTCATCACTGGGCAGGGTCCAGGGCATGACGGGGTACATGGACCCTAGGCCAAGAAGTTGCTTCAGGCGTCCTGGTAATTCACCCGACGAGGACGGAGCCTTCAAGATCCGTTCTCCACCCGCTCCAAAATCGGGATACTAGTGCAACGAGGGGGATAGGACTTTCCCACTGCCTAGTCCAGAAAATCCCAAGCGTTAACCCTAAGAGCAAGCTTACTCCGTTATCAATACATGTGAGCGGGACCCGCTTTAGTTTCAAGCTAAGAGGGACCAATTGTAGGAAAAGGTGCCAAGGTCAAGGTCACAGGCTAACAAGCAACACCAACGGGCATGGGATTCAGGCGTGCTCCTTCCCTGCTGCAGTGACATCAAGAACTTTGGTTTATCACGGTTGTCAGCGTCAGCGTTATTGGACTGAGTGAGTATGCAATTAACCCTTACCAGCCCGACGGCACTTCCCCTACACCATCACCAAGTCGCGGGGCATCCCCCCTACCCATGAAGGTGTTAAACACCTGCCTGCCCACACCATTGCCACCGGGTACTCCCAGCCGCAGCGGTGGTACTTCACCCTTATGACACACAACGGGTGGCGTCACAAGCTTTCCACACCATCCCCTGTACATAGCCCTCCTTCAATTCGAGTGGCCGCTCGACCCCCAGGTTCGGAGACCCCTCTAGCCACCACGGATCCGGATCCAAGCAGCCCAGCTGCTGACGCGGGGGCGGCACACAAAATCCATGTTCTAATAGAGCGCTAGCAATGGGAAAGGCCAGCACCTACAAGGTGCAATAGGCTACCCCAGTCCATGTGTTTAATTTGGAGAACCAGAAGTGAAAAGGGACAGACCCGTCACTCAGAAAATGGAAGCATGTGAACACATATTCTTCCACTATGTTGCTGAAACGCTGCCTCCTGTTACTACCGAGCAGATTAGATGGTGGTTTCTGGATGTTATGGCGTGCTGAGAATTTTTTTCCACATTTCAGCCAGTCTAACACTACCCTTCAAGTTAGTGTTGGTGACCCAGCTGCATACGTGACTTAATTCTCCTCTGCCTTGTATTTCCACTGAGCCCTCACTGTCAAGTGGGAATGCCAGCAGTGATTCATCTACCAGCATGCATTTTTATTTGCACATTTTCCCATCACACTCCAGTGATGGAAGTAAGGACTGAATATTTTCCTTGTAGCAGGGATGATCTAGTACGATGGTAACCCATTACTCAAGCACTGGAAAAAATTCAGCAACTCGGCGGTCATTGCAAAGGCATGGCAATATGTATTGGCTTTTATGTGCCAGGCTGCCCAGAGGCAATGAGAAGCTGTCCTTGGTGGAAGTTGTCTCATCTGTGTCCTCCATATCCCCCTGACGATGCTCCAGTGATGCCAGTGAGCTGCCTTGGGTGCCACTCTGCTGTGAACACAGTTATTCCACATCCTCAATCTCCACAACTGTCCCCTGGCTGGACAGTTATGTACCTGGCCACTCTTGGTACAGGATCCCACCCTCCGAGCCATGTGTGGACAACAGCCCAGATAATAGTGCTCCTCTTCCTCCTGTGCCACCAACCAATTCTATCATCCCATGAATTGTTATTTCAAGGAAGCATAGAAGTGGAAATAGTAATTCTGATGATGGTTAGCTATATTGGTGGAGTATTGAAAGCAGCGCAACATGGCTCACAGGTCCCTCATGGAGACCCACTCATTCATGGTGAAGTGGTGGGGCTGTTCCGCAGAGCAACTCACCCACGAGTGCTGCAGCTGAAACTCCAAAATTGCCTACTGTTGCTCACACAGTCTTTCTAGCACATGGATGGAGTTCTACCTTGTGGATACATCACATGACGTGGTGAGCAGGAAGGCAGAAGTGATGCTGTAGCGTAGACAAGCGAGCAGCAGCAGGGTGAGAATGCAGAAAGTGCACACAGATGGCCTGCCCTTGATGCAGCAGCTCTGACATCTCTGAGTATGTTTTAAGGAAGATCTGCACCATAAAATTTAGCACAGGTGTGTCGCCCTGGGCAAGCCAGGGGACACAGGTCACACACCACCACACCCCACACTCCAGGTAGGCACATCACAGCTAACCTACAAATCCTTGTTGCCTTCCTCCAGGAGTCTGATGATGCACACCAGGGGGTGGGCCAGGCGGTTGGCTCCGCCCACCGAGGAGCTCACAACTCTGGAGGCAGGAAGAAACCAGGCAGTCTAGTGAGGGAGGAGGAAGTGGAAGGAGTCAGCTCAGGGACGAGCTTGAGTAAAAAACAGAGTTCAGTTAGAGGTGGAAAGAAAGTGAAAGTGAAAGAGAAGTGGAAAAAGGAAGAAAGCAAGTGAAGTGACAGAAGAGAAAGACAGCCTGAAGGGTCCAGCTTTGTGGAGGGCCAGAACAGCAAGGTCAGCGACGGCCGTGACTGTCTGGAGGGGGACCATTTGGAAGTTCCTGGAAGGACCCCGTTGGCTGTGTGCCCGGTGGTCTGGAGCAGTGTCCCGAAGGACAGTCAGCACCAGGGCAGGGGCCTCTCGGACCCCGGCAAGGCTAGGAGTCGCCAGATTTGCCAAATCCGTCAGTGACGGGGACGCAGATCCCCCAACAACCAAGTCCCGAGTGAAGGCAACAGCCCAACCTGAAGCAGAGAGACACCGCCACCGCCACGGCACCAGTTTCTCAGGGCCAGCGCCTGCGGGCAAAGTGTAGAGCTCCTCCGGCCCAGATTGCAGCCGGGGAGCGGGTAACCGGAGGGAATCCACCGCTACCACAAGTCAAACAAAGGTGCAAGGAAGAGGGACATCACCGTCACCTACCGGAAGTGCAGGTGCAGCCGTCTGTGGGACCGTCCTACCAGCCGTTTGGTTTACCGTACAAACTGTGTCCGTGTGTCAGGCTGAGTGAGTACCACAGTGCCGCAAGGCACAGCGCTGCCCCCGCGTCCCTGCGCCCACCAAGCCCTGCACCACACATCTCCATCACCGGGCCCCGGGATCACCAACCCCTACCCACGGAGGGGCAACAAAACACCTGGCTGCTCCGCATTACCATCCCCGGGAGCCCCCGTACAGAGCAGCGGTGGTGCAATCACCACAACCGTGGGTGGCGTCACGAACTTTAACAATCCCCACACCCAACCACAAACACCCCCTTTCACTCACGGGCGAGGAGTGTCGCTCGAGAAACCCCGGGATCCGGCCCACAGCTCGAGCCACCAGGAGCAGCTGCCGGACCCGAGCAGAAGGGGTGAGCGCGGTGTGCTGACACCCTCCTCCCCGCCCGCGACAACTTGGCGTCACGAACAGGATCTTACCGCTCTGCCGTCTGGTAGAGGTGCGCCTTGTTACCGCCGGAGGTATCCGGCAGAAAAATTTCAGAAGCCGCCATCTTTGGCGCGAAAAGTTCCCGCTCGAGCGTCTTCTCGAGCAGTAGAGGCGCGAAGGCCAAAACCCCGCCCCGAGAGAGGAGGGGCCGGAAAGAGCTAAGGGGGACGGAAACAAGATGTCTGCGCCCGACGGAGCCGCTGGAGGAGCGGTGGTCGCAGCCGCAGCGGCACCCGCGGATGGGAATGGGCCTGCCCAGGTCCCGGCCGTACCGGCGGGAGGTGCCGCGGCCCCCGCGCTTGCTCAGGTCATGCCGTTTTCCTTGCCCTATGCGCCTGGAGCTGCCTGGCTACCGCGGTATGACGGGAAACCGGATGCCCTACAGGCCTTCCGGAAAAAGCTTAACCCGTTGCTAGAGCTGTACCCCCTGACTGATAAGCAACGTGCAGCGATAGTGCTAGGCCAGTTAACCGGTGCGGCGGAGCAGGAACCGGAGACCTGGGCCGAGGGGGACCGGCTCTCTGTAGCCACCATCTTCGAGAAGCTACAGACTGCCTTCGAGACCCGGACTGAAGCTGAGCTGAGGATGCAGTTTTACCAGTGCCAGCAACGAGCTGGGGATAGCATTCGGGACTATGCTCTACGTCTGCAGACCGCCCTCCGCACGCTGAAGCGGGTGAACTCTATTAATGAGGCGGATAGCAACAAGATGTTAGTGGAGCAATTTGCGCAGGGGATGAGGTCCCCTGAGGATCGTAAACAACTCCGGCTGTGGGCCCTGGAACACCCTGATGTGGACTTTGCTGTGTTAAAGGAGTGGGCTATCAAGGCACTACAGCCCCCAGCTGCTGAAGTTCTGGAACCCGTCCCGTGGCCCGTCGAGACAGCTCCCGTTGTGGCGGCCTCAGCCAAACCCACCTCCTTAATACCTGCAGCCCCGAGCAGCACAGTGGAAGAACTGGCAGCCCAGGTCCGTCGCATGGACGGAGACCTTGCCAAGATCCTTGCTGCGCTACAACCTCTGACCAGATCTCAGCCTCCAGCGCAGATACAGCTTGCTGACAGTCCCGAAGATGTTCCCTGGATGCAGCGGAGAAGCGCTAACAACCCGCGGAGCAGGCCCCCAATCTGCTACAACTGCCGTAAGCCGGGCCATTATTACCGACAGTGCCCGTAAAACGAGCAACCCCTGGGGCCCCGGGCCAATCCTCAGGAGTAGAACACCGTGGCCCCCCGGACTGGCGAGACCGATATGTCGGGGCCCGCCCTATCATCCCCGTGGCTGTGGATGGCATACCAGTGATGGCTCTCTTGGACACTGGATCACAGGTAACTACCATACCGTACACGTTGTATCAGCAGTATTGGGCCACAGACGAGCTGGCGCCTCCAGACAATAGTATAAATTTGATTGCCGCTAATGGACTCCCATTGACCCAGGTGGGGTATAAACAAGTGGCTATGACAGTGGGGCAAGCTGAACTGCAACACCAGGGTACGATTGTGATCATGAATGAACCCAGTGATCATAACCCGAAAATAGTGCTGGGAACCAATGTGATGGAACACTGCATGGTTGATGTGTTGAACCTATTGCAACATCTAGCCGCCACAGCAGCAGGGAGCCGGCAGAGGGCTGTGCAGCGTGAGATCCGCGCCCTAATGTACCGCCAGCATGTAAGCTCAACCGGAGTAGGGCCGTGGGTGCCCGTAGCAGCAGTCCCCGTTGGGACCACCAGTCAGCATGTTTACAAGTTGTTGTTTGAAAAGTTTAAAAAGTTTGAAAGAATGATAAGAAAATGATGATACCGTGAAAGTCACCTGATTTGCTATGTGATTGAACCGGCAGGAGCCGGCACCGTTGTCCCCGTGGGGACCGTTAAAGTTTATTGCATGGGAACTATCCATGGACAAGCCCGTGAACTTGCAGGGCACCACAAACGTTAAGTGGCTTGTAAATATGTTGGTTACCGTTACCGTTTCCGCTATGCCGCCTCTGGAGAGGCAGGTTGGAGGGAGGGCCCTGAGCAGAGCAGGCTAGGGCCCAGCCACCAAAGGAACCGGTGGCTACCCTCTGGAGGGGAAGGACAGATCCCGCTCGGGTAACTTGTGCTGGACTGTGGGTCAAGGGGTGCTGCCTGGGTTTTAGGGGCAGCATCAGGGCTAGGTTGCTTGGGTGGGAGAGAGCGGAAACCGTGACCGTATACCGTTGCAACGTTTAAGTAAATGTGCCTCCCGTCTTGGGAAGAGTTTTGATTAAAAATGTAAATATGTTGATTTTTCAAATGTTATCTTTTACAGAAAAATAAAACCGGTGTAGGACGGCAGCCCGCGGACGGTCTGCATTTTGCTAAGGGGGAATGTGTCGCCCTGGGCAAGCCAGGGGACACAGGTCACACACCACCACACCCCACACTCCAGGTAGGCACATCACAGCTAACCTACAAATCCTTGTTGCCTTCCTCCAGGAGTCTGATGATGCACACCAGGGGGTGGGCCAGGCGGTTGGCTCCGCCCACCGAGGAGCTCACAACTCTGGAGGCAGGAAGAAACCAGGCAGTCTAGTGAGGGAGGAGGAAGTGGAAGGAGTCAGCTCAGGGACGAGCTTGAGTAAAAAACAGAGTTCAGTTAGAGGAGGAAAGAAAGTGAAAGTGAAAGTAGAGAAGTGGAAAAAGGAGGAAAGCAAGTGAAGTGACAGAAGAGAAAGACAGCCTGAAGGGTCCAGCTTTGTGGAGGGCCAGAACAGCAAGGTCAGCGACGGCGGTGACTGTCTGGAGGGGGACCGTTTGGAAGTTCCTGGAAGGACCCCGTTGGCTGTGTGCCCGGTGGTCTGGAGCAGTGTTCCGAAGGACAGTCAGCACCAGGGCAGGGGCCTCTCGGACCCCGGCAAGGCTAGGAGTCGCCAGATTTGCCAAATCCGTCAGTGACGGGGACGCAGATCCCCCAACAACCAAGTCCCGAGTGAAGGCAACAGCCCAACCTGAAGCAGAGAGACACCGCCACTGCCACGGCACCAGTTTCTCAGGGCCAGCGCCTGCGGGCAAAGTGTAGAGCTCCTCCGGCCCAGATTGCAGCCGGGGAGCGGGTAACCGGAGGGAATCCACCGCTACCACAAGTCAAACAAAGGTGCAAGGAAGAGGAACATCACCGTCACCTACCGGGAGTGCAGGTGCAGCCGTCTGTGGGACCGTCCTACCAGCCGTTTGGTTTACCGTACAAACTGTGTCCGTGTGTCAGGCTGAGTGAGTACCACAGTGCCGCAAGGCACAGCGCTGCCCCCGCGTCCCTGCGCCCACCAAGCCCTGCACCACACATCTCCATCACCTGGCCCCGGGATCACCAACCCCTACCCACGGAGGGGCAACACAACACCTGGCTGCTCCGCATCACCATCCCTGGGAGCCCCCGTACAGAGCAGCGGTGGTGCAATCACCACAACCGTGGGTGGCGTCACGAACGATAACAATCCCCACACCCAACCACAAACACCCCCTTTCACTCACGGGCGAGGAGTGTCGCTCGAGAAACCCCGGGATCCGGCCCACAGCTCGAGCCACCAGGAGCAGCTGCCGGACCCGAGCAGAAGGGGTGAGCGCGGTGTGCTGACACCCTCCTCCCCGCCCGCGACACAGGCACCAGGCAAAGCATGTGTGACAAACTTTGTAATAATGTTATAATTTAGCCCCTTAGTGACCATCAAAATGCCTTTTTATAGACCTGAGATATAAAAGTATAGCATCCCTAGCACAGACCATGGCCATTTAATTCTTTAGATGCTGCTGCCAAAAGTGGCTATGGCATCTAGATGGTTAACAACAGCGTGAGCAAATGTAGGGTGCACCAAACAAAAAAAATTGAAAAAACCCACCCACAGTCCCCTATAAGTATTCTGTTTATGGCTGGCAGCAAGTGGGCGGAGATCTGAACTGCCCAATTAGTGACTTTCATTGTGGTTCTGGTCAAGTCCGAGTCCCAAACTGAACTTTATCTAACGTCCGGCTGAACATCTCTATTTCTGTTCTTAATTTTGTATTATATAGTATTTACAATTTGCGCTGTATATACTCTTTGATTAAGATGAAATATTAACATGTCCACGTTAAAAAATAATAATAATAAAAAAAACTAATAAAAATTGTGAAAAAGTATTACATTTAACAAGTTCTTATATAAAGGCAGGAGGCACTAGAAAACAAATATCATCCAAAGTATTGCTGGCTGACTTGTTTTAAACCTGGCAAATAATTCTTAGAAAAGAAAACTTTTAAGAACTCGTATTATATAGTGCTTTGTTGTGTTATTTTGTAGTAGGAATTTCAAATGTATTTTAGTAAGAGAACAATATATCAAAAGCCGCCATTTTTATATTACATTTCATAGGTTATAGTTAAAAAATATGATATATTTCTGCAGAATATTGTCTGAATTCCAATATATCCCAATATAATCTGTCTATAAAGCATAGGTAACCCTTGCTCCTCATCTATGATTCACTAGTGCTAGCCATCCATGACTAGTTCTAAAGTGATTACAGAAGCAATTTATCAGAAGGTTTGTGTACAATCTGAACAAGACAATAATTCATTTCATATTGGCTTGCTCTCTAGAGTACATAATGTTGAACTATACAGAGAAAGAAATATACAGCTCTGAAAATTCAGAGTTTGACAATATAAGCTAAAAGAAAATAATCCAATTTAAACAAAGCATATGTCATATAAGGAAGGCATTGAAAACCTTGATTCTATTATATTAGAGTATGAACCCTTTTATCTTTGGTTCTCGGCAAATAATAATCTACAAGGGAACAGGGTGTGACAAGTATGTTATTGAGCCATTGTCCGTATGTTCCCCAGAACTGTCCATACCGTGTGTAGAGTGTCCATTTGTGGTGTCAAGTGGATCTGCCATTATGCTTGCCTCAATTTTAGGTCTGTGGATGATTTATTTGAAGATTAACCTTCGTCCGGCTGAATAGTTACAATTGTAACTATTCCCTTTTTAAATTGCAATAATTTTTTTTTTAGAAAAGCAGTAGACGGCTGAAATTTCGTGACATCTCAGCAGTTTTGGTCCAGAATATATTGGCCAAATTTCAATAAAATATCTCTACCCCCTTCCGAGATAAGGGGTCGAGAAATTTTGGCAACATTATGCAGCCTGACAAAGGTTAATGTCTCCCGGTACTTACCTGCACGTAACCTTCGATCCTCACAAGATCTCCTTCTCTACTCCTCTCTCATCTCCTCTTCCCACCATCGCATCCAAGATTTCTCCCGTGCCTCCCCCATACTCTGGAATGCTCTGCCACAACACATCAGACTCTCGCCTACCTTGGCAAGCTTCAAAAGGAACCTGAAGACCCACCTCTTCTGACAAGCCTACAACCTGCCATAACCCTCAGTCTGATACAGCGCCGCACTATCAGCTTTACCCTCACCTACTGTATCCTCACCTATCCCTTGTAGACTGTGATCCCTCGCGGGCAGGGACCTCACTCCTCCTGTACCTGTTTGTGTCTTGTATTGTTTATGATTATTGTACTTGTCCCTATTATGTACACCCCTTTCACATGTAAAGCGCCATGGAATTTATGACGCTATAATAATAAATAAAAATAATAATAATGTGATTTTGCTCTTCACATGCACATGTGGCTGGAGTGGCCTGCCCATTTCAGTGTAGACCATGGAGTATGTAGCCGGACCTTTTGATGTGCAGTGCTATGTGTCAGTAGGAACTCTATAAAAAGTCCATTGGATAAGAATTGTTTTCGTGATATCACTAAGAAAAGTCTAACACTTTAAAATACATGATGAGAAAAGACTCATTACTAGTTGCAACCAGTGAGCAGGGGCTAGCCATGGAAATGGACATATTTTGGCTGTTTATGTTTGGCTATTGTTAGTGTTGACTGTGACTATGAGAACCATAAATGGGGGTATTATGTAATAATAATAATAATAATAATAATAATAATAATAATTCATTTATTATGCTTTGCTTATATAGCGCCATTGTATTCAACAGCGCATTGGAGATATTATCAGCATTGTCCCCATTGTGGCTAACAATCTAATTACAATCACAACCTATTACTAGGAAACCCATGCAAACAGCAGTAGAACATACAAATTCCTTGCATATTTTGTCCTTGGTGGGATTTTCACCATGTGAGTGACATGACAGTTGGAATAATACAAAATGAAATCAGTCCATCCATTCGAAAGCCAATAGGTGGACATGCAGGCAAAATATTGGAGTCACCAAGTCAGCTCATCAAAATGTCTATCAGTTCTGGTGTGACAAAACATGGCAGTAGAGGTGGCTCACATATGCTTTACAATAATTAAATCATAGACATCCATGCAATCATAGTGTGAAATCCATTGCAAAAGTCTGGAATGGTAACTGGAAAAAAGGTGTAGAAATCTCAACTTCAATAGCATCATAAGAAGTTTGCAAACAAAGTACGAATAGAAGACAGAAGAAGATTGGAAATGGGAGATTTGGATCAAGGAGGTGAAAGTCAATAGACTAGGCTCTGATGGGAGCAAATGAGTCTGGAAGAAACAAGGAAAAAGGGGGCTAATGGATTGAAAAATTGAAGGAACTGTTAAGTTCAGTGGAGGAAGCCTGATGATATGTTGTTTCACAGCCAAAAGAGTTGGATATTTGACCAGGATCAATGGAGATCTCAGTTCTGAGACATGTGAATATCCTACAAGACGAATTACTTCGTACACTCGAGTGGAGTTGAGCGCGGTTCGCGGTTCGCGGTTCTCAAGTTCTAAGCTCGAGTGATTTTGGGGGCTGTTCGAGATCGAACTAGAACTCGAGCTTTTTGCAAAAGCTCGATAGTTCTAGATACGTTCGAGAACGGTTCTAGCAGCAAAAAGCAGGGCTTTTTACAGCTACAGTGTGCAGGAGCCATCGCTGGCAGCCTGCCAGAAACTGGTAACCAAGATAAACATCGGGTATCCAAGCAAAGCGCTTTGGTTAGTAACCCGATGTTTATCTTAGTTACGTGCAGGAAGCCCACACTTCCCCGCTCAGCTCGCTCCGCCCCCTCCTGCCCGTGGCATGTACACATACATATACACACACACACACACACACACACACACACACATGGTCCCGCTCGGCTTACCTGCGGTGATGAAGTCCCGCCATCCCGACCTCAGCGCTGTCACTGTCCTCCATGGCCGCCGCTTATCACATCACATTCTCTCGCTTCTGACCCGAGACTGACTAGCGGTGACGTCACGGGCCTCTCGCGATGCTTGGCTGTGAAGGCGCCGGTCATTGAACTCAGTGACAGGGGCTGTCAGTGTGCTGGAGATCAGCGCAGGTAATGTACCTCGCTGACAGCAGCACTTGTCATCCCCTGCAGTGACCTGGGCTGACCCATTGATGTTAGCTCAGGTCACTGCACTGCTCTCCCAGCCAATGGGGAACATCCTGCTCTTCATTGACTGGGACAGTGTGGATCATCATGGCAACCCCTTGGATTACAGCAGACCTGGATTTGTTTTTCATTCTAATAAATTGGTTAAAGAGGGAATGTTTTGGGGAGTGTTTCTTCAAATAAAAATGTGTTTGTCGTCTATTTTTTTTATTACTGACTGGGTTGGTGATGTCGGGTATCTGATAGAAGCCTGACCTCACCAACCCCAGGGCTTGATGCCAGGTGACATTACACATCTGGTATTAACCCCATATATTACCCCGTTTGCCACCGCACCAGGGCGCGGGATGAGCTGGGGCGAAGCACCAGGATTGGCGCATCTAATGGATGCGCCACTTCTGGGGCGGCTGCGGCCTGCTATTTTTAGGCTGGGGAGAGTCCAATAACCATGGACCTCCCTAGTCTGAGAATATCAGGCCCAAGCTGTCTGCTTTACCTTGGCTGGTGATCCAATTTTGGGGGACCCCTACGTGGTTTTTTTTTTAATTATTTATTTAATTTAAAATAACAGCGTGGGGTGCCCTCAGTTTTGGATTAGCAGCTAAGGTGAGGTTGCCAGCTGTGGTCTGCAGGCTGCAGCCATCTGCTTTACCCTAGCTGGCTACAAAACTAGGGGGAACCCTACGTCATTTTTTTTTTCATTTTTTTGGCTAAATACAAAGCTAAGCACCCCTTAGTGCCACATGAAAGGCACCAAAGGGTGCTCCACTTTTTCTCCACTTTTTCTCCATTTTTTTCTCCACTTTTTCTCCACTTTTTCTCCACTTTTTCTCCACTTTTTCTTCACTTTTTCCTCCATTTTTGTCTCCACTTTTTCTCCACTTTTTCTCCACTTTTTCCTCCACTTTTTCTCCACTTTTTCTCCACTTTTTCTCCACTTTTTCTCCACTTTTTCCTCCATTTTTGTCTCCACTTTTTCTCCACTTTTTCTCCACTTTTTCCTCCACTTTTTCTCCACTTTTTCTCCACTTATTCTCCACTTTTTCCTCCATTTTTTTCTCCACTTTTTCTCCACTTTTTCTCCACTCTTTCACCACTTTTTCTCCATTTTTTTCTCCACTTTTTCTCCACTTTTTCTCCATTTTTTTCTCCACTTTTTCTCCACTTTTTCTCCACTTTTTCTCCACTTTTTCTCCATTTTTTTCTCCACTTTTTCTCCATTTTTTTCTCCACTTTTTCTCCACTTTTTCCTCCACTTTTTCTCCACTTTTTCTCCACTTATTCTCCACTTTTTCTCCATTTTATTCTCCACTTTTTCTCCATTTTATTCTCCACTTTTTCTCCACTTATTCTCCACTTTTTCTCCATTTTATTCTCCACTTTTTCTCTATTTTATTCTCCACTTTTTCTCCACTTATTCTCCACTTTTTCTCCATTATATTCTCCACTTTTTCTCCACTTTTTCTCCATTTTTTTCTCCACTTTTTCTCCACTTTTTCTCCACTTTTTCTCCACTTTTTCTCCACTTATTCTCCACTTTTTGTCCATTTTATTCTCCACTTTTTCTCCATTTTATTCTCCACTTTTTCTCCACTTATTCTCCACTTTTTCTCCATTTTATTCTCCACTTTTTCTCTATTTTATTCTCCACTTTTTCTCCACTTATTCTCCACTTTTTCTCCATTATATTCTCCACTTTTTCTCCACTTTTTCTCCATTTTTTTCTCCACTTTTTCTCCACTTTTTCTCCACTTTTTCTCCACTTTTTCTCCATTTTTTCTCCACTTTTTCTCCACTTTTTCTCCACTTTTTCTCCATTTTTTTCTCCACTTTTTCTCCACTTTTTCTCCGTTCTTTTTCTATGGTTGGTCTACCCATTAGCTCTGCCATGCATACTGTAGCATTACACCTACTGCACATGTTACTTTATGATTGACATCTCTTTCGTACAAGAGCTGTCTAAGTCTACTCTGACCCCATATTTGTCATTACTATATTGTCCTTGTACTGTATTATGACATTTGTATCATGTGTTTCATTTCTTGCTGTGTTGCAATTTTTTTGCTGCATCCCAATTGTACCTCTACATTGTTCGAGATTATGTTATTGTTCTCTCACTCTTATGTGATACTGATTATTGTCATTTTTCATGATTACATGCAGATAAGTCCAATCTGACGAAGGCTCAGGCCGAAACGTCATTTGTAACTTGTTTTGGACAAAAACATATATGCTTATGAAAAAAATTTTTTTCTTAATACGGACCAATAAAGAGTGATTTTGCATTACTATCCGTTGTGACTTACTGACTTAGTCTGGGAGATTTAGAGTGCCGAGGTTACTCACTAATTTTATCTATTATTACCTCTGAGCACCTATATACCAGTGAGCAGAGCTTCCTCTACAGTAGTTCTCCTGATTAGGCATGCCCTTACCTCATGAGCAGGGCATTGCAGCTTTGGTAGCAACCATTACGACATGGACTCTGCTGCTGTGGACCCGGGGAGAGAGAGCGCAGATTCATTGCACCCACACTCCTCACATGAAGGGTCCGCACTCCTAGAAAATGGGGGATACGTTCCCTGAGTGTCTCCCCCCCATATTCTAGACGGTCCAGAGTCGTCGTGGGACCCCTTTATTTTTTTTCTTACAATAAATTGGTGAAAGAGGAAATATTTTGGGGACTGTTTTTTCAAATAAATTTCTTTTGTCGATTTTTTTTTTTTGTTAGTACTGACAGTTTATGATGTTGAGTATCTAATAGACGCCATGACATCACAAACTGCTGGGCTTGATCTCAGGTTACTTTACAGCTAGTATCAACCCGATTTATTACCCCGTTTGCCACTGCACCAGGGCACGGGATGAGCTGGGGTGAAGCGCCAGGATTGGCGCATCTAGTGGATGCACCACGTCTGGGGTGCCTGCGGCCTGCTATTTTTAGGATGTGAAGGCCCAATAACTATGGACCTTCCCACCCTGAGAATACCAGACCACAGCTGTCCGCTTTACCTTGGCTGGTGATCCAATTTGGGGGGGACCCTACTTTTATTGTGTAATTATTAATATTTATAAAATAATTATAAAAAAGAGCCTGAGGGGACCTCCACATTGGATCCCCAACCACGGTAAAGCTGCCAGCTGTGGTTTTCAGGCTACAGCCGTCTGCTTTACCCTAGCTGGCTAACAAAAATGGGGGGACCCAACGTCATTTTTTTTTTTAACTATTTTTTAAATAGAAAAAATTAATGGGCTTCCCTGTATTTTGATTGCCAACCAAGGTAACGGCAGGCAGATGGGGGTGGCAACCCATAGCTGTCTGCTTTATCTGCGCTGAGAATCAAAAATACCGCGGAGCGCTACGTCATTTTTTTAAAGATTTATTTTTACAGCACTGTGATGTCCAGCAATCAAAATACAGGGAAGCCCATTTTATTTTTAGTTATTTAAATAAATAATTAAAAAAAATATATATGGGCTCCCGCTGCATTTTTTGTATTGCTAGCTAAGAGTAATCCAAGCAGCTACTGGCTGCTAACCCCCACTGCTTGGTGTTACCTTCACTGGCAATGGAAAATCCAGGGAAGCATTTTTTATTTTTTTTGCCAAAAAACGACAAAAAAAGGATGTAAGTTTCGCCATATTTTTGTATGCTAGCCAGGTATAGCAGGCAGGTGGTGGAAGAGTTGGATACAGCGCCAGAAGATTGCGCTTCTATGAAAATGCCATTTTCTGAGGCGGCTGCAGACTGCAATTCGCAGCAGTGGGGCCCAGAAAGCTCAGGCCAACCTGTGCTGCGGATTCCAATCCCCAGCTGCCTAGTTGTACCTGGCTGGACACAAAAATGGGGCAAAGCCTACGTCATTTGTTTTCTAATTATTTCATGAAATTCATGAAATAATAAAAAAAGGGCTTCCCTTTATTTTTGGTTCCCAGCCGGGTACAAATAGGCAACTGGGGGTTGGGGGCAGCCGTACCTGCCTGCTGTACCTGGCTAGCATACAAAAATATGGCGAAGCCCACATAATTTTTTCAGGGGGCAAAAAACTTCTGCATACAGTCCTGGATGGAGTATGCTGAGCCTTGTAGTTCTGCAGCTGCTGTCTGTCTGTATGGAGAAGAGCAGACAGCAGCTGCAGAACTACAAGGCTCAGCATACTCCATCCAGGACTGTATGCAGAATTTTTTTGCCCACCAAAAAAATGACGTGGGCTTCGCCATATTTTTGTATGCTAGCCAGGTACAGCAGGCAGCCACGGGCTGCCTCCAACCCCCAGTTGCCTATTTGTACCCGGCTGGGAACCAAAAATATAGGGAAGCCCGTTTTTTTTTAATTATTTCACTTATTTCATGAAATAATTAAAAAACAAATGACGTGGGCTTCGCCCCATTTTTGTGTACAGCCGGGTACAACTAGGCAGCTGGGGATTGGAATCCGCAGCACAGGTTAGCCCGAGGTTTCTGGGCGCCTCTGCTGCGGATTTCAGTCCGCAGCCGTCCCAGAAAATGGCGCTCTCATAGAAGCGCCATCATCTGGAGCTGTATCCAACTCTTCCAACAGCCCTGGAGCCGGGTGGCTTGTTGGGTAATCATGAGTTAATACTGGCTTTGTTTTACTAGCCAGTATTAAGCGACAGATTCTTAATGTCAGGCACGTTTGACCCGGCCATTAAGAATCTCCAATAAAGGGTTAAAAAAAACACCACACAGAGAAAAAATACTTTAATAGAAATAAATACACAGACACATTAGAGACTCCATCTTTATTACCCCCTGTCAGCCCTCCACGATCCTGCTCTTCTGTCTTCTTTCTTTCTAGTGTAGTAGTAGTGACGATTGTAGTGAGGATGAGGTGCACCAGCCCATCATGGGCTGGGGCATCTCATCCTCACTACAATCCTCATTAGTGTAGTAGTAGTGACGATTGTAGTGAGGATGAGATTCACCAGCTCATCACTTGGGGCTGGGGAACCTCATCCTCACTACAATCATCACTACAATCAGGAAGCAGCGTGCAGCCTTCACTCCGTGAGTGATCAGTGCTGGCTGTCAGCGGTAACAGCGGTAACGCTGACAGACGCGTTACCATAGCAACGGTGCTCTCGGAGCCGCAGTTAGCGGTGACGTCACCGCTAACTGCGTTGCTATGGCAACGGTGATCTCCATTAATGACCGGCTGTGTCAGCCGGTCCCTAACGGAACGGGGAGTCGACCGTGTGCTAGAGCATGTCGCCGGTACACGGCGATACACATATGTGCACCGTGTACCGGAGAGATGCACTCGCAGGTCCTACATGACGTGTCATAGTCATGTGACCAGTCTGTAGCCAATGAGATAATAGCCACGTGACTGGTCACATGGCTATTTTGACGTCACGATAGGTCCTGCATCTCTGCTGGCAGTGCAGGTCACCGGGAGGATTAAGCGATCATCGGATGGAATAGCGGCAGGAGACAGAGTGCAGAAGGGATCGCAGGGACCGGTAAGTGTTATGGCAATGTTTATTAACTGTTTGTGTACATTTATAATGCATTTTTATGTGTTTGTGATTGCCTCCCATTATAGCCTATACGTTCGAGTTTGGTTCGTCGAACGTTCGACGAACCGAACTTGAACGGGACCCCCGTTCGGCGAACCGGCCTCGAGCCGAACCGGGACTGGTTCGCTCATCTCTACACTCGAGTACTTTTGGAATAAAAATGATGACAGAGTTCCAGCAGGACAACGACTCGAGGCATACATTGATATTGGTGAAGAAATGCTACAATAACAATGAAGTAGATGTACCTGATTGGCCCCCACAATCCCCAACTTCAACTAAATCGAACACTTGTAGGTAGAGTTGAAGAAAAAGCTGTACACATACCCAAGTGAGTCAACCAGTATACACCAACTTTGGGAATTTGCAGAAGAGACCTGGGATCAGATTTTGGTTGAGACATGCTTGAGTCTAATTGAGAGTATGGCCAGAAGGATTCATGAAATGGTGAAAGCCAAAGGTAGATTTACAAAATAGTAACAATAAAAATTAAAAGTTAAATTTTTAGGAGAAAAACCAGAGCCATCATCAGCACCCGATGCGCCCAGGCAAGTGCCAGGGCCCTGAACAGCCGGGGGGGACTCACTCCCTGTATTCAGTTCTGCAGTCCCTGGGCCGAGTTCCAGGGTCCGCAGAGATCAGTTCGGCAGTTGCACTTTCCTGGCTGTCAGCCTTTTAAACTAGCACTTGCACCCAGCATTCACTGCTGAATCCTGCATGCAGGTCCCACAGATGAAGAGGAGCTGCAGCTCAGCACCATCCAGTGTCTCCCAGCTTAGCACATGAACAGATGCATGATTAGCACAGCATAAGCCTATGTGCGCACTTTGTGTTTTTTTCATGCGTTTCCGCAGTGTTTTCAACTGCAGCGTTTTAATGCCAAATTGCATGCATTTTGATTTTCAAGCAAAGTCGATGGGAAATAGGGCTTTCTTGTGCGCACTATGCTGTTTAAAACGCTGTGTTTTTGATGCAGAAATTTTGTCAAAATACCTGCATTTAAAGAAGCAACATGTCAATTATTTTTGCCATTTTGGCAGCGTTTTGCTAACATTAGAGTCAATGAGAACTTTCAAAACGCATCTTATATCAAAATCCTAGCGTTTTACATGCTTTTTTGATGCAGAATGCATGCTTTTTTGACAAAATAAACGCATGCTTTTTTTACTTTATATTAAGGGCATGATATGTCCCTTTACACACACACATAGTCCGACAATTAAATCAATGAAAATCCATAATTTAACGTTATTTTATGCATAAATATTAGATCACAGATATAATTTTAATAAAATTAGCTATTTTGTGTATGATTTTACTCATGATGTTTGTTATCATTTTTTCTGTTTTTTTCATAGTGTTTGAATATTTAAACTTTATTTAGTAGTGTATTTGGATTCAAAACGCATCTGACTTTAAGGAATGAAAAAGCATGTAAATCACGGTAAAAATGCGGCTAAAACGCAGTAAAAACGCAAGCGTATTTATAGCGTTTTTGTGGAGAAAACCAAATTTGACAAAGGCAATTTCTGCCAGAGGATGCGTTTAGAACTGCAAGAAACTCAACGCAAAGTGCGCACATAGCCTAAAGAGGCAGCCAGAATTTCTTAGTGTGCGGGTGGTTCGGCTGGAAAGCTGAAGGAGCCTTTGTGGGGAAACCTTATCTGAATGGACTGAATGTCTGGGACTTCTGAAATGCTGTTTACCAAGCTGGACCTTTCCTTTGTACCCCTGTCAGAAGTAAAACTATGCATTTATGTTTGTGTTCAGTGTGAATAAACACTGACCTTTTTGGACTGAAAACCTGTGAATGCCTCTTTACTGTGTCTCTGCCATTGCCTACCAGAGCTGATTCCCTACAGACTGTATATATATATATATATATATATATATATATATCTTCAAATATGTATATATGCCTGTATGTGTACGCATCTGTGTAAGGGGCATGTCTGTAAGTGCATGTAGCCCACTGACACTCTTTCGCCTGGGGCCCACAAAAACCTAGAGCTGGCCCTGAGCAAAAGAGTTAAGTGACATGACCTGAATCTGCATAACTAATAACATGCTAAATAGTCACAAGTCACATTTATGTATGAGATCGCCAAGATGATTGTCTATAAAATTGTCTCACATTGGAGGCTGTAGTGGATGGTGAGATATGGAGCCTGTAAGTCAAAAGTTCAAAACATTGTTACCATTTTGCTCGTCAATGTACTTCCCGTTCATCTCATTATCCTGTTTATCTGTCAGGCAACATGACACTGACAGATAAACACTCTATGATGTCTTCACTGTGAGTATTAATGGTGCAATGTGAATAAAATAAATATATAGAAATAACTATTAGGCATAGCGGTAAGATAAAACATTTCCAGATGATATTTTTTAAATATACATTTTATTTAAAAATACATAAAAACTTCATTGAAAAAAAGTCATTTTTTTGTCATATTCCTTTTAAGAATAACTATTATTCCATGATAAAATCTAATGTAATTCTGTGTTTCATATTATAGCTGCACCAGGATCATTTGATTACATTTTCCAGCAGCAGTGATTCCATTTAGTCTGATAGGACACAGAAAAAACACAACCATTATCATTTATCTCTCAGTGGGTGGGTGTAAGTGATGTGACTACGTTACATAAAGTCAGACAGATCTCCATGGAAACACGTAATCATTGACATTTAAGGTCCTCATGCTTAAAGGAAGCTTACTGTGACCTATTGCTGTTATGAAACAAATCCGTATGTTTAGTCATATAATGATTTTCCTTTTTTGGCTTTACATGGATCTAGAATGACACTGTTACTGCTGTCAGTAATTGCTTTCAATTATCTTCTTTCAGCATGAATCAATAAATAAATGACAATTTATGGAAATGCCTGCATTTCTATTTATTTTCTTAATGCAGGGTATTTGCCCATTGTTTTAATTTTAGGTTTTGTCAAATTACAAGTGGTCAAGACTACTGTAGTGGCAGTGATAGGGTATGGTTCTACTTGCGCAGAACTTCCAATGCTAATGACCCACTGCTGCTAGCGTGAGTCGAGGGTCATGTGACTGTGATCCGATCCTGCGATCGGGTCACAGCTGTGGAAAAGAGGGAGGGAGCACTTTCTTCCCCTCTCCTCCACTGCTCGTCTTTGCATACATTACACTGTAGTTGGATGACATGCAAGTGTAGTACGATATTTCACACTCTCCCGTAGACTTGTATGGGGGTGCGTGAGCAAAGAATCGCTGCCAAACTCAGCATGCTGCAATTCATTTCTCGAGGCCGATATGGCATGAAAAATCAATTGCAGATGGACACTGCCCCATAGTTTTGCACTGATGCGAGTGCAGTCCGGTGTTTTATCAGATTGCAATTGCCCATGCAAAACGCAAGTGGAACCGATAGGATGAGGAACGGAGTCCTGTGATAAATATGTTTTCTTGTTTTTCTACAAAAGTAGCCTTCATGTCAACTTTAAAAATGTAGTATAGATC
Organism: Anomaloglossus baeobatrachus; assembly: GCF_048569485.1. Classification (NCBI taxonomy): domain Eukaryota; kingdom Metazoa; phylum Chordata; class Amphibia; order Anura; family Aromobatidae; genus Anomaloglossus; species Anomaloglossus baeobatrachus. Next base: position 172,519,078 of record NC_134354.1, on the reverse strand, counting down.
CCCAAAAAGTTGTTTAACCGTTTCACAAATGGACCATTTTGTGCTTTCGGGGTTTTTTTTCACCATTCTTCTTCTGAAAGTCACAACTTTTTATTTTTCAGTCAATCTGGTCATTTGAGGGATCATTTGTTGGAGAATGAGCTGTACGTTTAAATGAAACCATGAGTTTTACCATATAGTGTACTGGAATATGGCAAAAAGTTCCAAATGTAGAAAAATTTGCAAAAAAAGTGCGATTGCACTATTGTTTTTGAGAAATTTTATTCACTGTGTTCACTATATGGTAAAACTAATGTATGGGTGTGATGCCTGAGGCCGGTGCGAGTTTGTAGATACCAAACATGGTTTACTTTTATGTAAGGGGATCAAAAATTAGACTTTTGTTTTTTTTCCAAAAAGTGCCATATGTTTTGGGCCTTTTTCCACGACCCATAGTGTTTACATTTTTCAGGATCTATGGCTTAGTGAAGGTTTATTTTTTGCATCTTGGTCTGATGTTTTTAACAGTACTTTTTTTGCGCAGATGCTACGTTTTGATTGCCTGTTATTGCATTTTGCGCAAAATATCCCTCGACCAAAAACATAAGTTTGACATTTGGAATTTTATTGCCGCTGCACCGTTTACTGATCAGATTAATTGATTTTATATTTTGATAGATCGGGCATTTCTGAACACGGCGATACCAATTGTGTGTTATTTTTTTAACCCTTTAATTTTCAATGGGGTGAAAGAGGGGTGAATTAAACTTTTAGATTTTTTTTAATTTTTCAAAACTTTTTTAAACTTTTTTTTCTATTTTATTAGTACCCCTAGGGGACTATAGGGATCAGCTGTCTGATCACTAAGTCTTTTCTCCCGATTAGAGCAGCACCGCTCAGACCGGGAGAAATGATCATCTCTTATAACCTGCAGTACTCAGCTGCGAGTTAAAGGATCTGAGTCATGTGAGGTACAGGAGTCATCACATGACCCTGTGCTACCATAACAACCACCAAATCCACGTAATCACGTCACATGACTTCCAGTATCGAGCGGTGAGTAAACTTTTACCGCTATTGCTGTTAAAATTGGCGCTGCCACATCTTGACAGCACCATTTAAAGGGTTAACGGGTACGGTTGAATAGTGAGTCCACTCATACCTGCGAGGCACACATGTCAGCTGTACAAATCAGCTGACATGTGTGCGGATCCTTGCCTGCAGTCCGCAGCAGCAGGTGGGGATTAACACTATGACCACAGGGACGTAATATTACTGCCCGTGGTCTTTTAGGGGTTAACAAATAGAAAAATTCCCACTGTAAGTTTATAAGTGCCCTGTGACTCAATCACAGAACTCTGACAGTTTTGATTATCAATATTGACCCATTAGATGCCGCTGTTAGTCTCTGATAGGTGCCTGGAATAAAAAAAGCAACTATTTGTCTCAATGTGACTGAAGAATGTTGATAGGTTACCACTGCAGCCAGGGGCCTGATAAAGGCCTCCATCGCTGCCATGTTGTTATTCTAGTAGAGTTCAGAAATAGACTAATTTACCAAAACATCAAATTATCTAAGCTGTACTGTAAAACACAGTAAAACAGAGAAAGAAAAAAATGGAAACTCCAGAAATCTTCTGATCACCCAACCCCCTTTAAAAATACAATAAAAATTATTAGAACACTTTACACAACCAAAAGTAGTATCAATAGAAACATCAGCTCACCTTGAAAAAAGTCTCAGAAAATGAAGACAAAAACTATAAATATACAGTGTGTATATATATATATATATATATATATATTCACTGTATATATCTTTTTCTTTTTCATTTTTTTTACAAAGTTTTGCATTTGTTTTACCTCTACAGTAAAAAAAAATCCTTAGATTTTGCAATGACCTCAAAAATTACGTTTTGTAATTTTCTCCAAATAATGAAAGCCAAAAAGAAAAACACTTAATTTAGTTACAAAAAAATAATTGAAATTTAAATATTCCCCATTTTTAATTAAAATGTAATGTAAAATTAATAATGTCATTCAAAACAGCAACTTGACTCACAAAAACAAGCCCACAGATGAAAACTTGCCATGTAAGGAAGAGGTTTAAGGCAAATTTTATTTATAAAATGTCTGTCAAATTAAAGTCAATTTTTTTACTGCATTTCTGATGCACAATAATTAGTGATTAATGAACACTAAAATGATTGCGTGGTCAATACTAGAATTGAGCAGGTCGGACTCTCGGAGGAGCTTGATTCGAGTTACAAATTTAATGGAAGTCAATGGGAAATTAGAGCGATGTTCCAGGAGACCCTAACAGGCATGCTGGGGGGAGACAGGAAAATTGCTGAAATCAATGGAACCAGCGCTCTAATGGAATTGGAATTTATGAGGAAGATGCCTGGATGTATCTTTGACCACCAGGTTGCTGCTGAGAAGATTGTTGTCAGAGTTTTTCCTCCACCTTTACAGACTGTCAATAAAACAAACAAAAATGAAGATAAAATGTATTTTACAAGACAAAAGTAAGAAAACAATATTTTCTGTATAATGATTTGTATATAAGGAAAAATTAAAAAAGAAAAAAGCCTCATCCACCCCTTAAAAGGGTTGTCCAGGCATTTTGTATAATTTGTGTTTGGACCTAGGCTTCAGAATGCTGACAATTTGTAATTTACTCCCTGTCTGCATTCTGAATGGTTGCCTAGATAGCAAATATGGTGATGTGAGCAGCTCTCTACTGATTCTGGAGGAGCAATTCACATCCACACTGAGACTCTATTAGGCCACCTCCCTCCACTACGCAGGTGTTTGAAGCAATCCCAGCACCTGCACAGTGTGCCTTTCACCTGCTGCCATCGCACTGTGTAAGTGCCAGGCAGCGCTGAACTAGGGGTGCAGGCAGGTCTGGGGATTCTGATTGGACTGAGCTGTTCAATCAGCTGTGAGGATTTGGCTTCCTGTGCCTCCAGTTCCTTTGAATTGTCTTCCACCCGGTCCCCACCTGAAAGCTCAGAGTCATCCCCTAAGTTTCATGGTCATCTTCTTTCTACCTCAACGCATTCAAAATCAGCCAAACTGTGTGAGCCAATGCGGCATTACAAGATGTAAATGTTGAAAATGGATCCCTAAGGGGAACAATGGCAGTTTTTCTTCTACAGCCACAGGGAAAAGTTTTTTGCTAAAAAAAAAATTAAAATTGTCAAAGTTCCTACGTTATTTATTTGCTGCAGTGCAAATGTAATTTACAATACGGGGGAAGCACCAATCTATCAGTTCACATCAGGATGAACAAACATAGATCCAATATTAAGACTGGTATTCTCAAACACAGCCTTTATAGGCATTTTTTTCATGTGCACAATAAGGATCCAGAGGGTTTGAGGTTGTTCTTAATAGAAAATATTCCATCTGACTGTGTCAAGAGATAATAACCCAAGAGTCCTTTTGGATTTTTAAGTTATCTACTTTATTACCAGATGGTCTAAATGAATGTGTAGATCATACTGTATAGTTATTTTAGCAGTTGGATGTATATTTTATTGTAAGTGTAATAAAATGATATAAACCATTTTAAAAAAATCTTTTTGAATTGTATTTTTTTCATAAAACTTTTTTGTCAATTAACAACAGTGCAATATAGTAGAAAAGCCTGGCTCAACTGATAGGAAGAAAAAAATATAGGTGCTCGGAGAAAATAAGTCCAAGTTTTGAAAAAAATCCGGCACACAAAGATGATTCGTTTGAAAATTTATTATAATTTTTATATTCTTATGGGAAATGTTGAAGACATATGTAAATAAGGTCTATTGAAGAAATATGCAAACAAAGCCCACGTTTCGACCAAAAATCATCGGTCTTTTTCAAGGACTGGAAAACATGAAACAATATAACAAAACAAGAAAGTTACATGGAGTACATACAGTAGATACTGTTCATTCACAATATAAACTTTTTTGCGTACAAAGAAAAGAAAAATAATTTTTTCAATAATGAAAAAACAGGGATTGTAATAAGTTTTTCCCAAAGAATCCAATTATACAATAAATGCATTTTTTTGAAGTATAATAGTATTTCTTACATCATTTTGAAAACATGTTTGGACAAAGCAATATAGGAGGAAGTTACTGAGTGTAAAAAGAACAAACCTCAATAAAATGTAGTCTGGCGCATATCGCGTAGAAAAGTCACTTGCATACAATTATAATATTTCATCAGTATAGAGCCTATGGCCAAAAAAAGAGAGGAATGCACTTTATACTTTTTTATATATAGATATGACCAAAAATTCTATAAGGTATAATGGAGGGGGTACAATCACGTGAGTCGTCTAAAATAGTATTGGACCAGGTAAGAGTAATTACCTTAGTCTCCTCATATGGATGGGAAGATGCCCAACGTCCTCTTATCTAACCCGTGCAGGGTGCTATATAACCAATAACACAGGTGTTATGAGTGCAATAAACTTCATTGTATGAAAAAAAGCATGATGAGAATATGCATATATATGCATACATATATACATACATGGTCGTCTGACTATCCGGTTAGGGACAGAGCACGTCTCCAACGAGTCTCATGTAAGATATGGGAAGTATGTTTAAAGGCACAACCAACACTTGGTATAGAGTTAGAACACCTGCCGCTTATAATCTAGAACAAGTAATAGATATAAAAAAACACCTGAAATGGACATAAAATGTTCATAAAATGAACAGCTGTCACATCACCAAATGCCATATCGGTATATTATCAATGCTAGACATAAGCACAAAAAGAAAGTAATCACCTGTGGGAGTTCTATGCTTCAGGCAAAAAAATATATTTTTTAAGGTAGAAGGTATGGCCAGGCACCTATGTAGAAATGAGGTAATAAATAGACACATAAGATTTGTCCAAAAAGGATAGTGATGGGAGCAAAAACGGGGTTGAGATATTAATATATAAAAGATGCAGCACTTACCCAAGAGGGTGAGGATAATGGAAAAAATGTCCTTTTTGTAATCAAGGGGCCTGTATATAAAAGAGCGTATAAGCAACAGGTGCTATAAAGATCTAACAAAGATCTGTGGGCCAAAGTGAATCTATTGGTAGCCATACCTTAAGCCTGTGTGTCGTGGTGACCGTATCCGTAAATGCCTGGAGGTAGTGCATGAACTCCCAGTGTGTGGCTTAAAAAGGCTGTGGGGTTGATGGAAAAAAACACCCATTCACTTCCTGGGTATTGGCCAGAATGAGGCGTGGAACGCACGCCGCACAGGAGCCTCCCGGAGGTCCGGAAGGCGCATGCGCGGCAGACGAAAAACATGCAACATGATGCAATGGCAGATGATGGAAGGTGGAACGCAAGAGGAGCGCGTCACGCGCACGCGACGCCCGATAGTCGGGCAGCGCATGCGCGGAAGGCACCACACCTCGCGTGGGAGAAAGAAGCACATAAAGACATAACTATGGCCGTGACGCGTCTCGCGCAGGCGCAGCCAGAGATGCCGGCGGCGCCTGCGCGGCAGGCAGCACAGTCACAGCACATGTGACCAGAGGTGGAGCGCAAGTGGAGCGCATCACACGCATGCGCCGTCCGATAAACGGGCCGCGCATGCGCAGAAGGCACCCCGCCCAGTGTAAGTGTGAGAAACACATAAAAAACAGTACTGCGGATGTGAGGCGTATAGCGCAAGCGCAGCTAGAGACACCGGCGGCACTTGCGTAGCAGGCAGCACAAACCCAGCATGTGGCAGACATTATAATATAATATGATGATGGTAAAGTCTAATGCAAGTGTCGCCGTGTGACCGGCGGCCCAAGCACCAAAGTACACCATCAGTGAGAAACATGCTAAATAGAAAGAAATACATGTGCAATTATTAAAACATAAAAATGAAGGTGCCAGTGAGACATCAGGACAATCAGAGGTAGAAGTGCCAAGTGGTATGCAGTTCCCAGTGAAATCAAGGGATCCCTCTTCCCGCATTGGAACATTAATCAGAGAAAGGGTCGATTTTCACTTAAAACAAAATGCAATTGATAGCAAATTAGCAGATTTTTTGGTTAAATCACACCCCATTACTCCGGTGTTCTACATTTTACCGAAAATTCATAAAAACCTGAATACACCACCTGGTCGCCCAATAGTTGCATCAACCGACTCAATTCTATCCCCTTTGGCTATCACTGTAGAAAAAATTTTGACTCCCCTCATCCCACATATTCCAGCTTTCATCAAAGATACTTCTGATTTTTTAAGCCATCTGCAAGGTTTGGGTACAGTTCCACCGGATACGCTTTTGGCAACGATTGATGTTAATAGCCTATACACAAGTATAGAACACCATGATGGGCTATTGGCAACCAATTGGCTTTTGAATAAATATAGTTCTTACTCCTTAACACAGAAATCTTTATGCATTGATTTGTTGCAGCTGGTATTGGAAAACAATTTTTTCTTATTTCAAGATCAGTTTTTTCTGCAATTACGAGGTACAGCTATGGGGTCAAATGTTGCGCCACCCTATGCAAACGCTTACATGGCACATTTCGAGGAATTACACGTATTTTGTCATCCCCTATGGGTTAAACATGTAATCACCTGGAAAAGATACATAGACGACGTATTTATTTTTTGGGGGGGAAGCTCTGACTCCTTCATCCAATTTTTTAATGACCTCAATACCACCAGACCCGGACTGACATTTACAATGCATTTTAGCAAAGAGAACATCAACTTTTTAGACACAATGGTAATTGTGTCCCCCAACGGCCACATCAGCACAGATTTATATGTCAAACCCACAGATCGAAATAATCTCCTACATTATTCCAGTTGCCATCCCCCACATACAAAAAAATCATTACCTATCTCGCAACATATACGGGTACAGAGGATAGTATCAGATCCTCACCAGCGTACTAAGAGACAAAATGATATGAGTCAAAAATTTGCTGCCAGGGGATATCCTATTGACGTAGCCAAGAGTTGTATAGCACGTAATTCACAAAATCGGGATTCTATCCCTCGGGTTACCTGCGTAAATACCTATCACCCTTTTTCACCTCTCATTAGAAGTACTATCCTCAAACATTGGCCACTGCTTGGAATGGCCTATCCAGACATTCAAGAATTTTCTAAACCTCCTCTCTTTTGTAATAAAAGGCCAAAAAATCTTAGGGATAACCTAGTGAGGGCTGACGTAGGATCAGGGAAGATTCTCCCACGACAAACCTTCCTTGCTACACCTAAAAAGGGTAATTTTCCATGTCTCCGATGTTTACAATGCAACAATCTGACACGTGGTGATTCTTTCACCCATCCCCTGTCTGGAAGGATCTTCCCCATCCGTGATTTCTTTACATGCGACTCTTCCTTTGTCATATACTTGATTAAGTGTCCATGCGGTCTCGGGTATGTTGGAGAGACAACCCAACATATCCGAGACCGCATTAGTAAACATAAATCTACGATCCGTTGTAAGCAGACTTTACTCCCCATTCCTCATCATTTTATCACTTACCATCATTCTATATCACAGCTTCGATGCCAAGTCATAGAGCATATACCCCCCTTGAGACGAGGTGGTAATAGAGTTCAAATGCTTAAACAAAGGGAAGCTTTTTGGATTCATACCCTACAAACCTTAGAACCTAGGGGCCTTAACAGGGAATATGAAGTTTTTCATTAGATTTCCTATTCATATTTCACTGTATTATTTGTGTTCTTCTGCTTTTCTCCCACATTTCTTTTCCCTATAGGCGCATTACCTCATATGTGGAGATACGTTACTTGTCTAATAAAGGTCTAACCATTGATTTACTTACAACCTGTAAGGCTGATATATTGCCAAATGCATATGGTATTTGCGATTCATTTTAATCCCCTTTTTTTTTTTTTTTTTTTTTTTTTTTTTTTTTTTTTTTTTTTTTTCTTCCTTCTTCTCATCAGGTTCTCTCTACTTGATTTCACTGGGAACTGCATACCACTTGGCACTTCTACCTCTGATTGTCCTGATGTCTCACTGGCACCTTCATTTTTATGTTTTAATAATTGCACATGTATTTCTTTCTATTTAGCATGTTTCTCACTGATGGTGTACTTTGGTGCTTGGGCCGCCGGTCACACGGCGACACTTGCATTAGACTTTACCATCATCATATTATATTATAATGTCTGCCACATGCTGGGTTTGTGCTGCCTGCTACGCAAGTGCCGCCGGTGTCTCTAGCTGCGCTTGCGCTATACGCCTCACATCCGCAGTACTGTTTTTTATGTGTTTCTCACACTTACACTGGGCGGGGTGCCTTCTGCGCATGCGCGGCCCGTTTATCGGACGGCGCATGCGTGTGATGCGCTCCACTTGCGCTCCACCTCTGGTCACATGTGCTGTGACTGTGCTGCCTGCCGCGCAGGCGCCGCCGGCATCTCTGGCTGCGCCTGCGCGAGACGCGTCACGGCCATAGTTATGTCTTTATGTGCTTCTTTCTCCCACGCGAGGTGTGGTGCCTTCCGCGCATGCGCTGCCCGACTATCGGGCGTCGCGTGCGCGTGACGCGCTCCTCTTGCGTTCCACCTTCCATCATCTGCCATTGCATCATGTTGCATGTTTTTCGTCTGCCGCGCATGCGCCTTCCGGACCTCCGGGAGGCTCCTGTGCGGCGTGCGTTCCACGCCTCATTCTGGCCAATACCCAGGAAGTGAATGGGTGTTTTTTTCCATCAACCCCACAGCCTTTTTAAGCCACACACTGGGAGTTCATGCACTACCTCCAGGCATTTACGGATACGGTCACCACGACACACAGGCATAAGGTATGGCTACCAATAGATTCACTTTGGCCCACAGATCTTTGTTAGATCTTTATAGCACCTGTTGCTTATACGCTCTTTTATATACAGGCCCCTTGATTACAAAAAGGACATTTTTTCCATTATCCTCACCCTCTTGGGTAAGTGCTGCATCTTTTATATATTAATATCTCAACCCCGTTTTTGCTCCCATCACTATCCTTTTTGGACAAATCTTATGTGTCTATTTATTACCTCATTTCTACATAGGTGCCTGGCCATACCTTCTACCTTAAAAAATATATTTTTTTGCCTGAAGCATAGAACTCCCACAGGTGATTACTTTCTTTTTGTGCTTATGTCTAGCATTGATAATATACCGATATGGCATTTGGTGATGTGACAGCTGTTCATTTTATGAACATTTTATGTCCATTTCAGGTGTTTTTTTATATCTATTACTTGTTCTAGATTATAAGCGGCAGGTGTTCTAACTCTATACCAAGTGTTGGTTGTGCCTTTAAACATACTTCCCATATCTTACATGAGACTCGTTGGAGACGTGCTCTGTCCCTAACCGGATAGTCAGACGACCATGTATGTATATATGTATGCATATATATGCATATTCTCATCATGCTTTTTTTCATACAATGAAGTTTATTGCACTCATAACACCTGTGTTATTGGTTATATAGCACCCTGCACGGGTTAGATAAGAGGACGTTGGGCATCTTCCCATCCATATGAGGAGACTAAGGTAATTACTCTTACCTGGTCCAATACTATTTTAGACGACTCACGTGATTGTACCCCCTCCATTATACCTTATAGAATTTTTGGTCATATCTATATATAAAAAAGTATAAAGTGCATTCCTCTCTTTTTTTGGCCATAGGCTCTATACTGATGAAATATTATAATTGTATGCAAGTGACTTTTCTACGCGATATGCGCCAGACTACATTTTATTGAGGTTTGTTCTTTTTACACTCAGTAACTTCCTCCTATATTGCTTTGTCCAAACATGTTTTCAAAATGATGTAAGAAATACTATTATACTTCAAAAAAATGCATTTATTGTATAATTGGATTCTTTGGGAAAAACTTATTACAATCCCTGTTTTTTCATTATTGAAAAAATTATTTTTCTTTTCTTTGTACGCAAAAAAGTTTATATTGTGAATGAACAGTATCTACTGTATGTACTCCATGTAACTTTCTTGTTTTGTTATATTGTTTCATGTTTTCCAGTCCTTGAAAAAGACCGATGATTTTTGGTCGAAACGTGGGCTTTGTTTGCATATTTCTTCAATAGACCTTATTTACATATGTCTTCAACATTTCCCATAAGAATATAAAAATTATAATAAATTTTCAAACGAATCATCTTTGTGTGCCGGATTTTTTTCAAAACTTTAACAACAGTGCAGTCATATGTAAATGATATTTGTATTCTTGATTGTGTTTGTGTGTTTGGTTTAGGAGGTGTTAATCATGAGTCAATTTGGCCAGAAAACCCTCATCTATTTAAATGGCTATATACAGTACAAACCAAAAGTTTGGACACAATTTTTCATTCAAAGAGTTTTCTTTATTTTCATGACTCTAAAAATTGTAGATTCACATTGAAGACATCAAAACTATGAATTAACACATGTGGAATGAAACACTTAACAAAAAAATGTGAAACAACTGAAAATATATCTAATATTCTAGGTTCTTCAAAGTAGCCACCTTTTGCTTTGATTACTGCTTTGCACACTCTTGGCATTCTACAAGAGGTAGTCACAGAAAATGGTTCTCACTTCACAGGTGTGCCCTGTCAGGTTTAATAAGTGGGATTTCTTGCCTTATAAATGGGGTTGTGACTATCAGTTGTGTTGTGCATAAGTCTGGTGGATACACAGCTGATAGTCCTACTTAATAGACTGTTAGCTGCTTTTTTCTTGCCATAAAACAAATTCTAAGTAAAGAAAAACAAGTGGCCATCGTTACTTTAAGAAATGAAGGTCAGTCAGTCCAAAAAATTGGGAAAACTTAGAAAGAGTCCTCAAGGGCAGTGGCAAAAAACATCAAACGCTACAAAGAAACTGGCTCTAATGAGGACCGCCCAAGGTAAGGAAGACAAAGAGTCACCTCTGCTATGGAGGGTAAGTTTATCCGAGTCACCAGCCTCAGAAATCGAAGGTTAACAGCAGCTCAGATTAGAGACCAGGTCAATGCTACACAGAGTTCTAGCAGCAGACACATCTCTAGAAAAACTGTTAAGAGGAGACTTTGTGCAGCAGGCCTTCATGGTAAAATAGCTGCTAGGAAACCACTGCTAAGGTCAGGCAACAAGAAGAAGAGACTTGTTTGGGCTAAAGAACACAAGGAATGGACATTAGACCAGTGGAAATCTGTTCTTTGGTCTGATGAGTTCAAACTTGAGATCTTTGGATCCAACCACTGTGTCGTTATGCGACGTAGAAAAGGTGAACAGATGGACTCTACATTCCTGGTTCCCACTGTGAAGCATGGAGGAGGAGGTTTGATGGTGTGGGGGTGCTTTGCTGGTGACACTGTTGGGGATTTATTCAAAATTGAAGGCATACTGAACCAGCATGACTACCACAGCCTCTTGCAGTGGCATGCTATTCCATCTGGTTTGCGTTTAGTTGGACCATCATTTATTTTTCAACAGGACAATGACCTCAAACACACCTCCAGGCTGTGTAAGGGCTGTTAGACTAAGAAGGAGAGTGATGGGGTGCTACGCCAGATGACCTGGCCTTCAGTTACCAGACTTGAACCCAATCAAGATGGTTTGGGGTGAGCTGGACGGCAGAGTGAAGGCAAAAGGGCCAACAAGTGCTAAGCAGCTCTGGGAACTCCTTCAAGACTGTCGGAACACCATTTCCGGTGGCTACCTCTTAAAGCTCATCAAGGGAATGCCAAGAGTTTGCAAAGCAGTAATCAAAGCAAAATGTGGCTACTTTGAAGAACCTAGAATATAAGACATATTTTCAATTGTTTCACACTTTTTTGTTAACTATTTCATTCCACATGTGTTAATTCATAGCTTTGATGCCTTGAATGTGAATCTACAATTTTCAAAGTCTTGAAAATAAAGAAAACTCTTTGAATGAGAAGGTGTGTCCAAACTTTTGGTTTGTACTGTATATGTATATGTGGTTTGTCTCACTATTTTCTGTAAACCTGATGAAGACAGCGGGTCGCTCTTGAAACGCGTTGTTTTGTCATATAATTTTATCTTGCTAATCTACACTGTGACAGCGCCTATTCATCACCTGATTTTTTTGTTTTCTCCTTTGAACAAGTCATGCAGCAGTTAATTATGCATTTTGATTAATGATGGGCGAACACCCCAATGTTCGCATTTGGGAGCCTCACCTGAACGTTTTGTAAAGTTCTAGTTCGGGTTCTGAGATAACGCTAACTTGCGTCCGGACACCGAACTGGGACTTTAAAGTTATGGGATGGGGCTGTGGGGCTGTAAAATAAAGAATATAGTTAATAATAAACATTGTCATTATACTTACTGATCCCGCGACGCGTCCTGCAGACCCGCTCAGCCACTGTCTCCCGGCCGCTTCTGCTTCTGGGTCCGATCATTGCTGTACCCCTGGATTACAGGATCTACCGTGATATCATAGCCATGTGACCAGTCTGAAGTGAATGTTGTACAGACATTGGATTATAGACTGGTCACATGGCTATAGCATCTCGGAAGAAGGTCCTGTAAGTCAGATGTAGCAGAGCTGAATTTGCTCGCCCGCCTTTGCCTTTGTCGGAGTCCTAAATATCTTCTGTTTTATTTCTAATAAAATAGTTTTTCTCTGTGTTGTTTTATTTTACTGTTAAAATAATAGACAATCACAGACGCTGTCAGAGAGTGGGCGTCTGTGATTGAATGCTGGAATAACTTGAAACTAGTACATACATTCTAACATCTAGAATGTATGGGCAGATTTCGCTTTAATCCAACAGCCAATCACAGACACCCATTCTGTGTGACACTGTCTGTGATTAGCTGTTTGGTCCCACACATGTATAGTAGTGTAAAAATAAATACATAATTTAAAAAAATGACGTAGCTCTCAGCGGTATTTTTGCTTCTTAGCGCAGATAAAGTGGATGGTTGCATGCTGCCACCCCCATCTGCCTGGCTTTATCTTGGCTGACAATCAAAATACAGGAAGCTCATTAATTTTTTTTTGAATTATTTAAAAAAATAATTTAAAAAAAATGTGTGAACTCCCGCTGTATTTTGATCGCCAGTCAGGTAAAGCCAGGCAGCTGGAGGCTGGGATTCTCAGTGTTCTAAGGCCAAAGCATTCAGTGCCCCCCACATTAAAAACCGCAGCAAGCAGCCACCCCTGAAAATTGTTTTTAGCACCATTTCCTGGCGCTTTATCCAGCTCATCTAGCGGCCATTATTATGGTGGCACCCTGGGTAATAAAGGGGTTAATACCAGCTTTGTATGCTCAGCTGGTACTAAGCCCAAAATTCATGATGTCACGTCAAATTAGACATAGCCACCGTGAATTTCTAGTAAACAGTAAAAAAAACACAACACATAGAAACATTTTTTTTTTAGAAATAAACAAAAAAAATTTAGAGACTCCATCTTTATTATAAAAAATCCTTAGTCCGACGTAGTCCACAGGTAGAGCATTGTTAGCTCTTCTTCATCTCTCTGTATAGACAAGTGTCTTTACAGAGCGAGAAGCAGAGAGAGCAATGTCAGCTCTGCTTCATCACTCTGTAAAAACATATAAAGAGCAAGAAGTAGGGAGAGCCATGTCAGCTCTACTTCATCACTCTGTAAAGACAAGCTTCATTACAGAGCGAAAAGCAGAGAGAACCATGTCAGCTTTGCTTCATCGCTCTGTACAGACATATACAGAGCAAGAAGCAGACTTACACTGAGGGTATGATTCCACTTGCCTATGACTCGAGCATTCTCACATTGCATCACCCCGCACGACCTGACACTCTCCAGACAGGGGCGGCTCAGCTGCATGGAAATAAATGCAGCTGACCAGCTCCTGTCGGGAGAGTGTGCGCTGTGCCGGGTTATGTGATGCGACACTCGCACAGTGACAGTCAAAGTTCACCCGAGTCCATGAGCCATGGACTCGGCTGAACCCTGATGTCACCGCGAACACGGCTGAAAACAGTCAAAAATTGCCAAGTGATGAGCATTGCAATGAATACCCCGGGAAGTTAACAGGACCTTCAATGACATCATAGCCATGTGAACAGTGTGTAAGCCAATGTCTGTACAACATTCACACCAGACTGGCCATGTGGCTATGACGTCATGGAAGGTCCTTTAGTCAATGGTGGTTATCCGGGAGCACAGCAATGATCGGACGCGGAAGCAAAAGCGGCCGGGAGACAGAGTCTGCAGGACGTGTCACAGGACCTGTAATTATAATCAGAATGTTTTTTAATAATGTGCTTTTTATTTTTACAGCCTATGGACTCAAACTGAACCCAAACTGTAACACGAGCTTCCCAGGAAAGCGCGTGTTTGTGATTGTGTGCATAAACATTATGTGTTCGGTATGTACCCTGAACTTTACAGTTTGGGTTCGCTCACCACTAATTTTGATGACACTGCTGGCTCAGGTACTGTGGGTCATCTACCTGGCCCTGCCCCAGAGGTGGAAGAGACTGAGTGCACTGATGCACATTCACTTGTTATGTTAGACAATGAGTCCATGGAAGGGCAGGTGGACACGGTCTGTGGATCCCTGCACCCAAGGGATAATAAAACACATGTGCCAACTGCTGGTCCTTTTGTCAGTGGGAAGATTTGGAAGGAGGACAAGGCTGAGGAGTGGGTGGAAGACTATGCGAGGGATGACGACGAGGTGATTGACCCCCCATGGAGCGAAGGCCGAGATAGTGACATGCGCAGTTCTGATGAGGAGGAGATGTTCAGGCACACAAACTAGCAGCACAGCAAAAGAGGGAGCATGGGGCAAAAGCCCTGTATATGGCCCATAGCCTGTAAGACAGCTGCTATCGCCCTTTGCACCAGTGAAAAATCTCCCTAGAGAGTCATTTATTCAGGCAATGTGCTGATGAAAAGAGTGTGGTGGTTTGCAAGATGTGCTATCAGAGACTGAAACGAGGGAAAAATCTTCTCAACTTGAGCACCTGCATATTACATAATTTACCTTCCAAGCATGAGGTGCAGCTGAGTAGAATCTGCCAGGAACTCTGGCTCCTCCTGCCCCCTTTTCTGTTGCTGTGTTGACCACTTCAGCTGCAGTGTTGGCATCTTGCATCTGCTCATAATCACCAGTGCCACTTTCCTTTCCACAAGCACATGATATGGCAGCAACAGCATCACCAATATCACCACCGCGACCACCACCAGAATCACCTACTATATCCACTCCATCCAATGGAAGTCTGCAGCTCTCCATCACCCAAACATTTCATAGAAAGAGCAAATTTCCCACTATCCACTCATGAGCCTTTGCCCTGAGTGACAGCATTTCCAAAATGCTTGCCATTCAGGCTGATAGAGAGGGACATTTTTCAACAAATGATGTCAGTGTTTGAACCGCAGTATGTTATTCCCAGCCACCACTATTTTTCCAGGCATTCCATCCCTGCCTTGCACACACATGGCGGAATGAATCAGTTGTTCACTCTGCAATGCCATTAGTGGAAAGGTTCATGTAACTATGGATACCTGGACCAGCAAGCATGGACAAGGACGGTATGTCTCTCTAACTGCACACTGGGTAAACGTAGTGGCAGCTGGGCATGAGGTGCCAGGCGTTCAAGCGCATGTCCTACTACCACCTTGGATTGCTGGACATTTGTCGATCAGTGTTGCTTTCTCCTCCTACTCCACTTCCTCCACCTCATTCTTATCCGGTCACACTAAAGGGGGCTTTACACGCTACAATATCATTAATGTTTTATCGTCGGGGTCACGTCGTTAGTGACGCACATCCGGCGTCATTAACGATATTGCAGTGTGTGACACTTATGTGCGACCTAAAACAATCACAAAAGCGGCCAAAATCGTTTGCCGCGGAGAGGTCGTCCTAAAACATAAAATCGTTTACCTTTCATTAGCGATGTTGTTCCTCATTCCTGCTGCACCACACATTGCTGTGTGTTACACCGCAGGAGCGAGGAACATCTCCTTACCTGCGTCCACCTCCAATGCGGAAGGAAGGAGGTGGGCAGGATGTTACGTCCTGCTCATTTCCGCCCCTCCGCTTCTATTGGACGCCTGCCGTGTGACGTTGCTGTGACACCGAACGACCAGCCCCCTTTGAAAGGAGGCGCATCGCCGGCCAGAGCGACGTTGCAGGGCACGTAAGCCGTGTGACAGGGGAGCACGATTTTGTGCGCGATGGGCAGCGATATGCCCATGTCGCACAAATGATGGGGGCGGGTATGCATGCTAGCGATATCGGTACCGATATCGCTAGCGTGTAAAGCCCCCTTAAGACCTGCCCTATCAACTTAAGCACAGCCAGCGGTAAACAACAGCAGGCCATTTTTAATCTCATCTGCCTTGGAGACACACCTCACACAGCCCAGGAGCTGTGGACGGGTGTAAAACAACAAACAAATGAGTGGCTGTTGAAGGTGAACCTACAGTTCAGCCTGAAGGTGTGCGATAACAGCTAAAATCTTGTCACAGCTCTGGAACTAGATGGCTTGTCACACATCCCTTGCCTAGCACATGTGCTAAGTTTGGTGGTGCAGAGCTTCCTCAAAAATTACCCACATATGTCAGAGCTTTTGCTGAAAGTTTGGGCAGTATGTGCGCACTTTCGATGTTCTCACCGTGCTGCAAAGTCACTTTGGCCTTCCTGCTCACTGACTCATACGCGACATACAAACAAGGTGGAATTCCACGTTGCATATGGTGGAGAGACTGTATGAGCAGCAACTAGCAATAGTGGAGCTTCAGCTGCAGTACACATGACAGAATCGTTTTGTGGACCAACATCACTTCACTACCAACGACTAGGCCTCCATGCAGGACCTGTGTGCCCTGTTGTGATACTTTGAATATTCTACCAACATGGCTAGCGCTACTGACGCCATAATCAGCATCCTTATATCAATTTTGTGCCTGCTGAAAAAAATGCTGGAGGCTATGATGGACGAGGTGGTGACACTGGAGGAAGAGATCATGAATAAACATTAACTTATTTATCTGGGTTGTCATCCACACAGGGCTCTGAGGTACGGTTTCTGGGCCAAAAGTGGCCATGTTCCCAACTTTTCAGCCAGGGAAACGTTTTGGAGGAGGAGAAGGAACCGTCTGCCCAACAGGGTGATCGGGAAGTTAGGTCAGGGACTTAAGTGTGACTGGGGGGATACAAAGGAGCCAGTCCACACACCTGCAACTGAGCACAGCTTATTGTTGACTCTGGAAAGATTGTCACATATGAGCCAATAAATGCTGTCATACCTGCACAATAACCCTTGAGTTGCAAGGATTCTGACCAGTGAACTGAGTAGCAACCCTGCTGGATCCATGCTACAAAGACAATGTAGCACTGCTCCTTTTGCCACTGGAGTCCGTGCTGGTTGGGTGAACCTGAATATCCACAGGTTCACTCATCACTATTAGTCACCACTCAGTATACAGTGTGCCAGTTCATGCTTAATGCCGCTGCTCACCGTATATTTAATTCAAGCCGTGCTGGCATGCCTCTATGATTGAATGCCGGAGGCTATTCAGAGTAAGTTTATTTGGGACACCCTGGCCTATCAGGTCGTCACAGGGTATTGTGCAATCCGCCCTTCTGTGCAATATCCACCTCCTCCTTGGTTACGGGTTCCCAACTAATGGTGTTGCAAACATCAGCCAATGAAAATCCTAGGAACACTCTGCACCACACCCACCACACACACCAGTGGACGGCCTGAGTGGAATAGGGTCGCCCACTTGGGGGGTTGGTAAGGGGAGCTCAGGAGTGTCAGGAGTAGGTCAGTAGTAGCTGAGAGGAAGTGTAAGAGTGAAGGAGAGAGGAGGTCAGGAGCCGGGCTCCTTGGAAGTCACTAAATAGCAGACGGTGGTCTGGGCCTAGTAGGGGCTGGACCCGGATCGCAGGGGATCGTGACAAGGAGCACGGAACTGTTGAGGACAGCCGGCGGCCTTGTACCATCACCGGGCTTGGACCAGGGCACGACGGGGTACGTGGACCCTAGGTCAGAGAGTAGCTTCAGGCAACCTGACAATTGACCCGACGAGAATGGAGCCTTCAAGATCCGCTCTCCACCCGCTCCAAAATTGAGGTACTAGCACAACGAGGGGGATAGCACTTTCCACTAAAATGGTCCAGGAAATCCCAAGCGTGAACCCTGAGAGCAAGCTCCCTCAGTTAGCCACACTGGCGAGCGGGACCTAACTAGTTCTACACTACAGGGGCCAACTACCAAGAGAACTTAGTGCCAAGAGGAAGGTCACAGATCATCAGGCAACACCAGTGGGAACGGGACCCAAACATGCTCCCCTCGGAGGCAGCGGTGTCCAGAACTTTGGTTTACCAAGTTGTCGGTGTCAGCTTTATGGACTGAGTGAGTATGCAAGTGACCCTTTCACTCCCAACGGCACTCCTTAACACCATCACTGAGTCCTGAGGCACCCCCCTACCTGTGGAGGGGTTAAACACCTAGCTGCCCACTCCATTGCCCCTGAGTACTCCCAGCTTGGAGCGGAGGTACTCCACCTTACCACGCACCATGGGTGGCGTCACAAATTTTAAATATACAATCACCTGTAAATACCCCCTTTGAGTGGCCGCACGACCACCAGGTCTGGACGCCCCTCAAGCCATCGCGGATCCAGATCCGAGCAGCCCGGCTGTGGCACACCTCAAATTACTGGCATCACGAACCGGATACGAGCAGGATCCACTTACCTGGGTGACAAGCGCCTTGAAGACCAAAGCTGCGAGTCAAAAGCCCTGTTTCCCGCTAATTACGCCATTTTCCGCCATCTTTTGGCGCCAAAACGCTGTCTTCTCCACAAAAGCGCGCAAAGCAGAAGCTTCGTCCTGAGAGTGAAGCCGGAACCGGAAGTTCCCAGAGGGCCACAGCATCGGAGAGAGTGCTGAGTGAAAACCGAGTGGGCGTAACGGCATGTAGCAGAAGCGGAAGAGAAGCAGGGATGCCAAGACTCTGCCATAACGTTCCTGGACAGCGCAGAGGAAGATGGAGGAGCGGAGCTGGTCACCAGAATGTGCTGTTCCCGGGACGGCGACCTGGATTGAGGAAGAGACGGAGCAGCTTTGCAGGAGAATGCGGACGCAGTTCCTGTTTATACTGAACCACTGGAGGGAAGAGATAAGGAGCCTGGCGATGACGATGCGAGCCCGTGAGATCGAGATCCCTCGTGAAGAGAGGGTAAGGGGTTACCCAGTCCCTAATGATTACCCCAATCCGGCTGATGCGGCTGAGGGATCTGGACCGCCCCCGCTCCCGGTGAGCACTCCGCCGCCACCAACCATTCCCTTACCTTTCCCAGGTGTTTCCGTTTTGGGACCACACCCAGTCCCTTTATATACTCTCTGCTTCCAGCAGAGAGTGCTGGTTATTCTCATTGCCATTGTGATGCTGACCTTGGAGCTGAAAGGAGCTGTTTGAAACCCTCTGCTGAAGTTTCTGTGGTGGCTGCAGTCTTGGTGCCGACTGAAGCAGTCTGTTGTTGTGTTCCCCATCTCTGTCTTCCTTTCCTGGCGTGCTGTTTTAGTACAGCAGTGGGGATAGCATCTTTCACCTGCCCATTCCCTAGCCAGTGACTATTGTTGAGTCATCTCAGGGCTTCAGGTTCCGGCTCAGCAATAGATGAGGAACCTGTATAGGGACTGGCTAGGAGTGCAGGATACAGTGGCAGGTAAGTGGATGATCTGTCTATCTTACCTCTCACTAGCGCTGGGCCCACCATTGTTAAAGTGTCCCCGGTGTCCCCCTTATTTGTAGTTGGTGTACCCTTGTTGTATTGTGTTTTGGCTCACACCAGACTTTTCCCTAGTCTGCAATGTGACAGTTATCTTGGCTGTATATTTAAAAATGAGGGACCCCATGCAACTTTTTTATATTATTTAAATAAATAATTTAAAAAAACAGCATGCGGTCCTCCCAATTTTGATAAATAGCCAAGATAAAGCAGACAGCTTAGGCCTGGTATTCTCAGGATGGGAAGGTCCATGGTTATTGGGCCCCCCCCCCAGCCTAAAAATACCAGCTTGCAGGCTCCCGGGAATTGTTGCATCCATTTAATGTGACACTTCTGGCGCTTTTTCCCGGATGATGCCAATTTCCGTGGTGCAGTTGCAATCAGAGAAATATAAGAGGCTAATGACAATTGTGAATTGTCAAAAAATCACAACTGTCATCAAGTCTGAGGTTAGTAATGGGTAGATTTACTTACCATGTAAATCTAGAGAAATAAATAAAACACAGAGAAAATGCCTTTATTTAAAAAAAAAAAATACTCCCTTTCTCCAATTTATTAAACCTCAAAAGCACCCTGCAGGTCCCATGTAATTCACATGAGGTCCCACAGTGATCAATAATCTTGAGGTCGCAGTGTGTGGTCAGATTAGAAAATGACTGCTCCCTGCATCCATCAGGGACCAACTGAAAGAGCTGTAGCTGTGAGCACTAAGTTCACCTGACGTCACAGCTGGAGTTCCCAGGGTACCCCAAGCTGTGACCTGAGGTGAACTGTCCTGAGGTGAATTAATTGAACTCAGCATACAGAAATTTAACAAGATAAATGCTATTCAGAACAGGCCTTGCCATGGTCAACCAAAGAAATTAAGTGCACAGGCTCAGCATCATATCCAGAGATAGTCTTTTCAAAATAAACTAATGAGTGTTGCCAGCATTGCTGCAGTGGTTAAAGGGGTTGGGTGTCAGCCTGTCAGTGCTCAGACCAAATGCCGCACACTGCATCAAATTGGTCTGCATGGCTGTTATTGCAAAAAGAAGCCTCTTTTAATTATCCACACGAAAGACTGCAAACAGTTTGCTGAAGACAAGCAGACTAATGACATGAATTACTGAAGCCATATCCTATGGTCTAATGAGACAAAGATACACTTATTTGGTCCAGATTATGTCAAGCTTGAGTGGCAGCAACCTGGTGAAGAGTACAAAGACAAGTGTGCCTTGCCTACAGTCAAGCATGGTGGTAGGATACATTGGTTGGGGCTGCATGAGTGCTGCTGGCTGTGAGTATCTACAGTTCATTGAGAGAACCATGAATGCTAACATGTGCTGTAACATACTAAAGCAAAGCATAAGCCCCTCCTTTAGGAAACTGGTCCATAGGTCAGTATTCCAATATGTTATTTACTCTTAATACAGTACACCTGCACAATGACCACTGCCTTGCTAAAGAAACTGACGTTAAAGTTGCTGGACTGGCCAAGCATGTCTTCAGACCTAAAACCTATTGAGCATTAGTGGGGCAACCACAAGGTGGAAGAGCTCAAGGTCTCTAACATCCACTAGCACCATGATGTCACCTTGGAGGAGTGAAAGAGGATACCAGTGGCTCCTGTAAAGCTCTAGTGAACTTCATGCGCAAGAGAGTTAAGGCAGTACTTGAAAATAATGGAGGTCACACAAAATATTGACACTTTTGTCACAATTTGGCCATTTTAACTTAGGGGTGTACTCACTTTTGTTGCCAGCGGTTTTGACATTGATGACTGTGTGTTGAGTTATTTAGCGGGCACATGAAATTTACACTTTTATACACACTATACACTGACTACTTTACATTGTATCAAAGTGTCATATCTTCAGTGTTGTCCCATAAAAAATCTAAAATATTTGCAAACATTTGAATGGTCAACTCGCTTTTCTGATATACTGTCAGCATGAAGCTTTCAATAAAGCTGAGATCATGTTAACTCTGTCTGCACGGAGATAAGCTTGATTTGTTGGGCTAATTAAATGGCATATTAGTAGTGCTATCATCAGACACGTGTGGATGCAGGATGACATATTAGTCAAGACTTGTTGTGGTGTTTTAATCATTATCACAGAGCAATTTTCCTGTGGCACCATACTATTAATGCTCTCCAGTGCCCAACAAAACTGCAATGAAAGCGTCACGGACTCAAATGAAAATTGTGAAACAGCTGCATATATGGCTGCTAAATACATTAGCTTCTGCACGTAAAATTACCCTGGCATTTTAGAATTACCAAGAGGAAACATTTTGTGAGATTGAACTGATCAAATTAAACTGAGTTGGATATTGCTTTTCAGATCATTCTCAAAGTATACTTATTATTTACAGAAGTAAAGAAATCCTGTAGGAAATAATACTTGGCTGATGAGAACCAGGAAAAGTATAGAGGAAGCACAAGGGGAAATAGTACAATACCTTCCATCACTTAAGGCTCATCTATTCCTCACTCTCCCAAAAGTATAAATGATAAACCAGAAATCACTGCAAGCTTTTATCTTTTGTTTCTTCTTTGATAGAAGCTCCTGATAGCTCTTATCTCATTGTAGACACTACCATGCTAGAATTTATTTCCACTACAGATACTACAAGAGAGGAGAGTCACCTCCAGACTCATCACTGGCTTGTCATCAAATCCTACTGACATCGGCGTCATCTGCAGAAAATCAGAAAGCTGATTTCAACAAATTAAGGTAAAAACCTAATTGTGTAGATTGGGACAATGTCATGGTAACTGGGAATACCAAACATAAATGGGGTAAGTTTAAGGATTTATTACTAGAGTCCTGTAAAATACTTATACCCTCTGGTAATATAATATCCAGGAATAAAAAGAAACCACTATGGTTAAATAACACGGTACTAAGTACAGTGCAACCTTGCTTTATAAGAACAATCCGTTAAGTGAGTGTGCTTGTAAACCAAGTTACTCGTCTAGCAAAGCAAAATTTCCCATAGGAAATAATTGAAACTTAGACAATTCGTTCTACAACTTGTAGCAATGTCCCATCCTGGTCCCTTATTGTGCCATTCCACACAAGTGCGCACACACACACACACACACACACACACACACACACACACATTATGCTCACCTATTCTCCGTTCCCTCGGCGGCCTCTTCCCTGGTTCTTGTAGTCCACAGGTATGTGTATCCGGTAACCAGTAGCTGCCGCTGTCAGCGCTTCAGAAGCAGATGTCATACACATGAGCCGCTGGCCTCTGATTGGTCAGCGCTCTGACGTCATAGGCATGAGCCGCTTGCCTCTAATTGGTCAGCGCTTTGCCTTTGGGAAGCACTGACAGCGGCAGCTCCTGACTTGCATCGGTCGCAATGGTTACCGGATCCACATACCTATGGACTACAAGAAACAGGCAAGAGGCCGCCGAGGGAACGGAGGAGAGGTGAGGATAATATGTGTATGTGTGCATGTTTGTGCGGACTGCAAGAGCGGGTCAGAGCGTCGTGAAAGTACGGATGTGTGTGCGGTAAGTATTTGCTCATACAGCAATGCATTGCTCGTAAACCAAGTTACACATTTACAGAAAGTTTTGCTAGTATAGCAAAATACTCGCACACCAAGTTACTTGTAAACCAAGGTTTCACTGTATAATAAAACAAAAACAAAGGGCGCTCAAAATCCTGAAGGCTGAAATAGCATTTCAGGAGTATAAACATATCAATAGGATATGTAAAAAAGAAATCAAGTTAGCAAAATTAGCTACTAAAACAAAAGTCGCCAAGGACATTAAAATAAATCCCAACATTTTTTATAAATACATTATTGCCAAAAGGAAAACAAAGGATGGTATCGGTCCCTTAAAATATAATGAGTTAATTTTAGAGGACACCCAAAAGGCTGGAATATTAAACAGGCACTTCTCATCAGTGTTCACCATCAAACTGACTGCTCCAGGGATCATTTAACAAGTAAAAAATCAAAGTTTGCCACCTGATATAATTAATTTAAGACAAGAAGAAATACACTTATGTCTGAGTAAATTAAACATTGACCAATCCCCTGGGCCAGATGGTATTCATCCACGGATATTGAGGGAATTAAGCTCAGTAATTAACAGGCCACTGTATCTCATCTTCTTAGACTCACTTGTAACAGGATTGGTACCGCAGGATTGGAGAATTGCTGATGTGGTACCGATATTTAAGAAAGGTAAGAGGGTTGATCCAGGCAACTACCGTCCATTAAGCCTGACATCAGTAGTGTGCAAAGTTTTTGAGGATATTTTAAGGAACGACATGCAAAAATATATTGCAGAAATGAATATAATAACTGACAGACAGCATGGATTCATGAAAGATAAGTCATGTCTAACCAACATGTTGAGGTTCTATGAGGAGGTAGGTGCAAATCTTGATATTGGTAATGCAGCTGATGTGCTTTATTTGGACTTTGCAAAGGCATTTGATACTGTACCACATAATAGCCTTATACTGAAGCTCCAGAAGCAAGAACTAGGGGAAACTATATGCAACTGGAAAAATAATTGGCTAAAAGATAGGAAACAAAGAGTAGTCATACATGGTATGTTCTCTAAATGGGCTATAGTCAGCAGTGGGGTACCGCAAATATCTGTGCCAATTATTTTTAATCTCTTTATTAGTGATCTTATAGATTGGATTGATAGTAAAGTGTCAGTCTTTGCTGACGACACCAAACTATGTAGGATATTAAAAACGGACCTTCATAGTACAATATTGCAAAACGATCTGGATAGGATGTCAGAATGGGCAGACACTTGGCAAATGAGATTTAATGTTGATAAATGCAAAGTAATGCACCTAGGACACAGTAATCCTATAGCTGCGTATATGTTAAATGGAAGTAAACTTGGGACTACAGAACAGGAGGACTTGAGTATTCTGGTTACAAGTAAGCTGAGTAGCAGCACACAATGTCAGGCAGCAGCTGCTAAAGCAAACAAGATTTAAAGGTGTATAAAAAGAGAGATTAGATCCCGTGATCCCAACGTATTGTTACCCATCTATAAATCACTTGTAAGGCCACATCTAGAGTATGAGATCCAGTTTTGGGCTCCACATTTTAAAAAGGACATTCAGAAATTAAAATCAGTTCAAAGGCAGGTAACTAGATTATTGTAAGGAATGGAAGGCCTCCCATATGATGACAGGTTGAAAAAGTTGGATTTCTTTAACTTCGAAAAAAGACGCCTTAGAGGAAATTTAATTTATATGTATAAATACATGTGTGGTCAATATAAAGGACTGGCACATGACTTATTACTTCCAAAGACAATACTAAAGACCAGGATGCACTCACTGCGAGCGTAAGAAATATGATTCCGGCTGTTTAAATTGGAAAGGGTTCTTTAACCCCTTCACGACTGGCCGATTTTTCACTTTCCATTTTTTTTTCGCCATTCTTCTTCTGAGAGACGTAACTTTTAGATTTTTCAGTCAATATGGTCATGTGAGAACTCATTTTTGGCGGAACGATCTGTACTTTTAAATGAAATCATAAGTTTTACCATATAGTGTACTGGAATACAGCAAAAAAATTCCAAATGCAGAAAAATTGCAAAAAAAGTGCAATAGCACTATTGTTTTTTAGATATTTTATTCACTGTGTTCATTATATGGTAAAATTGATGTGTGGGTGTGATGCCTCAGGTCAGTGTGAGTTTGTAGACACCAAACATGTATATGTTTACTTTTATATAAGGGGTTAAAAAAAAATCTGAAGTTTGTCTGAAAAAAGTGGCGCACGTTTTACGCCATATTCTGTGACCCATAGTGTTCTCATTTTTCCGATCTATGGCTCAGTGACTGCTTATTTTTTGCGTCTCGAGCTGAAATTTTTAACGATACAATTTTTGCACAGATGCTACTTTTTGATCGCCTGTTATTGCATTTTGCGCAAAAGTTGTGGCGACAAAAAAACATCATTTTGGCGTTAATTGTTAGTTTGGCAATTAATTGATTTTATATTTTGATAGATCTGGCATTTCTGAACTCAACGATACCAAATGTGTATATTTTTTACTTTTTTAACCCTTTAATTTTCAATGGGGCGAAAGGGGGGTGATTTGAACTTTTAGTTTTTTTATTTTTTTTTTAAACTTTTTTTTACTTTTTTTTTATTTTACTAGTCCCCCTAGGGGGTTATAGCAATCAGCAATCCGATCGCTCTGCCCTATCTGCTGATCACAGCTATACAGCTGTAAACAGCAGATACGCTCACTTTCTGCTTCACTGGGCTCCGGGCCGAGTGAAATTGAAAGTAGTTCATGTCTAGCACAGGAGTCATCAGATGACCCTGTGCTACCATGACAGCCACCAAAAGTCACGTGATCACGTCTCGTGACTTTCGTTATCGGGCGGTAAGTAAAAGTTTATCGCGATTCTAATGGCGCTGTCACGTATTGACAGCGCCATTTAAGGGGTTAAACGACACGAGCAGATAACGATTGTGATTGTGCCTAGCAGGCACACATCTCAGCTGTGAAAATCAGCTGAGATATGTTCCGATCGTGGCATGCTGCTGGCGGCAGACTGCGGACAGTAACATTATGACCGCTAGGACGAAATATTACTGCCCGTGGTTGTTAAGGGGTTAAGGTTAGTGCAGTCAGACTGTGGAATGCCCTACCACAAGCGGTAGTAATGGCAGATACTATAACAGCTTTTAAAAAAGGGCTGGATGAGTTCCTCAATACACACAACATTGTTGGTTATACATGATGTAATGACAAAATGTATAATTGGTGGAGGAAAGATGAATTAGATGGACCTAGGTCTAATTTCAACCTATACAACTACCGTTTTTTTCCAAAAATGAGACACTGTCTTATACTCCCCCCCCCCCCAAAAAAAAGCACTAGGGCTTATTTTTGGAGGAGGTCTTATTCTTGTAAAAACATGGTTGGGGGTAAGTTTACTTCCCAACAAAACAAGCCCCCTCTTCTGAGGAGACTCATACTTACCAAACCCCGAATGGCTGCGTGGCTCCCAGGTTCTCCTGTGATCTCCGGTGGGAGCTGCACGCCGTCCTCCCCTGCTTCTGGCCGGTAGACTCACACACATCAGATCACAGATCCATCAGATCACAGACTGACACACACACACCCACACACACACCCATCAGATCACAGACAGACAGACTCACTCACTCACTCACTCACTTACTCATCACATCAAGCATTACAGAATGCTTCCGGCCACAGGGAATGATGGGAGGAGGTCACGTGCAGCAGGTCCTGTAAGCTAGCATTGAGGTAGGTCCTTGCGCTCCACCGCACAGCCTCTCAGGATTCTGCCAGCGAGTAGAAATCAATGTGTGTCTCCCCCATGCCAGCAGCTGGGCTGCTCGGATCTGGATCCGCGGTGGCTTGAGGGGTCTCCGGACCTGGGGGTCGTGCGGCCACTTGATGAGAGGGGGACTAAGTACAGGGGGATTAGAAGTTTGTGATGCCACCCACGGTGTGTGGTAAGTTAGGGTACCACCGCTGCTGTTGGGGACGCCCGGTGGCAGTGGTATGGCAGCAAGGATGTTTAACCCTTCCGTGGGTAGGGGGTTTTTGCCCCGGTGATGGTGATGTAGGGGTGCCATTGGGGTAGGAGAAGGGTTTTTTCAGTGCACTCACTCAGTCCAGAAATAATCACCCCGACAGCTTGTAAACCAGAGTTCTGAGCACCACTGCAGCTGGGAGGGAGCACGCTTGGGTCCGTGTCCTTGGTGTTGCAGTTAGTCTGTGACCCTTTTCCTTGGCACCAGTGTTCTCTTCTTTGGACCCTCAAGTGTGAAACTTTTCGGGTCCCGCTCACCCGTGTGGCTAACGGAGTGAGCTTGCTCTCGGGGGTCACGCGTAGGATTTCTTTGGACTGTATTGGGAAAGTCCAATCCCATCGGTGCGCTAGTACCCCGATTTTAGAGCGGGTTGGGGATGACACTTGAAGTTTTCACCCCCGTCGGGTAAATTACCAGGACGCATAAAGCTACTTCCCGGGGTAGGGTCCACGTACCCAGTCATGCCCTGGCCCCTGCCCGGTGATAGCTTAAGGCCGCCGGCCGCCCTCCTCGGCAGTCCGTGCCCCCTGACACTATCCCCTGCAACCGGGTTTCCAGCTCCTACCAGGCCCAGCTTAATGTCTGCCACCTAGTACTCAGGAGCCCTGCTCCACCTGTGACCTCATCTCCTTAGAGTCACTTCACTTCTCTTTTCACTTTTTCACTCTCCCCTACCAACACCCCCATGTGGGCGGCCCTATTCCTTTCAGGCCCCCCAATGGTGTATCTGGTGGGTACAGTGCAAAGTGTTCCTAGGGTTTTGATTGGCTCAGCTGTTGGGAACACCAAAGGACCAGGACCCGTAACCAAGGAAGGTGGATACTATGCTGAAGGGCAAATTGCACAATACCCTGTGACGACCTGATAGGCCAGGGCATCACAAATATCGCTGGATGTGGTGAGTGTGTGTATGATCCGACGTTTGTCTGTGTGAGATCTGATTGTGTGTGTGTGAGAGCGGATGTGTGCGATCTGATTGTGTGTGTGTGTGTGAGATCGGATGTGTGCGGGAGTGTGATCACTGCAGGTCCTCTGCCCTTGCGTCTGAATGAAGTGTTCTGCACTATCTTTAACTTTTTTAGCTGCATGAACACTTCAATATTGAACCGCGAATAAAGGGTACTTTACACACTGCGATATCGGTACCGATATAGCTAGCGAGCGTACCCGCCCCCGTCGGTTGTGTGACACGGGCAAATCACTGCCCGTGACGCACAACATTGCTATCACCCGTCACACGGACTTACCTTCCCTGCAACGTCTCTCTGGCGGGCGATCCGCCTCCTTTCTAAGGGGGCGGTTCATGCGGCGTCACAGCGACATCACACGGCAGCCATCCAATAGCAGAGGAGGGGCAGAGATGAGCGGCCAGAACATGCCGCCCACCTTCTTCCTTCTTCATTGCTGGTGGACTTAGGTAAGGAGATGTTCGTCGTTCATGCGGTGTCACACATAGCGATGTGTAATGCCGCAGGAACGACGAACAACATCGTACCTGCAGCAGCAACGATATTAAGGAAATGAATGACGTGTCAATGAGCAACGATTTTTCACGTTTTTGCGCTCGTTGATAGTCGCTCATTGGTGTCATACGCTGCGATATCGCTAACAGGCGCCAGATGTGCGTCACTAACGACGTGACCCTGACAATATACTGTTAGCGATGTCGCTTAAGGCTTATTTTCAGGGTAGGGCTTATATTTAAGCCTTACGCCGAAAATGCTGAAAATCGCTTATTTTTGGGGGAGGACTTATTTTTGGAAAAACACAGTATGTAAAAAATGAACCACTCAAGTTCTCTAGAAATTTTCTATACATTATACAACATTGACATTGGGAATAGGGCCCGTACTAAACTTTATCTGTCCCTACTGTAACATGGTTGGGGACAGTAACCAATTGTAAGGTACTGGTCTCTTATGCCCCGCCATGCTACATTAAAAATGGGGGTCCAGGCTAAAGCGGGCTTTACACGCTACAATATATCTAACGAAATGTCGGCGGGGTCACGTCGTAAGTGACGCACATCTGGCATTGTTAGTGATATCGCAGCATGTGACAGCTATGAACGAGCAGAAATACTCACCTTCTCGTTCATCGCTGACACGTCGCTAATTTTCTAAAAATCGCACGTCCTGTTGTTCATCGTACCCGGGGCAGCACACATCGCTCCGTGTGACACCCCGGGAACGATGAACTGCAGCTTACCTGCGGCTGCCGGCAATGCGGAAGGAAAGAGGTGGGCGGGATATTTACGTCCCGCTCATCTCCGCCCCTCCGCTTCTATTGGCTGGCTGCTGTGTGACGTCGCTGTGACACCGAACGTCCGTCTCCCTTCAGAAAGTGGATGTTCGCCGGCCACAGCGAGATCGTTTGGAAGGTAAGTACGTGTGACAGGGGGGGTTACAACATTGTGCGACACGGGCAAGAAATTGCCCGTGCCGCACAAACGATGGGGGCGGGTGCGATCGCAAATGCACGACTAATTGCAGCATATAAAGCAGGCTTAAGTGCGTGTGCTTTTGCCATGGTTTTTACCTGGATGATACGCTGCTGCAGACTGCATATAGCCATTGGAGATGGCAGGCCAGGACCAGATGGTTTGTAACAAATTGAGGGAGAGCAAACAGAGTGCAAAATTACATTCTTTACCGAACTTCAACTTAAAAGAAATTATGTACATCAGATAATAGGCTAATGCTTCACGAACATGAGATGAGAAGACCTGTGGTTGTTTGGATTTGGCAGGTTCGGCCACACTTGAAAAATATTTGGTTTTAGGAACTGGACTTGACCTGAACTTGACCCCGGAAAACAAATCCCATACAAGTTAATGGGGACCCCAACGTCTTTGCTGAAAAATGTCTGTAAAATGGTTGTAGAAAGGGCTAGAGGGCTAAAAAGGTAAACAAAAGTGGGGTAAGAGCATGGTAATTGCCCTGCAAACAAATGTGGATAGGAAAATAACTTAGAGGGTTTCTGTCACCATAGAAATCCTAGTTACATAACAAGTAAATTTATAAACTAAAAATTTAACAGAGATCCAACAAAGACAGAATTCAGAGCTTTTCCACAGACCAATAATTCTATAAAAGATCCCTACAGAGCCTGTTTACACAATTGACCGACTCAGCAAAGCTTGGCGGAGTTTACCCACTGTCACGCTCCCTGGCTCCCCTGCTAGGCTCTCCGGCTCCCCTGCCATGCTCCCCGGCCCCTCTGCCTTGCTTACCGGCTCCCCTGCCATGCTTCCCCGCTCTCAGGTCGCGCTCCGCCACTCTCGTGCCAGGCTTCCCGGTCCCCCGCTCCACAGCCTTCCTGCCCCATCGCCTGCGGTCCCCAGGCAGCCCGGTCCCCGCTCCCGGCGCCCGTCGGCAACTCGGCCTCAGCCCGGCTCTCCTGCTTCCTACTCACCGCTCCCTCCTCTGGCTTCTGGCAACCGGGCCTCGCGCATGCACATTAGGGCGCGCACGCGGTCATTGACCCTCTCTTAAAGGGCCAGTGTCCTCCAACAGGATATTGAAGGATCAGGTACTGGGTATATAGGGGGATCCTTTCCAAGTGGGCGGGGCCTGTTCTTCGTGTTTTGCTAAGCTAGGAGTCAGGTCTCCTTGTGTCTTGCGGTATACTTACCTATCTCTCTCCTAGAGCCGCTCCTGCCTCGCCATCCGGTCCTGATGACTCCCGAACCCCGAACGGTGGCTGTCCGCCATCCCGTCAGTCCATACCATTGCTGATCCCTGTGGTGACCCGTCTTCTCGCTCCGTCGGTTCCGGACTCTGCCTGACAACATCTCGGCCTCTGAACCTGAGCTCCGTCACCCGGACTACCTTCGGTGACTCCGTGGTCCCAGGGACTTCCACACTCCACTCCTTCGAACGAACTGTCCTGCTACCTGTAGTGCTCCGGCTACCGGACCCCTTGCCTTCAGTGAGGTGTTCGGCCCAGTGGATCCACCTCCTGGGTCTGCCCGTCCACCTGGCCCTAACAGTAAGAACAGGCCATGGATCCCGCCGAAGCACTAGCGGCCCAGCTGGGCAACTTGCAGCAGGAACTCGGACGACAGCGCGAGACCCAGTCCCGCATGCTGGCCTTCATGTCCTCGGTAGATACCCGCCTGAACACGCTGCAAGCAACTGCCACGTCCCTGGCGTCTCAGGCTTCAACGGCACAGGCCACGGCCACAGTTCCCGTGGCGGCTACCTCGGAAGCTTCTAAACTCCGCTTGGCCTCTCCACCCCGCTATGCCGGAGATCCCAAGACCTGCAGAGGATTCCTAAATCAGTGCTCCCTCCACTTTAAGCTGCTGCCGCACCTGTTTGCCTCCGACCAAGCCAAGGTGGCGTTTGTGATGTCCCATCTGGAAGGTGAGGCACTGGCCTGGATGAACCCCTTGTGGGAAAAGGAGGATCCTGTAACGACTAACATCCAGGAATTCCTGCAGGCGTTTAGAACCACCTTTGACGAGCCCGGACGTGCCGCCGCATCCGCCTCATCACTCCTCAGGCTACGTCAGGGGACCCTGACGGTGGGGCAGTATGCCGTCCGCTTTCGCACCTTGGCCTTAGAAGTGAGGTGGAACAATGAAGCCCTCACCGCCGCCTTCTGGGAAGGACTCTCCAGTCGTATTAAGGACGAGCTGGCAGGCCGCGATGTTCCTCCTACACTGGATGCCCTAATTGCATTAGCCACCCGCGTGGACCTCAGATTCCAGGAACGATCCAAAGAGGTGTCCCACGAGAGACGTCCGATACGGCATTCCTCTCCTCCGCAGAAGCCCGTCGTACCTCAGTTGGCTTCGTCTGGCGTCTCGGTCCATGAACCCATGCAGATTGACCGTCTGAGGCAGTCCGAACAACGCCGAGCAGAACGGCTCGCTAAGGGTCTCTGCTTCTACTGCGGAGAGGGCACACACCTGCTACGTTCCTGTCCAGAGAGGCCGGGAAACTCCAAAGCCTAGGGTTGGTAGGAGAGGCCACCCTAGGTGTTGGGACTCTCTCAGACCCGGTTACGTGGACTGTTCAAGTGACAACGGGAGAGACGCGGTTCACGGCCGAGGCGTACCTCGATTCCGGGGCAGCAGGCAATTTCATCCAGCAGGCCACGGTGGACAAGTACCAGGTGCCTGTTACTCCACTCGACAAACCCCTCGTGATTGCCTCTGTGGATGGGAGACCCCTCTCTGACACCATCTCGTGGATCACCAAGCCGGTGGAACTACGTATCGGTGCCCTGCACACCGAGAACATCGCTCTCTACGTCCTCCCACACATGTCTCATCAAATCCTGCTGGGACTCCCCTGGTTACGGACACACGAACTGTCAGTCAGCTGGGGTACTGGTGAAATCACCAGATGGGGCTCCTCTTGCCACGAGAACTGTCTGAAGACTATACAGCCCATCCGACGACCTCCGGTCCCGGAGTCCCTACCAGGACTGCCTTCGGTCTACTGGTCCTACGCGGACGTCTTTGATAAAAAGGAGTCAGAGGTACTGCCGCCACATCGTCCTTACGACTGTGCCATAGATCTACTCCCGGGAACTACACCACCTCGAGGACGGATATATCCGCTGTCAACTGCTGAAACACGGGCCATGTCTACCTACATCACAGAGAACCTGGCAAGGGGATTCATCCGGAGATCCTCCTCTCCTGCTGGAGCAGGTTTTTTCTTCGTTAAGAAGAAAGAGGGCGACCTACGCCCATGCATCGACTACCGGGGATTGAACCAGATCACCGTGAAAAATAAATACCCCCTGCCGCTCATCCCCGAATTGTTTGATCGGCTTAGAGGAGCTCGTGTGTTTACCAAGTTGGATCTTCGGGGTGCCTACAACTTGGTCCGCATCCACTCTGGGGACGAATGGAAGACCGCATTCAATACTCGCGATGGGCACAATGAATACTGTGTGATGCCCTTCGGCCTGTGTAACGCACCAGCAGTCTTTCAGGAATTGGTGAACGACGTGTTCCGGGACCTTCTCTACGTCTGTGTGGTGGTGCATCTTGATGATATCCTGGTCTTTTCTCCGGACCTCCAGACCCACAGAGAGAACGTGCAGCTGGTACTACAAAGACTGAGGGAGAATCGTCTGTCTGTACGCCAAGTACGAGAAGTGTGTCTTCGAGCAGTCTTCTCTTCCCTTCCTGGGTTACGTAATCTCCGATACCGGTCTGCAGATGGACCCGGAAAAGGTCTCTTCCATTCTCAACTGGCCCCCTCCTTCCGGACTGAAGGCAATCCAACGCTTTCTGGGATTCGCAAACTATTACCGTCAGTTCATCCCTCACTTCTCTGCCCTGACTGCACCTCTCTCCGCCTTGACCAAGAAGGGGGCTAATCCAAAGGACTTGTCACTTGTGGCCGACGCCGCGTTTGGCTCCCTGAAACAGGCATTTGCTTCTTCCCCTGTGCTCCACCGTCCTGAGCTAAACCGACAGTTCACCTTGGAGGCGGATGCCTCCTCCTCGGGAGCCGGAGCAGAGCTCATGCAGAAGTCCTCCTCCAGGAAGATGGTTACTTGCGGTTTCTACTCCAAGAGCTTCTCAGCGCCTGAACGCAACTACACCATCGGTGACCGAGAGCTATGAGCAGTCAAACTGGCTCTGGAGGAATGGCGCTACCTTCTGGAGGAAGCAGTGTATCCCGTGATCATTTACACGGACCACAAGAACCTGGAATACCTGCGGTCCGCTCAGCGACTGAACCCATGGCAAGCCAGGTGGTCCTTGTTCTTTGCCAGGTTCGATTTCCAGCTCCATTTTCGACCCGCGGACAAGAACGTACGAGCAGATGCCTTGTCCAGGTCATTCATGCCCATGGAGCAGGAGGAGGAGACATCCCAGCCCATCATCTGCCCTAGTAAAATCATTCCGGTGGCCCCTGTCACCCTGGCCCAGATACCGCCCGGGAAGACCTATGTCTCTGAGACTGACAGGCAAAAAGTGTTGCACTGGGGCCATGCCTCGAAAATAGCCGGCCATGCTGGTCAGAAGAAAACATGGAGTACAATTGTACGTCACTACTGGTGGCCATCCCTTCGCACGGACGTCGCTTCTTTTGTCTCAGCCTGCTCCTCTTGTGCCAGGAACAAGACGCCCAAACACCTGCCATATGGCTGTCTTCTGCCTTTGCCTATACCCTCCATTCCGTGGCAACACATTGCAATGGACTTTATCACGGACTTGCCATTGTCCTCCGGACACACAGTCATATGGGTCGTGGTGGATCGGTTCTCCAAAATGGCTCATTTCGTCCCTATGGCTGGACTGCCCTCTGCCCAGGAACTCGCTGACGCCTACATACAGCACATCTTCCGGTTGCATGGCTTTCCCTCACACATTGTGTCCGACAGAGGAACTCAGTTTACCTCCCGCTTCTGGAGGGTTCTCTGCAAACATCTGGGAGTGACTTTGGACTTTTCTTCAGCCTACCATCCTCAGTCGAATGGCCAAGTGGAACGAGTCAATCAGATCTTGACCTCCTTCTTACGTCACTACGTCAACGCCCATCACGACGACTGGTCCACGCTCCTTCCTTGGGCCGAATTCTAACATAACCACCACGTCAGTGAGTCCTCCTCCAGCTCTCCCTTCCATGTCGTTTACGGACTTCAGCCTTCCGTCCCATTACCTGTATCCTCTTCCTCGGATGTCCCTGCTGCTGATGCTGTAGTCCGTGACTTTGCAACGATTTGGGACTCTGTCAAGACGTCCCTTGGACGTGCTTCCCTGCGGATGAAGAGACACGCAGACAAGAGGCGTCTGGATCCTCCGTGTTTCTCTCCAGGAGATCTGGTCTGGCTTGCTTCCAAGTACGTCCGATTGAAGCTACCATCATACAAGCTGGGTCCTCGCTACATCGGGCCGTTTAAGGTCATCAGTAGAGATGAGCGAACCGGTCGCGGTTCGGCTCGAGGTTGGTTCGCCGAACGGACCTCCCGTTCGAGTTCGGTTCGTCGAACGTTCGACGAACCGAACTCGAACTGCATAGGAAACAATGGCAGGCAATCACAAACACAGAAAAACACCTAGAAAACACCCTCAAAGGTGTCCTAAAGGTGACAAACAACTCAAACACATTGGAAAGTGACAAGGACATATACTCATGCGAAAACAAAACAGCTGGACAAGGAAAAAGAGGAGGACACACAGATATAGGCATGGCACGCCCTTCTAAAATCATGTAAAACACCGCAAGGTGACTCCAAGCGGAGTCTCCCTTTTTTCCAAAAATTGGGCCACACACACACCCACCCCTTCAGTGGTAGCACTTGTGCCCCAGTTGCACACTTCACAGCTAGATTTGCATCAAGCACATTCAAAAATACGCCATAATTAACCGTCCCCAGGATGACACCAGGGTAGGTAGCTAAGTCTTTCCTGATCCCAGCTCTGTGCAGCTTGGATCATTTATAAAAAACACAGCAATCAAGGGTTACTCCAAGCGGAGTCTCCCTTTTTTCAAAAAATTGGGCCCCACACACACCCACCCCTTCAGTGGCAGCAGTTGTGCCCTAGTTGTACACTTCACAGCTACATTTGCATCAAGCACATTCAAAAATACGCCATTCTTATCCGTCCCCAGGATGACACCGGGGTAGGTAGCAAAGTCTTTCCTGATCCCAGCTCTGTTCATCTTGGCTTCTTTTAAAAACAATGTAAGCAAGGGTTACTCCAAGCGGAGTCTCCCTTTTTTCCAAAAATTGGGCCCCACACACACCCACCCCTTCAGTGGCAGCAGTTGTGCCCTAGTTGTACACTTCACAGCTAGATTTGCATCAAGCACATTCAAAAATACGTCATTCTTATCCGTCCCCAGGATGACACCGGGGTAGGTAGCAAAGTCTTTCCTGATCCCAGCTCTGTTCATCTTGGCTTCTTTTAAAAACACATCAAGCAAGGGTTACTCCAAGCGGAGTCTCCCTTTTTTCCAAAAATTGGGCCCCACACACACCCACCCCTTCAGTGGCAGCAGTTGTGCCCTAGTTGTACACTTCACAGCTACATTTGCATCAAGCACATTCAAAAATACGCCATTCTTATCCATCCCCAGGATGACACCGGGGTAGGTAGCAAAGTCTTTGCTGACCCATGACTTGTTCATCTTGGCTTCTTTTAAAAACAATGTAAGCAAGGGTTACTCCAAGCGGAGTCTCCCTTTTTTCCAAAAATTGGGCCCCACACACACCCACCCCTTCAGTGGCAGCAGTTGTGCCCTAGTTGTACACTTCACAGCTACATTTGCATCAAGCACATTCAAAAATACGCCATTCTTATCCGTCCCCAGGATGACACCGGGGTAGGTAGCAAAGTCTTTCCTGATCCCAGCTCTGTTCATCTTGGCTTCTTTTAAAAACACATCAAGCAAGGGTTACTCCAAGCGGAGTCTCCCTTTTTTTCCAAAAATTGGGCCCCACACACCCACCCATTCAGTGGCAGCAGTTGTGCCCCAGTTGTACACTTCACAGCTAGATTTGCATCAAGCACATTCAAAAATACGTCATTCTTATCCGTCCCCAGGATGACACCGGGGTAGGTAGCAAAGTCTTTCCTGATCCCAGCTCTGTTCATCTTGGCTTCTTTTAAAAACACATCAAGCAAGGGTTACTCCAAGCGGAGTCTCCCTTTTTTCCAAAAATTGGGCCCCACACACACCCACCCCTTCAGTGGCAGCAGTTGTGCCCTAGTTGTACACTTCACAGCTACATTTGCATCAAGCACATTCAAAAATACGCCATTCTTATCCATCCCCAGGATGACACCGGGGTAGGTAGCAAAGTCTTTGCTGACCCATGACTTGTTCATCTTGGCTTCTTTTAAAAACAATGTAAGCAAGGGTTACTCCAAGCGGAGTCTCCCTTTTTTCCAAAAATTGGGCCCCACACACACCCACCCCTTCAGTGGCAGCAGTTGTGCCCTAGTTGTACACTTCACAGCTACATTTGCATCAAGCACATTCAAAAATACGCCATTCTTATCCGTCCCCAGGATGACACCGGGGTAGGTAGCAAAGTCTTTCCTGATCCCAGCTCTGTTCATCTTGGCTTCTTTTAAAAACACAGCAAGCAAGGGTTACTCCAAGCGGAGTCTCCCTTTTTTTCCAAAAATTGGGCCCCACACACCCACCCATTCAGTGGCAGCAGTTGTGCCCCAGTTGTACACTTCACAGCTAGATTTGCATCAAGCACATTCAAAAATACGTCATTCTTATCCGTCCCCAGGATGACACCGGGGTAGGTAGCAAAGTCTTTCCTGATCCCAGCTCTGTTCATCTTGGCTTCTTTTAAAAACACAGCAAGCAAGGGTTACTCCAAGCGGAGTCTCCCTTTTTTTCCAAAAATTGGGCCCCACACACCCACCCATTCAGTGGCAGCAGTTGTGCCCCAGTTGTACACTTCACAGCTAGATTTGCATCAAGCACATTCAAAAATACGTCATTCTTATCCGTCCCCAGGATGACACCGGGGTAGGTAGCAAAGTCTTTCCTGATCCCAGCTCTGTTCATCTTGGCTTCTTTTAAAAACACATCAAGCAAGGGTTACTCCAAGCGGAGTCTCCCTTTTTTTCCAAAAATTGGGCCCCACACACACCCACCCCTTCAGTGGCAGCAGTTGTGCCCTAGTTGTACACTTCACAGCTACATTTGCATCAAGCACATTCAAAAATACGCCATTCTTATCCGTCCCCAGGATGACACCGGGGTAGGTAGCAAAGTCTTTCCTGATCCCAGCTCTGTTCATCTTGGCTTCTTTTAAAAACACAGCAAGCAAGGGTTACTCCAAGCGGAGTCTCCCTTTTTTTCCAAAAATTGGGCCCCACACACCCACCCATTCAGTGGCAGCAGTTGTGCCCCAGTTGTACACTTCACAGCTAGATTTGCATCAAGCACATTCAAAAATACGTCATTCTTATCCGTCCCCAGGATGACACCGGGGTAGGTAGCAAAGTCTTTCCTGATCCCAGCTCTGTTCATCTTGGCTTCTTTTAAAAACACAGCAAGCAAGGGTTACTCCAAGCGGAGTCTCCCTTTTTTTCCAAAAATTGGGCCCCACACACCCACCCATTCAGTGGCAGCAGTTGTGCCCCAGTTGTACACTTCACAGCTAGATTTGCATCAAGCACATTCAAAAATACGTCATTCTTATCCGTCCCCAGGATGACACCGGGGTAGGTAGCAAAGTCTTTCCTGATCCCAGCTCTGTTCATCTTGGCTTCTTTTAAAAACACATCAAGCAAGGGTTACTCCAAGCGGAGTCTCCCTTTTTTCCAAAAATTGGGCCCCACACACACCCACCCCTTCAGTGGCAGCAGTTGTGCCCTAGTTGTACACTTCACAGCTACATTTGCATCAAGCACATTCAAAAATACGCCATTCTTATCCATCCCCAGGATGACACCGGGGTAGGTAGCAAAGTCTTTGCTGACCCATGACTTGTTCATCTTGGCTTCTTTTAAAAACAATGTAAGCAAGGGTTACTCCAAGCGGAGTCTCCCTTTTTTCCAAAAATTGGGCCCCACACACACCCACCCCGTCAGTGGCAGCAGTTGTGCCCTAGTTGTACACTTCACAGCTACATTTGCATCAAGCACATTCAAAAATACGCCATTCTTATCCGTCCCCAGGATGACACCGGGGTAGGTAGCAAAGTCTTTCCTGATCCCAGCTCTGTTCATCTTGGCTTCTTTTAAAAACACATCAAGCAAGGGTTACTCCAAGCGGAGTCTCCCTTTTTTCCAAAAATTGGGCCCCACACACACCCACCCCTTCAGTGGCAGCAGTTGTGCCCTAGTTGTACACTTCACAGCTACATTTGCATCAAGCACATTCAAAAATACGCCATTCTTATCCATCCCCAGGATGACACCGGGGTAGGTAGCAAAGTCTTTGCTGACCTATGACTTGTTCATCTTGGCTTCTTTTAAAAACAATGTAAGCAAGGGTTACTCCAAGCGGAGTCTCCCTTTTTTCCAAAAATTGGGCCCCACACACACCCACCCCTTCAGTGGCAGCAGTTGTGCCCTAGTTGTACACTTCACAGCTACATTTGCATCAAGCACATTCAAAAATATGCCATTCTTATCCGTCCCCAGGATGACACCGGGGTAGGTAGCAAAGTCTTTCCTGATCCCAGCTCTGTTCATCTTGGCTTCTTTTAAAAACACATCAAGCAAGGGTTACTCCAAGCGGAGTCTCCCTTTTTTTCCAAAAATTGGGCCCCACACACCCACCCATTCAGTGGCAGCAGTTGTGCCCCAGTTGTACACTTCACAGCTAGATTTGCATCAAGCACATTCAAAAATACGTCATTCTTATCCGTCCCCAGGATGACACCGGGGTAGGTAGCAAAGTCTTTCCTGATCCCAGCTCTGTTCATCTTGGCTTCTTTTAAAAACACAGCAGGCAAGGGTTACTCCAAGCGGAGTCTCCCTTTTTTTCCAAAAATTGGGCCCCACACACCCACCCATTCAGTGGCAGCAGTTGTGCCCCAGTTGTACACTTCACAGCTAGATTTGCATCAAGCACATTCAAAAATACGTCATTCTTATCCGTCCCCAGGATGACACCGGGGTAGGTAGCAAAGTCTTTCCTGATCCCAGCTCTGTTCATCTTGGCTTCTTTTAAAAACACAGCAAGCAAGGGTTACTCCAAGCGGAGTCTCCCTTTTTTTCCAAAAATTGGGCCCCACACACCCACCCATTCAGTGGCAGCAGTTGTGCCCCAGTTGTACACTTCACAGCTAGATTTGCATCAAGCACATTCAAAAATACGTCATTCTTATCCGTCCCCAGGATGACACCGGGGTAGGTAGCAAAGTCTTTCCTGATCCCAGCTCTGTTCATCTTGGCTTCTTTTAAAAACACAGCAAGCAAGGGTTACTCCAAGCGGAGTCTCCCTTTTTTTCCAAAAATTGGGCCCCACACACCCACCCATTCAGTGGCAGCAGTTGTGCCCCAGTTGTACACTTCACAGCTAGATTTGCATCAAGCACATTCAAAAATACGCCATAATTAACCGTCCCCAG
Source organism: Anomaloglossus baeobatrachus (assembly GCF_048569485.1). Lineage (NCBI taxonomy): Eukaryota > Metazoa > Chordata > Amphibia > Anura > Aromobatidae > Anomaloglossus > Anomaloglossus baeobatrachus. Next base: position 172,478,760 of record NC_134354.1, on the reverse strand, counting down.
GATGACACCAGGGTAGGTAGCAAAGTCTTTCCTGATCCCAGCTCTGTTCATCTTGGCTTCTTTTAAAAACAATGTAAGCAAGGGTTACTCCAAGCGGAGTCTCCCTTTTTTTCCAAAAATTGGGCCCCACACACCCACCCATTCAGTGGCAGCACTTGTGCCCTAGTTGCAAACAGGATGTTTTGATTTGCATCAAGCACATTCCAAATCAACAAGCATTTACTCTCCCCAGGATGACACAGGGGTAGTAAATTCCTTCTGGATCCATGACTTGTTCATTTTGATGAACGTCAGTCTGTCCACATTGTCACTGGACAGACGCGTGCGCTTATCTGTCAGCACACACCCAGCAGCACTGAATACACGTTCAGAGACAACGCTGGCAGCTGGACACGACAAAATCTCCAAGGCGTAAGTTGCGAGCTCTGGCCATTTTTCTAGGTTTGAAGCCCAAAAGGAGCAAGGCTCCAGTTGCACAGTCATGGCATCGATGTTCATTTGGAGATACTCCTGTATCATCCTCTCCAGCCGTTGACTATGTGTCAGACTTGTTGTCTCTGGTGGCCTTGCAAAAGAGGGTCTAAAAAAATTATGAAAAGATTCCATAAAATTGCTGTTACCGGCACCAGATACGGTCCTACTGGTACGGGTAGACTGTTGAAGATGACGAGACCGTCCCATGTTTGTCAAGTTACAACTGGGAGATTCACTCCCTGCACCTGCACGGTTGTTTGGTGGAAAAGCCGAGCTAAGATCTAGTAACAGCTTCTGCTGATACTCCTGCATACGTGCGTCCCTTTCTATGGCTGGAATTATGTCACAAAATTTGGACTTGTACCGGGGATCTAATAGTGTGGCAATCCAGTAGTCATCACCACTTCTAATTTTGACAATACGACTGTCATGTTGGAGGTAGTGCAACAAAAAGGCACTCATGTGTCTTGCGCAGCCATGCGGACCAAGTCCACGCTGTGTTTGTGGCATAGAGGTGCTACCCGTTCTTTCTTCCTCTGACATCTGACCCCAACCTCTTTCAACTGAAATTTGACCAAGGTCTCCCTCATCCGCTGAGTCTTCCATGTCCATGGACAGTTCGTCCTCCATTTCTTCATGTTCTCCTGCACCTTGCTCAACATTTCGCCTGCTACTATGCGCCCTTGTCGATCCCTGTCCCCCTTGGTCCCATGCCTGCTGCGTTGGTGATGATGAACGTCTGGACCTTGGTGATGTTGTTGTCCCTTGCGCATATGAATCCTCCTGTAGTTCCTCCCCTTCATGTTGTCCCACCCCCTGACTCCGAATAGTGTTTAGCGTGTGCTCCAGCATGTAAATGACTGGAATCGTCATGCTGATAATGGCATTGTTAGCGCTAAACATATTCGTCGCCATGTCGAAACTGTGCAGAAGGGTGCATAGGTCCTTGATCTGAGACCACTCCATCAGGGTGATCTGCCCCACCTCTGCATCTCGTTGGCCCAGGCTATACGTCATGACGTATTGCACCAGGGCTCTGCGGTGCTGCCACAGTCGCTGTAACATGTGGAGAGTTGAATTCCAGCGTGTCGCCACATCGCATTTCAGGCGATGAACCGGCAGGCCGAAAGACTTCTGGAGCGATGCAAGTCGCTCAGCTGCGGCGCTTGAACGGCGGAAGTGAGCAGACAGTTTTCGTGCCCTGTTCAGAAGGCCATCTAGGCCGGGATAGTGTGTTAAAAATTGCTGCACGACAAGGTTCAACACGTGAGCCATACAAGGTACGTGTGTCACCTTGCCCAGGCGAAGGGCCGCACCCAGGTTTGCAGCATTGTCGCACACGGCCTTACCAGGCTGCAGGTTGAGTGGAGACAACCATTTATTAAACTCGGACCGCAGAGCTGACCACAACTCCTCAGCTGTGTGACTCTTATTACCAAGACATGTCAAGCTAAAGACCGCCTGATGCCGTTGCGCTCTGCTGCCAGCATAGTAATGAGGGGTGCGTGATTCCTTCTGCGCAGTGAGAACGCTGGTGGCCTGACCAGGCAGGCTTGGGGCGGAGGTGGAGGACCCAGATGAGGTGGAGGATGCAGAAGCAGTGGCGGAACTTGGACAGACAGAGGATTGACACACAAGTCGTGGGGACGGCAAGACTTGTGCAGCAGACCCTTCACCATCTATCACCATAGTTACCCAGTGCCCAGTCAGCGACATGTAACGTCCCTGTCCATGCTTACTGGTCCAAGTATCGGTGGTGAAATGCACCCGTTCACACACAGAGTTTCTCAAGGAAGCGGTGATGTTGTGTGCGACATGCTGGTGTAGCGCGGGCACACCTTTCTTAGAGAAGTAGTGGCGACTAGGCATCTGGTACTGGGGCACAGCGACAGACATAAGGTCTCTAAAATCCTGTGTGTCCACTAGGCGGAAAGGCAGCATTTCGGTAGCCAACAGCTTACAGAGGGATAGAGTCAACCTCTTAGCTTTGTCATGGGTCGGAGGAAGTGGCCTTTTATTTGACCACATCTGAGGGACAGAGATCTGGCTGCTGTGTGTAGACGGTGTTGAGTAGGGTGTCCCTGGAAAAATGCAGGTTTGTGAGGAAAGTGCAGGCGGAGACATGATGTTGCCTTCATCCAACGTTGGTGCTATCGATGTCTGAGAGAGCTGTACACACTCACTTGTTTCCCCTTCCAAACCAACTGACGACCTTACAAGCAAACTGCCTGTTGCGGTTACAGTGGTGGAAGTTTTGCGTGGAAAAACAAGTGTGACAGCTGTCCCCACAGTCCTAGAAGATGAAGAGCGCGCGGATGCACTGGAAGGGGCGGGCGGTGGATGGTTCGCTCCGCTAGGCCGCATTGCAGCACGGTGAGCTTCCCACCGGGACTTATGATATTTAGTCATGTGACGATTCATGGAAGAAGTTGTCAAACTGCTGAGGTTTTGACCTCTACTAACAGAATCATGACAAATGTTACATATCACATGAGTTGGGCGATCTTTTTCGATGTGAAAAAAGGACCAGGCTAGGCAAGGCTTAGAGGCCATGCGACCTGTTGATCCACCCCGAATAATGCTCATAGGCAGAGTGGTGGCTGAGGATGCAGTTGTAGACGTGCTACCAGTGCTCCGACTCTGTCCAGGAAGGCGCAAGGTAACTTCGTCGTCGGTTGCATCCTCCTCCACCGCCTCTGTTGACCTCCTCGAGTGCCTGACTGGGGGTTGACAGTAGGTGGGATCTAGAACGTCATCATCAATTGTTGTGTTTGCACTCCCCTCCCCCTCAGACCGAGCCTCTTCTTGCCCTGACCGAATATTTAAGTTGTCATCCCAATCGGGTATCTGCGTCTCATCTTCATCAGTATGTTCCTCATTGTCTATAACCACAGGTGTTACAGTTTGTGACAAAGGGTCAACATTATGCTCAGAAACTTGGTCCTCACGGCCTGAATCAGAGTCACAAAGGTTCTGGGCATCACTGCAGACCATTTCCTGTTCTGTACTCACTGTAGCTTGGGAGCAGACGTCTGATTCCCAGGCTATAGTGTGACTGAACAGCTCTGCAGACTCAGCCATCTCAGTTCCACCATACTGTGCAGGGCTGATGGAGACTTCAGAGCTGGGAGAAATCAAGTGTGATTGGGATGACAACTCAGAGGACTGGTGTTTTTTGGATGCGGTACTTGAAGTGGCTGAGAGGGCACTTGTTGGACCACTTGAGATCCATTCAAGCATTTTCCTTTTTTGCCCATCATCTACCTTTGTTCCTCTTGTTCGTGTCCGTAAAAAATGGAGCACATCGGATTGTCCACAATAAGTAGTAGACATCTTACTTTTGCTAGTAGATGGTCTATCTGCAGCAGATGATAATGGAGCTTTGCCACCTTCCCCACTGACAAAACCTTTTTTGCCTTTTCCACCACGCCTCTTCCCCTTTCCACCAGCATCTGTCATTTTGCCACTCATGTTGATTGCGACAAGATTGTGGACTGAAAATGTGGTAGTAAAAATTGAGAGGTGGTGAAGATTGCAGTGGTGGTCTAGCTTTATTAACAGCAGAATAATAAAGAATAAATATCCCTGACAATGTAACTTAGTTATAATTAGTTGGAGTGTGCAACGCAGGCAGACGTGCTGCAAATGTCTTGGCACTAGTGGGACTAAAGCAAAGTCCAATAGCCACGTATAGGATGCCACTAGGTACACTGAGTGTTTGCTAGTGTAATGGCTTAGTTATAATTAGTTGGAGTGTGCAACGCAGGCAGATGCGCTCTGCAAATGTCTTGGCACTAGTGGGACTATAGCAAAGTCCAATAGCCACGTATAGGATGCCACTAGGTACACTAAGTGTTTGCTAGTATAATGGCTTAGTTATAATTAGTTGGAGTGTGCAACGCAGGCAGATGCGCTCTGCAAATGTCTTGGCACTAGTGGGACTATAGCAAAGTCCAATAGCCACGTATAGGATGCCACTAGGTACACTGAGTGTGTGCTAGTATAATGGCTTAGTTATAATTAGTTGGAGTGTGCAACGCAGGCAGATGCGCTCTGCAAATGTCTTGGCACTAGTGGGACTATAGCAAAGTCCAATAGCCACGTATAGGATGCCACTAGGTACACTGAGTGTGTGCTAGTATAATGGCTTAGTTATAATTAGTTGGAGTGTGCAACGCAGGCAGATGCGCTCTGCAAATGTCTTGGCACTAGTGGGACTATAGCAAAGTCCAATAGCCACGTATAGGATGCCACTAGGTACACTGAGTGTGTGCTAGTATAATGGCTTAGTTATAATTAGTTGGAGTGTGCAACGCAGGCAGATGCGCTCTGCAAATGTCTTGGCACTAGTGGGACTATAGCAAAGTCCAATAGCCACGTATAGGATGCCACTAGGTACACTAAGTGTTTGCTAGTATAATGGCTTAGTTATAATTAGTTGGAGTGTGCAACGCAGGCAGATGCGCTCTGCAAATGTCTTGGCACTAGTGGGACTATAGCAAAGTCCAATAGCCACGTATAGGATGCCACTAGGTACACTGAGTGTGTGCTAGTATAATGGCTTAGTTATAATTAGTTGGAGTGTGCAACGCAGGCAGATGCGCTCTGCAAATGTCTTGGCACTAGTGAGACTATAGCAAAGTCCAATAGCCACGTATAGGATGCCACTAGGTACACTAAGTGTTTGCTAGTATAATGGCTTAGTTATAATTAGTTGGAGTGTGCAACGCAGGCAGATGCGCTCTGCAAATGTCTTGGCACTAGTGGGACTATAGCAAAGTCCAATAGCCACGTATAGGATGCCACTAGGTACACTGAGTGTGTGCTAGTATAATGGCTTAGTTATAATTAGTTGGAGTGTGCAACGCAGGCAGATGCGCTCTGCAAATGTCTTGGCACTAGTGGGACTATAGCAAAGTCCAATAGCCACGTATAGGATGCCACTAGGTACACTAAGTGTTTGCTAGTATAATGGCTTAGCTATAATTAGTTGGAGTGTGCAACGCAGGCAGATGCGCTCTGCAAATGTCTTGGCACTAGTGGGACTATAGCAAAGTCCAATAGCCACGTATAGGATGCCACTAGGTACACTGAGTGTGTGCTAGTATAATGGCTTAGTTATAATTAGTTGGAGTGTGCAACGCAGGCAGATGCGCTCTGCAAATGTCTTGGCACTAGTGGGACTATAGCAAAGTCCAATAGCCACGTATAGGATGCCACTAGGTACACTAAGTGTTTGCTAGTATAATGGCTTAGTTATAATTAGTTGGAGTGTGCAACGCAGGCAGATGCGCTCTGCAAATGTCTTGGCACTAGTGGGACTATAGCAAAGTCCGATAGCCACGTATAGGATGCCACTAGGTACACTGAGTGTGTGCTAGTATAATGGCTTAGTTATAATTAGTTGGAGTGTGCAACGCAGGCAGATGCGCTCTGCAAATGTCTTGGCACTAGTGGGACTATAGCAAAGTCCAATAGCCACGTATAGGATGCCACTAGGTACACTGAGTGTGTGCTAGTATAATGGCTTAGTTATAATTAGTTGGAGTGTGCAACGCAGGCAGATGCGCTCTGCAAATGTCTTGGCACTAGTGGGACTATAGCAAAGTCCAATAGCCACGTATAGGATGCCACTAGGTACACTGAGTGTGTGCTAGTATAATGGCTTAGTTATAATTAGTTGGAGTGTGCAACGCAGGCAGATGCGCTCTGCAAATGTCTTGGCACTAGTGGGACTATAGCAAAGTCCAATAGCCACGTATAGGATGCCACTAGGTACACTGAGTGTTTGCTAGTATAATGGCTTAGTTATAATTAGTTGTAGTGTGCAATGCAGGCAGACGTGCTCTGCAAATGTCTTTGCACTAGTGGGACTATAGCAAAGTCCAATAGCCACAGATAGGATGCCACTAGGTACACTGAGTGTTTGCTAGTATAATGGCTTAGTTAGAATGAGTTGGAGTGTGCAGAGGACAAGAGGGTACAGTGGCAGGATTGTGGTGCTCTGGGTAGAGGAATGGAAGCCTGCCTTTCTATTCCCTCCTAATGGTGAAATGCAGGGAGGAAATCCCTGACCTTGGCTGCACAGACGCTGGCGCTGTTTTCAGGACCTGTCACCTTAACTCTGACCCTGCCGGTTTGAGCCCTTAAAAGGACTGCTATAAAGTGCTCTCCCTATGCTGTCTAACGCTGTGTATGCAGCGCATACAGCTGTATCAGCGATAGGACTCAAGACGGAGCTGCGACAGTGATGTCTGACACCAAAGACGCAGAAGGCAGATAATGGCGTCCGTGAAGAAAATGTCCGGTTTTATAATGCAGGGACATGTGACATGCAGATCCTATCACACATGCCGTTGCTTCTCTGGCTCAAAGTCCACTTAGCTGTGTGTGTCTGTGATTGGCTGACATGCTGGCCCGCCCCACAAGACGCGCGCGCTTAGGGAAGGAAGACAAGAAAAAAAAAAAAAAAAATGGCGATCGCCATTATAGAAACAGCAGTGATCTGAAGGCGCTGTTCACGCACACTATACACTGAAATGTGATAATAGTTTGATTCACAGAGTGACTTACACTATTACAGCAGAAACCAAGCTATGATTTAGCTGTTTTTTGGCTGCTAGAACCGTTCTCGAACGTTTCTAGAACTATCGAGCTTTTGCAAAAAGCTCGAGTTCTAGTTCGATCTAGAACATGCCCCAAAATCACTCGAGCCTAGAACTGGAGAACCACGAACTACGAACCGCGCTCAACTCTAGTCATCAGCAAGATCAATGAGGTCTCCTACAAGCTGCAGCTCCCGGCCACGATGAGGATACCCAACTCCTTCCACGTCTCCCTGCTTAAGCCAGTTGTCCTTGGTCCCTTCTCCGCTGTTGCCAGTTCTGCTCCTCCTCCTATTGCTGATGATGACATCTATGCGGTAAGGGATATTGTGGCCATGAAGACCGTACGGGGCCGACAGTTCTTCCTGGTGGACTGGGCAGGGTATGGTCCTGAGGATAGGTCCTGGGAACCCCGTGAGAATGTGGGTACTCCTCTGATACGTGCCTTCCTGTCCCGGTTGCGGGGAGGGGGTACTGTCACGCTCCCCGGCTCCCCTGCCATGCTCCCCGGCCCCTCTGCCTTGCTTACCGGCTCCCCTGCCACGCTTCCCCGCTCTCAAGTCGCGCTCCGCCGCTCCCGTACCAGGCTTCCCGGTCCCCCGCTCCACAGCCTTCCTGCCCCATCGCCTGCGGTCCCCAGGCAGCCCGGTCCCCGCTCCCGGCGCCCGTTGGCAACTCGGCCTCAGCCCGGCTCTCCTGCTTCCTACTCACCGCTCCCTCCTCTGGCTTCTGGCAACCGGGCCTCGCGCATGCGCATTAGGGCGCGCGCGCGGTCATTGACCCTCTCTTAAAGGGCCAGTGTCCTCCAACAGGATATTGAAGGATCAGGTACTGGATATATAGGGGGATCCTTTCCAAGTGGGTGGGGCCTGTTCTTCGTGTTTTGCTAAGCTAGGAGTCAGGTCTCCTTGTGTCTTGCGGTATACTTACCTATCTCTCTCCTAGAGCCGCTCCTGCCTCGCCATCCGGTCCTGACGACTCCCGAACCCCGAACGGTGGCTGTCCGCCATCCCGTCAGTCCATACCATCGCTGATCCCTGTGGTGACCCGTCTTCTCGCTCCGTCGGTTCCGGGCTCTGCCTGACAACATCTCGGCCTCCGAACCTGAGCTCCGTCACCCGGACTACCTTCGGTGACTCCGTGGTCCCAGGGACTTCCACACTCCACTCCTTCGAACGAACTGTCCTGCTACCTGTAGTGCTCCGGCTACCGGACCCCTTGCCTTCAGTGAGGTGTTCGGCCCAGTGGATCCACCTCCTGGGTCTGCCCGTCCACCTGGCCCTAACACCCACAGAGCAAACATTTACAAAAATATCCCTACAAAGCCTGTTTTTAAAGTTGACCCACACAGCCAAGATTGCCAGAGTTCCCCCTTAGATCAACAAGTTTAACAAAATGGCCCCTAAATTAACTGTTATCAAAGTTCACCCACACATTCAAGGTTGACAGAGTTCTCCTACAGAGCAGAAGTTTATCTCAAGACCCATATATAGCCCATATTCTCAGTTCACCCAGATGGCCAAGATTAGAAAAGTTCCCCACCGAGCAACTAGTTTAAGAAAAGGCCCCCTATATAGCTTGTATTCCCAGTTTACTGACATAGCCAAGATTGGAAGAGTTTCACTACAGATTAACAAGTTTAAAAAAAGTCCACTACATAGCCTGTTTCTAGAGTTCACTCACACAACCAATTTTGGAAACGTTCTCGACACAGCAACAATAATAAAAATGCCCCTATAGAGCCTGTTTTCCAGGTTTCCCCCATAGAGCTTAATTTTCTGCTCCTGTTGTGTACACTATAGCTGATGCAGTTAAAAAGCTTGTAGTTGGATTTGGGATCAAGTTGGTTGTCCGCCGGCTAGCCTTGCTACCACCAGTTCCAGCTACTTTGCCTTTAGTGAAGTTCAAAGCAGACAGTCACGGCTGAATAATACAGCAATGAACAATGGAATAGGACATCGTTTCTATTTTGTTTGTTTTATATATTGGGGCCATGATTAAGAGTGGAGCTTGTGGAAGCCAATGCAAAGTAACTAAAATGTGGACAAACTATCACTCAATACATGGAGACGTCTGCATGGGAGGAAGAAGGAAAAGGGTTAACATGTGCTGCCATGTGGGATAAGAAGATGATCACTTGAAGAGACATTTGGATACACACTCTTCCATCATGTTGTTGAAATACTGCCTCCTGTTAATACGTAGTATATCAGATGGTGGTGCTGGATGTTTTAGCGTATTGATTATTGCGTGCGTACACCAAAGGAAAATGTTTCATTTGGGCATGTTGCAGATGCAAATCGATCACTTCTCCCTTCAGCAGCTCCACCTCTGCCACTAACAGAGGCACCATGGCCGCGTCCCCTATTTGATCCTCTCCACATTCTTAGTAACCCAAAAAGGCAGAGTGTTACATGGCATGTATACAGAGAGAGAGTGCTCATCAGATTATTACACTGACAATTTTCATAGTTCCACATGATCAAACTTTCAACTCCCGTACCTTACACTATAGCTGTAGCAGTTAAAAAGCTGTTTATTGGATTTTGGATCTAGTTGGCGGTCCAGTGCAAGGCTTGTAAGAGTGCCCCCACAGAGTAATAATTTTTTTTAAAAGGCCCTTACAGAGCCTGTTTTCAGAGTTCACCGAGGCAGACACGATTGGTAGGATTCCCCCTCAGAGCATACATTTTAAATATAGGCCTCAACAGAGTCACTTTGCACAGTTGACTCCCACAACCAAGATTGCCATAGTTTAATCATACAGCACAAATTTTAAATATAGACACCAACAGAGCCTATTTTCACAGTTGACACACACAGCCAAAATTTGAAGATTTGACCCACAGAGAAATAAATATAAAAAGGCCCCAACAGAGCTTTTTTTCAGAGTCCACCCCCCCCCCCCCCCCCCCACAGCCATAATATGAATATTTAGCCTACAGAGCAACAGTTTAAAAAGGCTCATACAGAGTCCGTCCACAGCTCTGGTGCAGTGGGGGATTTCAACCCCAAACAGTCTCAGAACAACCTGCTGTTATTTCCCCTTCTCTGTGCTAACGTTGGTTGTACAGGTGTTACACTGACAGGATGAAAAAGAAGTGGAGAAGCCCGGAGCATCCAAGTTTTAAAAAAGCTCCTAAACAGCTTCTTTTTCCTGTTGACCCTCACAGCCAAGATTGCCTGCGATCCAGCACAGATCACCCAAGTTTTAAAAAGGTATCTAAAAGGCCTCTTTTCCCTGTTGAACCTTATTGCGAAGATTACCCAAGATACACCATAGTGCACACAATTTTAAAAAAGGTCTCTAAATAGATTATTTTCCCTGTTGACCTTGACAGCCATGATTGTCTGAGATCTACCACAGAGCACCCAAATCTGTCTGTTGAAGTGTACCTACAATAAAAATGACAGACCTCTTTGTAGGTGGGAAAACTTGCAAAATTGTCAGTGTATCACGTATTTATTTTTCCCACTGTCCATCATATAGAATCCACTAAGATTCTGTTATAAACATTACATAGGTTATACTGAGACTCTGCTGAATGCATCCAGCAGAATTTACTGAAACTCTGCTGTGTACATCACATAGGATACACTGAGAATACTAAACATAGATCACACAGGATACACAAAACTGCTGTATATCCATCACCTATGATACAGTGAGACTGCTGTTTATACATCATATAAAATACACTGAAACTGCTGTATATACTGTACATCACATAGGCCACATCTCAGTGAGGCACCAGACCCCAGACATGGGTGAACATTACAAGCTGCATTGCAATCCACCAGGTGCCCTCAGGAGCTAATTCAGCTGAGATTGGCTGTGGCTGTAGCTGCAAAGTTACAATGTGTGCACCTCAGTGGCATTCAGTACTGAATGCTGCATGCTTTGCTTGCAGACCAACAAGGCTTCTCTGCAAAAATTTTAAAGACACCTTATGCAGATGAGCACTGTGACCTACTGGGAATTTGCTAGTTTGGACTGGAAGCGGGTCCAAGCCTATTTGGGCCCTTCCTCAGCCCTCTTATAGGCTTTTGTATTGGACCACATTCACAGTGATCCTGGACTGCATACAACAAGCAAGTTTTCGGTTGGACATCCCTGGAGTAAAGTAATTCCCTAACATGTCTACCAAGATATTGCAAAGTAATAAGCCAGCGTGCACTACTGTAATATAGTAGTTGCAGTTTTTTCTTGACTGATGTATTTTTATACTGTCTATCTAGTAATAATATATACTGTATTCCCCATTTTTCCTTGTCAAGTAAACTAGAACATTGATAAACATGCACGCCAGTAGTTTTCCATTTAACAGTTTAAAAATTATTTACATCATTTGTAAAAAAAAATCTGAACATTCATTACATTTTATATTTTAAATTATAAATATCAAGCACAAAGTGGATTAATTGTGTATTCATCTTCCTGAGACGGAACAGAACACCTTGTACGGATCTAATGTACTTTATGAAGTAATGGCAGTGTGCCACATCCATAATGGCACTTGATGTTTATCTCACACAGCTGCCTCTTTTTTAATTATTTTAATTGTTTGGCACCTTTTGTAAAAGGTAATTTTCCTAAAACAAAGGAGACAATGTAGAGTTTTCACTCATACTATCATATAATACTGTCATGCAGCTCTTGCCTTTTGACTATTTATTGTTAGTGCTAATGGCTAACCCCTTTCTGACATCCGGTGTGTATGAACGGCAAATGTTGAATGCGCATGTATTGTGAGAACTCAGTACCAGAGCCAGTCTCAACCATGGTAAGTGCCAGGTGTATTATAGATGAAGTCTGCCAAAAGAAGTATCAGATATGAATAGGGATGAGTGAATCCAAATTGTAAAGTTCGTACTGATTACCGGGTGTCCGGATCTCTGACCCGAAAACAGATGTTTATCTGTACATCCTGTTCCTCTTTGGGTTTGTCATCGGAATAAAGCTTGTTGAAAGGCTGCAAAGCAGCCAATCAGCAAGCTTTTCTGGTTTAGGCACAGGTATTGGCATGTCTGTGATTGGCCAGCTCACCACTTGAAAAAAAAAAATAGTTAAGAAAAAATGACGTGGGCTTCTGCCCTATTTTTGATAACCAGCTCATGTAAACACAGACAATTTTGGACCTCAAACCCCAGCTGTCTGATTTACCTTGCCTGGTTATCAAAAATAGAGGGGACCCCCCTTAGTTTGTTTTTTTGTTTTTTAATTATTTAAATAAATAGTTTTAAAAAAATAGCATGATGTCTCCCTCAATTTTGATAACCAGCAAAGGTAAAGCGGACAGCTGGGAGCTGGTTTTTTCAGGGCACAAAAATCATGACCCTTCCCAGCCTAAAAATAGCAGCTCACAGCCATCTCAGTATTGGCACATCACATTAGCTATACCAATTATGACTCTTTACCCGGCTAATGCCAATTACCAGGATGCAGTGGCAATCAGAGTAATATATGGGGTTGATGAAAGATTTGATTCGTCAAAAATCACAGCTGCCTTAGGTTGGTAATTGAGAGGTACTGTATGTATGAGGCAGCCCCCATTACTAGCCGTAAGTCAAAAGAGATAAACATAAACATACAAAATCCTTTATTTGAAATAAAAAAGACAGGCATCCTCTTTCACCCATTTATTAACCCTCAAAATCACCCATGCAGCTCCTACGTAATCTACAACAACATTTCACAAGTATCCTGGTCTCTGCTACATCCATAGGTGATGGTGTACAGTGACATAAGAAATTGTGACCAGCCACTGCATCCTCTGGAACACAGAGAGAGCAGCGGTGGAGCCCCATGCTGTGACAAGTGGGGACGTCAGTCAGGTCCCCGGAGTTCACAGCTAGGGGGCTACCATGGTACTAACTATGACTACAGGTGAATTGCTGTCTGACTGCTCGACTGCCGGGCTGACGGACTGCGTGACTTGCAGCAGAGCAGCAGAGCTGTCTGGCAGTGACTCCACATGAAGTCACAGCTGGTGGTTCCCACGGTACCCTCTGTTGCCACAGGTTAACTTATTGCCAGCCTGCTCAACTGAAATGTCACACAATCCAACAATACAGTAATCCGGCAGTGAGTTCATCTGCAGTCATAGTTGGAAGTTCTCAAAGAGGATACCGTGGTAACTGCTAGCTGTGACTAGAGATGAGGCAATCTGTTTGATAAAGGTTTGCCAATTTCAAATTTGGTACAAGTCTGACCTTGTTTGTTCAGGCTTGGCCAACCCGAGCCCCTCCTCTAAATGTTGGTAATGTTTGTTTTTGTTCTTTTTCTGCTCCCAAAGCTGGCTGCATTTCCAAAAATGATTTTTAATAGCATTTTCTGCTTCTGGATAGGATTGTGGGGCTGTCTGATATGGGGATGTGTAAAATCAGTGGAGGAGGCGGGGACTCTGGCCCGGGAAAAACAAGAAGCGCCCAGCGCCATGGTTTTTTTCATACCTTTATTTATGGATGTTGCTGCAGCCCATCACAATGCAGCAAACATCCACAAGGTTCAGACAGAAGAGCTTCTGTGATTGGCTGCCTTAGTCGCATGTCTGTGTACTTATAAGTAGAGTTGAGCGCGGTTCGCGGTTCGAGGTTCTCCAGTTCGCGGCTCGAGTGATTTTGGGGGCTGTTCTAGATAGAACTAGAACTCGAGCTTTTTGCTAAAGCTCGCTAGTTCTAGATACGTTCGAGAACGGTTCTAGCAGCAAAAAGACCAGCTAATTACTAGCTGGCTTTCCGCTGTAATAGTGTAAGTCACTCTGTGACTCACACTATTATGAAATTTCAGTGTATAGTGTGCGGGAACAGCGCATTCAGATCACTTTTTTCCTTGTCTTCCTTCCCTAAGCGCGCGCGTGTAGTCGGGCGGGCCAGCATGTCAGCCAATCCCAGACACACACACAGCTAACTGTACTTTTAGCCAGAGAAGCAACGGCATGTGTGATAGGATGTCCATGTCACATGTCCCTGCATTATAAAAATGAGTATCTGCCCGTCCGGACGCCACTATCTCTTCTGCGTCCTTGGTGTCAGTCACCGCTGGCGCAGCACCTATCTCCGATACTGCTTTGTACGCTCTATACACAGCGCTGTACAGAATAGGGATAGCACTTTCTATCAGTCCTTTTAAGGGCTAATACCGGCAGGGTAAGAGCCATAGGTGACAGGTCCGTGAAAACAGAGTTTAACAGCTACACAAGATGACAGCGTCTGTGTAGCTAAGGTCAGGGATTTCCTCACTGCATTTCCCCATTAGGAGGGATAGAAAGGAAGGCTTCCTTTCCTCTACCCAGAGACCCACAACCCTGCCACTGTACCCTCCTGCCCTTTGCACACTCAAACTCATTGTTACTAAGCCATTATACTAGCAAACAATGAGTGAACTTAGTGGCATCCTAAACGTGGCTGTTGGACTTCTGTATTGTCCCACTAGTGCAAAGATATTTGCAGCACGTCTGCCTGCATTGCACACTCAAATTCATTGTTACTAAGCCATTATACTAGCAAACACTGAGTGAACTTAGTGGCATCCTAAACGTGGCTGTTGGACTTCTGTATTGTCCCACTAGTGCAAAGATATTTGCAGCACGTCTGCCTGCATTGCACACTCAAATTCATTGTTACTAAGCCATTATACTAGCAAACACTGAGTGAACTTAGTGGCATCCTAAACGTGGCTGTTGGACTTCTGTATTGTCCCACTAGTGCAAAGATATTTGCAGCACGTCTGCCTGCATTGCACACTCAAACTCATTGTTACTAAGCCATTATACTAGCAAACACTGAATGAACTTAGTGGCATCCTAAACGTGGCTGTTGGACTTCTGTATTGTCCCACTAGTGCAAAGATATTTGCAGCACGTCTACCTGCATTGCACACTCAAACTCATTGTTACTAAGCCATTATACTAGCAAACACTGAGTGAACTTAGTGGCATCATAAAAGTGGCTGATGGACTTCTGTATTGTCCCACTAGTGCAAAAATATTTGCAGCACGTCTGCCTGCATTGCACACTCAAACTTATTGTTACTAAGCCATTATACTAGCAAACACTGAGTGAACTTAGTGGCATCCTAAACGTGGCTGTTGGACTTCTGTATTGTCCCACTAGTGTAAAGATATTTGCAGCACGTCTACCTGCATTGCACACTCAAACTCATTGTTACTAAGCCATTATACTAGCAAACACTGAGTGAACTTAGTGGCATCCTAAACGTGGCTGTTGGACTTCTGTATTGTCCCACTAGTGCAAAGATATTTGCAGCACGTCTACCTGCATTGCACACTCAAACTCATTGTTACTAAGCCATTATACTAGCAAACACTGAGTGAACTTAGTGGCATCATAAAAGTGGCTGTTGGACTTCTGTATTGTTCCACTAGTGCAAAGATATTTGCAGCACGTCTGCCTGCATTGCACACTCAAACTTATTGTTACTAAGCCATTATACTAGCAAACACTGAGTGAACTTAGTGGCATCATAAAAGTGGTTGTTGGACTTCTGTATTGTCCCACTAGTGCAAAGATATTTGCAGCACGTCTGCCTGCATTGCACACTGAAACTCATTGTTACTAAGCCATTATACTAGCAAACACTGAGTGAATTTAGTGGCATCATAAAAGTGACTGTTGGACTTCTGTATAGTCCTACTAGTGCAAAGATATTTGCAGCACGTCTGCCTGCATTGCACACTCAAACACATTGTTACTAAGCCATTATACTAGCAAACACTGCTGCCAGTTTAAGGGCCGTAGTTGCATTGTCAGGGATAATTATTGTTGTTTATTCTGCTGTTAATAAATCTAGACCACCGCTGAAATCTACACCACCTCTCAATTTTTACTACCACATTTTAAGTGCACAATCTTGTCGCTATCAAAATGAGTGGCAAAATGACAGATGCTGGTGAAAAGGGGAAGAGGCGTGTTGGAAAAGGAAAAAAAGGGTTTGTCCGTGGGGAAGGTGGCAAAGCTCCATTAACATCTGCTGAAGATAGACCATCTTCCAGCAAAAGTAAGATGTCTACTACTTACCGTGGACAATCCGATGTGCTCCCTTTTTTACGGACACGAACAACTGGAACAAAGGTAGATGATGGCCAAAAAAGGAAAATGCTTGAATGGATCTCAAGTGGTCAAACAAGTGCCCTCTCCACCACCTCAACTACCGCATCCAAAAAACACCAGTCCTCTGAGTTGTCATCCCAATCAAACTTGCTTTCTCCCAGCTCTGAAGTCTCCATCCGCCCTGCACAGTATGGTGGAACTGAGATGGCTGAGTCTGCAGAGCTGTTCAGTCACACTATAGCCTGGGAATCAGAGGTCTGCTCCCAAGCTACAGTGAGTACAGACTAGTAAATGGTCTGCAGTGATGCCCAGAACCTTTGTGACTCTGATTCAGGCCGTGAGGACCAAGTTTCTGAGCATAATGTTGACCCTTTTTCACAAACTCTATCACCTGTTGTTATAGACAATGAGGAACATACTGATGACGATGAGACGCAGATACCAGATTGTGATGACAACTTAAATTTTCGGTCAGGGCAAGAATTGGCTCGGTCTGAGGGTGAGGGGAGTGCAAACACAACAATTGATGAGGAAGTTCTAGATCCCACCTACTGTCAACCCACAGTCAGGCCCTCGAGGAGGTCAACAGAGACGGTGGAGGAGGATGCTACTGACGACGAAGTTACCTTGCGCCTTCCTGGATAGAGTAGGAGTACTGGTAGCACGTCTACAACTGCATCCTCAGCCACCACTGTGCCTCTGAGCACTAGTCGGGGTGGATCAGCAGGTCGCATGCCCTCTAAGCCTTGCCTAGCCTGGTCCTTTTTTGACACAGCAAAAGATCGCCCAAATTATGTGATCTGTAAAATTTGTTATGATTCTGTTACTAGAGGGCAAAACCTCAGCAGTTTGACAACTTCTTCCATGAATCGTCACATGAATAAATATCATATGTCCCGGTGGGAAGCTCACCGTGCTGCAATGCGGCCTAGCGGAGCGAACCATCCACCGCCTGCCCCTTCTAGTGCATCTGCGCGTTCTTCATCTTCTAGGACTGTGGGGACAGCTGTCACACCTGGATTTCCACGCACAACTTCCACCACTGTAACCGCAACAGGCAGTTTGCTTGGTAGGTCGTCAGTTGGTTTGGAAGCGGAAACAAGTGAGTGTGTACAGCTCTCTTAGACATCGATAGCACCAACGTTGGATGAAGGCGACATCATGTCTACGCCTGCACTTTCCTCACAAAGCTGCATTTTTCCAGGGACACCCTACTCAACACCGTCTACACACAGCAGCCAGATCTCTGTCCCTCAGATGTGGACAAATAAAAGGCCATTTCCTGCGACCCATGACAAAGCTAAGAGGTTGACTTTATCCCTCTGTAAGCTCTTGGCTACCGAAATGCTGCCTTTCTGCCTGGTGGACACACAGGATTTTAGAGACCTTATGTCTGTCGCTGTGCCCCAGTACCAGATGCCCAGTCGCCACTACTTCTCTAAGAAAGGTGTGCCCGCGCTACACCAGCATGTCGCACAGAACATCACCGCTTCCTTGAGAAACTCTGTGTGTCAACGGGTGCATTTCACCACCGATATTTGGACCAGTAAGCATGGACAGGGACGTTACATGTCGCTGACTGGGCACTGGGTAACTATGGTGATAGATGGTGAAGGGTCTGCTGCACAAGTCTTGCCGTCCCCACGACTTGTGTGTCAATCCTCTCTCTGTCCAAGTTCCGCCACTGCTTCTGCCTCCTCCACCTCATCTGGGTCCTCCACCTCCTCCCCAAGCCTGCCTGGTCAGGCCACCAGCGTTCTCACTGCGCAGAAGGAATCACACAACCCTCATTACTATGCTGGCAGCGGAGTGCAATGGCATCAGGCGGTCTTTAGCTTGACATGTCTTGGGAATAGGAGTCACACAGCTGAGGAGTTTTGGTCAGCTCTGCGGTCCGAGTTTAATAAATGGGTGTCTCCACTCAACCTGCAGCCTGGTAAGGCCGTGTGCGACAATGCTGCAAACCTGGGTGCGGCCCTTCGCCTGGGCAAGGTGACACACGTGCCTTGTATGGCTCACGTGTTGAACCTTGTTGTCCAGCAATTTTTAACACACTATCCCGGCCTAGATGGCCTTCTGACTAGGGCACGAAAACTGTCTGCTCACTTCCGCCGTTCAACCGTCGCAGCTGAGCGACTTGCATCGCTCCAGAAGTCTTTCGGCCTGCCGGTTCATAGACTGAAATTCGATGTGGCGACACGCTGGAATTCGACTCTCCACATGTTACAGCGACTGTAGCAGCACCGCCGAGCCCTGGTGCAATATGTCATGACGTATACCCTGGGCCAACGAGATGCAGAGGTGGGGCAGATCACCCTGATGGAGTGGTCTCAGATCAAGGACCTATGCACCCTTCTGCACAGTTTCGACATGGCGACGAATATGTTTAGCGCTGACAATGCCATTATCAGCATAACAATTCCAGTCATTTACATGCTGGAGCACACGCTAAACACTATTCGGAGTCAGGGGGTGGGACAACAGGAAGGGGAGGAACTACAGGAGGATTCATATGCGCAAGACACAACAACATCACCAAGGTACAGACGTTCATCATCACCAACGCGGCAGGCATGGGACCATGGGGGACAGGGATAACAAGGGCGCATGGTAGCAGGCGAAATGTTGAGGAAGGTGCAAGAGAGCATGAAAAAATGGAGGACGAACTGTCCATGGACATGG
Source organism: Anomaloglossus baeobatrachus (assembly GCF_048569485.1). Classification (NCBI taxonomy): domain Eukaryota; kingdom Metazoa; phylum Chordata; class Amphibia; order Anura; family Aromobatidae; genus Anomaloglossus; species Anomaloglossus baeobatrachus. Next base: position 172,459,927 of record NC_134354.1, on the reverse strand, counting down.
AAGACTCAGCGGATGAGGGAGACCTTGGTCAAATTTCTGTTGAAAGAGGTTGGGGGGAGATGTCAGAGGAAGAAAGAACGGTTAGCACCTCTATGCCACAAACACAGCGTGGACTTGGTCCGCATGGCTGTGCAAGACACATGAGCGCCTTCTTGCTGCACTACCTCCAACATGACCCTCGTATTGTCAAAATTAGAAGTGATGATGACTACTGGCTTGCCACACTATTAGATCTCCGGTACAAGTCCAAATTTTGTGACATAATTCCAGCCATAGAAAGGGACGCACGTATGCAGGAGTATCAGCAGAAGCTGTTACTCGATCTTAGCTCGGCTTTTCCACCAAACAACCGTTCAGGTGCAGGGAGTGAATCTCCCAGTTGTAACTTGACAAACATGGGACGGTCTCGTCATCTTCAACAGTCTACCCGTACCAGTAGCACCGTATCTGGTGCAGGTAACAGCAATTTTGTGGAATCTTTTCATAATTTTTTTAGACCATCCTTTGCAAGGCCACCAGAGACAACAAGTCTGACACATAGTCAACGGCTGGAGAGGATGATACAGGAGTATCTCCAAATGAACATCGATGCCATGACTTTGCAAATGGAGCCTTGCTCATTTTGGGCTTCAAATCTTGAAATATAGCCAGAGCTCTCAAATTACTCCTTGGAGATTTTGTCGTGTCCAGCTGCCAGCGTTGTCTCTGAACGTGTCTTCAGTGCTGCTGGGTGTGTGCTGACAGATAAGCGCACGCGTCTGTCCAGTGACAATGTGGACAGACTAACGTTCATCAAAATGAACAAGTCATGGATCCACAAGGAATTTACTACCCCTGTGTCATCCTGGGGAGAGTAAATGCTTATGGATTTGGAATGTGCTTGATGCAAATCAAAACATCCTGTTTGCAACTAGGGCACAAGTGCTGCCACTGATGGGGGTCTGTGGGGCCCAATTTTTGGAAAAACGGGAGACTCCGCTTGGAGTAACCCTTGCTTACAGTGTTTTTAAAAAGGAAACAAGATGAACAGAGCTGGGATCAGGAAAGACTTTGCTACCTACCCCGGTGTCATCCTGGGGACGGTTGAGAATGGCGTATTTTTGAATGTGCTTGATGCAAATCTAGCTGTAAAGTGTACAACTGGGGCACAACTGCTGCCACTGAAGGGGTTAGTGTGTGTGTTGCCCAATTTTTGGAAAAAAGGGAGACTCCGCTTGGAGTAACCCTTGCTTACAGTGTTTTTAAAAAGGAGCCAAGATGAACAGAGCTGGGATCAGGAAAGACTTTGCTACCTACCCCGGTGTCATCCTGGGGACGGATAAGAATGGCGTATTTTTGAATGTGCTTGATGCAAATCTAGCTGTGAAGTGTACAACTGGGGCACAACTGCTGCCACTGAAGGGGTGGGTGTGTGTGGGGACCAATTTTTGGAAAAAAGGGAGACTCCGCTTGGAGTAACCCTTGCTTACAGTGTTTTTAAAAAGGAGCCAAGATGAACAGAGCTGGGATCAGGAAAGACTTAGCTACCTACCCCGGTGTCATCCTGGGGACGGTTAAGGATGGCGTTTTTTTTAATGTGCTTGATGCAAATCTAGCTGTGAAGTGTACAACTGGGGCACAACTGCTGCCACTGAAGGGGTTAGTGTCTGTGGGGCCCAATTTTTGGAAAAAAGGGAGACTCCGCTTGGAGTAACCCTTGCTTACAGTGTTTTTAAAAAGGATCCAAGATGAACAGAGCTGGGATCAGGAAAGACTTTGCTACCTACCCCGGTGTCATCCTGGGGGCGGTTAAGAATGGCGTATTTTTTAATGTGCTTGATGCAAATCTAGCTGTGAAGTGTACAACTGGGGCACAACTGCTGCCACTGAAGGGGTGGGTGTGTGTGGGACCCAATTTTTGGAAAAAAGGGAGACTCTGCTTAGAGTAACCCTTGCTTACAGTGTTTTTAAAAAGGAGCCAAGATGAACAGAGCTGGGATCAGCAAAGACTTTGCTACCTACCCCGGTGTCATCCTGGGGACAGTTAAGAATGGCGTATTCTTGAATGTGCTTGATGAAAATCTAGCTGTGAAGTGTACAGCTGAAGCACAACTGCTGCCACTGAAGGGGTGGGTGTGTGTGGGGCCCAATTTTTGGAAAAAAGGGAGACTCCGCTTGGAGTAACCCTTGCTTACAGTGTTTTTAAAAAGGAGCCAAGATGAACAGAGCTGGGATCAGGAAAGACTTTGCTACATACCCCGGTGTCATCCTGGGGACGGTTAAGAATGGCGTATTTTTGAATGTGCTTGATGCAAATCTAGCTGTGAAGTGTACAACTAGGGCACAAGTGCTGCCACTGAAGGGGTTAGTGTCTGTGTGGCCCAATTTTTGGAAAAAAGGGAGACTCCGCTTGGAGTAACCCTTGCTTACATTGTTTTTAAAAATGATCCAAGATGAACAGAGCTGGGATCAGGAAACACTTTTCTACCTACCCCGGGGTCATCCTGGGGACGGTTAAGTATGGCGTATTTTTGAATGTGCTTGATGCAAATCTAGCTGTGAAGTGTACAACTGCGGCACAAGTGCTGCCACTGAAGTGGTGGGTGTGTGTGTGGCCCAATTTTTGGAAAAAAGGGAGACTCCGCTTGGAGTCACCTTGCGGTGTTTTACATGATTTTAGAAGGGTGTGCCATGCCTATATCTGTGTCTCCTTCTCTTTTTCCTTGTCCTGCTCTTGTGTTTTCGCATGAGTATATGTCCTTGTCACTTTCCCATGTGTTTGTGTTGTGTTGTGAGTTGTTTGTCACCTTTTGGACACCTTTGAGGGTGTTTTCTAGGTGTTTTTCTGTGTTTGTGATTGCCTGCCATTGTTTCCTATGCGGTTCGAGTTCGGTTCGTCGAATGTTCGACGAACTGAACTCGAACGAAACCTCCGTTTGACGAACCGAACTCTAGCCGAACCACGACTGGTTCGCTCATCTCTACTTATAAGTCGTGGACATATTGCCTCGGTGCCTATTTGTGAATGTGAAATGATAGGGAAGGTACTGCCGCCGAGGTTGCTAGACAGCTTTGTTAGGGGTTTAATGCCAAGTAGTTGAGATAGATAGTTTCCTGTTACTTACCTGTCCACAAACTCCGATTCACACAAGATCTCTTTCTCTGTTCCCCTCTTATCTCCTCTTAACACATGTCAGGACCGGGAGGACGGATGGGCCCAGGAGGTGGATCCTCTGGACCGAGTATCCCACCGGGGGGCAGGGTACACGGCAGCCGGAGCACTGGCGTGGCAGGGACAGGTATAACCAGGTCAGCAGAGTCACAGAGTTCTTTAGGACGGTAAGGAAACAGGCACAGGTACCAGGGAGCAAAGACAAGAAGTCTACAGGACACGGCACCAGGGGGCCTGAGCACCTAGCTCAAAAGACAAAGCTTCCAGACACGTTGATCAGGCAACACCCCTATGGAAGGGCCAGTCTTATATATCCAGCACAGCCGTATGTCACATCCTGCTTCAGGTGTGCTGGGTCCATAAAACCAGGAGAGTGGGCGCGGCCTGGTCCTATACAGAGGCATGAGGCTAATACTCAGAGTCAGACTCATGAGACCAGGAGCAGGACACAGGAGAGCACGAGCGGGAGCGGCAGCCATGACCGGTGGACACGTGGAGTGGATCAGTGGGTAAGGAGCAGTGCAATGACGGTGAGGCCGGATCAGTGGGTACGGAGCGGTGGTGCGATGCAGATGCGACTGGATCAGTGGGTACAGAACGGTGGTGCAATGCAGGTACGACTGGATCAGTGGGTATGGAGCGGTGGTGCGATGCAGGAACCGGCTCAGTGGGTAAGGAGCGCTGCTGGGACACCGGGAGCGTGACAGTACCCCCCCCTTGAAGCCCCCCTCCCCGCGGCCGGGACATGTAGGAGCGCCGAAGAGGGGCAGCAACGTACTTCCGGGACAACCAGGACCGAGCCTCGGGACCGCAATCCAGCCAATCGACCAGGAAGGACTGCCTACCCCGGACCGTTTTCATGGCCACTATGTCCCGTATCGGAGAACCCAAGTCAGCGGCAACGGAGGCAACGGATAGGGGAAGACAGTCAGAAGCAGGACTGGAGTCGTGGGCGACCGGTTCGGGCGTCTCGGACCGGGTACAGGATAGTGTGTCATCCTCAGTAGCAGGGGGCACCAAAGTCTCAAGTGCCAGGGATGGTGGAACGACGCTGGACTGCGTCGACTCTGCTTCTGGGTCCGGTGGCACCACAGGCACAAGTGCCAGGAGCTGTGGTACACCGCTGGACTGAGTCGTCGCCTCTTCTTCTTCCTGCGGCATAGCAGGCTCAGGTGACAGGGGCCGAGGAACGGGCTGTAGGCAGTGGTCATGACACAAGGACCCCCAGCGAGTAATAGTGCCAGAGTGCCAACTAATGGCAGGGTCATGGAGTTGAAGCCAGGGTAGGCCCAACAGGAGCTCAGGAGCCATCCTGGGGATCACATAGAAGGTGATGGTCTCAGTATGCAAAGGGCCAACCTGGAGTCTCACTGGTTCAGTGGTATATCGGACAGGTTCGTATAGCAGTTTGCCGTCCACGGAGGCGAACCAGAGGGGCTTGGCAAGCGGGATCACAGGTATCTGGTATCAGTCCACTGCAGACTGGTGTATGAAATTAGCCGCTGCCCCAGAATCGATGTGGGCCTCTGCTGTGAACCTGGTCTTCTTCGTCGTCACCTGGACAGTCTGTGTAAGTGGAACGGAGGGGATTCCGGTGCCAAGGGTAGCGGTTCCCACCATCCCTTGGGCCTGGGGTCTACCAGGTTTCTCAGGGCATGTCCGAAGCATGTGTGACCCGTCTCCACAATAGAAGCACAGGCCCAGGGCGAGCCGTTCTGCACGGCGTTGCTTGGCTTGGTTCAGTTGGTCAATTTGCATGGGTTCCGGAAACATGTCACAGGAAGGCAGGGGCAAAGGAGCGGTAGGCCTCTGCAGGGACAAGGCGTGACGGGGTGGTCGCTTCTCCCGGAATACCTCTTTGGTTCGCTCCTGGAAACGGAGGTCAATCCGGGTGGCTAAGGATATTAAAGCGTCCAAGGTGCGTGGAACGTCACGGCCAGCAAGCTCGTCTTTGACGCGGCCAGAGAGTCCTTCCCAAAAAGCCGCCGTCAAGGCCTCATTGTTCCAGCCCAGCTCAGAGGCGAGCGTGCGGAACTGGATGGCGTATTGGCCGACGGTCAGGGTCCCTTGGCGTAGCCGGAGGAGCGAAGAGGTCACTGTGGTGGTACGTCCGGGTTCATCGAATGTACTTCGGAAAGTGTGCAAGAATTCCCGGATGTTAGTGGTCATTGGATCCTCATTCTCCCACAGGGGGTTAATCCAGGCTAGAGCTTCGCCTTCCAAGTGTGACATCAGGAATGCCACTTTAGCCTGGTCTGAGACAAACAAATGAGGAAGCAACTTGAAATGCAGGGAGCACTGGTTCAAGAAGCCGCGGCAGGACTTGGGATCCCCTGCATAGCGAGGCGGAGCAGCGAGGCGAAGTTGCGAGGCCGTGGCGGAATCTGGTTCGGAGCCGGAGACTGGTTGCTGCGTGGACTCAGACGAGGCAGCGGTCTGCAGTGTATATAACCGGTGGTCCATGGACGCCAGGAATTTCAGCATCCGGTGTAAGGTGTCACGCTGTTGCACCAGTTCCTGGCGTAGTTCAGCCAGCTCAGATGTTTGTGCTCCAGCGGGATCCATGGCCTGATCAAACTGTCAGGACCGGGAGGACGGATGGGCCCAGGAGGTGGACCCACTGGACCAAGTATCCCACCGGGGGGCAGGGTACACGGCAGCCGGAGCACTGGCGTGGCAGGGACAGGTATAACCAGGTCAGCAGAGTCACAGAGTTCTTCAGGACGGTAAGGAAACAGGCACAGGTACCAGGGAGCAAAGACAAGAAGTCTACAGGACACGGCACCAGGGGGCCTGAGCACCTAGCTCAAAAGACAAAGCTTCCAGACACGTTGATCAGGCAACGCCCCTATGGAAGGGCCAGTCTTAGATATCCAGCACAGCCGTATGTCACATCCTGCTTCAGGTGTGCTGGGTCCATAAAACCAGGAGAGTGGGCGCGGCCTGGTCCTATACAGAGGCATGAGGCTAATACTCAGAGTCAGACTCATGAGACCAGGAGCAGGACACAGGAGAGCACGAGCGGGAGCGGCAGCCATGACCGGTGGACACGTGGAGTGGATCAGTGGGTAAGGAGCAGTGCAATGACGGTGAGGCCGGATCAGTGGGTACAGAGCGGTGGTGCGATGCAGGTGCGACTGGATCAGTGGGTACAGAGCGGTGGTGCAATGCAGGTACGACTGGATCAGTGGGTATGGAGCGGTGGTGCGATGCAGGAACCGGCTCAGTGGGTAAGGAGGGCTGCTGGGACACCGGGAGCGTGACAACACACAATCACATACAAGATTTCTCTCATGCATCTCCCATACTTTGGAACTTTCTACCCCAACATATCAGACTCTCGCCTTCCGTGGAAACCTTCAAAAGGAAACTGAACACTTACCTCTTCCGACAAGCCTACAACATGCAGTAAACCTCATTCTACTATACTGAAGCATGACCAGCTCTGCCCTCACCTATGGTATCCTCAACCATCCCTTGTAGACTGTGGGCTCTTGTGGGCAGTGTTTTCTTTCCTCCTGTACCAATCAGTTACCTGTATTGTTCATGAGCATTGTACTTATTTTTATTGCGAATACCACTTTTCAAATGTAAAGCGCCATGGAATCAATAGCTCTATATCAATAAATAATTTTAATATTTTTATTAGGATTAGTTCTCATCCAAAAAGTTAAATTTTAAAACTTTCTTCACAGGTTATTAGGTTAGTTTTAGATTCAACAATATATGAAACAAATCTCATGTATCACACTTACTGCAAATGGAACAAAGCTCCTTGTTAATGGAATTCTTGGAACTGCAAAGAGATTTAGCTTATATTTACCTTGAGTTAGAAATGAGACATCACTTTCAGTCAGGGAATATGGAAGAACAATTGTAAAGCAGCTTACCTACTCTTTATTAGGTTTCTCCATTTTTCTTGTACAAAGGTGGATTGAATTGAAACAAATAAGCACAGCTACATTGTTGCTCATTTCATTAAATCCTGCAATGTGCCAAGCAGTGTTGTCTAAGTAATGCACGGTAGCCGTTGTACCAAGTACATTTATGTCATGTAGAAATAGATTCTAACATTTTTTTGCTATACTCATTTTAGAGTATACTAAGTTAAAGAAACACTAAAGCTAAAATCAATACTTCTCTCTATAAATTCCTAGATATTATACAAACAAAAGCTTAGAAACCTTTTGCAATATATATATATTTTTTAGGTATGATTGTGAAATGAATATAAGAAAATACTTGGGCCTGATTGGTTAAACCAGATTAGTGAGTAAGTACTGATTGAATATTTTTACGATGCTGAAGTTGTTGACTAGTGATGAGCGAGCACTAAAATGCTCAAGTGCTTGGTTCTCGAATTGATCAGGTTGGGTGCCTGGATGGGCTTGACTTGAGTACTAAGTATAATGGAAAGCAATAGGACATTTTCCCAGAAGAATCTATAAAAAGGACTGGGGAGGCCAAAAAAAATCGCTGATTTGGATGGGACCAGGGCTAAAATGGAATGGGAAAAGCATGGGGAAGATGCCTGGACACATCCCTGATTCCCAGGTCATTGCTGGGAATAATATTGTCAAAGTATTACTCCATTTTTATGGACTTACAATAAAACATACAAAACCGAAGATACAATGGATTTTACAGGAAAAAAGGAAAGGAAACATTCTTTCCTGCATAATTACTTGTAAATAAGGCAAAATTAAAAAAACAAAAAAAGCCTCCTCCACCCTTTAACCCCTTCACGACCATGAACGTACTGGTACATCCTATTTTTACGTGACTTAATGACCAGGGATGTGCCAATACATCCCAGCAATCACAGGGGCACAGGGGGCTGTACACCCGCGATCGCGGCTGGTGACTCAGCTAACCCAACATGCAAGCCACTACCCTCACAACCAGGGATGGTGCCTGCACCGTCCTTTGCACTTTAACCCCCTAATTGCTGCAAGCAATACCGATCACGACACTTTTTCAGTGAAGCACTGACTGCTGAGATGTCCTGCAGTTATCGAGCGGTGCACAACATTGCAGCTGTGATCAGAGCTCTGTGGGGTGCTGTCTCATAAAGGGACTAAGTGAAAAAGTAAAAATAAAGTTTTTTAAAAAGTAAGAATATAAAAAAAATCAGAAAAAAAGAATAAAAATAAAAACATAAATATTTCAATAAATATTTATATTTGTGTAAAAAAACAACAAAAAAGTACACATATTTGCTATTTGCACATCCATAACAACCCAAGTTATGAAACTGTCACACTAGTCAACCCCTTCAGTGCACACAGTACAAAAATAAGCAAAATCATAGGAAAAACTGTCTTTTCAACATACATCTGACAAAAAAGTGGAATAAAATGTGATCAAAAATTTATATAGAGATAATAGCAAGGACTAAAACTTAACTTTTAATTTGTTAATAAAATCGATATTAGTTCACTAAAATAGTGTAAATAGTGCAGTAAAACAAACGTGCCAAATGGCTACATATTAGAAGGATCTCACCCAGATCTTTTCCAAGAGTAAGCAGACACACCGATCCACAGTTGGTCACAGGCTGGAAGAACCAGGGTAGAGCGTTGGGAGATGGAATAAAAACCCCTGTCGTGCCCCTGTAATTGTACTTCCGCCCTGACAAGGGCAGCACCCAAGTGAGTTGTCTGCCCTGCAACCATACAAAAACAAACAGAAAACGTCCTCCCGACACGTTTCCCTCTGAATAACCAGACTGAATAACTCTGTATTTTGCCTTCTTTCAAATCACTGCGTTGTGTGGTACAAGCACAGTAGATGAATTAATAGAAATCCCATGCCCACTGTGTTCTTTTCTCTGCAGCATAAACTGACCGGCAGAGCGGCTTCCCTAGATGCAGTATGTCAATCTATGCTGCAGAGACACAGGTGTTATCAGCTGGGAAAACAGAGTGAAAGTCCACAGTGCCCCAAACCCTGATCGTGGGTATGGACACCTGCGGTCTTCTGTGGAGAACACTTGTGTCTCTGCAGGAGAAGACTCTGCGTCCAGGACACAGGGTGTGTGGACCATGAGCGTGGACCCGAAATTTCAGGAAAATGTGATTCAGACAAAATTTCCAATGGAAAATTCACTGTAATGAGGCAGAGGGAGTCACGTCTAGCCTGTGGTCCGGCGGTGTTTATCTGTTACACCTCTTTTTAGGAGTGCACAAAAGTGCAGTTATCAACAGTTTTATTCACCTTTGAAAAGATGAACACCGCTGAACAGAGGCCAAACGGAGTCCATCGTAACTCTGTTTTCTCATTAGTAAATGGATAAGTTGCAGGTTTTGCCTGAATCACGTATTTCGGAGATGTAGATGTAAGTGCTCAGCATAAAGCACAAGATAAATGTCAACTGATCCAAAATGTTCTGTACCAAAATTGTCACTAAATCGCATTCAACTCAACCCACAAAAACACAAGTTTCTACTCAGGTTCCTGAGCGGTTAATGGAAATATAGGGGGCCTCCACGTTAGTGATAGCACAAAATACCTTCCCCCTCAAAAAAAGAAATCCAGCAACATCTGCGCTCACAAATCCAAATGGCCCCCTCTCTTCTGAGCCCCACAATGTGCCTAAACCACAGTTAGCGTTCACATGTTTGGCATTGTTGTAGTGAGGAGAGTCTTCTTAAATGTATGGGGTGCAGGTTTACAGAAGCACAAGCTGGTCACAATGTACGAGCACTACAATGTACTGGGCACAACAAGGGCTTATTTGCAATTTTTAATTCTGCAACATTCACTGTTTGACACCATGGGTGTTTTCCAGAGTCTAAATCATCACTGCAAGCATAGATGAAATCCCAGAGGGGCGTAATTTGTAAAATTTGGTCACTTCTATTGGGATTTCTTCTGTTCTGGCACTTATGGGGCTCAGCAAATGGAGTCTGCAAATTATTCTAGGAAAATCTGTGATCCAAAAATTAAATGGCGCTCCTTCCTCTCTGAGCCCTGTGGTGCGGCCAAACCCTACTGTACAGTCACATGTGGGGTATTGCCACTTTCAGGAGAAATTGTGTAATACATTAATGGGCCTATTATGAATCGGTGCCGCCGTAGCCCCAAGGAGCCTGTTGCAGTTCCAGTTGAGCCCAGTCGCCGGCTGCCATTTTTGGCCGTACCTCGGGTCGTCTAGCTGGCTGCTTCCTCCTCCACCTCTAAGTGTGGAGAGGCAGTTAGTGCACATGCGCGTGCCAATTTACCTCAGCCAGAGCCTAAGTCCAGTGTTTCGCCTAGTGAGCATGCTCAGCCTGATTGTGCCATTTCTGAGGCTAACTCCTCAGTTCGGGCTACTGAGCATGCTCGTACACCTAGTACAAAAAACACCAAAAAACTGAGCTGTGACAAATGTTCAATAAACATGCAACATTACAAGCATGTGAATTGCAGCCTCAAGACTAGAAAAAAAACCAAGGAGAAAATTGTAGAAAAAATACCCTGACTATAAATAAATAAATTGCAAGTGCTTAATAAACAGGGTACTTAGTATATACATTTTTGCAAAAAGGTAAGAAGCTGTCTCACCTCGTCACGGTGTACCCATCTGAGACAGTCCCTAACCTACTAAAGTTAAAAACATATTCTGTACCTGACTTGTGTCATGTTAAAACTTCAATATGGATGGTAAAGTGGTTAGCTGGGTCCCAGATTAAATACACAGCAAAAAGTGAGAAGCTGGTAATTGTTCAGCCTCCTGATACTGAGGCTGAACAATTACCAGCTTCTCACTTTTTGCTGTGTATTTAATCTGGGACCCAGCTAACCACTTTACCATCCATATTGAAGTTTTAACATGACACAAGTCAGGTACAGAATATGTTTTTAACTTTAGTAGGTTAGGGACTGTCTCAGATGGGTACACCGTGACGAGGTGAGACAGCTTCTTACCTTTTTGCAAAAATGTATATACTAAGTACCCTGTTTATTAAGCACTTGCAATTTATTTATTTATAGTCAGGGTATTTTTTCTACAATTTTCACCTAGTACAAAAAGCCTCATTGCACAAGTACTTGGACACCGTGCCGTGTCGAAGTCCTGTGTTGTGCCTACTGAGCATGCTCAGGCTGATATTCTTATTTCTGAGACAAAGTCTGTGGTTCCGGCTACTGAGCATGTTCAGGCACTTTGTGCACCGGAAGCTAAGTCCGATAAGAACTTCACTGGGCATGTCCATGAGGTCCAGGCCCTGATAGGGCAGAGGGCATCAGGTGTCCTGATGACAAGGCCACTCCGGACTGGCTCACGGAGGCCCGCCTCTATGACACGGCACCTCACCATTGGTCATCAGATGATGACTGGTGAGGTGTTTGGAGCGTGGCTGCCATGAGGTCATCAGTGATGTGGCGATTCTGGATAGGCCGCTGGTGATGTCACTGATGACGTGGCACTCCGCTATTGGTCCTTGGTGGTGCCATTGTTGTCCATTCTGGGTTTGGGAAAGACCCTAGGTCATAAAAGGGGCTGGAGACAACATGGAGGTGGGCAGTCTTCACATATGCACAGACAGAGCACACCTCCATGTGTTGAGCCCATTGCGGTCTCCTAGCATCCAGTTCTGTTAGTGCAGCCCAGTGGTGTTAACTGGGCTGCGGCTGCTGCGCCACCTGTCCTGTTATGCCCCCTACGTGCATGGACAGTGTACCCCAGGACCCCTGTGGCATTAACAGGAAGTTTCTGGGCTGGTGTTCTGTGCCCAGTAACCCTAGTGTCAGGGCTAAGGCGCAGAGGTCCCGCTGCTTCTGTCTGTGTGGGAACTAGTGGTTAACCGGTTGGAACCTAGGGGCACGTTAAACAGGTCGGCGTACTGCCAGCATTAGGCTGGTGCTGCTGGTGGATCGGCTAGGTAGACACAGCGTAGGGCTGGGTGTGTAGACCCTGTGATGCGAACAGAGTTCACAGTCTTTTGATCCAAGTGCTATTTAACTTGGATCAGGTCCCTATTATTTCTGAGCCACCCCGCTCTGTATTCTTTGCCTGACCTTTGGGTTGCCAGCAGCTCATTTGTCATCTGGAGTACTGTGGAACCCGACTGTCGATTGGGATATACGCCACCTTATCCTAATCCGCCAGTCCCCCCATAACAGGGTCTTTTTTGCCCCATGTGAAAATTGTAAATCTGTGGTTATAACAACAATTTAGTGGTAATAATGTAATTATTTTTTGTTCACAGCCCAATAGTATAACATTTTGTGAGACACCTGTAGTGTGAATATGCTCACTGCCCCCCTGGATGAATTCATTGAGGGGTACAGTTTGTAAAAAGGGGTCACTTTTCTCAGGTTTCTGCTGTTCTCGCATGTCAGGGGCTCTGCCAATGTGACATGGCACCAACTCAACCACCATTCCAACTCAGTCTGCACTCCAATATGGTGCTCCTTCCCTTCTTCATTTTGTACTGTGCCTCAAAAGTAGTTTTTGACCACATATGGGATACTGACTTACTCAGGAGAAATTGTACAACAAATGGTATGGTTTACTATCTCCTATTACCCTAGTGAATTTGAAAAATTTGGCATTAACTCAACATTTTTGTGGTTTAAAAATTATTTTTTCATTTTCACAGCTCAATGTTATAAAATTGTGTGAAGTCCCTTGAGTTCCAGGTGCTCACCAACCATCTAGATAAGTTCCATGAGCGGTCCAGTTTCCAAAATGTGGTCACTTGTGGAGGAGCTCCACTGTTTAGGCACATCTGCGTCTCTCCAAACATGACATGGCATGCGCTATTGATTCCAGCCAATTTTTTAGCCAAATGGTTCTCCTTCCCTTCCGAGCTCTGCCGTGTGCCCAAACAGTTGATTTCCACCACATATGAGGTATCTGCATACTCAGGAAAAGTTGTTCAGTTAATTTTATGGTGCTTTTTTTCCTCATACCCTTGTGAAAAAAAGCTACCTGGTTGAAGCAACAATTTTGTGGTAAAGTTTTATTTTTTTATTTTCACGGATCAACATTAAAAATTTCTGTGAAGCCCCTGGAGGTTCAAGGTGCTCACCAAACATCTAGATACATTTCTTGGGTCCAGTTTCCAAAATGGGGTCACTTGTTGGGGAGCTCCATTGGTTAGGCACCTCAGGGGGTCTCCAAACGTGACATAGCGTACGCTAATGATTCCAGCTAATTTTGCTTTCAAAAATTCAAATGGCACTCCTTCCGTTACGAGCCCCACCATGCTCCCAAACAATTGATTTCCACTACTTATGAGGTCTCTGCATACTGAGGAGAAATTGCACAATAACTTTTATGGTGCATTTTTTCCAAATACTCTTGTGAAAATGCAAAATAATTTCATGGCTAAAGTAACATCTTTGTGTAAAAAAGTAAATTTTTCATTTTTTTATTGTTTTTACACATTGCTTTGATTCCTGCAAAGCACCTTAACGGTTAATAAACTTCTTGGATATGGTTTTGAGTAGTGTGAGGGGTGCAGTTTTCAGAGTGGTGTCACCTTTTGGTATTTTCTGTCACCTAGGCCTCTCAAAGTCACTTCAAATGGGATGTAGTTCCTAAAAAATGTGGTTTTGTAAATTTTGTTGGAAAATTAGAAATTGCTGATAAACTCTGAATCCTTTAAACTTCCTAATAAAAAAAATTATGTTTTGCACTGGTGTAAAGTAGACATGTGGGAAATGTTATTTAGTAACTTTTTTGTGTGACATAACTCTTGGATTTATAGGCATATAATTTAAAAGTTTGAAAATTATGAAATTTTTGCCAAATTTCTGTTTTTTTTTCACAAATAAACACAAAAACATCAGCTCAAGTTTACAACTATCAATACAATAAGTACAATATGTAACGAAAAAAACTATCTCAGAATCATCAGGATCTGTTGAAGCGTTCCAGAGTTGTGACCTGAAAAAGAGATAGTGGACAGAATTGCAAAAAATGGCCTGAAGGGTGTTTTCAGGCCCAGGAGGGAAGGTGTTAATAGCCGAGCCCACCTTTCACTGTATTTCCCCATCGCCTATGACTACAGTAGATGACATAGTAGAGAAGGAAATAAAACTAATCCAGTGGTAGTCACCAGTAAATGTAATTTTAGCATTTCACTACCGGAGCTGGGCATGTGGTGTGTGTGACATTTTCAGACACATCCTGTTTAATTTATGAAGGAGGGACTCTGAAATTCAAAATGTGAACAATGCAAAAACTGCCAAAAATTAGAAGGAAGAGGGACTCCGAAACACCCTGTATTACACATAAAGGTGAGTCTCATACACATTCTGTTAAAATAGCTAGGTAGTGCGACTCCTAGTCTCATGTGGCATCCGAAAAAACACATGACACTGAAATGATAGATAAATGATGGTAAATATTTAAACAGATAGATGGATATATAAACAGACAGATTGATAAATAGATTTTACAGCTAATAACCTAATAAATATTAATTGAAAAAAAGAAACTATGTGAGATTCCCCTCATTTTTGATAACCAGCAAAAGTAAAGCAGACAGCTGTGAGCTTGAGAAGGTTCATGGTTATTGGGCCCTTCTCAGCCTAAAAATTCAAGCTTGCAGCCACCCCAGAAATGGTGCTGCACATTAGATGTGCCAATTCTGTTTCTTCATCTCGCTTTTTTCTATTGTCTGGTGTGGTGTCAATCGGGGTAATGGTAGTTGGGGTTAATATCAGCTGTGTAATGTCAGATGACATGAAGCCCTGATATTAGTAATGTAGAGGTGTTTATCAGACATGCCCATTACTAACCCAGTAATCCAAAAAAAGACACACACACACACAAAATAATTTATTTAAAAAAAAACACTCCATGAAACTTTTCCTCGTTTACCATTTTATTAAAAAAATACCCATGCAGCTCTGCCATCATCCAGGGAATCTGCCTTAGTCCAAAAAAGGATGTCTGAAAAAACACCAGAAACATATAAACATAGAGAAATAAATCAGGACATCTACCCTGGTTCACTTCTTTATTCATAAGAAAAAAAATCCCAACTGATCTGACATAATCCAGAGCAAATCCGACCTATAAAGTCTATGGAACCTTGCTCTGACACTCCATAGAATTTGCTTACAGGCAATTACAGATCACACTGCGCTCCATGATACTCGGCACCTCTGAAGAGCGGCGATATCAGTAACATTACCGCACAGCACAGCGTGACCCGAAGTTACCTGGTCACCCAGCAACCCTGATGAGTGGTGACATCACTAACCTTACCATTGTTCAGGGTCACCGAGTCACCAGGTCACTCTGGGTCATGCATTGCTGCAAGATATCCGGTGCCTCAGATGAGTAGTAATGTTACCACCAGGATTGGCTGTGGCGCTGACATCACGTCAACAGCAAGGTAGCTAATCAGTGAGCACAGAGACTTTCTTGTCGAGTGTACGCCCATCTCACACCCACCAGTCTCACTTATTGACTGTGACACTGTCGACGTTATGTCAGCGCGCAGCCATAGCAAGACAGCAAAAACTGACAATAGAGATTACTTTGCATATTCACATAAATGTATGGTATTTATACATCTACATAATTATATCTACACATTCTGTGCAAAGAAAGATGATGGCCTTGATTAATGAACAAACCGTATGAATAATACTAGCTTGCTGCCCATCAGGATAGGATACAAAGTGCTGTTTAGATCTTGGCTGAATGCTTTACACTCGCTAATTGTTTTGTTTATTCTTTGTCCAGAGCTTCTACACAGTGACAGTAACTAATTATGTTTCCCTGAATTCAGTAATTCATTATGTGCGTGGATGAGTTAGCATTAATTTAATTTGTGCTCATTAAAGGCCACAGCTTAATACATCATTATTTAGCTTGCTACCGTCAATTTTGTATTCATATTTGTAATTAGTCATTTTCATAATTCATTGTTTTATTGAGCTATAGCTTACAGACTGTCATAAACCGATCGTACTGCGTGTCTACAGGAGGATTTACAAAGATCTAAAGAACTCTCCAAACTCATGTAGTTGCAATATTTTAATAAATTTGAGTATACTTGCACTCAACACTGAAAAATATATTTATTTCCCAGCATTGGCTCATCACAATGTGCACTTATACAGATAATGTGATCAATAAATATTGTGAAGGGTTTATTATGGGTAATTATATTTTACTTTATTATGTTTTTTTTCTTGTCCCGTAAGAAATTTTGTATTGCGATATACAGTACTTTGTCCGGCTACTGAGATGACATTTATCATGACAACATGAACATGAATAGGTGGCTGTTTTTAAACAATGTGGGGCCCTGTGCAAAAAAATTAAAGTGTGTCCTTATATGCTAACGTATTCCACTATGACACTCAAAGATGTAGGTTAGAATTACATGCGTGGCGTTCAAGCCGTAATTGACAGTATTGAAGCCACTCAGTGCTTGTTTCCCGGCCTCTTTACACAGGTTGATGAAGAATGATGGGGACAGAACCATCCCTGATAACATGATACTGTAGGGGACAGATTCATCTATCAGCAGCACATCTGCAATTTACACCGGGCGATGTGCTGCTGAGAACACCGATTTTTGTTCTGACATAAATAATCCAATCACACAATGAATGAGCAGCATTTTGCTCGTTCGTTGGGTGATTGCCAACATGGCTACACATATGAACTCTTATCTGTGCATCCGGGATTTATTAATGGATAATGGATACTAGATACACACAGTTACTATATGTTACACACACATATGTATACATACACATAGCACACATGCATGTGTTCACTGAGCACATACTCACACATACAGACGCACACAAATGTATACACTGAGCACATACACACACATGTATA
This sequence comes from Anomaloglossus baeobatrachus, assembly GCF_048569485.1. Lineage (NCBI taxonomy): Eukaryota > Metazoa > Chordata > Amphibia > Anura > Aromobatidae > Anomaloglossus > Anomaloglossus baeobatrachus. The sequence continues at coordinate 172,442,975 of NC_134354.1, read as the reverse complement.
CACACACAAATAGCACACATGCATGTTTACACTGAGCCCATACACACACAAATGTATTCACCGAGCACATACACACACGTATGTATACACACACATAGTACACATGCATGTGCACACTGAGCATATACACACACACAAATGTGTACACTGAGCACATACACACACAAATGTATACACCGACAACATACACACACATATGCACATATGTATACACACACATCGTACACATGCATGTGTACACTGAGCACATTCACACACACACAAATGTGTACACTGAGCACATACACAAACAAATGTATACATTGAGCACATACACACATATGTATACACAAACATAGCACTGAGCACGTGCACACACACACTCACAAACACAAACATATGTGCACCAAGCACATACACACACGTATAAACAGAGCACATAAATACATATACTGTATATATATATATATATATATATATATATATTCACAGAGCCCATACACAAACATATACGTATACACAGAGCGTCGTCATACAGACGCATGTATACAGAGAGCACATACATACAGACACATATATACCTACCAGGTGCCCACATAGTCTGATATCCTCATTAACCCCTTCACAACAGGGCCAATTTCCATTTTTTATGTTTTTGCTTTCTCCTCTCCTTCCTCCCATAGCCATATTCTTTTTACTTTTATCTCCACATAGACATATGAGGGCTTATTTTTTGCAGAACCAGTTGCACTATATATATATATATATATATATATATATATAGTGCAACTGGTTCTGCAAAAAATATATATATATATATATATATATGTATGTATATACACACATGCAGGAGGTCATACTTTATAGACACACAAACTCACACACTCTAGAGGACTAACCACCATTACATTTACTGTTCAGCCCTTCCAACAGGGACATCATGGTAACACAACAAGTCACATGATCATGCTATCAGCAAAGGTCCTGAAGTTCCTCAGATTACAAGACATGTGATGACATCACGGTTACATGACCGATCACATGATCATGATGTCACCAAAAGTCATCAAGCGGTCTTCACACTGGAAGCTATTCTGATAATGCATTGATCATAGTAGCTTCTGCTGTAGACGCTAGGGACCCCAAGGTAGTGGGGGCCCTGGGCAACTTCCCAGTTTACCCTGCCCTACTGCCAGCCTTGAGTAGAAAATAAATATGTTTATACAAGACATAATTAATGTGGTTTATGCATCAATGTTGCAAACAAAAATCCCACTCAAGTCTGGAATAGGCCACGAACATTACAATTCCATAAGTAATTTCACAAATTCAACTGTGATACACATTGAAGACACTGAAGGTTTTAAATGAAAGACCTGTCACAAAGACAATAGAGGATAGGAGGAGGAAAAAAGCACTATAACTGTGCAGTGATTGATCTGACCTTTGTGTTGGTTATGTTTCATAGAAATGTCTCTTTGAATTCAGAGCTGTGTCCTGTATGAGGTTTGTTAAGATGAGAATCACAACCTGTCAGATGTAACATCTTGCTTGCTTGCTTCAAAAATTGCTTTCCTTTGTGCAGAAAGTAAAAATAATTTGATACAATAAAGAGTAATATTTCTGGACAAAGCTACAAACCCTGCGGTGAGCATTGGGTGCTTTATCAGAGACAGGAACCTCAGGATATAGTGGAAGTTATTCTGATGTGAGTATTTCAGATCAGTTTAACACTTTAATAAAGTTTTTCCCATATATAAAATGTTGACATACTTTTGTCTGATCAGCTATACTGAACTAAGAAGCAGTACATTGCATATGCTTAAAAACACTAAATAAGGTGCCATCTAAAATAATCATGAAAGTGATGAGAACAAAGGCTAACAAAGACTTACCCCATTATGCCATGATTCACAGTTATAAACAAATACAAGATATACATTCTGTATCCTTACCGAATGTGCTCTTGTTCCTTAAGATCCACCTCTAGTAGCGAATAAACAGAGCAGCTATAAAGAGTGCCTTACTGTGCCTCAAACTCAAGGCATCCATGTTATACAAAGGCATCCGCAGCCATTGATTTTTAAATGTTTTCTGACGCCTGTCCAAACACCATATTAAGGCAATGACTATCGAGATAAGTGAATTGATTCTATATAAACCAAATTTATGTTGACTATTAGAAAATTCACTGATCCCCCTGAATTTCCATGATTTGTGATTTGATTCATGCAGATCATCAAAATATGCCAACTGCCATTTTATACAAAATAGAAGTTTGCATGAGCCAATGAAGGTTTTCTCATTATGCCCGGCAGATATCACATTACTTGGTACAGGCGTTGCATCCGCTTGACGATGCTGAGTTGTTATTTTTACGCAGCGTCGGGCGGAGGGAACGCTACATGTAGTGTTTTTTGGGTCGTTAAAATAATGCACATTGACAGATTACATTGGAATCCGCCAAGGTGTCTAATGATTGTCTATGGTGGCGTATTCCGCCACTATGCGCTAAGCGGCGGAATCCGAAGACAAATTCCATCACATTCTACTGAGCATGCTCATTATGTCCAGAAGAACGATCTAAATCGTTTAAAATCACTTCTGGTCTCTCTCCCCTCTCTCATACTCACCGATCACGAGCGCAGCACTGCACGGCTGTCACAAAGCTCCGGTGGCTTTTCCGCTTTTGAAAATGACGGCCGCGCATTAATCCATCTCGTATTCACTGCTTTCCCCGCCCACCGGCACCTATGATTGGTTGCAGTCAGACCCGCCCCCACGCTGAGTGATAGCTGTCTCACTGCAGCCAATCACAGCCGACGGTGGGCGGGTCTATATTGTGCAGTAAAATAAATAAATAATTAAAAAAAAACGACATGCGAGCCCCCCCCAATTTTGATACCAGCCAAGATAAAGCCACATGGTTGAAGGCTGGTATTCTCAGGAAGTGTAGCCCCACATTATGGGGAGCCCCCCAGCCTAACAATATCAGCCAGCAGCCGCTATGAATTGCCGCATCCATTAGGTGCGACATTCTTGGGACTCTACCTGGCTCATCCCGAATTGCCCTGATGCAGTGGCAATTGAGGTAATAAGGACTAATGGCAGCAGCCCATAGCTGCCACTAAATCCTAGGTTAATCATGGCAGGCTTCTCCCCGAGATACCTTCCATGATTAACCTGTAAGTTAAAGAAAATAACACCTGAAAAAATCCTTTAATTGGAATAAAAGACAAAAAAAACCCTCTTTCACCACTTTTTTAAACCCCCAAATACCCCTCCAGGTCCGACGTAATCCACAGAGGTCCCACGACGCTTTCAGCTCTGCTACATGAAGCTGACAGGAGTGGCAGGAGAACACGACCGCTCTCTATCAGCTCCATGCAGCAACAGCTGTGCCCTCACTCAGGTGACCCGCGGACACAGCTCTCGGGTGGAGGACTGAAGCTGTGCCCACGGGTCGCCTGAGTAACGGCACAGCCGTGGCTTACTGCGGTCACTCAGGGGATTTGCGGTCACCTCTCTCTCTCTCCACCCGACCGCAAATCTCCTTTTTCCGGCGAAACATAAAAAAAAAACGCAAAACGTTCTTTTACAGGAATCCGTTACTTTATTAGCACACTATTTGCAATGCAACGCACTGTGACGTATGCCCCACAACGCAGGTGTGAAAGCAGCCTAATGTGTGCGGGGGGTGCAGAAAGCGGGGTGGGAGGAGCGGATTGGGACCATGGCGCTGAGGACATCAGTGACGGGGACTGTATGGCTGGGGACAGGTGAGTGTGTAGGTGAGTGTGTGTGTGTGTACATGCGGAGTGTGGGGCGGGCGGAGCCAAGTGGGGAAGTGTAGGCCATCATCCTGTCGGCCCATAGTTCGGGCTGTTCAGTTAGGCTCCCTGCACACGTAGCCAGGGTAAATATTGGGTAACTAAGCAAAGCGCTTTGCTTGGTTACTTGATATTTACCTATTTACCTTGGTTACCAGCATACACCACTTAGCGCTTGCTCCTTGCAAACGTAGCCAGGGTAAATATTGGGTAACTAAGCAAAGCACCTTGCTTAGTAACCCGATGTGTACCCTGGTTACGTGTGCAGGGAGCCTTAGCTGAGCCATTGGTCGCAGGCTCTTTAGCGCACGCGCTGTGGCGACGGTTGTCACTGTAATGACGTCAATTTGGAGCAAGACGACAGAAGACAGAATAAGGCAATTATATATATATATATATATATATATATATATATATATATATATGCAAGTGCATGAGTGTAATAGTAGACATTAGTAATGATAACGTGCTAATTTGCATGTTTAATGGAGGAGGAGGAGGATGAGCAGGTGGAGGAATAAAATAATGTTAAAATAATATCTATCTTCCCTTGTGCATAGCCTCTTATTTCACTGTTTTTTTTATATTTTTCTCCAGAAGAAAAGGTTGAAAATACATTTTTTTTTTAAAAAAAATCCCCTCCAAAGGCTTCTTAGTGAGATCTTCAAAACAGGCTCCACTGTGAGAAATAGAAAGCCAAAAGTTAAAAAAATAGAGCAGAAAATATAGATAAATAACACTAAAATAAGCAGGAAACCCCCTCTTTCTTATTCAAAGGAAGGTGGCAAAACTTGAAACTTCATTTAATCCCTGAGGCATTAGGTATTTAATCGCCAAATCCACTGGGCATCAAGTTGTGAGAGGCTTTTCTTCAAATTTACACCCCTCTGATGAAGTTCTATCAGTGCCCGATATCCCCAACATTGAGAAATTGCAATTGTGAACCGCCTTGATGTGGGGTATATATTTTAATATTACATACACTTTGATTTTAGAGGCATTGAAATTATCAAAAACACGTTCATGAACCCAAATTTTCAATTTACTGGTGGCAAGACCAACATATATTAAGTTGCATACATGTCGCTTAATATATCACACCCTCGATTTCACATCTGATGTGTTTCGTGATCTGGAACCGTTGATCCCCATTACTGAAGGTAAAAGTAGCGGTACTATGCATATTGAGGGTGGTTCTAGGAAGTTTCGTCCCCAGCATTTTGCCCCCAGTTTTTCTCCCCCCTGCATTTCACCCCCAGCATTTCACCCCCAAGTACATTTCGCCCCTGCACATTTCACCCCCGCACATTTCGCCCCCAGGATGATTCGCCCCCCAATATTTAAACAAGGCTGGTATAGTGGAAAACATTCCACCAGCAAACCCCTCCCGCCTCTGTGCCAGCAGATTGAGGTTGTCTCTTGTTCCAAATATCAAGATACGTCCATGTTCATTTCCTGATTAAAAATAAAAGTATGAATACAGTAACTATTGAGACACAAAAAATAACGTAAGCTGCACAGTTAAGGGCCCGTCGGGGTGAAATGTGGGGAGCAAAAGATCTTGGGGCAAAACAGCTGGGGTCAAGAGGTGGGGGCAAAACAAGCCAGACGATGAGGAGCTGCACAGTTAAGGGCCCGTCGGGGTGAAATGTGGGGAGCAAAAGATCTGGGGGCAAAACATCTGGGGTCAAGAGGTGGAGGCAAAACATCAGGAGCGAAACATCTGAGGGCAAAACATAGGGGGGTGAAATGTGGGAAATGAGCAGAGGGCGAAACATCCGGAGGCGAAATGCTGGGAGCGAAACATCCAGGGGCGAAATGCTGGGGCCAAAACATCCAGAGGCGAACATTCCTAGGGGCAAAATACTGGAGGCGAATCATCCTGGGAATCATCCTTGGGGCAAAATGTGCGGGGGCAAAATGTGCGGGGGCGTAATGTGCTTGGGGCGAAATGCTGGGGGCGAAATGCTGGGGCCAAAAGACTGGGGGCGAAATGCTGAGGGCGAAGCTTCCAAATCCGATTGAGGGCAGGCTACGCAATTTCCACAAGGGATGAAACCCTATTTAGGTCAATTAGAACCAAATTCATTCTGGATAATATTAATCCGATGGTTGCTTCATATCACTTTATCTTTTTAATATCTGCCCTTGTGTATGTAATAGTGGGTCTATCTGATATAAAGTCTTTTAAGGCTGGGTCTGATTACAGGATGGGCCAAAATTTCTCCAAAGCACCCCACATTTGAGACCCATTTTCAGTATACTGAGATATATATCTCACCTGCTGGTCAATGTTGTTTTTTTAATGAGGTTGTAATTGATGAGGAGTAATTTTCTCCTCGATGTTTCACTGGTTATCCGGAAAGCTTTCCTATTTACCCTTCAGCTGTAACGTCTCTCTCGGAATCTGGCAGAAAATTCCCATGCTTGTTAATAGAATACCGTGTCTTCTGAGCAATTCCTCCTGAGTCTGAGAAACTGGCCAGTGGGAATATTATTGTTGAGCGGTCAAGGATGTGAAGATTGTTCACTAAGTAGAGAACTAACAGCAGTTTCTTTTCTAAAGATTTTGGTCTGTAACATATCTTTTTCATCTTTGCAAATAGTCTGATCCATTGACATTGAATGGACTCGCATTGAGTTCTCCATCAAATACCTTGAGATCCTCTTCAGTGCTTTGCTAAATCAGAAAAATATAATCAATAAATCTCATCCATAGAAAAACTTCAAGAATCTGAATGACAGGATCAATAAGGAAAGACTTTCTTTCCCACAGCCCCAGGAAAAGGTTTGCATATGAGGGTGCGAACGCCATGGCATTAGCGAATCCCTAGAGCTGTAGGTAGAATGTTTCCTTAAATAGGAAGAAATTATGACACAACACAAATTCTAGAGTTCCACGAGGATATGAGTCAAATTATAGTCAAGCATGCTCACGGACAAAAAGTGCTTTTCTGCTTGTAATCCATCACCATTTTTGATTGGCGTATATAGTGCTTACATGTCCAGAGTTACCATCCACGTGTCTTCTTAAAAGGAAATGCCTTCAATCATTTTAAGAGATTGTTAGACTCTTTTAGGAAAGATGGTAGCTTTTCCATCAATGGTTTCAGTTACAAATCAAAAAATTTACACACAAGCTCATACAAATTTCCGTTACTAGATGCAATTGGGCAAACAAGTGGTGAAGTTCTATCCTTATGTATCTTTGGTAATCAGCAGAAACATGGAATATGTGGTTGTTCGACATGAAGGACGTCTCTTTGTTCCTTTGTAATAATGTTAGCCAAAAATGCTTCCTCCAGAATGTTCTGAAAAGAAATGTAAAAAGTGGTTAGTGGATTAAAAGTTAATTTTCTTTAACACCTCACATTTCTTAGTTGATGAACGGCCTCCTTTTCACACATTTTGTATGGCCAAATTCCACATTTGCCTGCTGGCTTTATCACAACCTCTTTCAATGTTTTAAGGTTCATCAGAACCTTTCTCTGCTCTATGTTAAAGTTAATATTTTCAATTCTTCTCAGGTTCTCGGGATCTTATAAAACTCTTCAGAGACAAATTTAACTAAACTTTCTACAGTATATTCGGGACATTTTGGGAATGTAGGCTTAAAAGGTTCACATCTTTACCTACCTCTGATTGTAGAGGAATCAACAAGTTCATTAAGTGTCAAGTTCATTAAGTGTCAACAAGTTCATTAAGGATGTCGAGTGTTTGGAGTTCTTCTTTCATCCAAGTTTCATTTTGCACACTGGGTTTTTGAAAGATCTTTTTAAAGACCAATTTCCCGGAAAAACAGGTGGAGGTCTTTTATCGCTGTTCAGAGATTAAAAGACAACAATGTAGAAAAGATTAATCCCAAACTCAATATCTCAAATTGTGTAAATGTCAGTACTATATCTGAAAGGTTTATCAAGCCCCATCCTTGAGGTCTTGTCTTGTTACCAGCATACACCACTTAGCGCTTGCTCCTTGCACACGTAGCCAGGGTAAATATTGGGTAACTATGCAAAGCGCCTTGCTTAGTAACCCGATGTGTACCCTGGTTACGTGTGCAGGGAGCCTTAGCTGAGCCATTGGTCGCAGGCTCTTTAGCGCACGCGCTGTGGTGACGGTTGTCACTGTAATGACGTCAATTTGGAGCAAGACGACAGAAGACAGAATAAGGCAATTATATATATATATATATATATATATATATATATGCAAGTGCATGAGTGTGATAGTAGACATTAGTAATGATAACGTGCTAATTTGCATGTTTAATGGAGGAGGAGGAGGATGACCAGGTGGAGGAATAAAATAATGTTAAAATAATATCTATCTTCCCTTGTGCATAGCCTCTTATTTCACTGTTTTTTTTATATTTTTCTTCAGAAGAAAAGGTTGAAAATACAGTTTTTTTTTAAAAAAAAATCCCCTCCAAAGGCTTCTTAGTGAGATCTTCAAAACAGGCTCCACTGTGAGAAATAGAAAGCCAAAAGTTAAAAAAAAATAGAGCAGAAAATATAGATAAATAACACTAAAATAAGCAGGAAACCCCCTCTTTCTTATTCAAAGGAAGGTGGCAAAACTTGAAACTTCATTTAATCCCTGAGGCATTAGGTATTTAATCGCCAAATCCACTGGGCATCAAGTTGTGAGAGGCTTTTCTTCAAATTTACACCCCTCTGATGAAGTTCTATCAGTGCCCGATATCCCCAACATTGAGAAATTGCAATTGTGAACCGCCTTGATGTGGGGTATATATTTTAATATTACATACACTTTGATTTTAGAGGCATTGAAATTATCAAAAACACGTTCATGAACCCAAATTTTCAATTTACTGGTGGCAAGACCAACATATATTAAGTTGCATACATGTCGCTTAATATATCACACCCTCGATTTCACATCTGATGTGTTTCGTGATCTGGAACCGTTGATCCCCATTACTGAAGGTAAAAGTAGCGGTACTATGCATATTGAGGGTGGTTCTAGGAAGTTTCGTCCCCAGCATTTCGCCCCCAGTTTTTCTCCCCCCTGCATTTCACCCCCAGCATTTCACCCCCAAGTACATTTCGCCCCTGCACATTTCACCCCCGCACATTTCGCCCCCAGGATGATTCGCCCCCCAATATTTAAACAAGGCTGGTATAGTGGAAAACATTCCACCAGCAAACCCCTCCCGCCTCTGTGCCAGCAGATTGAGGTTGTCTCTTGTTCCAAATATCAAGATATGTCCATGTTCATTTCCTGATTAAAAATAAAAGTATGAATACAGTAACTATTGAGACACAAAAAATAACGTAAGCTGCACAGTTAAGGGCCCGTCGGGGTGAAATGTGGGGAGCAAAAGATCTTGGGGCAAAACAGCTGGGGTCAAGAGGTGGGGGCAAAACAAGCCAGACGATGAGGAGCTGCACAGTTAAGGGCCCGTCGGGGTGAAATGTGGGGAGCAAAAGATCTGGGGGCAAAACATCTGGGGTCAAGAGGTGGAGGCAAAACATCAGGAGCGAAACATCTGAGGGCAAAACATAGGGGGGTGAAATGTGGGAAATGAGCAGAGGGCGAAACATCCGGAGGCGAAATGCTGGGAGCGAAACATCCAGGGGCGAAATGCTGGGGCCAAAACATCCAGAGGCGAACATTCCTAGGGGCAAAATACTGGAGGCGAATCATCCTGGGAATCATCCTTGGGGCAAAATGTGCGGGGGCAAAATGATCGGGGGCGTAATGTGCTTGGGGCGAAATGCTGGGGGCGAAATGCTGGGGCCAAAAGACTGGGGGCGAAATGCTGAGGGCGAAGCTTCCAAATCCGATTGAGGGCAGGCTACGCAATTTCCACAAGGGATGAAACCCTATTTAGGTCAATTAGAACCAAATACATTCTGGATAATATTAATCCGATGGTTGCTTCATATCACTTTATCTTTTTAATATCTGCCCTTGTGTATGTAATAGTGGGTCTATCTGATATAAAGTCTTTTAAGGCTGGGTCTGATTACAGGATGGGCCAAAATTTCTCCAAAGCACCCCACATTTGAGACCCATTTTCAGTATACTGAGATATATATCTCACCTGCTGGTCAATGTTGTTTTTTTGATGAGGTTGTAATTGATGAGGAGTAATTTTCTCCTCGATGTTTCACTGGTTATCCGGAAAACTTTCCTATTTACCCTTCAGCTGTAACGTCTCTCTCGGAATCTGGCAGAAAATTCCCATGCTTGTTAATAGAATACCGTGTCTTCTGAGCAATTCCTCCTGAGTCTGAGAAACTGGCCAGTGGGAATATTATTGTTGAGCGGTCAAGGATGTGAAGATTGTTCACTAAGTAGAGAACTCACAGCAGTTTCTTTTCTAAAGATTTTGGTCTGTAACATATCTTTTTCATCTTTGCAAATAGTCTGATCCATTGACATTGAATGGACTCGCATTGAGTTCTCCATCAAATACCTTGAGATCCTCTTCAGTGCTTTGCTAAATCAGAAAAATATAATCAATAAATCTCATCCATAGAAAAACTTCAAGAATCTGAATGACAGGATAGATAAGGAAAGACTTTCTTTCCCACAGCCCCAGGAAAAGGTTTGCATATGAGGGTGCGAACGCCATGGCATTAGCGAATCCCTAGAGCTGTAGGTAGAATGTTTCCTTAAATAGGAAGAAATTATGACACAACACAAATTCTAGAGTTCCACGAGGATATGAGTCAAATTATAGTCAAGCATGCTCACGGACAAAAAGTGCTTTTCTGTTTGTAATCCATCACCATTTTTGATTGGCGTATATAGTGCTTACATGTCCAGAGTTACCATCCACGTGTCTTCTTAAAAGGAAATGCCTTCAATCATTTTAAGAGATTGTTAGACTCTTTTAGGAAAGATGGTAGCATTTCCATCAATGGTTTCAGTTACAAATCAAAAAATTTACACACAGGCTCATACAAATTTCCGTTACTAGATGCAATTGGGCAAACAAGTGGTGAAGTTCTATCCTTATGTATCTTTGGTAATCAGCAGAAACATGGAATATGTGGTTGTTCGACATGAAGGACGTCTCTTTGTTCCTTTGTAATAATGTTAGCCAAAAATGCTTCCTCCAGAATGTTCTGAAAAGAAATGTAAAAAGTGGTTAGTGGATTAAAAGTTAATTTTCTTTAACACCTCACATTTCTTAGTTGATGAACGGCCTCCTTTTCACACATTTTGTATGGCCAAATTCCACATTTGCCTGCTGGCTTTATCACAACCTCTTTCAATGTTTTAAGGTTCATCAGAACCTTTCTCTGCTCTATGTTAAAGTTATTATTTTCAATTCTTCTCAGGTTCTCGGGATCTTATAAAACTCTTCAGAGACAAATTTAACTAAACTTTCTACAGTATATTCGGGACATTTTGGGAATGTGGGCTTAAAAGGTTCACATCTTTACCTACCTCTGATTGTAGAGGAATCAACAAGTTCATTAAGTGTCAAGTTCATTAAGTGTCAACAAGTTCATTAAGGATGTCGAGTGTTTGGAGTTCTTCTTTCATCCAAGTTTCATTTTGCACACTGGGTTTTTGAAAGATCTTTTTAAAGACCAATTTCCCGGAAAAACAGGTGGAGGTCTTTTATCGCTGTTCAGAGATTAAAAGACAACAATGTAGAAAAGATTAATCCCAAACTCAATATCTCAAATTGTGTAAATGTCAGTACTATATCTGAAAGGTTTATCACCCCCATCCTTGAGGTCTTGTCTTGTCTCAACAGAATGTTTTCTTAATCCCATTGAATTTAGGGTTCTGATTGTCCCTCTTCCGTTTTTTTGCCTAGCTAAATATGAGTATTGGACTTCCAATATTTCAGTATTACTCATACTAGATGATAGGGAGGACAGAAAGGATGCTCTGGACAAATAGAGTTCTCTACATTTATTAGCTCATTTATATATCCTTTGGTTCTGGTATTCAGATCAGCCTCTTTGGAATTTCTTGGATTTGACCTCTTGCATACATTTTTCCCAATTGAATATCATGAAGTAAATTTCCACTTTAAGGAGTCTATTCTATTGGGAGTGATAGTCTCATTATTCATTTTCTGCATCCCTTCAATTTCATTTTCTAGGATTTCAAGATTTATTTTGTTCATTCCAATTAAAATCTCAATCATACCTTTTGAACAGTTGAACAGGCATTAGATATTCCTAACTAGTTACTATAGGACATTGCTCTCCAACTCCAGTCACCAAGAGCCAGCAACAGATAATATTTTCAAGATTTCCTTAGTATTGAGTAGGTGAAAATTCCATCACCTATGCAATATTATGGAAAACCTGAAAACAAGATATTGGTGGCTCTTAAGGACTGGAAATGGGGAGCATTGCACGAGTATATTCAATCTACACAGATGGTAGAATACTGCTAATAGCAGCAGATCACTTGGCATCATAATTTCAACAGTATCTACATTCTCATAACATGACTAAGAACAGTTCTATATCCAAACATGCTGATTTTTGCCTTGATGGAATATATTTAATGCATTGTAAATCCTTGAAGCTGAACTAATAAATTGGGGAAGTTTTAAAAGTGCATTTCAATAAATTATAATATCATCAAAAATTTAATTTATTTCAGTAATTCAATGCAAAAAGGGAAACACATATATTATATAGAGTCATTACAGAGTGATCTATTCCTATATATTATATAGTCATTACACACAGAGTGATCTATTTGAGGTGTTTATTTCTGTTAATGTTGATGATTATGGCTTACAGCTAATGAAAACCCAAAAGTGATTATCTCAGAAAATTAGAATATTTTATAGACCAACTGAGAAAATGATTTTAAACTCAGAAATCTTAGCCTACTGAAAAGTCTGTACAGTAAATGCACTCAATACTTGGTCGGGGCTCCTTTGCATGAATTATTGCATCAATGCGGAGTGGCTTGGAGGTGATCAGCCTGTGGCACTGCTGAGGTCTTATGTAAGCCCAGGTTGCTTTGATAGCAGCCTTCAGCTCGTCTGCATTGTTGGGTCTGGTATATCTCATCTTCCTCTTGACAATACCCCTTTGATTCTCAATGGGGTTTAGGGCAGGTGAGTTTGCTGGCCAATCAAGCATAGTGATACTATGGTTATTAAACCAGATATTGGTACTATTGGCAGTGTGGACAGGTGCCAAGTCCTGCCATAAAAATGACATTTCCATCTCTGAAAAGCTTGTCGGCAGAGGGAAGCATGAAGTGCTCTAAAATTTCCTGGTAGACAACTGCGCTGACTTTGGTCTTGAAAAAACATAGTGTACCTACACCAGCAGATGACATGGCTCCTCAAACCATCACTGATTGTGGAAACTTCACACTAGATCTCAAGCAGCTTGGATTGTGGTCTCTCTACTCTTCCTCCAGACTCTGGGACCTTGATTTCCGAATGAAATGCAAAATTTACTTTCTGTCATGAAAACAACACCTTGGACCATCCAGTTATTTTTCTCCTTGGCACAGGTAAGACGCCTCTGGCATTGTCTATTGGTCATGAGTGGCTTGAGACAAGGAATGCTTCTTTAGCAATTACCTTTTGTGGCTTAACTTCCTTGTGGAGTGTGTGAATGACTGCATTCTGAACATCTGTCAAGTGAAGGACTAAGGAACCATTTTAAATGCTTAAGCCCCCCGTCACATTTAATGACTTACCAGTAGAGTTGAGCGCGGTTTGTGGTTCGTGGTTCTCCAGTTCTAGGCTCGAGTGATTTTGGGGCATGTTCTAGATCGAACTAGAACTCGAGCTTTTTGCAAAAGCTCGATAGTTCTAGAAACGTTCGAGAACGGTTCTAGCAGCCAAAAAACAGCTAAATCTTAGCTTGGTTTCTGCTGTAATAGTGTAAGTCACTCTGTGAATCAAACTATTATCACATTTCAGTGTATAGTGTGCGTGAACAGCGCCTTCAGATCACTGCTGTTTCTATAATGGCGATCGCCATTTTTTTTTTTTTTCTTGTCTTCCTTCCCTAAGCGCGCGCGTCTTGTGGGGCTGGCCAGCATGTCAGCCAATCACAGACACACACACACCTAAGTGGACTTTGAGGCAGAGAAGCAACGGCATGTGTGATAGGATCTGCATGTCACATGTCCCTGCATTATAAAACCGGACATTTTCTTCACGATCGCCATTATCTGCCTTCTGCGTCTTTGGTGTCAGACATCACTGTCGCAGTTCCGTCCTTTGTCCTATCGCCGATACAGCTGTATGCGCTGCATACACAGCGTTAGACAGCTTAGGGAGAGCACATTCTAGCAGTCCTTTTAAAGGCTCGTACCGGCAGGGTCAGAGAGCCATAGGTGACAGGTCCTGCAAACAGCAACAGCGTCTGTGTAGCCCAGGTCAGGGATTTCCTCCCTGCATTTCACCATTAGGAGGGAATAGAAAGGCAGGCTTCCATTCCTCTACCCAGAGAACCACAATCCTGCCACTGTACCCTCTTGTCCTCTGCACACTCCAACTCATTCTAACTAAGCCATTATACTAGCAAACACTCAGTGTACCTAGTGGCATCCTATCTGTGGCTATTGGACTTTGCTATAGTCCCACTAGTGCAAAGACATTTGCAGAGCACATCTGCCTGCATTGCACACTCCAAGTTTTTTAAACTAAGCCATTTTACTAGCAAACACTCAGTGTACCTAGTGGCATCCTATACGTGGCTATTGGACTTTGCTATAGTCCCACTAGTGCAAAGACATTAGCAGAGCACATCTGCCTGCATTGCACACTCCAAGTTTTTTAAACTCAGCCATTATACTAGCAAACACTCTGTACCTAGTGGCATCCTATACGTGGCTATTGGACTTTGCTATAGTCCCACTAGGGCCAAGACATTTGCAGAGCGCATCTGCCTGCGTTGCACACTCCAACAAATTATAACGAAGCCATTATACTAGCAAACACTCAGTGTACCTAGTGGCATCCTATACGTGGCTATTGGACTTTGCTATAGTCCCTCTAGTGCCAAGACATTTGCAGAGCGCATCTGCCTGCGTTGCACACTCCAACTAATTATAACGAAGCCATTATACTAGCAAACACTCAGTGTACCTAGTGGCATCCTATACGTGGCTATTGGACTTTGCTATAGTCCCACTAGTGCCAAGACATTTGCAGAGCGCATCTGCCTGCGTTGCACACTCCAACTAATTATAACAAAGCCATTATACTAGCACACACTCAGTGTACCTAGTGGCATCCTATACGTGGCTATTGGACTTTGCTATAGTCCCACTAGTGCCAAGACATTTGCAGAGCGCATCTGCCTGCGTTGCACACTCCAACTAATTATAACGAAGCCATTATACTAGCAAACACTCAGTGTACCTAGTGGCATCCTATACGTGGCTATTGGACTTTGCTATAGTCCCACTAGTGCCAAGACATTTGCAGAGCGCATCTGCCTGCGTTGCACACTCCAACTAATTATAACGAAGCCATTATACTAGCAAACACTCAGTGTACCTAGTGGCATCCTATACGTGGCTATTGGACTTTGCTATAGTCCCACTAGTGCCAAGACATTTGCAGAGCGCATCTGCCTGCGTTGCACACTCCAACTAATTATAACGAAGCCATTATACTAGCAAACACTCAGTGTACCTAGTGGCATCCTATACGTGGCTATTGGACTTTGCTATAGTCCCACTAGTGCCAAGACATTTGCAGAGCGCATCTGCCTGCGTTGCACACTCCAACTAATTATAACGAAGCCATTATACTAGCACACACTCAGTGTACCTAGTGGCATCCTATACGTGGCTATTGGACTTTGCTATAGTCCCTCTAGTGCCAAGACATTTGCAGAGCGCATCTGCCTGCGTTGCACACTCCAACTAATTATAACGAAGCCATTATACTAGCACACACTCAGTGTACCTAGTGGCATCCTATACGTGGCTATTGGACTTTGCTATAGTCCCTCTAGTGCCAAGACATTTGCAGAGCGCATCTGCCTGCGTTGCACACTCCAACTAATTATAACGAAGCCATTTTACTAGCACACACTCAGTGTACCTAGTGGCATCCTATACGTGGCTATTGGACTTTGCTATAGTCCCTCTAGTGCCAAGACATTTGCAGAGCGCATCTGCCTGCGTTGCACACTCCAACTAATTATAACGAAGCCATTATACTAGCAAACACTCAGTGTACCTAGTGGCATCCTATACGTGGCTATTGGACTTTGCTATAGTCCCTCTAGTGCCAAGACATTTGCAGAGCGCATCTGCCTGCGTTGCACACTCCAACTAATTATAACGAAGCCATTATACTAGCAAACACTCAGTGTACCTAGTGGCATCCTATACGTGGCTATTGGACTTTGCTATAGTCCCACTAGTGCAAAGACATTAGCAGAGCACATCTGCCTGCATTGCACACTCCAAGTTTTTTAAACTCAGCCATTATACTAGCAAACACACAGTGTACCTAGTGGCATCCTATACGTGGCTATTGGACTTTGCTATAGTCCCACTAGTGCCAAGACATTTGCAGAGCGCATCTGCCTGCGTTGCACACTCCAACTAATTATAACGAAGCCATTATACTAGCACACACTCAGTGTACCTAGTGGCATCCTATACGTGGCTATTGGACTTTACTATAGTCCCACTAGTGCCAAGACATTTGCAGAGCGCATCTGCCTGCGTTGCACACTACAACAAATTATAACGAAGCCATTATACTAGCAAACACTCAGTGTACCTAGTGGCATCCTATACGTGGCTATTGGACTTTGCTATAGTCCCACTAGTGCCAAGACATTTGCAGAGCGCATCTGCCTGCGTTGCACACTCCAACTAATTATAACGAAGCCATTATACTAGCACACACTCAGTGTACCTAGTGGCATCCTATACGTGGCTATTGGACTTTGCTATAGTCCCTCTAGTGCCAAGACATTTGCAGAGCGCATCTGCCTGCGTTGCACACTCCAACTAATTATAACGAAGCCATTATACTAGCACACACTCAGTGTACCTAGTGGCATCCTATACGTGGCTATTGGACTTTGCTATAGTCCCTCTAGTGCCAAGACATTTGCAGAGCGCATCTGCCTGCGTTGCACACTCCAACTAATTATAACGAAGCCATTATACTAGCACACACTCAGTGTACCTAGTGGCATCCTATACGTGGCTATTGGACTTTGCTATAGTCCCTCTAGTGCCAAGACATTTGCAGAGCGCATCTGCCTGCGTTGCACACTCCAACTAATTATAACGAAGCCATTATACTAGCAAACACTCAGTGTACCTAGTGGCATCCTATACGTGGCTATTGGACTTTGCTATAGTCCCTCTAGTGCCAAGACATTTGCAGAGCGCATCTGCCTGCGTTGCACACTCCAACTAATTATAACGAAGCCATTATACTAGCAAACACTCAGTGTACCTAGTGGCATCCTATACGTGGCTATTGGACTTTGCTATAGTCCCACTAGTGCAAAGACATTAGCAGAGCACATCTGCCTGCATTGCACACTCCAACTAATTATAACGAAGCCATTATACTAGCACACACTCAGTGTACCTAGTGGCATCCTATACGTGGCTATTGGACTTTGCTATAGTCCCACTAGTGCCAAGACATTTGCAGAGCGCATCTGCCTGCGTTGCACACTACAACAAATTATAACGAAGCCATTATACTAGCAAACACTCAGTGTACCTAGTGGCATCCTATACGTGGCTATTGGACTTTGCTATAGTCCCACTAGTGCCAAGACATTTGCAGAGCGCATCTGCCTGCGTTGCACACTCCAACTAATTATAACGAAGCCATTATACTAGCAAACACTCAGTGTACCTAGTGGCATCCTATACGTGGCTATTGGACTTTGCTATAGTCCCACTAGTGCCAAGACATTTGCAGAGCGCATCTGCCTGCGTTGCACACTCCAACTAATTATAACGAAGCCATTATACTAGCAAACACTCAGTGTACCTAGTGGCATCCTATACGTGGCTATTGGACTTTGCTATAGTCCCACTAGTGCCAAGACATTTGCAGAGCGCATCTGCCTGCGTTGCACACTCCAACTAATTATAACGAAGCCATTATACTAGCACACACTCAGTGTACCTAGTGGCATCCTATACGTGGCTATTGGACTTTGCTATAGTCCCACTAGTGCCAAGACATTTGCAGAGCGCATCTGCCTGCGTTGCACACTACAACAAATTATAACGAAGCCATTATACTAGCAAACACTCAGTGTACCTAGTGGCATCCTATACGTGGCTATTGGACTTTGCTATAGTCCCACTAGTGCCAAGACATTTGCAGAGCGCATCTGCCTGCGTTGCACACTACAACAAATTATAACGAAGCCATTATACTAGCAAACACTCAGTGTACCTAGTGGCATCCTATACGTGGCTATTGGACTTTGCTATAGTCCCACTAGTGCCAAGACATTTGCAGAGCGCATCTGCCTGCGTTGCACACTCCAACTAATTATAACGAAGCCATTATA
The DNA here is from genome assembly GCF_048569485.1 of Anomaloglossus baeobatrachus. Classification (NCBI taxonomy): domain Eukaryota; kingdom Metazoa; phylum Chordata; class Amphibia; order Anura; family Aromobatidae; genus Anomaloglossus; species Anomaloglossus baeobatrachus. Next base: position 172,424,671 of record NC_134354.1, on the reverse strand, counting down.
CTAGCAAACACTCAGTGTACCTAGTGGCATCCTATACGTGGCTATTGGACTTTGCTATAGTCCCACTAGTGCCAAGACATTTGCAGAGCGCATCTGCCTGCGTTGCACACTCCAACTAATTATAACAAAGCCATTATACTAGCAAACACTCAGTGTACCTAGTGGCATCCTATACGTGGCTATTGGACTTTGCTATAGTCCCACTAGTGCCAAGACATTTGCAGAGCGCATCTGCCTGCGTTGCACACTCCAACTAATTATAACAAAGCCATTATACTAGCACACACTCAGTGTACCTAGTGGCATCCTATACGTGGCTATTGGACTTTGCTATAGTCCCACTAGTGCCAAGACATTTGCAGAGCGCATCTGCCTGCGTTGCACACTCCAACTAATTATAACGAAGCCATTATACTAGCACACACTCAGTGTACCTAGTGGCATCCTATACGTGGCTATTGGACTTTGCTATAGTCCCTCTAGTGCCAAGACATTTGCAGAGCGCATCTGCCTGCGTTGCACACTCCAACTAATTATAACGAAGCCATTATACTAGCACACACTCAGTGTACCTAGTGGCATCCTATACGTGGCTATTGGACTTTGCTATAGTCCCTCTAGTGCCAAGACATTTGCAGAGCGCATCTGCCTGCGTTGCACACTCCAACTAATTATAACGAAGCCATTTTACTAGCACACACTCAGTGTACCTAGTGGCATCCTATACGTGGCTATTGGACTTTGCTATAGTCCCTCTAGTGCCAAGACATTTGCAGAGCGCATCTGCCTGCGTTGCACACTCCAACTAATTATAACGAAGCCATTATACTAGCAAACACTCAGTGTACCTAGTGGCATCCTATACGTGGCTATTGGACTTTGCTATAGTCCCTCTAGTGCCAAGACATTTGCAGAGCGCATCTGCCTGCGTTGCACACTCCAACTAATTATAACGAAGCCATTATACTAGCAAACACTCAGTGTACCTAGTGGCATCCTATACGTGGCTATTGGACTTTGCTATAGTCCCACTAGTGCAAAGACATTAGCAGAGCACATCTGCCTGCATTGCACACTCCAAGTTTTTTAAACTCAGCCATTATACTAGCAAACACACAGTGTACCTAGTGGCATCCTATACGTGGCTATTGGACTTTGCTATAGTCCCACTAGTGCCAAGACATTTGCAGAGCGCATCTGCCTGCGTTGCACACTCCAACTAATTATAACGAAGCCATTATACTAGCACACACTCAGTGTACCTAGTGGCATCCTATACGTGGCTATTGGACTTTACTATAGTCCCACTAGTGCCAAGACATTTGCAGAGCGCATCTGCCTGCGTTGCACACTACAACAAATTATAACGAAGCCATTATACTAGCAAACACTCAGTGTACCTAGTGGCATCCTATACGTGGCTATTGGACTTTGCTATAGTCCCACTAGTGCCAAGACATTTGCAGAGCGCATCTGCCTGCGTTGCACACTCCAACTAATTATAACGAAGCCATTATACTAGCACACACTCAGTGTACCTAGTGGCATCCTATACGTGGCTATTGGACTTTGCTATAGTCCCTCTAGTGCCAAGACATTTGCAGAGCGCATCTGCCTGCGTTGCACACTCCAACTAATTATAACGAAGCCATTATACTAGCACACACTCAGTGTACCTAGTGGCATCCTATACGTGGCTATTGGACTTTGCTATAGTCCCTCTAGTGCCAAGACATTTGCAGAGCGCATCTGCCTGCGTTGCACACTCCAACTAATTATAACGAAGCCATTATACTAGCACACACTCAGTGTACCTAGTGGCATCCTATACGTGGCTATTGGACTTTGCTATAGTCCCTCTAGTGCCAAGACATTTGCAGAGCGCATCTGCCTGCGTTGCACACTCCAACTAATTATAACGAAGCCATTATACTAGCAAACACTCAGTGTACCTAGTGGCATCCTATACGTGGCTATTGGACTTTGCTATAGTCCCTCTAGTGCCAAGACATTTGCAGAGCGCATCTGCCTGCGTTGCACACTCCAACTAATTATAACGAAGCCATTATACTAGCAAACACTCAGTGTACCTAGTGGCATCCTATACGTGGCTATTGGACTTTGCTATAGTCCCACTAGTGCAAAGACATTAGCAGAGCACATCTGCCTGCATTGCACACTCCAACTAATTATAACGAAGCCATTATACTAGCACACACTCAGTGTACCTAGTGGCATCCTATACGTGGCTATTGGACTTTGCTATAGTCCCACTAGTGCCAAGACATTTGCAGAGCGCATCTGCCTGCGTTGCACACTACAACAAATTATAACGAAGCCATTATACTAGCAAACACTCAGTGTACCTAGTGGCATCCTATACGTGGCTATTGGACTTTGCTATAGTCCCACTAGTGCCAAGACATTTGCAGAGCGCATCTGCCTGCGTTGCACACTCCAACTAATTATAACGAAGCCATTATACTAGCAAACACTCAGTGTACCTAGTGGCATCCTATACGTGGCTATTGGACTTTGCTATAGTCCCACTAGTGCCAAGACATTTGCAGAGCGCATCTGCCTGCGTTGCACACTCCAACTAATTATAACGAAGCCATTATACTAGCAAACACTCAGTGTACCTAGTGGCATCCTATACGTGGCTATTGGACTTTGCTATAGTCCCACTAGTGCCAAGACATTTGCAGAGCGCATCTGCCTGCGTTGCACACTCCAACTAATTATAACGAAGCCATTATACTAGCACACACTCAGTGTACCTAGTGGCATCCTATACGTGGCTATTGGACTTTGCTATAGTCCCACTAGTGCCAAGACATTTGCAGAGCGCATCTGCCTGCGTTGCACACTACAACAAATTATAACGAAGCCATTATACTAGCAAACACTCAGTGTACCTAGTGGCATCCTATACGTGGCTATTGGACTTTGCTATAGTCCCACTAGTGCCAAGACATTTGCAGAGCGCATCTGCCTGCGTTGCACACTACAACAAATTATAACGAAGCCATTATACTAGCAAACACTCAGTGTACCTAGTGGCATCCTATACGTGGCTATTGGACTTTGCTATAGTCCCACTAGTGCCAAGACATTTGCAGAGCGCATCTGCCTGCGTTGCACACTCCAACTAATTATAACGAAGCCATTATACTAGCAAACACTCAGTGTACCTAGTGGCATCCTATACGTGGCTATTGGACTTTGCTATAGTCCCACTAGTGCCAAGACATTTGCAGAGCGCATCTGCCTGCGTTGCACACTCCAACTAATTATAACAAAGCCATTATACTAGCAAACACTCAGTGTACCTAGTGGCATCCTATACGTGGCTATTGGACTTTGCTATAGTCCCACTAGTGCCAAGACATTTGCAGAGCGCATCTGCCTGCGTTGCACACTCCAACTAATTATAACAAAGCCATTATACTAGCACACACTCAGTGTACCTAGTGGCATCCTATACGTGGCTATTGGACTTTGCTATAGTCCCACTAGTGCCAAGACATTTGCAGAGCGCATCTGCCTGCGTTGCACACTCCAACTAATTATAACGAAGCCATTATACTAGCACACACTCAGTGTACCTAGTGGCATCCTATACGTGGCTATTGGACTTTGCTATAGTCCCACTAGTGCCAAGACATTTGCAGAGCGCATCTGCCTGCGTTGCACACTACAACAAATTATAACGAAGCCATTATACTAGCAAACACTCAGTGTACCTAGTGGCATCCTATACGTGGCTATTGGACTTTGCTATAGTCCCACTAGTGCCAAGACATTTGCAGAGCGCATCTGCCTGCGTTGCACACTCCAACTAATTATAACGAAGCCATTATACTAGCAAACACTCAGTGTACCTAGTGGCATCCTATACATGGCTATTGGACTTTGCTATAGTCCCACTAGTGCCAAGACATTTGCAGAGCGCATCTGCCTGCGTTGCACACTCCAACTAATTATAACGAAGCCATTATACTAGCAAACACTCAGTGTACCTAGTGGCATCCTTTACGTGGCTATTGGACTTTGCTATAGTCCCACTAGTGCCAAGACATTTGCAGAGCGCATCTGCCTGCGTTGCACACTCCAACTAATTATAACGAAGCCATTATACTAGCACACACTCAGTGTACCTAGTGGCATCCTATACGTGGCTATTGGACTTTGCTATAGTCCCACTAGTGCCAAGACATTTGCAGAGCGCATCTGCCTGCGTTGCACACTCCAACTAATTATAACGAAGCCATTATACTAGCACACACTCAGTGTACCTAGTGGCATCCTATACGTGGCTATTGGACTTTGCTATAGTCCCACTAGTGCCAAGACATTTGCAGAGCGCATCTGCCTGCGTTGCACACTACAACAAATTATAACGAAGCCATTATACTAGCACACACTCAGTGTACCTAGTGGCATCCTATACGTGGCTATTGGACTTTGCTATAGTCCCACTAGTGCCAAGACATTTGCAGAGCGCATCTGCCTGCGTTGCACACTACAACAAATTATAACGAAGCCATTATACTAGCAAACACTCAGTGTACCTAGTGGCATCCTATACGTGGCTATTGGACTTTGCTATAGTCCCACTAGTGCCAAGACATTTGCAGCACGTCTGCCTGCGTTGCACACTCCAACGAATTATAACTAAGTTACATTGTCAGGGATATTTATTCTTTATTATTCTGCTGTTAATAAAGCTAGACCACCACTGCAATCTTCACCACCTCTCAATTTTTACTACCACATTTTCAGTCCACAATCTTGTCGCAATCAACATGAGTGGCAAAATGACAGATGCTGGTGGAAAGGGGAAGAGGCGTGGTGGAAAAGGCAAAAAATGTTTTGTCAGTGGGGAAGGTGGCAAAGCTCCATTATCATCTGCTGAAGATAGACCATCTACTAGCAAAAGTAAGATGTCTACTACTTATTGTGGACAATCCGATGTGCTCCCTTTTTTACGGACACGAACAAGAGGAACAAAGGTAGATGATGGGCAAAAAAGGAAAATGCTTGAATGGATCTCAAGTGGTCCAACAAGTGCCCTCTCAGCCACTTCAAGTACCGCATCCAAAAAACACCATTCCTCTGAGTTGTCATCCCAATCACACTTGATTTCTCCCAGCTCTGAAGTCTCCATCAGCCCTGCACAGTATGGTGGAACTGAGATGGCTGAGTCTGCAGAGCTGTTCAGTCACACTATAGCCTGGGAATCAGAGGTCTGCTCCCAAGCTACAGTGAGTACAGAACAGGAAATGGTCTGCAGTGATGCCCAGAACCTTTGTGACTCAGATTCAGGCCGTGAGGACCAAGTTTCTGAGCATAATGTTGACCCTTTGTCACAAACTGTAACACCTGTGGTTATAGACAATGAGGAACATACTGATGAAGATGAGACGCAGATACCCGATTGGGATGACAACTTAAATATTCGGTCAGGGCAAGAAGAGGCTCGGTCTGAGGGGGAGGGGAGTGCAAACACAACAATTGATGATGACGTTCTAGATCCCACCTACTGTCAACCCCCAGTCAGGCACTCGAGGAGGTCAACAGAGGCGGTGGAGGAGGATGCAACCGACGACGAAGTTACCTTGCGCCTTCCTGGACAGAGTCGGAGCACTGGTAGCACGTCTACAACTGCATCCTCAGCCACCACTCTGCCTATGAGCATTATTCGGGGTGGATCAACAGGTCGCATGGCCTCTAAGCCTTGCCTAGCCTGGGCCTTTTTTCACATCGAAAAAGATCGCCCAACTCATGTGATATGTAACATTTGTCATGATTCTGTTAGTAGAGGTCAAAACCTCAGCAGTTTGACAACTTCTTCCATGAATCGTCACATGAATAAATATCATAAGTCCCGGTGGGAATCTCACCGTGCTGCAATGCCGGCTAGCGGAGCGAACCATCCACCGCCCGCCCCTTCCAGTGCATCCGCGCGCTCTTCATCTTCTAGGACTGTGGGGACAGCTGTCACACCTGTTTTTCCACGCAAAACTTCCACCACTGTAACCGCAACAGGCAGTTTGCTTGTAAGGTCGTCAGTTGGTTTGGAAGGGGAAACAAGTGAGTGTGTACAGCTCTCTCAGACATCGATAGCACCAACGTTGGATGAAGGCAACATCATGTCTCCGCCTGCACTTTCCTCACAAACCTGCATTTTTCCAGGGACACCCTACTCAACACCGTCTACACACAGCAGCCAGATCTCTGTCCCTCAGATGTGGTCAAATAAAAGGCCACTTCCTCCGACCCATGACAAAGCTAAGAGGTTGACTCTATCCCTCTGTAAGCTGTTGGCTACCGAAATGCTGCCTTTCCGCCTAGTGGACACACAGGATTTTAGAGACCTTATGTCTGTCGCTGTGCCCCAGTACCAGATGCCTAGTCGCCACTACTTCTCTAAGAAAGGTGTGCCCGCGCTACACCAGCATGTCGCACACAACATCACCGCTTCCTTGAGAAACTCTGTGTGTGAACGGGTGCATTTCACCACCGATATTTGGACCAGTAAGCATGGACAGGGACGTTACATGTCGCTGACTGGGCACTGGGTAACTATGGTGATAGATGGTGAAGGGTCTGCTGCACAAGTCTTGCCGTCCCCACGACTTGTGTGTCAATCCTCTGTCTGTCCAAGTTCCGCCACAGCTTCTGCATCCTCCACCTCATCTGGGTCCTCCACCTCCGCCCCAAGCCTGCCTGGTCAGGCCACCAGCGTTCTCACTGCGCAGAAGGAATCACGCACGCCTCATTACTATGCTGGCAGCCGAGCGCAACGGCATCAGGCGGTCTTTAGCTTGACATGTCTTGGTAATAAGAGTCACACAGCTGAGGAGTTGTGGTCAGCTCTGCGGTCCGAGTTTAATAAATGGTTGTCTCCACTCAACCTGCAGCCTGGTAAGGCCGTGTGCGACAATGCTGCAAACCTGGGTGCGGCCCTTCGCCTGGGCAAGGTGACACACGTACCTTGTATGGCTCACGTGTTGAACCTTGTCGTGCAGCAATTTTTAACACACTATCCCGGCCTAGATGGCCTTCTGAACAGGGCACGAAAACTGTCTGCTCACTTCCGGCGTTCAAGCGCCGCAGCTGAGCGACTTGCATCGCTCCAGAAGTCTTTCGGCCTGCCGGTTCATCGCCTGAAATGCGATGTGGCGACACGCTGGAATTCAACTCTACACATGTTACAGCGACTGTGGCAGCACCGCAGAGCCCTGGTGCAATACGTCATGACGTATAGCCTGGGCCAACGAGATGCAGAGGTGGGGCAGATCACCCTGATGGAGTGGTCTCAGATCAAGGACCTATGCACCCTTCTGCACAGTTTCGACATGGCGACGAATATGTTTAGCTCTGACAATGCCATTATCAGCATGACGATTCCAGTCATTTACATGCTGGAGCACACGCTAAACACTATTCGGAGTCAGGGGGTGGGACAACATGAAGGGGAGGAACTACAGGAGGATTCATATGTGCAAGGGACAACAACATCACCAAGATCCAGACGTTCATCATCACCAACGCAGCAGGCATGGGACCATGGGGAACAGGGATCGACAAGGGCGCATAGTAGCAGGCGAAATGTTGAGCAAGGTGCAGGAGAACATGAAGAAATGGAGGACGAACTGTCCATGGACATGGAAGACTCAGCGGATGAGGGAGACCTTGGTCAAATTTCAGTTGAAAGAGGTTGGGGGGAGATGTCAGAGGAAGAAAGAACGGTTAGCACCTCTATGCCACAAACACAGCGTAGACTTGGTCCGCATGGCTGCGCAAGACACATGAGTGCCTTCTTGTTGCACTACCTCCAACATGACAGTCGTATTGTCAAAATTAGAAGTGATGATGACTACTGGATTGCCACACTATTAGATCCCCGGTACAAGTCCAAATTTTGTGACATAATTCCAGCCATAGAAAGGGACGCACGTATGCAGGAGTATCAGCAGAAGCTGTTACTCGATCTTAGCTCGGCTTTTCCACCAAACAACCGTGCAGGTGCAGGGAGGGAATCTCCCAGTTGTAACTTGACAAACATGGGACGGTCTCGTCATCTTCACCAGTCTACCCGTACCAGTAGGACCGTATCTGGTGCCGGTAACAGCAATTTTATGGAATCTTTTCATAATTTTTTTAGACCCTCTTTTGCAAGGCCACCAGAGACAACAAGTCTGACACATACTCAACGGCTGGAGAGGATGATACAGGAGTATCTCCAAATGAACATCGATGCCATGACTGTGCAACTGGAGCCTTGCTCCTTTTGGGCTTCAAACATAGAAAAATGGCCAGAGCTCTCCAGTTACGCCTTGGAGATTTTGTCGTGTCCAGCTGCCAGCGTTGTCTCTGAACGTGTATTCAGTGCTGCTGGGTGTGTGCTGACAGATAAGCGCACGCGTCTGTCCAGTGACAATGTGGACAGACTGACGTTCATCAAAATGAACAAGTCATGGATCCAGAAGTAATTTACTACCCCTGTGTCATCCTGGGGAGAGTAAATGCTTGTGGATTTGGAATGTGCTTGATGCAAATCAAAACATCCTGTTTGCAACTAGGGCCCAAGTGCTGTCACTGATGGGGTGGGTGTCTGTGTGGCCCAATTTTTGGAAAAAAAGGGAGACTCCGCTTGGAGTAACCCTTGCTTACATTGTTTTTAAAAGAAGCCAAGATGAACAAGTCATGGATCAGCAAAGACTTTATCTACGTACCCCGGTGTCATCCTGGGGACGGATAAGAATGGCGTATTTTTGAATGTGCTTGATGCAAATCTAGCTGTGAAGTGTACAACTGGGGCACAACTGCTGCCACTGAAGGGGTGGGTGTGTGTGGGCCCAATTTTTGGAAAAAAGGGAGACTCCGCTTGGAGTAACCCTTGCTTGCTGTGTTTTTAAAAGAAGCCAAGATGAACAGAGCTGGGATCAGGAAAGACTTTGCTACCTACCCCGGTGTCATCCTGGGGACGGATAAGAATGGCGTATTTTTGAATGTGCTTGATGCAAATCTAGCTGTGAAGTGTACAACTGGGGCACAACTGCTGCCACTGAAGGGGTGGGTGTGTGTGGGCCCAATTTTTGGAAAAAAGGGAGACTCCGCTTGGAGTAACCCTTGCTTGCTGTGTTTTTAAAAGAAGCCAAGATGAACAGAGCTGGGATCAGGAAAGACTTTGCTACCTACCCCGGTGTCATCCTGGGGACGGATAAGAATGGCGTATTTTTGAATGTGCTTGATGCAAATCAAAACATCCTGTTTGCAACTAGGGCCCAAGTGCTGCCACTGATGGGGTGGGTGTCTGTGTGGCCCAATTTTTGGAAAAAAGGGAGACTCCGCTTGGAGTAACCCTTGCTTGCTGTGTTTTTAAAAGAAGCCAAGATGAACAGAGCTGGGATCAGGAAAGACTTTGCTACCTACCCCGGTGTCATCCTGGGGACGGATAAGAATGGCGTATTTTTGAATGTGCTTGATGCAAATCAAAACATCCTGTTTGCAACTAGGGCCCAAGTGCTGCCACTGATGGGGTGGGTGTCTGTGTGGCCCAATTTTTGGAAAAAAAGGGAGACTCCGCTTGGAGTAACCCTTGCTTACATTGTTTTTAAAAGAAGCCAAGATGAACAAGTCATGGATCAGCAAAGACTTTATCTACGTACCCCGGTGTCATCCTGGGGACGGATAAGAATGGCGTATTTTTGAATGTGCTTGATGCAAATCAAAACATCCTGTTTGCAACTAGGGCCCAAGTGCTGCCACTGATGGGGTGGGTGTCTGTGTGGCCCAATTTTTGGAAAAAAGGGAGACTCCGCTTGGAGTAACCCTTGCTTACATTGTTTTTAAAAGAAGCCAAGATGAACAAGTCATGGATCAGCAAAGACTTTATCTACGTACCCCGGTGTCATCCTGGGGACGGATAAGAATGGCGTATTTTTGAATGTGCTTGATGCAAATCAAAACATCCTGTTTGCAACTAGGGCCCAAGTGCTGCCACTGATGGGGTGGGTGTCTGTGTGGCCCAATTTTTGGAAAAAAGGGAGACTCCGCTTGGAGTAACCCTTGCTTGCTGTGTTTTTAAAAGAAGCCAAGATGAACAGAGCTGGGATCAGGAAAGACTTTGCTACCTACCCCGGTGTCATCCTGGGGACGGATAAGAATGGCGTATTTTTGAATGTGCTTGATGCAAATCAAAACATCCTGTTTGCAACTAGGGCCCAAGTGCTGCCACTGATGGGGTGGGTGTCTGTGTGGCCCAATTTTTGGAAAAAAAAGGGAGACTCCGCTTGGAGTAACCCTTGCTTACATTGTTTTTAAAAGAAGCCAAGATGAACAAGTCATGGATCAGCAAAGACTTTATCTACGTACCCCGGTGTCATCCTGGGGACGGATAAGAATGGCGTATTTTTGAATGTGCTTGATGCAAATCAAAACATCCTGTTTGCAACTAGGGCCCAAGTGCTGCCACTGATGGGGTGGGTGTCTGTGTGGCCCAATTTTTGGAAAAAAGGGAGACTCCGCTTGGAGTAACCCTTGCTTGCTGTGTTTTTAAAAGAAGCCAAGATGAACAGAGCTGGGATCAGGAAAGACTTTGCTACCTACCCCGGTGTCATCCTGGGGACGGATAAGAATGGCGTATTTTTGAATGTGCTTGATGCAAATCTAGCTGTGAAGTGTACAACTGGGGCACAACTGCTGCCACTGAAGGGGTGGGTGTGTGTGGGCCCAATTTTTGGAAAAAAAGGGAGACTCCGCTTGGAGTAACCCTTGCTTGCTGTGTTTTTAAAAGAAGCCAAGATGAACAGAGCTGGGATCAGGAAAGACTTTGCTACCTACCGCGGTGTCATCCTGGGGACGGATAAGAATGGCGTATTTTTGAATGTGCTTGATGCAAATCAAAACATCCTGTTTGCAACTAGGGCCCAAGTGCTGCCACTGATGGGGTGGGTGTCTGTGTGGCCCAATTTTTGGAAAAAAGGGAGACTCCGCTTGGAGTAACCCTTGCTTGCTGTGTTTTTAAAAGAAGCCAAGATGAACAGAGCTGGGATCAGGAAAGACTTTGCTACCTACCCCGGTGTCATCCTGGGGACGGATAAGAATGGCGTATTTTTGAATGTGCTTGATGCAAATCAAAACATCCTGTTTGCAACTAGGGCCCAAGTGCTGCCACTGATGGGGTGGGTGTCTGTGTGGCCCAATTTTTGGAAAAAAAGGGAGACTCCGCTTGGAGTAACCCTTGCTTACATTGTTTTTAAAAGAAGCCAAGATGAACAAGTCATGGATCAGCAAAGACTTTATCTACGTACCCCGGTGTCATCCTGGGGACGGATAAGAATGGCGTATTTTTGAATGTGCTTGATGCAAATCAAAACATCCTGTTTGCAACTAGGGCCCAAGTGCTGCCACTGATGGGGTGGGTGTCTGTGTGGCCCAATTTTTGGAAAAAAGGGAGACTCCGCTTGGAGTAACCCTTGCTTGCTGTGTTTTTAAAAGAAGCCAAGATGAACAGAGCTGGGATCAGGAAAGACTTTGCTACCTACCCCGGTGTCATCCTGGGGACGGATAAGAATGGCGTATTTTTGAATGTGCTTGATGCAAATCTAGCTGTGAAGTGTACAACTGGGGCACAACTGCTGCCACTGAAGGGGTGGGTGTGTGTGGGCCCAATTTTTGGAAAAAAGGGAGACTCCGCTTGGAGTAACCCTTGCTTGCTGTGTTTTTAAAAGAAGCCAAGATGAACAGAGCTGGGATCAGGAAAGACTTTGCTACCTACCCCGGTGTCATCCTGGGGACGGATAAGAATGGCGTATTTTTGAATGTGCTTGATGCAAATCAAAACATCCTGTTTGCAACTAGGGCCCAAGTGCTGCCACTGATGGGGTGGGTGTCTGTGTGGCCCAATTTTTGGAAAAAAAGGGAGACTCCGCTTGGAGTAACCCTTGCTTACATTGTTTTTAAAAGAAGCCAAGATGAACAAGTCATGGATCAGCAAAGACTTTATCTACGTACCCCGGTGTCATCCTGGGGACGGATAAGAATGGCGTATTTTTGAATGTGCTTGATGCAAATCAAAACATCCTGTTTGCAACTAGGGCCCAAGTGCTGCCACTGATGGGGTGGGTGTCTGTGTGGCCCAATTTTTGGAAAAAAGGGAGACTCCGCTTGGAGTAACCCTTGCTTGCTGTGTTTTTAAAAGAAGCCAAGATGAACAGAGCTGGGATCAGGAAAGACTTTGCTACCTACCCCGGTGTCATCCTGGGGACGGATAAGAATGGCGTATTTTTGAATGTGCTTGATGCAAATCTAGCTGTGAAGTGTACAACTGGGGCACAACTGCTGCCACTGAAGGGGTGGGTGTGTGTGGGCCCAATTTTTGGAAAAAAGGGAGACTCCGCTTGGAGTAACCCTTGCTTGCTGTGTTTTTAAAAGAAGCCAAGATGAACAGAGCTGGGATCAGGAAAGACTTTGCTACCTACCCCGGTGTCATCCTGGGGACGGATAAGAATGGCGTATTTTTGAATGTGCTTGATGCAAATCTAGCTGTGAAGTGTACAACTGGGGCACAACTGCTGCCACTGAAGGGGTGGGTGTGTGTGGGCCCAATTTTTGGAAAAAAGGGAGACTCCGCTTGGAGTAACCCTTGCTTGCTGTGTTTTTAAAAGAAGCCAAGATGAACAGAGCTGGGATCAGGAAAGACTTTGCTACCTACCCCGGTGTCATCCTGGGGACGGATAAGAATGGCGTATTTTTGAATGTGCTTGATGCAAATCAAAACATCCTGTTTGCAACTAGGGCCCAAGTGCTGCAACTGATGGGGTGGGTGTCTGTGTGGCCCAATTTTTGGAAAAAAAGGGAGACTCCGCTTGGAGTAACCCTTGCTTACATTGTTTTTAAAAGAAGCCAAGATGAACAAGTCATGGATCAGCAAAGACTTTATCTACGTACCCCGGTGTCATCCTGGGGACGGATAAGAATGGCGTATTTTTGAATGTGCTTGATGCAAATCAAAACATCCTGTTTGCAACTAGGGCGCAAGTGCTGCCACTGATGGGGTGGGTGTCTGTGTGGCCCAATTTTTGGAAAAAAGGGAGACTCCGCTTGGAGTAACCCTTGCTTGCTGTGTTTTTAAAAGAAGCCAAGATGAACAGAGCTGGGATCAGGAAAGACTTTGCTACCTACCCCGGTGTCATCCTGGGGACGGATAAGAATGGCGTATTTTTGAATGTGCTTGATGCAAATCAAAACATCCTGTTTGCAACTAGGGCCCAAGTGCTGCAACTGATGGGGTGGGTGTCTGTGTGGCCCAATTTTTGGAAAAAAAGGGAGACTCCGCTTGGAGTAACCCTTGCTTACATTGTTTTTAAAAGAAGCCAAGATGAACAAGTCATGGATCAGCAAAGACTTTATCTACGTACCCCGGTGTCATCCTGGGGACGGATAAGAATGGCGTATTTTTGAATGTGCTTGATGCAAATCAAAACATCCTGTTTGCAACTAGGGCCCAAGTGCTGCCACTGATGGGGTGGGTGTCTGTGTGGCCCAATTTTTGGAAAAAAGGGAGACTCCGCTTGGAGTAACCCTTGCTTGCTGTGTTTTTAAAAGAAGCCAAGATGAACAGAGCTGGGATCAGGAAAGACTTTGCTACCTACCCCGGTGTCATCCTGGGGACGGATAAGAATGGCGTATTTTTGAATGTGCTTGATGCAAATCTAGCTGTGAAGTGTACAACTGGGGCACAACTGCTGCCACTGAAGGGGTGGGTGTGTGTGGGCCCAATTTTTGGAAAAAAGGGAGACTCCGCTTGGAGTAACCCTTGCTTGCTGTGTTTTTAAAAGAAGCCAAGATGAACAGAGCTGGGATCAGGAAAGACTTTGCTACCTACCCCGGTGTCATCCTGGGGACGGATAAGAATGGCGTATTTTTGAATGTGCTTGATGCAAATCTAGCTGTGAAGTGTACAACTGGGGAACAACTGCTGCCACTGAAGGGGTGGGTGTGTGTGGGCCCAATTTTTGGAAAAAAGGGAGACTCCGCTTGGAGTAACCCTTGCTTGCTGTGTTTTTAAAAGAAGCCAAGATGAACAGAGCTGGGATCAGGAAAGACTTTGCTACCTACCCCGGTGTCATCCTGGGGACGGATAAGAATGGCGTATTTTTGAATGTGCTTGATGCAAATCTAGCTGTGAAGTGTACAACTGGGGCACAACTGCTGCCACTGAAGGGGTGGGTGTGTGTGGGCCCAATTTTTGGAAAAAAGGGAGACTCCGCTTGGAGTAACCCTTGCTTGCTGTGTTTTTAAAAGAAGCCAAGATGAACAGAGCTGGGATCAGGAAAGACTTTGCTACCTACCCCGGTGTCATCCTGGGGACGGATAAGAATGGCGTATTTTTGAATGTGCTTGATGCAAATCAAAACATCCTGTTTGCAACTAGGGCCCAAGTGCTGCCACTGATGGGGTGGGTGTCTGTGTGGCCCAATTTTTGGAAAAAAAGGGAGACTCCGCTTGGAGTAACCCTTGCTTACATTGTTTTTAAAAGAAGCCAAGATGAACAAGTCATGGATCAGCAAAGACTTTATCTACGTACCCCGGTGTCATCCTGGGGACGGATAAGAATGGCGTATTTTTGAATGTGCTTGATGCAAATCTAGCTGTGAAGTGTACAACTGGGGCACAACTGCTGCCACTGAAGGGGTGGGTGTGTGTGGGCCCAATTTTTGGAAAAAAGGGAGACTCCGCTTGGAGTAACCCTTGCTTGCTGTGTTTTTAAAAGAAGCCAAGATGAACAGAGCTGGGATCAGGAAAGACTTTGCTACCTACCCCGGTGTCATCCTGGGGACGGATAAGAATGGCGTATTTTTGAATGTGCTTGATGCAAATCTAGCTGTGAAGTGTACAACTGGGGCACAACTGCTGCCACTGAAGGGGTGGGTGTGTGTGGGCCCAATTTTTGGAAAAAAGGGAGACTCCGCTTGGAGTAACCCTTGCTTGCTGTGTTTTTAAAAGAAGCCAAGATGAACAGAGCTGGGATCAGGAAAGACTTTGCTACCTACCCCGGTGTCATCCTGGGGACGGATAAGAATGGCGTATTTTTGAATGTGCTTGATGCAAATCAAAACATCCTGTTTGCAACTAGGGCCCAAGTGCTGCCACTGATGGGGTGGGTGTCTGTGTGGCCCAATTTTTGGAAAAAAAGGGAGACTCCGCTTGGAGTAACCCTTGCTTACATTGTTTTTAAAAGAAGCCAAGATGAACAAGTCATGGATCAGCAAAGACTTTATCTACGTACCCCGGTGTCATCCTGGGGACGGAGAAGAATGGCGTATTTTTGAATGTGCTTGATGCAAATGTAGCTGTGAAGTGTACAACTAGGGCACAACTGCTGCCACTGAAGGGGTGGGTGTGTGTGGGGCCCAATTTTTGGAAAAAAGGGAGACTCCGCTTGGAGTAACCCTTGATTGCTGTGTTTTTTATAAATGATCCAAGCTGCACAGAGCTGGGATCAGGAAAGACTTAGCTACCTACCCCGGTGTCATCCTGGGGACGGTTAATTATGGCGTATTTTTGAATGTGCTTGATGCAAATCTAGCTGTGAAGTGTACAACTGGGGCACAAGTGCTGCCACTGAAGGGGTGGGTGTGTGTGTGGCCCAATTTTTGGAAAAAAGGGAGACTCCGCTTGGAGTCACCTTGCGGTGTTTTACATGATTTTAGAAGGGCGTGCCATGCCTATATCTGTGTGTCCTCCTCTTTTTCCTTGTCCAGCTGTTTTGTTTTCGCATGAGTATATGTCCTTGTCACTTTCCAATGTGTTTGAGTTGTTTGTCACCTTTAGGACACCTTTGAGGGTGTTTTCTAGGTGTTTTTCTGTGTTTGTGATTGCCTGCCATTGTTTCCTATGCAGTTCGAGTTCGGTTCGTCGAACGTTCGACGAACCGAACTCGAACGGGAGGTCCGTTCGGCGAACCAACCTCGAGCCGAACCGCGACCGGTTCGCTCATCTCTACTTACCAGCGATCCCGAAAACGATGCGCCCTGATAAGGATCACTGGTAAGCCGCTGGCAGGTTGCTGGTGAGATGTCACACAGTCAGACCTTACCAACGACGCAGTAATGATCAGCAACCTGTATAACGATGAGCGACCTGTATAGGAGGTTGTCGGTAGGTGTCAAACACAGCGATGCGTCCTGCCCAGCAGGACATCGGCTTTGAAGAAAATAAACCAGAACAGTGTGTAACGATCAGCGATTTCCCAGCAGGGGCCAGGTCCCTGCTTAGTGTCACACATAACAAGATCACTGGTGAGACCCCTATTATGTCACAAAACCTGTGACTCTGCAGCGATCTCGCTAGCAATCTCGTTATGTGAGAAGTTCCCCTTAGAAAGCCTTTGCAGGTGTTTTCTGATAAGTATTCTAATTTTCTGAGATAATGACTTTTGGGTTTTCATTAGCTGTAAGCCATAATCAACATCATTAACAGAAATAAACACTTTAAATAGATCACTCTGCTTGTGATGACGCTATACAATATATGTGTTCCCCTTTTTGTAGGACACTAGTTTGCATTTTCTCCAAATGCCAACAGTCAGCCTACGCATCTGAGCCTCAGCCCAGCAGGCACAATGGCATCACTAGATTGCAAATGTTGCATGGAGCCTTAGTACACACAGACCAGAGGATGCACCAGGGGAAAAGGTTAAGTGAGTAATTAGATTTTTTTTATAATTTTTAGTCAGTACTTTTAGGGGGCTATGGGTCCATCATACTGTGTGGGAAGGGTGTGTATCAAAATAAGAGGAAACACATGCGGCTTAATTTCTAAAACAAATAAAGAAATAATTTTAAAAACTTTCTTCCGGTCCCCTCCCAATTTTGATACCCAGCCAAGATAAAGCCAAGCAGCTGGGGGCTGGTATTTTCAGGCTGAGGAGACCAATGCTTATTAGTCCCCCAGATTAAAAATAGCAGCCTGCAGCTATCCAAGATTGCCACATCCAAGAGACGTGACAATCCCAGCACTTTACCCAGCTCTGCCCAATTGCTGTAGTGCAGCGGCAAATCGGGGTAATAAGGGGTTAATGTCAACTCACAGCTGCCACTAAGCACTAGATTAGTAATATGAGGCGTCTATGAGACCCCCCTTTACTAATCTGTAAGTAAAAATAAATAAACACAAACACCAAAAAATCCTTTATTTTAAAGAAAAGACAAAAAAACACCCTCTTTCACCCTTTATTAACCCCAAAAACACCCCTGCAGGTCCAACGTAATCTACACAAGCTCCCACAATGATTCCAGCTCTGCTACATCTGAATTAACAGTGAGTGCCACAGAAAATGACTGCCTGCTGTGAACTTCAGGCAGAGACTGAGTGAGCCGTGTGAACAGCGGTGAAATCACTCAGGGGATTTGTGGTCAAAGCTGAAGATTCCCACGGCCCTCCACCTGTGACCGCAAGTTACCTGACCTCAGTAAAGTCAGTAACCTCATGTCAGGTGTGGTCACTGAGTTTAATGAAGTACCTTGAGGTCAGGTTACCTGCGGTCACAGGTGGAGAGCCATGAGAACCTCCAGCTGTGACCGCAACTTAGCTGAGTGATGTCACCGCTAATTGCATAGCTCACTCAGTCTCTGCCTGAAGCTCACAGAGGGTAGTCATGTTTTATGGTGCTCACTGTGAATTAAGACGTAGCAGAACTAGAATCGTCGTGGTACCTTATGTGGATTAAGTCAGACCTGCAGGGGTGTTTTTTGGATTCATAAAGTGGTGAAAGAGCAGGTTTTTTTGTCTTTTATTTCAAACTGGCTGTAGTACCCGGCGTTACCCGGGTATTGTAACTGTCTCTGTCTGTCTCTGTTTCTCTGTCTATCTCTTTCTCTGTCTGTCTCTGTCTGTCTGTGTCTAGGTGTCTGTCTTTGTATCAGTCTCTCTCTATCTCTGTGTCTGTCTGTGTCTGTCTGTTTATCTCTGTCTCTGTGTCTGTTTGTGTCTTTCTCTATCTCTGTCTCTCTATTTCTGTGTCTGTCTCTCTTTGTCTGTCTATCTTTGTGTCTGTCTGTCTCTTTTCCCATCTGTCTCTTTCCAGGTCTGTCTCTTTTCAGTTCTGTCTCTTTCCTCATCTGTCTCTTTTCCCATCTGTCTCTTTCACCGTTTGTCTCTTTCCCCGTCTTACTCTTTCCCAATCTGTCTCTTTCCTTGTCTGTCTCTCTCTGTCTCTTTCCAGGTCTGTCTCTTTCCAGGTCTGTCTCTTTCCAGGTCTGTCTCTTTCCAGGTCTGTCTCTTTCCCCATCTGTCTCTATCTCTCTTTCTCTTTCCAGGTCTGTCTCTTTACAGGTCTGTCTCTTTCCCTGTCTTTCTCTTTCCTTGTCTGTCTCTATCTCTCTGTCTCTTTCCAGATCTGTTTCTTTTCAGGTTTGTCTCTTTCCTGGTCTGTCTCTTTACCAATCTATCTTTCTCTCTCTGTCTTTGTATGTCTCTTTTGCTGTCTGTCTCTTTCTCTGTCTTCCTGTGTCTTTCTGTCTCTTTCCTTGTCTTTCTCTATCTCTCTGTCTCTTTCCTCGTCTGTCTCTTTCCTCATCTGTCTCTTTCCAGGTCTGTCTCTCTCTCTCTCTGTCTTTTTCCCTTTCTGTCTCTGTCTCTCAGCCTCTCTCCTTGTCTGTCTCTGTCTGTCTTTTTCCCTGTCTGCCTCTTACTCTGTCTGTGTCTATGTCTGTCTGTCTCTCTGTCTGTCTCTCTCTATCTGTCTCCCCACCAACATCATATTACCTCACATGTAAGCTTCTTATATTAACAATTTCCTTTGTTCCTATAGCAACCAATCAGAGCTTCTAATAATAGCCTGTAGCTCGCAGCTTCATTGACTTTAATGGAGTCAGATTTTTTGGAGAGTAACTGTAAAGCGCGGGGTTATATTTTTCTGTCAAAACATAGTCTATGATGTTTCCTGAGTCACATGGGGTGTCTGTGCAAAATTTTGTGTTTGTAAATGCGACGGTGTGAATTCCTTTAGCAGACATACAAACACAAATATACATTCAGCTTTATATAATAGATAAAGGATTTTTTCAGTGTTAGTGTTTATTTACTTTCACTTCCAGATTAGTAATGGGGGGTCTAGCGCTTAGTGGCAGCTGTGAGTTGACATTAACCCCTGCTATACTTAGGCTGGGTGGTCAATAACCATGGGTATCCCCAGCTTGAGAATAACAGCCTACAGCTTTTGGCTTTCTCATAGATGGGTATCAAAATTGGGCGGGACCGCACACAGGTTTTTTTAATTATTGATTTAAATAATTTAAAACAAAAAAAATAAAAAATAACTGCATGTGATTCCTCTTATTTTAATACACAGCCAGGATAAGCTCATGGCTGGGGGCTTCAGCCTTTAGCCGTGAGCTTTGTCTTTGCTTGGTATCATTTATGGGGGACCCTATGCCAAATTATTTATTTATTTTTATACCACGATAGATGCATATAGTAGCTGTGATTGGTTGCAGTCTGCTGACATGCTGCCACTCAGGGTGAGGGCGCGTCTAACTGCAACCAATCACAGATGTCAGTGGGTGGGGAAATACTCATAAAGGTGAATGATTGGCCCTGCAAATGAATTAGCAACCGGAAGCAGTGTACAGCTGTACCGAAGCCTCGAAAGAACAGCCCGCTTGCCCCTATCCCCCTATCTCTTCTACTACCAGATTTATTTGCTGGATTCTGGTCCCTATAGACTTATAAGGGGATCGGCATCTGGCCAGAAAACTGGGACCAACTCCAGGCAGGAGCTGGATTTTTTTTTTTAATCCGGTTAGGTCTGCCGATTGTTATTAGCGAGTCCGCCCATCATTAATTGTGTGCAAATACATTTATTTTGCATCCTTGAAGCCATTAAAAACACCAACAAATATTGTAATGACTGTTCCTTCTCATACAGTTCACACATGTAGATGATTGTTACATGGAAATGCAAGTGCTGATCCACAACCTGGCAATACTTGTTACCAGCAGATTATCTGCCAGTGTATGATGACATTTTAAGTCTTGTTTACAGCGGAGTCATGGTTTGCATTTATAACATAAACTATAGCACAATGCTCGACAGACCCTTATTACATATAATGGGATCCACCGGGTTTTATAGTGGTGCGTTCATGCCGTGTTATTCTTCATGTTAATTCTTATAGCATTTGCAATAGAGATTGAAGCCTCCCATGAACACAACCTTACTTTTATTATGTATTCTTGATTTGCATTACACAATAGTATGTTTTCAAATTAATATTCAAGTTCTTAAAGACTCATAATTATTATTTTTATTATAACCACATAAATCACACATAAACTACTATGTGACTATAGTAGAAAAGAATTTGTACCATGTGTTTGAATAGGAAAGGCTACCAGGTTACACTGAGAACATTCTGTGCTCCAAGTAGAAATATTGCCCTCTAGTGACAGAACTCGCCAATGGCAGTCTATCTGATGCAGCATTTTTTTATATTCTATTCAAAAACACTTCATTTTCTGATATAAAATATGACATAAAATAATTATTACACAATTCCCTTGTAAAAAAAATCATGCAAAATAAAATTATTGCATCATTAAAAAATGTCCATCTTGACTTTTGATGGATGAAGCCAACCTAATAAGTGATGAATTATCAGATATTCTAGATTTTTGGAGATAATGTACACAAAACATTTTCATCATGATAGAAAACTCAAGATATACTAATACAAAATCTGCTACTAGATGTCCATTAAAGTCTACGTACATACACAAACTATTTTTATTTTTCATGATCTGTACACATATGCATTATAGTCTGTCGGCTTTTCATAAGTCCATATATTTACTGAGTGTCAGTAAAAAATAAAAGGAATGCATGTGATAATTTTATCCTTGTCAAGGATCAAAATGGAGCGGTCAAATGTATGGGTCTGTGAACACTGTTACAGTTCTAGTGCTGATATTATTATTGCCCATAAGTAGACTTGTTTATAATGTAATATGAGCTAACACCTGCTGTTTAAACACAGGCCGGGGTATACATGCCTCCTGTATCTGTGCCTGCAGGGGGAGAACTGATTACCTGCAGACATTATCTCTTAAGCCCCCGTCACACATAGCGATATCGCTAGCGAGATCGCTGAAACGTCACAGGTTTTGTGACGTATCAGCGACCTCGCTGTGTGTGACACGTAGCAGCGAGCGGGCCCCTGCTGCGAGGTCGCTGGTCGTTACAAAACGATCAGGACCTTTTTTTTCTCATTGGTCTCCCGCTGTGCAGCACACATCGGCGTGTTTGGCTGTGGGAGACCAACGAGCACTGACTCATGTAAGCAGCGTATGCTGGTAATCAGGGTAAATATTGGGTAACTAAGCAAAGTGCTTTTCTTGGTTACCCGATATTTACCCTGGTTACCAGTGTACGCTGCTTACAGGCGGCCAGCGCTGGCTCCCTGCACACGTAGTCAGGGTAAATATCAGATAACTAAGCAAAGCGCTTTGCTTAGTAACCCGATGAGTATCCTAGCTACGTATACAGGGAGCCAGTGCTGGCAGCCTATAAACGGTGTACGCTGGTAACCAGCGTAAATATCGGGTAACCAAGCAAAGCGCTTTGCTTTGTTACCCGATATATTCCCTGGTTATCAAGCGCAGCATCATTACACGAGTCGCTGGTGGCTGGTCGCTGCTCGCTGGTGAGATCTGCCTGATTGATAGCTCACCAGTGACCATGTAGCGATGCACCAACGATCCCTGCCAGATCGTATCGCTGGTGGGATCGTTGGTGCGTCGCTACGTGTGACGGGACCCTTACTCTATGTGAGAACCTGATAGTACAGTTGTCCATATGTATATATATATATATATATATATATATATATATATATATATATATATATATATATATACACACATACATTGATATTATTGGGTGACACTTCCCTCTACAAGCACACAGATCCGATCCATGTGCAATCTGTGTGCGGTCAATTGTTAACTGCTTATAGGAGAAGCTTTACTTTTTTTGTTTATCATATGAGAACAACGGATACTATACAAATGGTAAAACATCTCACATAGACCAGTTGAAAATCAGATAAAATCACTGATCAAAATTGATGTTTTTCTCAAACTAAAAAAAAATGATCATATAACTGCCTTTAAAAGAGAAGACTATATGAATCGTTTCTCTGTACTTAGTCTTCTGTTTGTCGCACTGTGACATTCCCCATTATATCGTAGTTTTGTTCTGGAAGAAAGCATAGCATTGTCAGACTTGACAATCAGATCAGATGTCCTATTATGAGAATTTATAGCGGATGTCATAGATCAAGAGCAAACACTCCAATGGCATAGTTGCATATGGATAAGTGGAACAAAGACAGACATTAAATCCATCAGGTTCAACCTTTCTCCACCGGTTTATACATCGAGTTCTGTTTATTAGCTTCCTTGTAACAACCCAAGTCTTCCATCTGTTCTGTAATAACTAGTATATTTCCATTCAATGTATATGCAGCTACAGGATTACTCCACCATTGCAGCATTACTCTACATTTATCAAGATTAACCTTCATCTGCCATAATTTTGTCCATGCAGACATCTTATCCAGATCAGGAATAACGTTTGGAACACCATTCTAAAGGTCCAGTCACACTAAGCAACTTACCAGCGATCCCAACAACGATAGGGATCGCTGGTAAGTTGCTAGGAGGTTGCTGGTGAGCTGTCACACTGCGACGCTCCAGCGATCCCACCAGCAACCTGACCTGGCAGGGATCGCTGGAGCGTGGCTACACGAGTTGCTGGTGAGCTCACCAGCAACCAGTGTCCAGCCACACGTGCAGAGAGCAGGGAGCAGCGCACACTGAGCGCTGGCTCCTTGCTCTCCTAGTTACAGCACACATCGGGTTAATTACCTGATGTGTGCTGCAGCTAATGTGCACAGAGCAGGGAGCAGCGCACACTGCTTAGCGCTGGCTCCTTGCTCTCCTAGCTACAGCACACATCGGGTTAATTAACCCGATGTGTCCTGCAGCTACATGTTTACAGAGCAGGAGCCGGCACTGACAGTGAGAGCGGCTGAGGCTGGTATCAAAGGTAAATATCGGGTAACCAAGGACAGGGCTTCTTGGTTACCCGATGTTTACGTTGGTTACCAGCCTCCGCAGAAGCCGGCTCCTGCTGCCTGCACATTTAGTTGTTGCTGTCTCGCTGTCACACACAGCGATCTGTGCTTCACAGCAGGACAGCAACAACTAAAAAATGGCCCAGGACATTCAGCAACAACCAACGACCTCACAGCAGGGGCCAGGTTGTTGCTGGATGTCACACACAGCAACATCGCTAGCAACGTCACAAAAGTTGTTCGTTAGCAGCGATGTTGCTAGCGATGTTGCTTAGTGTGACGGGGCCTTAAGTCTGAACTGGGTGCAAACACCTAAAAAAAATATCACTATGGGGAGATAAGGTATGCACACCAGTGACTATGTAAGGGGAATACATGTAATAGCAGAAACTGCTGTTTGAATACTGACTTGAAAAATCCAATAGCTATATGTAAGAGTGAAAATGTGAAAAAATGGAATCTGCATTACTGCCATGAACATATGAATCAAGAGAAATTTAGCTACTGAATTGATCAATGCAATAGAGCCCCAACACTACGCCAAAGTATTTCTCTACGTTGGGGTCCCTAGCTTGTGTGTGTCCTCTCATGCAGTTAAAAAACTTACCGTGTATGGGAAGCTGAGACCCAGGCTATTTATGCGAATGATATGGATTGGCAATAGGTGTGGTTGGGGAGGGACCCCAACGTAGAGAAATACTTTGGCGTAGTGTTGGGGCTCTATTGCATTGATCAATTCAGTAGCTAAATTTCTCTTGATTCATATGTTCATGGCAGTAATGCAGATTCCATTTTTCACATTTTCACTCTTGCATATAGCTATTGGATTTTTCAAGTCAGTATTCACACAGCAGTTTCTGCTATTTCATGTATTCCCCTTACATAGTCACTGGTGTGCATACCTTATCTCCCCATAATCTTATCCAGATCATTCTGTAATATACAGTACAGTGTACTCAGTTGTTTTTGTGGTAGAGAATAAAAACGTATGTGTCATTATTTATTTACATTTGAAATAATGTAAAGTATTTAATTTTTTTTATTTTAATGGTATAAAATGGTAAAAAATATGAAAAATGATTTAGTTTTCAAATTTTCAATTTTTAAACACTAGGGGGAGCAGCTGCTGAAATTTATCATGAAAATCTACTGTGCTGCTAGGTCACATTATAACTGCAGTAAAATAAGGGTAGGATCTGTCCCTCCCCATCCCTTCTGAGCATATGGAAAAGTATTTAAGATAATAAAGTTTAGGATCACAGCACAGCGGCTTTTGATGGTGACTACAATGGGATACTGAGAGTTGGACAGTGCCACCAATGGTGATTTTGTTTGCTGGTGCTGCACTGCTCACTAGTCTTTACAGAGATCTGAGCTGAGCAGTCACATCATTGTAGCTGCAGCGCTCAGATAACAATAATTACATATTTCAGCAGTCAGTATCACACATAATAGAATTGGATACATGGTTCAGCTGACTGTATCACATATAATAGATTAGATACAGAGATCAGCAGTCAGTGTTACATGTGCCGCCCCCACATCAGGAGCCGAGCTTCTCGGATCCAAATTCACGGAGGCTCGAAGGGCGTCCGGACCCGGGGGTCGTGCGGCCACTCAAATGAAGGGGCTATTTACAGGGGATGGTGTAGCTACAGTTTGTGATGCCACCCTTGGTGTGTGGTAAGGTTGGAGTACCACCGCTGCCGTTGGGGAGTAACCGGGATGAAGACAGGGGCATCCAGGTGTTGCGACCCTCCACGGGTAGGTGAATGCCCCGGGACTTGGTCATGGTGTTGGGGAGTGCCTTTGAGGGGTGGAAGGGTCAGTTGTGTACTCACTCAGTCCATGAAGCTGACACCGACAACTTGGTAAACCAAAGTTCTGGACACTGATGCCGCCGAGGGGAGCTATTTCGGGTCCCGTTCCCGATGGTGTTGCCTTATGATCTGTGACCTTTTCCCTGGCAATTAGACTGCTTCTTAGTTGGCCCCGGTAGCTTGAAACTAGTCGGGTCCCGCTCCCCAGTGTGGCTAACTGTGGGAGCTTGTTCTCAGGGTTCACGCTTGGGATTTCCTGGAACGGAAAGTGGAAAGTCCTATCCCCCTCGTTGCGCTAGTACCTCAATTTTGGAGCGGGTGGAGAGCGGATCTTGAAGGCTCCGTTCTCATCGGGTGAATTGTAAGGTTGCCTGAAGCTACTCCCTGACCTAGGGTCCACCTACCCCATCGTGCCCTGGCCCCAGCCCAGTGATGGTACAAGGCCACCGGCTGTCCTCCTCGACAATACCGTGTCCCTTGTCACGATCCCCTGCGACCGGGGGTCCAGCTCCTACTAGGCCCAGACCACCGTCTGCCACCTAGTTACTTCCAAGGAGCCCGGCTCCTGACCTCCTCTCTCCTTCACTTCCAACACTACAGTGGCCTCCTCCTGACACTCCTATCCTCCCCTTACCAACCCCCCAAGTGGGCGACCCTATGCCACTCAGGCCGTCCACTGGTGTGTCTGGTAGGTGTGCTGCAGAGTGTTCCTAAGATTTTGATTAGCTGGTTTTAGCAACACCATAAGTTAGGGACCCGTAACCAAGGAGGAGGTGGATATTGCACAAAAGGGCAGATTGCACAATACCCTGTGATGACCTGATAGCTCATGGCGTCACATTACATATGATAGTTTTCGATGCACAATTCATCAGTTAGTATCACACATTATAGGATTAGATACACAGAGCTCACACCACAGTAGTTACCAATGATTGCTCAACTGGCCCAGGAACCACCACTGTGGTGTAACTTAATCCAGTGATGTTTATTACTGCTGGATAAAGTCATGGACGCAGTCTTGGTGCACCGAACTGTACTTACCGATAATTACAGTAATCTGAGCAGAACGATCATGTTCTTGTGGCTGCTCTGCTCAGATCGCAGTAATTATCAGTGGGCCCTCACCAGGACTGGGCAGTAGATAAAATCACTGCTGCAGCACTGGTGCCCAGACCTGTGTTCACCCCTCACTGCTGTGATCAGAGCGGTGCAGCTGCAATCACATGATGGCTTTGATCAGATCACAGCAATTACAGATGACAGAAATTGTAGTCAGCACATTGCACTTTGCAACAATAAAATGAAGATGAGCCAACTGCAGTCTCCTATAGCGTTAGGCTGCCATGTTTGCATAGTGTAAGTGTTGTTAACTGACACTCACACATCAGCAGATAAAAATGGTAGCCTCTCATGGAGGCTATAGAAAAAAAAACATTACACCATTTTATTTTATATAGTGATAAATAAACTGAAGTCCAACAGAAAAAAAATAATTACACATTCCCTTTAAGATGCCTTTGCAAAGTCCAAAAATATCACATCAGCTTTATGACCAACATTCAGATTTGCACTTCTCACTCACTCCTCCCGGAAGAAGCGGTTTCTACACCGCGAAACGGCCGTTGGCGGTCCTGTCAATTGGGCCTGGCTCCCCTGAACCACCTCTGTGCTTCGGTAAGCTTCATCCCTCTGACCCAAACCTTTTTTATGCCGTACTGGCACTGGTCACCTTATTTGATTGCACTTTATGCATAATTGGACTTTACTCTGACCTCATTGCCTGCATATCTCTTTATACTACAATGCTGGCCAAAAGTATTGGCACCCCTGCAATTCTGTCAGATAATACTCAGTTTCTTCTTGAAAATAATTGCAATGACGAATTGTTTGGTATTATTATCTTCTTCATTTAATTTGTCTTCAATGAAAAAAAAAAAATTGTCATAAAGCCAAATTGGATATAATTCTACACCAAACATAAAAAAGGGGGTGGACAAAAGTATTGGCACTGTTTGAAAAATCATGTGATGCTTCTCTAATTTGTGTAATTAACAGCACCTGTAACTTACCTGTGGCACCTAACAGGTGTTGGCAATAACTAAATCACACTTGCAGCCAGTTGACATGGATTAAAGTTGACTCAACCTCTGTCCTGTGTCCTTTTGTGTACCACATTGAGCATGGAGAAAAGAAAGAAGACCAAAGAACTGTCTGAGGACTTGAGAATCCAAATTGTGAGGAAGCATGAGCAATCTCACGGCTACAAGTCCATCTCCAAAGACCTGAAAGTTCCTGTGTCTACAGTGCGCAGTGTCATCAAGAAGTTTAAAGCCCATGGCACTGTGGCTAACCTCCCTAGATGTGGAAGGAAAAGAAAAATTGATGAGAAATTTAAACACAAGATTGTGCGGATGGTGGATAAAGAACCTCGACTAACATCCAAACAAGTTCAAGCTGCCCTGCAGTCCGAGGGTACAACAGTGTCAACCCCTACTATCCGTCGGCGTCTGAATGAAAAGGGACTGTATGGTAGGATACCCAGGAAGACCCCACTTCTTACCCCGAGACATAAAAAAGCCAGGCTAGAGTTTGCCAAAACTTACCTGAGAAAGCCTAAAATGTTTTGGAAGAATGTTCTCTGGTCAGATAAGACAAAAGTAGAGCTTTTTGAGAAAAGCCATCAACATAGAGTTTACAGGAAAATAAAAGAGGCATTCAAAGAAAAGAACACGGTCCCTACAGTCAAACATGGCAGAGGTTCCCTGATGTTTTGGGGTTGCTTTGCTGCCTCTGGCACTGGACTGCTTGACCTATGGCATTATGAAGTCTGTAGACTACCAACAAATTTTGCAGCATAATGTAGGGCCCAGTGTGAGAAAGCTGGGTCTTCCTCAGAGGTCATGGGTCTTCCAGCAGGACAATGACCTAAAACACACTTATAAAAACACTAGAAAATAGTTTGATAGAAAGCACTGGAGACTACTAAATTGGCCAGCAATGAGTCCAGACCTGAATCCCATAGAACACCTGTGGAGAGATCTCAAAATGGCAGTTTGGAGAAGGCATCCTTCAAATCTCAGGGACCTGGAGCAGTTTGCCAAAAAAGAATGGTCTAAAATCCCAGCAGAGCATTGTAAGAAACTCATACATGGTTACTGGAAGCGGTTGTTCGCAGTTATTTTAGCTAAAGGTTGTGCAACTTAGTATTAGACTAAGGGTTACTTTGCACGCTGCAACATCACAAGCTGATGCTGCGATGCCGAGCGCGATAGTCCCCGTCGCAGCTGCGATATCCTTGTGATAGCTGCCGTAGTGAACATTATCGCTACGGCAGCTTCACATGGACTCACCTGTCCTGGGACGTCGCTCTGGCCGGCGACCCACCTCCTTATTAAGGGGGCGGGTCGTACGGCGTCACTGCGATGTAAACATCCCGCCCACCTTCTCCCTTCCGCATATCCTACGGGAGAAACGGTGACACCGGTAGGAGATGTTCCTCGCTCCTGCGGCTTCACACACAGCGATGTGTGCTGCTGCTGGAGCGAGGAACAACATCGGACCATCGCGTCAGCGTAATTATGGATTACGCCGACGCTACACCGATAATACGATTACGACGCTTTTGCGCTCGTTAATCTATCATCTAGGCTTTACACACTACGATGTAGCCTGCGATGCCGGATGTGCGTCACTTTCAATTTGACCCCACCGACATCGCACCTGCGATGTCGTAGTGTGCAAAGTACCCCTTAGGGTGCCAATACTTTTGTCTGGCACATTTTTGGAGTTTTGTGTGAAATGATCAATGATTTTATTTTTGTTTCATTCTCTTTTGTGTTTTTTCATTGCAAGCAAAATAAATGAAGATAATAATACCAAAGAATTTGTGATTGCAATCATTTTCAAGAAAAAACTGAGTATTATCTGACAAAATTGCAGGGGTGCCAATACTTTTGGCCAGCACTGTATATGCTCATGTCTTTTGGCCCTGGTGATATCCTTACCCATGTGTGTACAGAATTGCATGTCACATGTTCTATATATTTTTACATCTAGCACATAGGCACTTTGGACTGATTTTTTTAGTCTATTTTCTGTTGATAATAACCCTGTGGTTCACAGGATCCTTGTGTTTGATCCCCATCCATTGCTTTCCTTATGTACTTTTACTATTTCTTTACATTTAAATATAATAAAATATTTCTTATTGCACCTAAAAGCTCCTCTTGGTATTTGTTTCTAATCCTCCAGTCTAGTAGCATCTACCTTTTTGCAATAGAGTTTAAGGGGTACTTTGCACACTACGACATCGCAGGTGCGATGTCGGTGGGGTCAAATTGAAAGTGACGCGCATCCGGCGTCGCTTTCAACATCGGAAGTATGTGAATCCTTTTTACTACGATTAACGAGCGCAAAAGCGTCGAAATCGTATGATCGGTGTAGCGTTGGTCATTTCCATAATTTTCGGAAGGACCGATGTTACGATGTTGTTCCTCGTTCCTGCGGCAGCATACATCGCTGTGTGTGAAGCCGCAGGAGCGAGGAACATCTCCTTACCTGTGTCCCGTCTGCAATGAGGAAGGAAGGAGGTGGGTGGGATGTTTACGTCCCGCTCATCTCCGCCCCTCTGCTTCTATTGGCCGCCTGCTGTGTGACGTCGCTGTGATGCCGCACGACCCGCTCCCTTAGGAAGGAGGCGGTTCACCGGCCAGAGCGACGTCGCAGGGCAGGTAAGTGCATGTGAAGCTGCCGTAGCGATAATGTTCGCTACGGCAGCTATCACAAGGATATCGCAGCTGCGACGGGGACTATCGCGCTTGGCATCGCTACCATCGGCTTGCGATGTCGTAGTGTGCAAAGTACCCTTAAGAAGATGAGCTAAACTGGTCAATTACTAAGCTTAATATTTTATTTACTCATATGCAGCTGTACTTCCTTCTGAGTTATGTTAGTGATACTCAGTGCTAAACCTTGCAATTGACATTTGCACAGAGAGTTAATTGGTGAACACAGATGAGTGTTTAATATCTCATTCTTCTATTTGTCCTCAACAATCATATTCTTATTGTCATGTTTTAGGGTTTTGTATATATATATATATATATATATTATTTATTTATCTTTATGCTGGTGATTTATTTTACTTTGTCTAACTTGAATTCTTCAATTATGTTTTAGGCTATGTTCTTATGTTATGGCTATGTTATGATCCATTTGGAATGGATCTGACAGATGTAAAATAATGGATCCAGTAACGGATTGTACAAATGGATCACTTTTATGACCGACCAGATAACTGATCCATTATCATAATAGTGAATGGAACCGATAATGGATCCAATATAATTTTATAATGTCCCACCCCCCTGCATATTGTAAGCTTGCACCCTTTGGTGCCTTTCATGTGGCAATAAATTGTGTTTATTAATGTTGAGTGGACACGGATTCGCAAAATCCGGATCCGCACGGTTTGAGAGCCTGATCCGAGTCCGACGAGTACCCGGGATTCGGGGTGCACGATCCGGATCCTTTTTTTTTTTTTTCTTCTCTCTCTCTCTTTCTCTCTATCTCTCTCCCTCTCTCTCTCCCTCTCCCTCATTCTCTCTCTCTCTCTCTCGTCCTGGATCCGCCTCCCCATTGATTTACATGGACGTAGATTCCGGATCGGATCCGGACTTCTGCGGCAACCCGATCCGGATCCGCCGGACCCGGATTAGAACTGATCCGCTCAACTTTAGTGTTTATCCTTGCTTTTAGCACCAAAATCAATCTTTAAAAAAAAGTTTCCATTCTTTTTGGTAGCTAGCTAAGTTGAGCAGACAGCTGCAGCCTGCAGCTGGCAGAATCACCTTGGCTGGTGATCCAAAACAGAGGTCACCCCACACTGTTGCTTTAAATTATGTGTTATAAATTTTAAAAAAAACACGGAGTCCCCTTCAAATTGGATCATTAGCCAAGGTAAAGTAAATAACTGGGGTCTGGCATCCTTAGGCTGGGGAGGCCCATGGGTATTGGGCCCTCTCCAGCCAAAAAATAGCAGGCGACAGCCAGCTTAGAAGTGACACATCCATCAAATCGCAATCCTGGCACTTTACCTTGGCTCATCCCATTTCCCTGGTGCAGTGGCAATCGGGGTAATAAATTGGGTGTATAGGCAACGTTCTGTTCTTCATAGGTTGGGACAGTGAGTCTGGGAGTGTTGTTTAACCTCCATATGGATTATTGAGAACCATATTACGGTTTTGATGGATAATAAATTGGTGAATGAGGGTTCTCTTTTCTTGGTTAATATGTTTCTCTTTTTATGTCTTTCAGGTTCGCTTTGCAGTAACATCATCGGTACTCCTTTTGAATTACGGTGGAACTTAAAGAATTTTTATTTTATAAAATAAATTGCTCAATGAGGGCTGATGCTGGGAGTTTACCATAAATAAAATTTTATTTTTTAGAATTTACAACTACTGGATTAAGACACCTACCCATTACTAAAACAGGGCTTGATGCCAGCTGTCAATTCACAGCTGGCATCAACCCCATATATTACCCTGTTTGCCACTGCACTGAGGCAACAGATGAGTCATCGCGAAGAACTGGAATTGGAGCATCTAACGGATGCATCACTTCTGGGGTAGAGGCGGCCTTCTATTTCTAGGCTTGGAAGGGTCCATTAATCATGGCCGTTCCTACCCTGAGAATACTAGACCCCACCTGTCAGCTTTTCCTTGGCTGGTGCTCCAATTTGGGAGAAAACCAACATTTTACTTTTAAATTATTTGTTTAAGCTTAAATAAATAATTTTTCACAACAGCATGGGGTGACCTCTGTTTTGGATTACAAGCCAACGTAATGTGCCAGCTGTGGACTGCAAGATGCAGCTGTCTGCTTTTCCTTAGTTGGCTAACAAAAAATAGGAAGGACCCCAAATTTTTCTTTTTTTGATTATGCTTTTTTGTGGCTAAATACAAAGCTAAACACAATAAAGGCACTAAAGAGGTCTAGTTGCAATATAGTTAACACTAAATACCTTTAGATTGAATAAATTGGCCTTAAAACTCAAATCACCAAAACAGATACACAAGCATTGGACCTAAAAATACCATTTTATTCACTAAATTTTAAATAAATTTTTAATAAACATGCACAATAACTGCATAGTACCTGGGACTGGACAACTGGCTAAAACAATTCCATTAGTTCAATAATGTTTAAGGGGGCTTTACACGCAGCGATAGCACTAGCGATATCGCTGGTGAAAGCACCCGCACCCATCCTTTGTGCGTCACGGGCAAATCGCTGCCCGTGGCGCACAAAATCGTTAGGAGCCGTCACACGGATGTACCTGCCTAGCATTGTCGCTGTTGCCGGCGAAAAGCCTCCTTTCTAAGGGGGCAGTTCGTGCGGCGTCACAGCGGCGTCACTAAGCGGCCGCCCAATAGAAGCGGAGGGGCGGAGATGAGCGGCTGTAACATCCCGCCCAAATCCTTCCTTCCTTCCTCATTGCCGGCGGCCGCAGGTAAGCTGTAGTTCGTCGTTCCCGAGGTGTCACATGTGACGATGTGTGCTGCCTCGGGAACGACGAACAACCTCCGTCCTGCAACAATCAACGATTTTTTGAAAATGAACGACGTGTCAACGATCAACGAGAAGGTGAGTATTTTTGATCGTTAATGACTGTTCGTTGGTGTCACACGCAATGACGTCGCTAATGATGCCGGATGTGCATCACGGAATCTGTGACCCCGGCGATATATCGTTAGATACATCGTTGTGTGTCACGGGGCCTTTACTCGACACTATAATCAATTATTGCATGTAAAGTTATCATTATCATGTCCACAGTGTACTAACTCTATATCAAAAAGACCTAAAAACAGGCCATAGGTTGGGAATAGAGATGAGCGATCTTCGAATCGAACTGTTCGCCAATCTCAAATTTGACAGTTTGAGGTTATGTTCGATAGCGGTTCAATCACTAAAAGCGTAACTGGCTTTTCACAGTAATACTGTCATTCAATGTTAATACAGTGGAACCTTGGTTAGCGAGAACAATCCATTCTGGGAGTGTGCTTGTTCACCAAGTTACTAGTTTAGCAAAGCAAGATTTCCCATAGGAAATCATTGCAATGCAAACAATTCCTTCCACAGCTTGTTAAATGTCCCATGCTGTTTCCCCTATTGTGCCATTCCACACATGCACAAACACACACAAACACACACAAACACACACAAACATACACAAACATACACACACATATTATGCTCACCTTACCTTCCGTTCCATCGCCGGCCTCCTGGGACTTGCAGTTCACCGGTACAAGTTGTGTATCGGGTAACCATAGCGACTGATGCCGGAACTTACGCTGCCAGTGCGCTGATGTCAAAGGCAGTAGCCACTTGCCTCTGATTGGCCAGCACACTGCCTTTGAATAGCGTCTGACAGAGGGAGGAAGTTCTGGCATCGGTCGCTATGGCTACCCGATATACATCCAGTAGTGGCTAACTACGGCGATCAGGGAGGAATTTCTTCTGTCAGACGCTATTCAAAGGCAGCGCGCTGGCCAATCAGAGGCAAGCGGCACCTGCCTTTGATGTCAGCGCTCTGTTAGCAGAAGTTTCGGCATCGGTCGCTATGCTTACCTGATACACATCTTGTAGCGGCGAACTACGTGTATTGGTTAACCATAGCGACAAGGGAGGAACTTCCTCTGTCAGACGCTATTCAAAGGCAGCAAGCTGGCCAATCAGAGGCAAGCGGCACCTGCCTTTGACGTCAGCGCTCTGTCAGTGGAAGTTCCAGCATCGGTTGCTATGGTTACCGATACACATTCTGTAGCGGCGAACTACGTTTATCGGGTAACCATAGCGATGAGGTAGGAACTTCCTCTGTCAGACGCTACCCAAAGGCAGCGCGCTGGCCAATCAGAGGCAAGCAGCACCTGCCTTTGACGTCAGCACTCTGTCAGCGGAAGTTCCGGCATCGGTCGCGATTTTTACCTGATGTACATCTTGTACCGGCGAACTGCAAGTCCCAGGAGGCCGGCGATGGAACGGAAGGTAAGGTGATCATAATATGTGTGTGTGCGTTCGTGTTTGTGCATGTTTGTATGTGTTTGTGTTTGTCTGCCATTGTTTTCAATGGTGTTCAGAAGTGTTCGACGAACGTTCGTTGAACGTTTGACGAACACACCTGCCGTTTGACAAACCAAACCGAACTGGAACACTAGGGTGGTGGCTCATCTCCAGTTAGGAAGTACTCAGAAAAAGTACAATATAACTATAAGCAGTTTGAATAAAAAACTTACATTGAATGGAATTATATTACCGTCCATCCCCAACGCCCCCAATGCACGTTTCATTATTCTTTCATCAGGAGGTAGGACATTTTATAGGTGTTTGACCTCAATC
This sequence comes from Anomaloglossus baeobatrachus, assembly GCF_048569485.1. Lineage (NCBI taxonomy): Eukaryota > Metazoa > Chordata > Amphibia > Anura > Aromobatidae > Anomaloglossus > Anomaloglossus baeobatrachus. The sequence goes on along the minus strand of NC_134354.1, from coordinate 172,390,290 downwards.
ACATATCTATCTATCTATCATTTTTCTATCTTGGTACATCTTTCACATGTAAAAATAAGTTAATTACAGTATCATACATTTTTTCCAGTACCGGTCACATGAATGTCACACAGATGGCACACTGATAACACATGGACAATACAGAGATGACACGCGGATGACACACACTGACACATGGATTGCCATAGGAATAGCCAAAATGGTCCATGCAACATGTGCATTTTTTACACAGAATTGTGAAGAAGGCCTAATACACTGTCCCTTCTGAAGCAGAACCTTTCCCTACAATATTTCCAGGTATAGCGTCAAAGGGTCTTATATAAACATGATGATGTGATGTGACCGGCCAATCACAGTAATGGCAGTATTCATCATGGCTATGGCATTTCTGTGAATGGCACATAGTCTCCACATGTTTAGTGACTGAAAAAAATCTGCGAAAAAGCAGGCGGAAACTCAAGTATGATGCCTAAGTACCAGGATACTCACTCGATTGTCCAACGTCATGAACACCCTAATGCTCGATCGAATACCGAGCAGTGCCGAGCACGCTCACTCATCACTACTGGACATGAAAATATAGGCTAAAATTGCTAAGCTTGAGATCCTGAGTCACTGTTTTTTCAGAATTGTCCTCTTTTGTTTTTAACTACCAAAATTACTGGAGTTGAGGTTTGAGGTTGCATTCCTACAATGAGCTTTTTTGGAGTTTTTGATGTTTCAGAATTTCTGCACCTATTATGTACGGTAGGTTTTTTACATGGCTTTTCCTGGAACTTTAAAAAGTTGTGTTTTCGACACGGCAAAAATATGCTGCATCTAAAACTCACTAAAAACTCATTGGGCACACAGCCTAATTCAGGTTTTGATGCAAGTTTTGGAGATAAAACCAGGAGTGAATACATAGAATAGAAGAAGTGGTGTCTGGCCTTTCTTTTCATGATGAACTTCTTTTTGGCTTTAAAATTGCGTCGTAAAACTTGAACAAAACCTGACTGTATAACCTCACTGTAATTGTGCACATACACTTGAAGCAGATGACTCTCATTTAAATTATTATTTGTGCATGATAATAATTCACTGAATTACAACATATTCATAAGGTTCATCTATAGTACTTTGAAACACCATGACCCAGAATCTAAAATCTAGGTTTATCCTAAGCATGATGAGAACATTTTTTCATGTAATTTAATTAAGGAATATTTATGAAGATTAAAGTTAAGCCCGAGTTTGTCTGGATTCGGTGTTCAGATATTGTTTTTCACAGATTATAATTCTGTACTCTACATTCTTGTCATCACTAGGTGTCACTGTTCACCACTGAAAATGTCTTCTTTTGCTATAGCTGCATAGAATATTAGAAAACTATTCAAAATTGAGAGTCCTCAGTGGTTGATACCTTTTGATGGCTTAATGAAAATAAGGTAACAAATAGCAAGACTTCAAGACTACTCAAGCCTTTTTATCAGGCACAGTTTTACTAATTCCTGATGAAGAGAACTAGAGCTGAGCAATTTCTTAAAGCTATCTACTATATTTGTTATAATCTTTTCTCAAATTATTAAATAATAAAAAAATCCTCCCAAACAGTAAAAATACATATCACATGATAAAAAGGCTTAAAATAAACCTGTCACCATGAAATACAGGCCAATCTGCAGACAGCTTGTAATAGAGCAGGAGGAGTGAAGTAGATTTATAGTTTTGGGGGAAAAATCATTATAATTTGTGTTTTAATCATTTAAGCCTTTGCTCTTTCTGATTGTGTTGGTCCTCTGTGCTGTTCTATCAGTGATTGACAGTTATCTCTTTATATACACTTAAGCTGGTGTCACACTAAGCGACAGCGACAACGACGTCGCTGTTACGTCACCATTTTCGGTGACGTAACAGCGACCTTGTAAGTCGCTGTTATGATCTCTGCTTAGCTGTCAAACACAGCAGAAGCAGCGATCATAACGTCGCTGTGCTACATGTGCAGAGAGCAGGGAGCCGCGCTTAGCGCTGGCTCCTTGCTCTCCTAGGTACAGTACACATCGGGTTAATTAACCCGATGTATGCTGCAGCTACATGTCACAGTGCAGAGAGCAAGGAGCCGCGCGCACTGCTTAGCGCTGGCTCCTTGCTCTCCTTGCTACAGTATACATCGGGTTAATTACCCGATGCATACTGCAGCCACATGTCACAGTGCAGGAGCCGGCACTGGCAGCAAGAGCGGAGGCTGGTAACCAGCGTAAACATCAGGTAACCAGGGAAAGGTCTTCCCTTGGTTACCCGATGTTTACGCTGGTTACAGCTTACCGCAGCTGCCAGTGCCGGCTCCTGATCGCTTCATTTCGTCGCTCTCTCGCTGTCACACACAGCGATGTGTGTGTCACAGCGGGAGAGTGACGACCAAAAAATGAAGCTGGACATTCAGCAACGACCGGCGACCTCACAGCAGGGGCCAGGTCGTTGCTGGATGTCACACACAGCGACAGCGACGGGACGTCGCTGCAACGTCACAGAAAATGGTGACGTAGCAGCGACGTCGTTGTCGTCGTCGTTATGTGTGACACCAGCTTTATACAAAGAAAGCTCTCAATCACTGATAGGACCATCCTGTGGACTAAAAACCACAGAAAGAACAAATGGTTAAAGGAGTAGTCCGACATAAACTCAAACATTTTTTAAGCTAATCTGTGCTGTATTGTCATATAAAACATCCCTACTTTTTTTGTTTTGTTTTCTATCTGTTGTTCCTCTTGAATTATCCCTTTATTCTCTGCAGACACTTTATTTACTTGCAGCTCAATCAAACATGAAATCTTCCTATGCCAAACCTCACAGTCAGAGCTGGCACCACCCGTCCTCACTGTCCAGACCGGTCCTCTACACACACACACACACACACACACACACACACACTCATTTGCTGTCAGTATTCTGCCCAGCACTGACCTCTCATCACTATAGAATTGCAAGTAACAGCCCCAACATAGGGCTCTGCAACCCCCATACAGCGCTCTGCACCCTCCCACACGGCGCTCTGCACCCTCCATATGGTACTCTGTACCCCCACACAGCTCTCTGCACCCCCCCACACAGCTCTCTGCACCCCCCCCACAGAGGCCTCTGCACAACCCCCACACAGGGCTCTGCATCCCCTCACACAGAGCTCTGCAGCCCATTATAGCATTATATGACCTTACCGTGTAGGAAATAAATACATACTCACCTTTCCTCGGTTCCCGACGCTGCTCCTCGTTCACCTGCTGCCTGATGACAATGATCAGAAGCAGCACAGCGCTCCCTCTCATCAGTGCTTTGAAATGTATTGGCATTTGTGCAATCCTCAGCAGGGGGCCCGGTGCAGCCGCTGCCAAGCCCCTCTCCTCAACTCATGGGTCCCACAGCAGTGGTGTGAGAGAATATGGAATGTATGGGAGGGTGCGAAGGAAGGGGGGGTGGGGACTCTTGCACACTGTACATGCCCAACAGGGCGGCTACATGATGTTGGCTGTGATGCCCATTTACAAGGCAAGCATAAGCTCCCACCCTTGTCCACGTTACATCACAGGAAGCAAAAAAATCCCAGCAGGAGCAGTCACATGACAGCTCTGAGCCTGGGGAGAGGGCTGACAGCAAGGCAGGTAGGTAGTTGCTATCTACCTACCTGCCCCTATAGTGCAATAAACCAAAATAAGCAAAATAAGCTGGATAACCCCTTTAAGTGATTAAAACACAGGTATAATTAGCGATGGGCAAATAGTGAAATATTCAATTTCAGATAATTCGTCCAGAATATTTCGTACTATTCATGTATTCGTCAAGAATAACAAATCTAATACAAGTCAATAGGAAACTTGAATAATCTTCTGGCGGATCCCCCAAGGTGCATGGTAGGGCTGTAGAAATGGTGAAATGGATGGAAAACTGCAGAAATTGAATGGGAACAGCATGGGGAAGATGCTTGCATGCACCTCTGAAACACAGGTTGCTTCTGAGAATGAAGTTGTCAGAGAATTACACCACCTTGACATGCAGTCCCTCACCTATTTGTGATAATCTGCACTGGTAAAATAGACAGATATGGCTGGAGCCCCAAGCTGTGTGCTTTAACTTGGCTGGTTATCAAAAATAGAGACTCCCTCGCTATGATTTCTTTGAAAATTACTTAAATAAAAAAAATGATGCAGGCTCCTGCACAATTTTAATAACCAGTGCAGATAAAACAGACAGCTGGGGATTGGTATTCTCAGGCAGGAAAGGTCCATGGTTATTGGGTCATGCCCAATTTAAAAATAGCAGCCCGCAGCCACCCCAAAATTGGCACATCCAATAGATGTGTCAATTGTGGCACTCTACTTGGCTCATCCCAATTGCCCTGGTGTGGTGAAATCAAGGTAATCAGCTGTGATTTGTCAAAATTCAAAGCTGCCATCAAGCCCAGGGATGGTAATGGAGAGGGGTCCATGAGACCCCCCCATTCTCAACCCTGTAAATAAAGAGAAAAAAAACACAAACACACAAAAATCCTTTATTTTAAATAATAATAAAAAATACACCCTCTTTCACCAATTAATTAACCCCAAAAACACTCCCGCAGGTCTGACTTAATCCACACGACGTCCCACAATGATCTCCCCTCCATTACATCCAGAAGCTGCAGTGATGGAAAATGCAAATGATCACTGCAGCTCCTGTGACACACTGAGCAGTGGGGGACCCATTTATGATAAGTGGTGATGTCAGTCAGGTAACAGAAATTTACAGTTGGGTTCCGACACTGCCAAGTGTTAACACCGGTGAACCTGCTGCTTGTTTGTGGACTGCTGGATTGCGGGACACAGCAGTCTGGCAATTGGGCAGTCAGGTCACCGGAGTTCACACTCCTTCAGTGAACTCAGTGGAACCCACTGCCAGCTTGCCGGACTGCTATGCAGCCAATTCCAGCAATCTGACAGTCTGAACATCCTGCAGCAGGTTCAACTAAGTTCACTGAGAGCAGTGAGGGAGAACCTGAGTGTAAGCTCCCATACCTTACTAACATTTTGCCGGACTGTTGGATTGCGGGACACGGTGGCAAAGCAGTCCAACAGTCCAGTAGCTGTGAAGCCCGAAAACATTAAAGGAGCCTTTAAGAAAACCCTTAAGGTACCTGGAGTTCCAAGCTTCTGGGACATCTGGAGGCTGTGAACTATTATCAGACTTTACAGCCTCCAGGTGTCCCAAAAGCTGGGAACTCCAGGAAACTTAAAGGCTCCTTTAAAGGCTCCTTAAAGGTGTCCAGGCCTCAAAGCTGCTGGGAGACCCAGTGGCTCTGAGCTCCAGTAACCTTTTAGGCTACCAGAGCTCACAGTCACTGGGTCTCACAGCAGCTGTCAACCCAGTGACTTTAAGGGAGCCTTTAAGAGAGTCCTTAATGTTCCTGGAGTTCCCGGCTGCTGGGATATCTGGAGGCTGTGAACTGTTACAAGAGTTCACAGCCTCCAGGTATGCCACACTCGGGGGCTCCAATGCTGCCCTCAGTGACCTCAGTTGAACTCGTGGTAGTTAACTCACCCTTGATTTATATGTTTGTTGTACTACTTAATACTTTGAAAAAAAAAAAAAAAAATATATATATATATATATATATATATATATGTAGACTGTCTTTGCAAGATATTTCTCCCTTCTCATTGGTCATCTTATATCTAGAGATAACTTGGGTTGGCAACATATATCTCGTGCTAACAATCTCTGTAGTGTGGTGCCACTTGCTGGTTTTCCACATTTTAATTTTTTATGTCTCAATATTTTTCAAGAAACATTGTACTATTAATAGAGATGAGCGTTGTTCGAATCGAACCATTCGCCAATTTCAAATTCGAGTTGTTTTTGGCGATGTTTGAGTCGTTCGACGAACTCGAATGATTTGCTTAACGTTCGACCGTTCGAGTTACCGTTTGATAATGGCTCGATCACCAAAAGCGTAACTGTAGCTTTTTACAGCTACGTGTGCAGGGAGCCAGCACTGGCAGCCTGCGGTAAGCTGGTAACAAGGGTACATATGGGGTATCCAAGCAAAGCGCTTTGCTTAGTAACCCGATGTGTACCCTGGCTACGTGTGCAGGGAGCCAGCGCTGGCAGCCTGAGAGCGGCGTACGCTGGTAACCAAGGTACATTTCGGGTATCAAAGCAAAGCACTTTGCTTATTAACCCGATGTGTACCCTAGTTACCAAGCACAGCGTCGTTACACGGGTCGCTAGTGGCTGGTCGCTATGGTGATCTGCCTGATTGACAGCTCACCAGTGACCATATAGCGACGCACGAACGATCCCTGCCAGGTCAGATTGCTGGTCTAATCGCTGGTGCGTCGCTATGTGTGACGGGACACTAAGCGTTTCTATGACTATAATCACATCTATAAATGCAAGGGGTGGGTAGTACAATCACGTGTACAGGAAGAGGATTCCTTGTGTTGGTAAACACAGAAGCGTGAATCTTTCCGGTACCGCCACCCCTGCATCCACCTCCCGTCCGGCGCCATGTCCACTCCCGTGTGGCACCATGGCCAGACAGGAGGTGGAAGCAGCTGCGAAATCAAAAGGGAACAGTAGAAAAAAAAAATCATATTCACCTCTCTGCAGACTCCCAACATGTCCGCTCCCAGCTCCTCTTCCCGGTACCGCCAACCCCGCTCCAGCTGTGTGCAGATTCCCTGGACATGTCCGATGGCTGCAGGATCTGGCGATGACCAGCTGATGCGGTCACCTGATGGAATCAGCTGACAGTATAAGTCCAGCGGTGAGCCTGGCTCTTTACTGCCCGGCTGGCTAAACTATCAGCTGATGCCATCAGGTGACTTCATCAGATGATTACCGCTGGCTCCTGCAGCGATCGGACGGGATTCTGCACAGAAGTGATTAGTTTTTTTTTGCACTGATGCATCAGCTGATTGCATAAAAGCCGTTTATATAATCGGATGATGTGTCATGTGATTCAGGCCCTTCAACTTGGCACATCATCTGATCGGTATGCCTTCCAGCAAACCGATCAGATGATAATGGACCCGGATTGGACGGCGCAAGACCCTTGACCCAGGATTACTGCGGAGGGGGGTTCTTTATTTCAATAAAGATGGAGTCACTAATTGTGTTGTGTTTTATTTCTAATAAAAATATTTTTCTGTGTGTTGTGTTTTTTTTTATCTGTACTAGAAATTCACGGTGGCCATGTCTAATATTGGTGTGACACCATGAATTTCAGGCTTAAGGCCCCATCACACACAGAGATAAATCTTTGGCAGATCTGTGGTTGCAGTGAAATCATGGACATATTGTTCCATTTTTACACAGCCACAAACCTGGCACTGATTGTCCACAATTTCACTGCAACCGCAGATCTGCCGCAGATTTATCTCTGTGTGTGACAGGGCCTCTAGGGACAGTTGATAATATACAGCTAGCCCTAACCCCATTATTACCCAGCAAGCCACCAATCACCAGGGCAGCTGGAAGAGTTGGATACAGCGCCAGAAGATGTCGCTTCTATGAAAGCGCAATTTTCTAGGGTGGCTGCGGACTGCAATTCGCAGCAGGGGTGCCCAGAAAGCTTGGGCACTCTGCGCTACGGATTACAATCCCCAGCTGCCTAGTTGTACCTGACTGGACACAAAAATTGGGCGAAGCCCACGTAATTTTTTTTAAAAATTATTTCATTAAATTCGTGAAATAATTAAAAAAAAAAGGGCTTCCCTCTATTTTTGGTTCCCAGCCTGGTACAAATAGGCAGCTGTGGGTTGGGGGAAGCCCATAGCTGCCTGCTGTACCTGGCTAGCATACAAAAATATAGCGAAGCCCACGTAATTTTTTGGGGGGGGGCAAAAAACTCCTGCATACAGTCCTGAATGGAGTATGCTGAGCCTTGTAGTTCTCCAGCTGCTGTCTGCTCTCCTGTATACACTAGTGGATGAAGTATGCTGAGCCTTGTAGTTCTGCTCCCCCTGCCTCTCCCTCAAGCATTCCGTCCTGGACGGAGGATGCTGAGCCTTGTAGTTCTGCAGCTGCTGTCTGCTCTCCTGCATACAATAGTGAATGGAGCATGCTGAGCTTTGTAGTTCTGCTCCCCTTGTCTCTCCCTCCAGCATACAGTCCTGGATGCAGCATACTGAGCCTTGTAGTTCTGCAGCTGATGTCTGCTCTCCTGTATACACTAGTAGATGAACTACGCTGAGCCTTGCAGTTCTGCTCCCCCTGCCTCTCCCTCCAGCATACAGTCCTGGATGGAGAATGCTGAGCCTTGTAGTTCTGCAGCTGTCTGCTCTCCTGCATACACTAGTGGAGAATGAAGAACATATTGAAGAAGGAAATGACATCAGACCTTTTTTTTTTCCAACAATCTTTAAAAACGCATAAAAACGCAGTGAGCAAAAACGCAGCAAAACGAAGCCAAAAATGCAAAAAAATACATTTTTTGGTGCATTTTTTAAGATGCTGAATTTTAGTGCGTTTTTTGTGGTAAAAACCGCACAAAAACGCAGCGTCAAAAGAACGCAGTGTGTGAACTTACCATAAGCATTTCTATGACTATAAATGCAGCTATAAATGCAAGGGGTGGGTAGTACAATCACGTGTACAGGAAGAGGATTCCTTGTGTTGGTAAACACAGAAGACTGGATCCTCCCATTACCGCCACCCCTGCTTCCACCTCCCGTCCGGTGCCATGTCCAGACAGGAGGTGGAAGCAGCTGCAAAATCAAAAGTGAACAGTAGAAAAAAAAGTATCATATTCACCTGTCTGCAGACTCCCGGGACACGTCCGATGGCTGCAGGACCTGGCGGTGATCAACTGATGCGGCCACCTGACAGCATTAGCTAATCGTATAAGTCCAGCGGTGAGGAAAGCTTTTTACCGCCTGGCTGGCTTAAACTATCAGCTGATGCTTTCAGGTGACTGCAGCAGCTGATTACTGCCAGGTCCTGCAGTGATCAGATGGGAGTCTGCATAGAAATGTGTAGTTTTTTGGTTTTTTTTCTACTGATGCATCAGCTGATTGTATAAACGGCTTTTATACAATCAGCTGATGTGTCATGTGATTAAGGCCTTTGAACACCTGACATATCATCTGATCACTTTGCCTTTTAGCAAACCGATCAGATGATATTGGATCTGAATTGGATATCGTGGGACCCTCGACCCAGGACTACAGCGGAGTGGGGGGGTTCTTTAGTTCAATAAAGATGGAGTCACTAATTGTGTTGTGTTTTATTTCTAATAAAAATATTTTTCTGTGGATTGTTTTTTTTATCTTTACTAATAATTCATGGTGGCCATGTCTATTTTGGCGTGATACCATGAATTTTGGGCTTAGTACCATCTGAGAATACAAAGCTTGTATTAACCCCTTTATTACCCAGCGAGCCACCACCATCACGGCCGCTGGACGAGCCGGACAAAGTGCCTGGAAATGGCGCTAAGAAACAGTGCGCCATTTCCAGGGGTGGCTGTGGGCTGCCGAGAATCCCAGCCCTCAGCTGCCTGGCTTTATCTGACTGGCGATCAAAATATGGCGGGAGCCCACGCATTTTTTTTACCTATTATTTTAAAAAAAAAAAAAATGAATGGGCTTCGCTGTATTTTGATTGCCAGCCAAGGTAGATGGGGGTGGCAACCCATAGCTGTCTGCTTTATCTGCGCTGAGAATCAAAAATACTGCGGAGCGCTACATCATTTTTTTTAATGATTTATTTTTAAAGTACTGTGATGTCAGGCAAACAAAATACAGGGAAGCCCATTTTTTTAGTTATTTAAATAATTAAAAAAAAATACGTGGGCTCCCGCTGCATTTTTTGTAATGTAATTTTCTGCTTGGTGTTACCTTCACTAGCAATGGAAAATCCAGGGAAGCATTTTTTTTTCAAGTGCTTTGCCAAAAACTTAAAAAAACTAAAAAAAAAATGACATGGGCTTCGCCCCATTTTTGTGTCCGGCCAGGAACAACTAGGCAGCTGGGGATTGGAATCCACAGCACAGGTTAACCCGAGATTTCTGGGCCCCTCTGCTGTGAATTGCAGTCCGCAGCTGCCCCAGAAAATGGCACTTTCATAGAAGCTCCATCACCTGGAGCTGTATCCATCTCTTCCAGCTGCCCTGGTTCCGGGTGGCTTGCTGGGTAAAAAGGGGTTAATACTAGCTTTGTTTTACTAGCTAGTATTAAGCCAGAGATTCTTAATGTCAGGCAAGTTTGACCGGGCCATTAAGAATCTCCAATAAAGTGTGACAGCACAGGGGAAGAAGACGCTCCTCCTCCTCCGTGCAGTCTAATCACTCAATGAGTGAGCAGAGACTGCAGGTTGGTAAGCGGTGATGTCACCGCTGCCACTGTTGCAATAGTAATCTGACAGGCGGGTTACTATAGCAATGGTGATCTCCGATCACCTGATTCCCGACGCCGCTATTCACCGGCTGTGGCATCCAGTCTCTGCATGTGGGCTGAGTCTGTAAAGAGCGCCGACATGCAGGAACGGGGAGCCAAGCATGTGCCCAAGTATCTCGCCGGTACTTGCCGAGTATACTGAGTACAGAGATGCTCGGGCGAGCACCGCATACTGGCGACATGCACTGACAGGACCTAGCATGATGTCATATCCATGTGACCAGTCTGCAGCCAATGAGATAATACACACGTGACTGGTCACATGCTATGACATCACGGAAAGGTCCTATCATCAGTGCTGGTTACCGGGAGGACACAGCAATGATCGGAAGCGGCAGGAGATAGAGTCTGCAGTACGCGTCACGGGACCTGTAAGTATAATGCAATGTTTATTATTAACTGTATGTGTATATGTATAATGTGTTTATATGTGTTTGTGTTTGCCTGCCATTGTTTTCAATGGGGTTCGAAGGTGTTCGTTGAATGTTCTTCGAACTTTCGACGAACACACCCGTCGTTCAGCGAACCGAACTGAACTTGAACACTAGGGGGGGGGTTCATCTCTAATTATTAATTACTATTTTGGTGTTGTTGTACAGTTTTTATTTATAGGATTTACATCTGATCTCGGTATAAGGCCGGTATAGATATTGATCCATAATATTTAGCTAGATAACAGAGAGTAGTAGAGAATGGGTTTCACAGCCGCGCCAAAAGACTACTGGATTCTTCTCAGATTAATGTTTCTTTTATTTCATAACAGGTCAAGTCTACGCGTTTCAGGAGAACACAGCTCCCTTCTTCAGGACAAACCAGCAAAGAATCATCAAATCACAGTGATTTGATGATTCTTTGCTGGTTTGTCCTGAAGAAGGGAGCTGTGTTCTCCTGAAACGCGTAGACTTGACCTGTTATGAAATAAAAGAAACATTAATCTGAGAAGAATCCAGTAGTCTTTTGGCGCGGCTGTGAAACCCATTCTCTACTACTCTCTGTTATCTGCCTCTTGGGGACCACTGCCGGGACTTGGTGTTACATGCTGCTATAGGTGTTGTGACTGTCACAACCCGAATTGGTGAGTAGGATTATTCTTTGCTTCACCCTATATATATTGGGGTAAGACCCTATTGCGCTTTCTTTTTCCACAGTTTTCACTTATAATATTTAGCTAGGCACAGTAAATTATTTATTCTTATACTTTTTATCCATCAAGATTATTATATGTGCCTCTTTGTCTGTTATATAAATATAACTAAAGGAAAAATATAAATAAGCAAAAATTACCATGAATTCAACATAGTAAGTAAAAAAAAGTAGTATTAGCGCAAAGTGATCTTTCACACCCGACACATGTTTTACTACTGATTACCAAGTACTCTTGTCTGGTTTCCATGCTTCCCACAAGTCTGTTTCCTGACCCAGTAATTTTTCTTGCCTCCTTATACATTTTATCACATTATATGTCTTTTTAATGATTTCTTTATTGATTAATAAAGTAAATTAGTTTTTTGGGTTTTACAGTCTCTATTTATCATGTTACTTCAATAGTGTTGCTTTTAGGCATTGACCTATTATTTTTCACCTTTGGAACATTTGTCCCAACATGTGTGTTCTACATGCTAAGCTATTGAAGACTTAGATATTGTATCACTGTCTGGAACGTCTTCCTAAAGTTATTTGTCAAAAGTGGTTCTGCCAAAAGTACAAGACTCCATGTGGAATAGATGTAGAGTTCATTAGGTCCTACAAACCTCACCAATGCTGCCAGGTTGTGATCTGAGGGATGATATGGGATAAATGTTGATTTTGAAAAAAGACCTTTAATTAAGAATTATTAATTAAAGTTCAAAGAAACTAAAAAGACTTCAAATGCTAGGATGAAAATTCACGGCATGTGCTACTTTTAGGACTCATTCCTGGCAGTAAAGATCACCATTTTATCACTCCAGTTAAAGTAAAAAAAATATACAAAAAGCACAAACAGCATTCCATGCTTGTATAGAACTGATTTTTGTCACAGAAATTTCTTCTAATGTCTTATACGAGGGGCTGCTAATAAGTCTTTGGCTTCCTGATCTTGTTTTGTTTCTATGGAAATGAATGCTACATCACATGAAAGCCTTATGTATCTAATATATGTTTTCATAATGTTGTATTTGTTGCTTATGGCAGCAGAGTTCTACACATGCGGGAAAACAAAATGGCGGTGTCTAATGCGTTATTCAGAGCAACTGAGAGAAGAGGAGTGATAAAATACTTGTTTCTGCAAGGAAAGTCCATGAGGATATTCATGGTGATATGTTGCAGACATTGGAAGATCAATGCACATCATATGCCACAGTTAAGAACTGGGTTGCCAAATTTAAAATGGGCCATTTCAGCACCAATGATGAGGATTGTCCTGGACGACCAAGAGTGGTTATTGTTCCAAAGATCATTGATGCTGTGCACAACCTCATACTGGAGAATTAACGAATTTCTGCTGAAGCAATAGCAGACAGCATGGGGATTTCCCATGAACGTGTTTGTGTCATTGTCCATGAACACTTGGACATGAGGAAGCTATCTGCAAATGGTCCCCAAATGTTTGACAACAGATGAGAGAAGCATGCGAGGTGAAAACTTCCCGGTCCAGTTGTCAGCGTTTCCGGACTGATAAGAACTTCCTGGATCAACTGGTCACTCTGCATGAGACTTGGATTTGGATGACCCTGAAAACAAATAGTAGTCAAAAGAGTGGAGGCACAGTAGTTCTCCTTGTCCAAAGAAGTTCAGGGTGCCAAAATCAGCCACTAAGGTGATGGCATCTGTGTTTTGGGATAAGGAGGGCGTTCTGCTGGTGGACTACCTTCAAAAGGGTTCCACCATAAATGCAAGGTATTACATTGAACTTTTGGACCAATTGAAGGCAGCTCTGAAGGCCAAAAGGTGCGGCAAGCTGTCCAAAGGAATCTTGTTCCTGCAAAACAAAGCCTCTGCTCACACTGCACAAGTGACCATGGCAAAACTGGCAGAGCTGGGCTTCCAGCTGATTGACCATCCAACTTATTCACCAGATCTATCTCCCTCCGACTATCTTCTGTTTTTAAACCTAAAGAAACACCTCAAGGGTACCAAATTTCACACCATTTCTGATACCATGGCTGCATTGGATGCCTGGTTTGAGGCACAACCGAAATCCTTCTTTATCTAGGCTTACAGACCTTGGAATACCGATGTAAGAAGTGTGGTGACATCAGTGGAGAGTATGTGGAATAAATGTAATGTTTCATCATCCTATATCGTTTCTTTCTGGATAAAGCCAAAGACTTATCAGCAGCCCCTCGTACTTGGCAATACGAGAAAAGTTATTTTCATTTCTGATTTTGGGATTTTTTTGCAGCTAAAAATTCACAAATTTTATCTAAAAAAATTGTTGTTTTTTTTTACTATATTCTTTCTTACTATTACTCAGTGTTTGTCAGTAATAATGAGATATTAAAACACAGAGGTCTAAGAACTTTCTAAAACATTATAGAGACCAGAAAAACTACAGTGCAAAGGATTAATAAACTGTCTAAAATTTCACTACAAAAACAATGATAGTGAAAACCATGAAGCTGACACTTGGTTTCTGAATAAATAACCACTTCACCCCGTGTGTCCTAAGCTGCAGAATACGCTGCCTCTTTAAAAACAAATAGTGATTAGTCATTCTGCAAACCATTAATCATTTCGGCCCTTAATGTACAAGCAGATGCTGAGAAAACCTTATTTTCCTATTTTCCAAGTTGTGAGTTGGAGAATCAGCCAGGTGGCTCCCACCGAAAGTTTCCTTGTGATGTCGGTCTGCTACCTTTGTATAGAGCTTTATAAGTCAAAGCTGTACGCATTGCTATAAAAGACTATTATTCTCTGCAACACGTGTGTAAAATTCCAAGCAAAATTAAACTTGTGTTTAGAAAATAGTATGAAAAGGAAAAAAGTTATCCCTCCGGAAACTGGGGAGCAAATAGCTATCAACAGGCAATGCGCTTCACTGTAGATTAAAAGCCCATCCGTGGCTGATGTTCACAATGGTACTGTTCTTGTACATGTGAAAAAATAGACAGTTGAATAAACATTAGAAAATGCATCACTTAAAATATAGTTAAAACCACAGGAGGGCAGAACCATTTCATTCTTTACATTACTGTTTTCAAATCAAACGCCACCATGTCATCATTGTTGAAGTGTGATACATTATGACCACACAATGTATGGACTTTCCCTTTGAGGTTTTGATTACAACATGGTGAAAACCATAAGTTTGCTGCCATTGTGTTCCATTTGTCTTCTTTTGAGGTTTTTATATTTTTTTCCAATAATGGATGCCTATTTTGCAGCACAACATAACAAAAGTAAAAGCAAATACCATGTTGTCTGTGCTTTGAAAATTTTAAGCATTTGAGATTAGGCAAATTAACATAGTATTATGGATTACTAAAACTTCCATGTTGTACAGTGATACTATATAGCACCCTTGGACAGTTATGGGACCATGATGTGTTGTAGCATATTCCATCTGATATAGAATTATGGTACATTATTGAGGTTTCATTTGGCAGTATACAATTGCTTGCCATTCTATAGTATGAAGATGCAAAGACTTTGTGTGCTGCTATTACTGCCCAATGCACGTAACTCTTGTACCTCCATATGATTGACATTCCATATGGAGTTAAAGACAGCTTTTACCTATGAAGTCTGGAAGCAAAAAATCATGCTAGTGCCATACAGAGGTATCATACTGTGACAAAAAGGGATCTTTGACAATGAGAAAAATTGGCATTAATGATATAATTAAAATTGCAGCCCATCCTATTCATTACTGATAAATGAGCGTAGTCACCACTGCTCGTTACTTGACCAAGCATCGGGATGCTCCAACGCGACTCGGTTACCGAATATAATATAAGTCAATAGGAAACTAGAGCATTTCCAAACTAAGATGCTTGAGGCTTGATTGAGTAACAAGCTGCGGCGAGCATGCTCGCTCATCACTACTATTCATATGTCAGTATGGCCAGCAGAGTGAAAACTTACAGCTCTCGAGACATGCATCTCAACTAGAGTTGAGCGCGGTTCATGGTTCGTGGTTCCTCAGTTCGCGGTTCGAGGGCTGTTCTAGATCGAACTAAAACTCAAGCTTTTTGCTAAAGCTCGAGAGTTGTAGTTACGTTCGAGAACGGTTCTAGCAGCAAAAATCCAAGCTAATTACTAGCTGGCTTTCCGCTGTAATAGTGTAAGTCACTCTGTGACTCACACTATTCTGAAATTTCAGGATATATAGTCTGCGGAAACAGTGCGTTCAGATCACTGCTGCTGGGATAATGGCGATCGCCATTTTTTTTTTTTCTGTTCTTCCTTCCCTCCCTAAGTGCGCATGTAGTGGGGCGGGCCAGCATGTCAGCCAATCCCAGACACACACACAACTATGTGGACTTTTAGCCACAGAAGCAACGGCATGTGTGATAGGATGTCCATGTCACATGTCCCTGCATTATAAATACGGACATTTTGTTCCAGCACGGCATTATCTGCCTTCTGCGTCTGGGTGTCAGTCACCGCAGGTGCAGCTCCTGTCGCAGATACTGCTGTGTACGCTCTACACACAGCGCTATACAGAATAGGGATAGAAGTTTCTTTCAGCCCTTGTAAGGGCTAATAACAGCAGGCTCAGAGCCATAGGTGACAGTCAGGTCCGTGGAAAGAGGTTTTAACAGCTACAGATAAGAGCTTCTGTGTAGCTAAGGTCAGGGAGTTCCTTGCTGCATTTCACCATTAGGAGGGATAGAAAGTGAGGCTTCCTTTCCTGTACACTGACCCACAACCCGGTCACTGTACCCTCCTGCCCTTTGCACAATCAAGCTCATTGTTACTAAGCAATTATACTAGCAAACACAGTAAACTTAGTGGCATCCTTAAAGTGGCTGTTGGACTTCCATTAGTGTCCTACTAGTGCAAATCTATTTGCAGCACCTATGCATTGCACACTCAAGCTCATTGTTACTAAGCCATTATACTAGCAAACACTGAGTAAACTTAGTGGCATCCTAAAAGTGGCTGTTGGACTTCCATTAGTGTCCCACTAGTGCAAATCTATTTGTAGTACCTCTGCATTGCACACTCAAGCTCATTGTTACTAAGCCATTATACTAGCAAACACTGAGTAAACTTAGTGGCATCCTAAAAGTGGCTGTTGGACTTCCATTAGTGTCCCACTAGTGCAAATCTATTTGCAGCACCTCTGCATTGCACACTCAAGCTCATTGTTACTAAGCCATTATACTAGCAAACACTGAGTAAACTTAGTGGCATCCTAAAAGTGGCTGTTGGACTTCCATTAGTGTCCCACTAGTGCAAATCTATTTGCAGCACCTCTGCATTGCACACTCAGGCTCATTGTTACTAAGCCATTATACTAGCAAACACTGAGTAAACTTAGTGACATCCTAAAAGTGGCTGTTGTACTCCATTTGTGCCCCACTTGTGCCAAGCTATTTGCAGCACCTCTGCATTGCACACTCAAGCTCATTGTTACTAAGCCATTATACTAGCAAACTGTGCTGCCATTTTTAGGGCCATAGTTTCATTGTCCGGGATAGTTATTGTTGTTTATTCTGCTGTCAATAAAGGTAGACCACGGCTGCAATCTACACCACCTCTCAATTTTTACTACCACATTTTAAGTGGACATTCTTGTCGCTAGCAAAATGAGTGTCAAAATGACAGATGCTGTTGGAAAGCGGAACAGGCGTGTTGGAAAAGGAAAAAAAGGTTGTGTCCGTGGGGAAGGTGGCAAAGCTCCATTAACATCTGCTGAAGATAGGCCATCTTCCAGCAAAAGTAAGATGCCTACTACATTCCGTGGACAATCGGATGTGCTCTCTTTTTACGAACACCAACAACTGGAACAAAGGTAGATGTTGCCCAAAAAAAGAAAATGCTTGAATGGATCTCAAGTGGTCCAACAAGTGCCCTCTCCTCCACCTCAACTACTGCATCCAAAAACACCAGTCCTCTGAGTTGTCATCCAAATCACACTTGCTTTCTCCCAGCTCTCAAGTCTTCATCCGCCCTGCACAGTATGGTGGAACAGGGATGGCTGAGTCTGCAGAGCTGTTCAGTCACACTATAGCCTGGGAATCAGAGGTCTGCTCCCAAGCTAGAGTAAGTACAGACCAGGAAATGGTCTGCAGTGATGCCCAGAACCTTTGTGACTCAGATTCAGGCCGTGATGACCAAGTTTCTGAGCATAATGTTGACCCTTACTAACAAACAGAAACACCTGTTGTAATAGACAATGAGGAACATACTGATGATGGTGAGACGCAGATACCAGATTGGGATGACAACTTAAATATTCGTTCAGGGCAGGAAGAGGCTTGGTCTGAGGTGGAGGGGAGTGCAAACACAACGCTTGATGAGTAACTTCTAGATCCCACCTACTGTCAACCCACAGTCAGGCACTCGAGGAGGTCAACAGAGGCGGTGGAGGAGGATGCAACTGACGACAAAGTTACCTTGTGCATTCCTGGACAGAGGAGTACTGGTAGCAAGTCTACAACTGCATCCTCAGCCATCACTCTGCCTCTGAGCACTAGTCGGGGTGGCTCAGCAGGTCGCATGCCCTCTAAGCCTTGCCTAGCCTGGTCCTTTTTTGACATAGCAAACGATCGCCCAAATCATGTGATATGTAAAATTTGTCGTGATTCTGTTAGTAGAGGGCAAAACCTCAGCAGTTTGACAACTTCTTCCATGAATCGTCACATGAATAAATATCATATGTCCCAGTGGGAAGCTCACCGTGCTGCAATGCGGCCTAGCGGAGAGAACCATCCACCGCCTGCCCCTTCCAGTGCATCTACGCGCTCTTCATCTTCTAGGACTGTGGGGACAGCTGTCACACCTGGTTTTCCACGCACAACTTCCACCACTGTAACCGCAACAGGCAGTTTGCTTGGTAGGTCATCAGTTGGTTTGGAAGGGGAAACAAGTGCGAGTGTACAGCTCTCTCATACATCGATAGCACCAACATTGGATGAAGGCAACATCATGTCTACGCCTGCATTTTCCTCACAAACCTGCATTTTTCCAGGGACACCCTACTCACCACTGTCTACACACATCAGCCAGATCTCTGTCCCTCAGATGTGGACAAATAAAAGAACATTTCCTGCGACCCATGACAAAGCTAAGAGGTTGACTTTATCCCTCTGTAAGCTCTTGGCTACCGAAATGCTGCCTTTCCGCCTGGTGGACACACAGGATTTTAGAGACCTTATGTCTGTCGCTGTGCCCCAGTACCAGATGCCCAGTCGCCACTACTTCTCTAAGAAAGGTGTGCCTGCGCTACACCAGCATATCGCACACAACATCACCGCTTCCTTGAGAAACTCTGTGTGTGAACGGGTGCATTTCACCAGAGATACTTGGACCAGTAAGCATGGACAGGGACGTTACATGTCGCTGACTGGGCACTGGGTAACTATGGTGATAGATGGTGAAGGGTCTGCTGCACAAGTCTTGCCATCCCCACGACTTGTGTGTCAATCCTCTGTCTGTCCAAGTTCCTCCACTGCTTCTGCCTCCTCAATCTCGTCTGAGTTATCCACCTCCGCCCCAAGCCTGCCTGGTCAGGCCACCAGCGTTGTAACTGCGCAGAAGGAATCACGCACCCTTCATTACTATGCTGGCAGCAGAGCGCAACGGCATCAGGCGGTCTTTGTCTTGAAATGTCTTTGAACTAAGAGTCACACAGCAGCTGAGTTGTGGGCAGCTCTGGAGACTGAGTTTGGTAAATGGTTGTCTCCACTCAACCTGCAGCCTGGTAAGGCCGTGTGCGACAATGCTGCAAACCTGGGTGCGGCCCTTTGCCTGGGCAAGGTGACACACGTGCCTTGAATGGCTCACGTGTTGAACCTTGTTGTCCAGCAATTTTTAACACACTATCCCGGCCTAGATGGCCTTCTGAACAGGGCACGAAAACTGTCTGCTTACTTCTGCCGTTCAACCGACGCAGCTGAGCGACTTGCATCGCTCCAGAAGTCTTTTGGCCTGCCGGTTCATCGCCTGAAATGCGATGTGCCGTCACGCTGGAATTCGACTCTCCACTAGAGATGAGCGAACCGGTCCCGGTTCAGCTCGAGGTCGGTTCGCCGAACGGGGGTCCCGTTCGAGTTCAATTCGTCGAACGTTCGACGAACCGAACTCGAACCGCATAGGAAACAATGGCAGGCAATCACAAACACAGAAAAACACCTAGAAAACACCCTCAAAGGTGTCCAAAAGGTGACAAACAACTCACAACACAACACAAACACATGGGAAAGTGACAAGGACATATACTTATGCAAAAACAAAAGGAGCTGGACAAAGAAAAAGAGGAGGAGACACAGATATAGGCATGGCACGCCCTTCTAAAGTCATGTAAAACACCGCAAGGTGACTCCAAGCGGAGTCTCCCTTTTTTCCAAAAATTGTGCCCCACACACACCCACCCCTTCAGTGGCAGCAGTTGTCCCACAGTTGTACACTTCACAGCTAGATTTGCATCAAGCACATTCAAAAATACGCTATTCTTAACCGTCCCCAGGATGACACCAGGGTAGGTAGCAAAGTCTTTCCTGATCCCAGCTCTGTTCATCTTGGCTTCTTTTAAAAACACAGCAAGCAAGGGTTACTCCAAGCGGAGTCTCCTTTTTTCCAAAAATTGTGCACCACACACACCCACCCATTCAGTGGCAGCACTTGTGCCCTAGTTGTACACTTCACAGCTAGATTTGCATCAAGCACATTCAAAAATACGCCATAATTAACTGTCCCCAGGATGACACCAGGGTAGGTAGCAAAGTCTTTCCTCAACCCAGCTCTGTTCATCTTGGCTTCTTTTAAAAACACAGCAAGCAAGGGTTACTCCAAACGGAGTCTCCCTTTTTTCCAAAAATTGGGCCACACAGACACCCACCCCATCAGTGGCAGCACTTGGGCCCTAGTTGCAAACAGGATGTTTTGATTTGCATCAAGCACATTCAAAAATACGCCATAATTAACCGTCCCCAGGATGACACCAGGGTAGGTAGCAAAGTCTTTCCTGATCCCATCTCTGTTCATCTTGGCTTCTTTTAAAAACAATGTAAGCAAGGGTTACTCCAAGCGGAGTCTCCCTTTTTTCCAAAAATTGGGCCACACAGACACCCACCCCATCAGTGGCAGCACTTGGGCCCTAGTTGCAAACAGGATGTTTTGATTTGCATCAAGCACATTCAAAAATACGCCATAATTAACCGTCCCCAGCATGACACCGGGGTAGGTAGATAAAGTCTTTGCTGACCCATGACTTGTTCATCTTGGCTTCTTTTAAAAACAATGTAAGCAAGGGTTACTCCAAGCGGAGTCTCCCTTTTTTTCCAAAAATTGTGCCCCACACACACCCACCCATTCAGTGGCAGCACTTGTGCCCTAGTTGTACACTTCACAGCTAGATTTGCATCAAGCACATTCAAAAATACGCCATAATTAACTGTCCCCAGGATGACACCGGGGTAGGTAGCAAAGTCTTTCCTGATCCCAGCTCTGTTCATCTTGGCTTCTTTTAAAAACACAGCAAGCAAGGGTTACTCCAAGCGGAGTCTCCCTTTTTTCCAAAAATTGGGCCCCACACACACCCACCCCTTCAGTGGCAGCACTTGTGCCCTAGTTGTACACTTCACAGCTAGATTTGCATTAAGCACATTCAAAAATACGCCATAATTAACTGTCCCCAGGATGACACCGGGGTAGGTAGCAAAGTCTTTCCTGATCCCAGCTCTGTTCATCTTGGCTTCTTTTAAAAACACAGCAAGCAAGGGTTACTCCAAGCGGAGTCTCCCTTTTTTCCAAAAATTGGGCCACACAGACACCCACCCCATCAGTGGCAGCACTTGGGCCCTAGTTGCAAACAGGATGTTTTGATTTGCATCAAGCACATTCAAAAATACGCCATAATTAACCGTCCCCAGCATGACACCGGGGTAGGTGGATAAAGTCTTTGCTGACCCATGACTTGTTCATCTTGGCTTCTTTTAAAAACAATGTAAGCAAGGGTTACTCCAAGCGGAGTCTCCCTTTTTTCCAAAAATTGGGCCACACAGACACCCACCCCATCCGTGGCAGCACTTGGGCCCTAGTTGCAAACAGGATGTTTTGATTTGCATCAAGCACATTCAAAAATACACCATAATTAACCGTCCCCAGCATGACACCGGGGTAGGTAGATAAAGTCTTTGCTGACCCATGACTTGTTCATCTTGGCTTCTTTTAAAAACAATGTAAGCAAGGGTTACTCCAAGCGGAGTCTCCTTTTTTTCCAAAAATTGTGACCCACACACACCCACCCATTCAGTGGCAGCACTTGTGCCCTAGTTGTACACTTCACAGCTAGATTTGCATCAAGCACATTCAAAAATACGCCATAATTAACTGTCCCCAGGATGACACCAGGGTAGGTAGCAAAGTCTTTCTTGATCCCAGCTCTGTTCATCTTGGCTTCTTTTAAAAACACAGCAAGCAAGGGTTACTCCAAGCGGAGTCTCCCTTTTTTCCAAAAATTGGGCCACACAGACACCCACCCCATCAGTGGCAGCACTTGGGCCCTAGTTGCAAACAGGATGTTTTGATTTGCATCAAGCACATTCAAAAATACGCCATAATTAATCGTCCCCAGCATGACACCGGGGTAGGTAGATAAAGTCTTTGCTGACCCATGACTTGTTCATCTTGGCTTCTTTTAAAAACAATGTAAGCAAGGGTTACTCCAAGCGGAGTCTCCCTTTTTTCCAAAAATTGGGCCACACAGACACCCACCCCATCAGTGGCAGCACTTGGGCCCTAGTTGCAAACAGGATGTTTTGATTTGCATCAAGCACATTCCAAATCCACAAGCATTTACTCTCCCCAGGATGACACAGGGGTAGTAAATTCCTTCTGGATCCATGACTTGTTCATTTTGATGAACGTCAGTCTGTCCACATTGTCACTGGACAGACGCGTGCGCTTATCTGTCAGCACACACCCAGCAGCACTGAAGACACGTTCAGAGACAACGCTGGCAGCTGGACACGACAAAATCTCCAAGGCGTAAGTTGCGAGCTCTGGCCATTTTTCTAGGTTTGAAGCCCAAAAGGAGCAAGGCTCCAGTTGCACAGTCATGGCATCGATGTTCATTTGGAGATACTCCTGTATCATCCTCTCCAGCCGTTGACTATATGTCAGACTTGTTGTCTCTGGTGGCCTTGCAAAGGAGGGTCTAAAAAAATTATGAAAAGATTCCATAAAATTGCTGTTACCAGCACCAGATACGGTTCTACTGGTACGTGTAGACTGTTGAAGATGACGAGACCGTCCCATGTTTGTCAAGTTACAACTGGGAGATTCACTCCCTGCACCTGCACGGTTGTTTGGTGGAAAAGCGGATCTAAGATCGAGTAACAGCTTCTGCTGATACTCTTGCATACGTGCGTCCCTTTCTATGGCTGGAATTATGTCACAAAATTTGGACTTGTACCGGGGATCTAATAGTGTGGCAAGCCAGTAGTCATCATCACTTCTAATTTTGACAATACGAGGGTCATGTTGGAGGTAGTGCAACAAGAAGGCACTCATGTGTCTTGCGCAGCCATGCGGACCAAGTCCACGCTGTGTTTGTGGCATAGAGGTGCTAACCGTTCTTTCTTCCTCTGACATCTCCCCCCAACCTCTTTCAACTGAAATTTGACCAAGGTCTCCCTCATCTGCTGAGTCTTCCATGTCCATGGACAGTTCGTCCTCCATTTCTTCATGTCCTCCTGCACCTTCCTCAACATCTCGCCTGCTACCATGCGCCCTTGTTGATCCCTGTACCCCATGCTCCCATGCCTGGCGCCTTGGTGATGATGAACGTCTGGACCTTGGTGATGTTGTTGTGTCTTGCACATATGAATCCTCCTGTAGTTCATCCCCTTCCTGTTGTCCCACCCCCTGACTCCGAATAGTGTTTAGCATGTGCTCCAGCATGTAAATGACTGGAATCGTCATGCTGATAATGGCATTGTCAGCGCTAAACATATTCGTCGCCATGTCGAAACTGTGCAGAAGGGTGCATAGGTCCTTGATCTGAGACCACTCCATCAGGGTGATCTGCCCCACTTCTGCATCTCGTTGGCCCAGGCTATACGTCATGACGTATTGCACCAGGGCACGGCGGTGCTGCCACAGTCGCTGTAACATGTGGAGAGTTGAATTCCAGCGTGTCGCCACATCGCATTTCAGGCGATGAACCGGCAGGCCGAAAGACTTCTGGAGCGATGCAAGTCGCTCAGCTGCGGCGCTTGAACGGCGGAAGTGAGCAGACAGTTTTCGTGCCCTGTTCAGAAGGCCATCTAGGCCGGGATACTGTGTTAAAAATTGCTGCACGACAAGGTTCAACACGTGAGCCATACAAGGTCACCTTGCCCAGGCGAAGGGCCGCACCCAGGTTTGCAGCATTGTCGCACACGGCCTTACCAGGCTGCAGGTTGAGTGGAGACAACCATTTATTAAACTCGGACCACAGAGCTGACCACAACTCCTCAGCTGTGTGACTCTTATTCCCAAGACATGTTAAGCTAAAGACCGCCTGATGCCGTTGCGCTCTGCTGCCAGCATAGTAATGAGGGGTGCGTGATTCCTTCTGCGCGTGAGAACGCTGGTGGCCTGACCAGGCAGGCTTGGTGCGGAGGTGGAGGACCCAGATGAGGTGGAGGATGCAGAAGCAGTGGCGGAACTTGGACAGACAAAGGATTGACACACAAGTCGTGGGGACGGCAAGACTTGTGCAGCAGACCCTTCACCATCTATCACCATAGTTACCCAGTGCCCAGTCAGCGACATGTAACGTCCCTGTCCATGCTTACTGGTCCAAGTATCGGTGGTGAAATGCACCCGTTCACACACAGAGTTTCTCAAGGAAGCGGTGATGTTGTGTGCGACATGCTGGTGTAGCGCGGGCACACCTTTCTTAGAGAAGTAGTGGCGACTAGGCATCTGGTACTGGGGCACAGCGACAGACATAAGGTCTCTAAAATCCTGTGTGTCCACTAGCCGGAAAGGCAGAATTTCTGTAGCCAACAGCTTACAGAGGGATAGAGTCAACCTCTTAGCTTTGTCATGGGTCGCAGGAAATGGCCTTTTATTTGTCCACATCTGAGGGACAGAGATCTGGCTGCTGTGTGTAGACGGTGTTGAGTAGGGTGTCCCTGGAAAAATGCAGGTTTGTGAGGAAAGTGCAGGCGGAGACATGATGTTGCCTTCATCCAAAGTTGGTGCTATCGATGTCTGAGACAGCTGTACACACTCACTTGTTTCCCCTTCCAAAACAACTGACGACCTACCAAGCAAACTGCCTGTTGCGGTTACAGTGGTGGAAGTTGTGGGTGGAAAAACAGGTGTGACAGCTGTCCCCACAGTCCTAGAAGACGACGAGCGCGCGGATGCACTGGAAGGGGCAGGCGGTGGATGGTTCGCTCCGCTAGGCCGCATTGCAGAACGGTGAGCTTCCCACCGGGCCATATGATATTTATTCATGTGACGATTCATGGAAGAAGTTGTCAAACTGCTGAGGTTTTGACCTCTACTAAGAGAACGATGACAAATTTTACAGATCACATAATTTGGGCAATCTTTTTCTATGTCAAAAAAGGACCAGGCTAGACAAGGCTTGGAAGCCATGCGACCTGATGATCCACCCCGAATAATGCTAAGAGGCAGAGTGGTGGCTGAGGATGCAGTTGTAGACGTGCTACCAGTACTCCGACTCTGTCCAGGAAGGCGCAAGGTAACTTCGTCATCAGTTGCATCCTCCTCCACCACCTCTGTTGACCTCCTCGAGTGCCTGACTGTGGGTTGACAGTAGGTGGGATCTAGAACTTCATCATCAATTGTTGTGTTTGCACTCCCCTCCCCCTCTGACCGAGCCTCTTCTTGCCCTGACCGAATATTTAAGTTGTCATCCCAATCGGGTATCTGAGTCTCATCTTCATCAGTATGTTCCTCATTGTCTATAACCACAGGTGTTACAGTTTGTGACAAAGGGTCAACATTATGCTCCGAAACTTTGTCCTCACGGCCTGAATCAGAGTCACAAAGGTTCTGGGCATCACTGCAGACCATTTCCTGTTCTGTACTCACTGTAGCTTGGGAGCAGACCTCTGATTCCCAGGCTATAGTGTGACTGAACAGCTCTGCAGACTCAGCCATCTCAGTTCCACCATACTGTGCAGGGCTGATGGAGACTTCAGAGCTGGGAGAAATCAAGTTTGATTGGGATGACAACTCAGAGGACTGGTATTTTTGGATGCGGTACTTGAAGTGGCTGAGAGGGCACTTGTTGGACCACTTGAGATCCATTCAAGCATTTTCCTTTTTTGCCCATCATCTACCTTTGTTCCTGTTGTTCGTGTCCGTAAAAAAGGGAGCACATCGGATTGTCCACGGTAAGTAGTAGACATCTTACTTTTGCTGGTAGATGGTCTATCTTCAGCAGATGTTAATGGAGCTTTGCCACCTTCCCCACGGACAAAACCTTTTTTGCCTTTTCCACCACGCCTCTTCCCCTTTCCACCAGCATCTGTCATTTTGCCACTCATGATGATTGCGACAAGATTGTGGACTGAAAATGTGGTAGTAAAAATTGAGAGGTGGTGTAGATTGCAGTGGTGGTCTAGCTTTATTAACAGCAGAATAATAAAGAATAAATATCCCTGACAATGCAACTACGGCCCTTAAACTGGCAGCATCAATTGCTAGTATAATGGCTTAGTTATAATGAGTTGCAGTGTGCAATGCAGGCAGAGGTGCTGCAAATGTCTTTGCACTAGTGGGACTATAGCAAAGTCCAATAGCCACGTATAGGATGCCACTAGGTAAACTGAGTGTTTGCTAGTATAATGGCTTAGTTATAATGAGTTGGAGTGTGCAATGCAGGCAGACGCGCTCTGCAAATGTCTTTGCACTAGTGGGACTATAGCAAAGTCCAATAGCCACGTTTAGGATGCCACTAGGTACACTGAGTGTTTGCTAGTATAATGGCTTAGTTATAATGAGTTGGAGTGTGCAATGCAGGCAGACGCGCTCTGCAAATGTCTTTGCACTAGTGGGACTATAGCAAAGTCCAATAGCCACGTATAGGATGCCACTAGGTACACTGAGTGTTTGCTATTATAATGGCTTAGTTATAATGAGTTGGAGTGTGCAATGCAGGCAGACGCGCTCTAAAAATGTCTTTGCACTAGTGGGACTATAGCAAAGTCCAATAGCCACGTATAGGATGCCACTAGGTACACTGAGTGTTTGCTAGTATAATGGCTTAGTTATAATGAGTTGGAGTGTGCAATGCAGGCAGACGCGCTCTGAAAATGTCTTTGCACTAGTGGGACTATAGCAAAGTCCAATAGCCACGTATAGGATGCCACTAGGTACACTGAGTGTTTGCTAGTATAATGGCTTAGTTATAATGAGTTGGAGTGTGCAATGCAGGCAGACGCGCTCTGCAAATGTCTTTGCACTAGTGGGACTATAGCAAAGTCCAATAGCCACAGATAGGATGCCACTAGGTACACTGAGTGTTTGCTAGTATAATGGCTTAGTTATAATGAGTTGGAGTGTGCAATGCAGGCAGACGTGCTCTGCAAATGTCTTTGCACTAGTGGGACTATAGCAAAGTCCAATGGCCACGTATAGGATGCCACTAGGTACACTGAGTGTTTGCTAGTATAATGGCTTAGTTATAATGAGTTGGAGTGTGCAGAGGACAGGAGGGTACAGTGGCAGGATTGTGGGGCTCTGGCTAGAGGAATGGAAGCCTGCCTTTCCATTCCCTCCTAATAGGGAAATGCAGGGAGGAAATCCCTGACCTTGGCTACACAGACGCTGTCGCTGTTTTCAGGACCTGTCACCTTAACTCTGACCCTGCCGGTTTGAGCCCTTAAAAGGACTGCTAGAAAGTGCTATCCCTATGCTGTCCAGCGCTGTGTATGGAGCGCATACAGCTGTATCGGCGATAGGACTCAGGAGGACGGAGCTGCGACAGTGATGTCTGACACCAAAGACGCAGAAGAGATAATGGCGTCCTGGAGGAAAATGTCCGGTTTTATAATGCAGGGACATGTGACATGGACATCCTATCACACATGCCGTTGCTTCTCTGGCTAAAAGTCCACTTAGCTGTGTGTGTGTCTGGGATTGGCTGACATGCTGGCCCGCCCCACTACACGCGCTCGCTTAGGGAAGGAAGACAAGGAAAAAAAAAAAAAAATGGCGATCGCCATTATAGAAACAGCAGTGATCTGAAGGCGCTGTTCACGCACACTATACACTGAAATGTCATAATAGTGTGATTCACAGAGTGACTTACACTATTACAGCAGAAACCAAGATAGGATTTAGCTGTTTTTTTGCTGCTAGAACCGTTCTCGAACGTTTCTAGAACTATCGAGCTTTTGCAAAAAGCTCGAGTTCTAGTTCGATCTAGAACAGGCCTCAAAATCACTCGAGCCTAGAACTGGAGAACCACGAACCGCGCTCAACTCTACTCTCCACATGTTACAGCGACTGTGGCAGCACCGCCGAGCCCTGGTGCAATACGTCATGACGTATAGCCTGGGCCAACAAGATGCAGAGGTGGGGCAGATCACCCTGATGGAGTGGTCTCAGATCAAGGACCTATGCACCCTTCTGCACAGTTTCGACATGGCAACGAATATGTTTAGCGCTGACAATGCCATTATCAGCATGACAATTCCAGTCATTTACATGCTGAAGCACACGCTAAACACTATTTGGACTCAGTGGGTGGGACAACAGGAAGGGGAGGAACTACAGGAGGATTCATATGCGCAAGAGACAACAACATCACCAAGGTCCAGACATTCATCATCACCAAGGAGGCAGGCATGGGACCATGGGGGACAGGGATCAACAAGGGCGCATGGTAGTAGGCGAAATGTTGAGGAAGGTGCAGGAGAACATGAAGAAATGGAGAACGAACTGTCCATGGACATGGAAGACTCAGCGGATGAGGGAGACCTTGGTCAAATTTCAGTTGAAAGAGGTTGGGGGAAGATGTCAGAGGAAGAAAGAACGGTTAGCACCTCTATGCCACAAGCACAGCGTGGACTTGGTCCGCATGGCTACGCTAGACACATGAGCGCCTTCTTGCTGCACTACCTCCAACATGACCCTCGTATTGTCAAAATTAGAAGCGATGAGGAGTACTGGCTTGCCACACTATTAGATCCCCGGTACAAGTCCAAATTTTGTGACATAATTCCAGCCATAGAAAGGGACGCACGTATGCAGGAGTATCAGCAGAAGCTGTTACTCAATTTTAACTCGGCTTTTCCACCAAACACCCGTGGTGCATGGAGTGAATCTCCCAGTTGTAACTCGACAAACATGGGACGGTCTCGTCATCTTCAACAGTCTAACCGTACCAGCAGCACCGTATCTGGTGCTGGTAACAGCAATTTTATTGAATCATTTCATAATTTTTTTAGACCATCCTTTGCAAGGCCACCAGAGACAACAAGTCTGACACATAGTCAACGGCTGGAGAGGATCATACAGGAGTATCTCCAAATGAACATCGATGCCATGACTTTGCAACTGGAGACTTGCTCATTTTGGGCTTCAAATCTTGAAAAATGGCCAGAGCTATTCACTTACGCCTTGGAGATCTTGTCGTGTCCAGCTGCCAGCATTGTCTCTGAACGTTTCTTCAGTGCTGCTGGGTATGTGCTGACAGATAAGCGCACGCGTCTGTCCAGTGACAATGTGGACAGACTAACGTTCATCAAAATGAACAAGTCATGGATCCACAAGGAATTTACTACCCCTGTGTCATCCTGGGGAGAGTAAATGCTTGTGTATTTTGAATGTGCTAGATGCAAGTCTACCTGTGAAGTGTACAACTAGGGCACAAGTGCTGCCACTGATGGGGTGTCTGTGTGGCCCAATTTTTGGAAAAAAGAGAGACTCTGCTTGGAGTAACCCTTGCTTGCAGTGTTTCTAAAAATGATCCAAGATGAACAGAGCTGGGATCAGCAAAGACTTTGCTACCTACCCCGGTGTCATCCTGGGAAGGGTTAAGGATGGCGTAATTTTGAATGTTGTTGATACAAATCTACCTGTGAAGTGTACAACTAGGGCACAAGTGCTGCCACTGATGGGGTGTCTGTGTGGCCCAATTTTTGGAAAAAAAGGGAGACTCCGCTTGGTGTCACCTCGCGGTGTTTTAGATGATATTAGGAGGGCATGCCATGCCTTTATCTGTGTCTCGTCCTCTTTTTCCTCGTAACGCTGTTTTGTTTTCGCATGAGAATTTGTACTTGTTGCTTTCCCTTGTGTTTGTGTTGTGTTGTGATTTGTTTGTCACCTTTTGGACACCTTTGAGGGTGTTTTCTATGTGTTTTTATGTGTTTGTGATTGCCTCCCATTGTTTCCTATGCGGTTCGAGAGCCTAACTGAACTCGAACGAGACCTCCGTTCGGCGAACCGAACTCGAGCCGAACCACGACCTGTTCGCTCATCTCTAGTCTCAACTAAGAGCTGCATCAAACATACCTCAATCAGCAGCTGAGAGCAAGGCTATCATGTGTGAAGGAATATATCTCTTATTGAGAACAAAAGGGGATATCTACAGCTTCATTCTATTAAAAAGTTTGTTTTTTCCAGTTCAGCGCAGTCAGTCACTTTGCACTATTATAAAACTTTTTAAACTTTTGCAGAAGCTGGAGTAGAATAAAGCTTGAGATCTGATCCATAAAATGCTTACAGGGTAACAAAACGTTTTAAGTAGCTATGCCCTTTTGCAGAGATCTTTTGGATATACAGAGGGGGAAATAAGTATTTGATCCCTTGCTGATTTTATAAGTTTGTCCACTGACAAAGACATGAACAGTCTATAATTTTAAAGGAGGTAATTTTTAACAGTGAGAGATAGAATATCCAAAATTAAATCCAGAAAATCACAGTGTATAAATTTATTTGCATTTTGCAGAGAGATAAGTACCATATTTTTCGCTTTATAAGACGCACTTTTGTTCCCCCAAATTTTGGGGGAAAGTAGGGGGTGCGTCTTATAATCCGAATATATGGAGGGGTAAATATATATATATATATATACACTACAGAGTCCAAGGGGAGGTGGGGGCAGCTCTGGAGTGCTACTGGGGGTTGGTGAAAGCTGCAGGAGGCAGCGGGAGATCTCCTGCTCCCGCTCATATAATATGCACTGCCACTGTGCCAGCAATAGGGGACGTGTTCCAGCACAGGGGGATGTGTGCCATAAATAGAGGACGTGTTCCATCATTAGGAGACATGTGCCAGCAATAGGGGACGTGTGCAGCAATAGGGGACGTGTGCCATCAATGGGGGACATGTGACATCACTGGAGGATGTGTGCCAGCACAAGGGGGCTATATTCAATATAAAGCAGCCATATCCAGATTAAGGGGCCTAATTTTAGGATGGGGGGGCTATGAGGGACATATACCCTATATGATTTGTTAGATGAACACTAGCATTATAAGACGGACTCCATTTAACATTAAAAAAAAGTTATCTTTTCCTTCACAAAATTTGTGTGTGTGTCTTATAATAAAGTGCGTCTTATAAAGCGAAAAATACGGTATTTGATCCCTTTGGCAAGCAAGATGTAATACTTGGTGACAAAACCCTTGTTGGCAAGCATAACAGTCAGACTTTTTTTGTACTTGATTGTGAGGTTTGCGCACATGTCAGGAGTAATTTTGGTTCAATCCTCTTTGCAAATCATCTTTAAGTCATTAACATTTTGAGGCTGTTGCTTGGCAACTTGGAGCTGCAGCTCCCTCTAAAAGTTTTCTATTGGATTAAGGTCTGGAGACTGGTAGGCCACTCCATGACCTTGATGTGCTTCTTCGGAGCCACTCATTTGTTGCCTTGGCTGTATGTTTTGGGTCATTGTCATGCTGGAAGACCCAGCAACGACCCATTTTTAATGTCCTGGCAGAGGGAAGGAGGTTGTCACTCAAGATTTTACGGTACATGGCTACATCCATTGTCCCACTGATGCGGTGAAGTAGTCCTGTGCCCTTAGCAGAGAAACACCGCCAAAACAAAATGTTTCCACCTCCATGCTTGACAGTGGAGACAGTGTTCTTTGGGTTACAGGCAACATTTCTCTTCCTTCAACATGACCCGTTGAGTAAATGTCAAAGAGCTCAATTTTTGTCTCATCTGACCACAGCACCTTCTCCCAATCACTCTCCGAATCATCCAGCTGTTCATTGGCAAACTGCAGAAGGGCCTGCACATGTGCCTTCTTGAGCAGTGGGACTTTGTGGCACTGCAGGATTTTAAGTAATTATGGCGTAATGTGTTACCAATGGTTTTCTTGCTGACAGTGGTCCCAGCTACCTTGAGATCATTAACAAGTTCCCCCATGTAGTTTTTGTCAGATCTCTCACCTTCCTCATGATCCTGGAAACCCCATGAGGTGAGATTTTGCATAGAGCCCCAGATCGATGTCGATTGTATTTCTTCAATTTTCTTACTATTGCACCAACAGTTGTCTCCTTCTTACTCAGCATCTTACTTATGGGTTTTGTAGCACATTCCAGCCTTGCGCAGGTATATGATTTTGTCCCTGACATCCTTAGAAAGCTTTTTGGTCTTGCCCATGTTGCAGAGGCGAGAGTCTAACTGATTGATCGAGTCTGTGGACAGGAGTCTTTAATACAGGTGACAATTTAAGGCAGCTGTCTTTAATGAAGGTAACAAGTTGATTAGTAGTGTCTAACTGGTCTGTAGGAGCCAGAACTTTAATTGTTGATAGGGGATCAAATACTTATTTCTCTCTGCAAAATGCAAGTAAATTTACAGTATTTATACAATGTGCTTTTCTGGATTTTGTTTTTGATATTCCATCTCTCAATGTTAAAATTAAAGTACCATTAAAATTTTAGACTGTTCATGTCTTTGTCAGTGGGCAAACTTACAAAATCAGCAAGGGATCAAATAATTATTTCCTTCACTGTAAACTTCAGTAGTTATAAGTAGAGTTGAGCGCGGTTCGTGGTTTGCGGTTCTCCAGTTCATGGTTCGAGTGATTTTGGGGGGTGTTCTAGGTAGAACTCGAACTCGAGCTTTTTGCTAAAAGTTCGGTAGCTCGAGTTACATTCGAGAACGGTTCTATCACTATAAACGTGGCTTTTCACAGTAAGACTATGTGCACATGTTGCTATCTGCATGTGTCCTGCGTCCCCAGCACAATACCTCTCTTTTTCCTACTCACCGATTACGGGCATCTCGCTCCCCGTCTGTCAGAAATCTGCGGCGTCTTTTCCTCTTTAAAAAATGGCTGCCGCTTCATTAGTCAATTAGTTATTCTGTGCTTTCCCCGCCCACCGGCGCTTATGATTGGTTGCAGTCAGACACGTCTCCAAGCTGAGTGACAGCTGTCTCACTGCAACCAATCATAGCCGCCGGTGGGCGGGTCTATATCGTGCATTAAAATAAATAAATAAATTTAAAATAAAAATGAGGTTTTCCCCATATTTGATACCAGCCAGGATAAAGCCGCACGGCTGGAGGCTGGTATTGTCAGGATGGAGAGCGCCACGGTATGGGGAGCCCACCACCCTAACAATAGCAATGAAGTGAAGTGCAGTTAGCACAGCAAATTATAATTGTTATCTATTTTTTAAGTGAAAGTAAATAAACACACACCGCGAAAAATCCTTTATTTGGAATAAAAGACAAAAAAACACAGTTTCACCATTTTATTAAAATCCTCCAATACCCCTCCAGGTCCGACGTAATCCACACGACACTGTCATCTCTGCTTCACAACACTAGTGCTCTGCATGAGCTTCACAAAGCTTTAAATGAATCATGTGGTCAGCTGAGACTTCAGCAATCCAGACTTTAAGATTACCAAATGTGCCTATCATTCACATTAGAAGCAGTAGCTGAGTGTAAGGTTGCGAGTTCTAGACCTGGTAAATTTTTTTATTTTTTTTTATTTTTAATAAATTATATTTATAATATATTTATAAATATTTAATTATGCACTGAGGGGAGGAGCCGGACATCAGCTGTAAGCTCTCTCTCTATCTCTCTCCTTTCCCTCTCTCCTATCTCTCTCGCCTTTCTTTCTCTCCTTTCTCTCTCTCTTTCCCTCTCCATTCTTTCTCTCCTTTCTCTCTCTCTCTCTTTTCCCTCTCTCTTATCTCTCTCTCCTTTCTTTCTCTCCCTTCTCTCCCTCCTTTCTTTCTCTACTTTCTCTTCTTTGTCTACTTTCTCTTCTTTCTCTACTCTCTCATCTTTCTCTCTTTCTCTCTGTTCCTTCTCTCTTTCTCTTCTTTCTCTCTCTCCTTTCTCTCTCTCTTTCTCTCTCCTTTCTTTCTCTCCTATCTGTCTCCTTTCTTTCTCTCCTTTCTCTCTCTCTCTCTCCTTTCTCTCCTTTCTTTCTCTCCTTTCTCTCTCTCTCCTTTCCCTCTCTCCTATCTCTCTCGCCTTTCTTTCTCTCCTTTCTCTCTCTCTTTCCCTCTCCTTTCTTTCTCTCCTTTCTCTCTCTCTCTTTTCCCTCTCTCCTATCTCTCTCTCCTTTCTTTCACTCCTTTCTCTCCCTCCTTTCTTTCTTTACTTTCTCTTCTTTGTCTACTTTCTCTTCTTTCTCTACTCTGTTTCCTTTCTCTCTTTCTTTCTCTCTCTTCCTTCTCTCTTTCTCTTCTTTCTCTCTCTCCTTTCTCTCTCTCTTTCTCTCTCCTTTCTTTCTCTCCTATCTGTCTCTCTCCTTTCTTTCTCTCCTTTCTCTCTCTCTCATCTTTCTCTCCTTTCTTTCTCTCCTTTCTCTCTCTCTCTCTCTCTCCTTTCGCTCTCTCCTATCTCTCTCTCCTTTCTTTCTCTCCTTTCTCTCTCTCTTTCTCTCTCTCCTTTCTTTCTCTCCCTATCTCCTTTCCTTCTCTTCTATCTCTCTCTCTTCTTTCTCTCTCTCCTTTCTCTCTCGCTTTCTCTCTCTCCTTCCTTTCTCTCTCCTTTCCCTCTCTCCTATCTCTCTCTCCTTTCTCTCTCTCCTCTCTCTCCTCTCTCCTTTCTTTCTCTCCTTTCTCTCTCTCCTTTCTTTCTCTACTTTCTCTTCTTTCTCTACTTTCTCTACTTTCTCTTCTTTCTCTTCTCTCTCTTCTTTCTTTCTCTCTCTCTCTCTTACTTTCTCTTCTTTTTCTCTCTCCTTTCTCTCTCTCCTTTCTTTCTCTTCTTTCTCTACTTTCTCTTCTTTCTCCTCTTTTTTCTCTTTCTCTCTCTCTATCTTCTTTCTCTTTCTCTCTTCCTCAGACCTGGTGATGATCAGCTGATGCGGTCACCTGACGGAATCAGCTGACACTATAAGTTGAGCGGTGAGGACGGCTTTTCACCCCCCGGCCGGCTAAACTATCAGCTGATGCTGTCGGACAGGAGTCTGCACTGAAATGTGTAGTTTGTTTTTTTGTTTTTTTTGCACTGATGCATCAGCTGATTGTATAAAAGCCGTTTATACAATCAGCTGCTGTCATGTGAATCAGGCCCTTGAACCTGACACATCATCTGATCGCTTTGCCTTCCAGAAAACCGATCAGATGATATTGGATCCGGATTGGACGGCGCGGGACCCTTGACCCAGGATTACTGCAGAGGGGGGTTCTTTATTTCAATAAAGATGGAGTCACCAATTGTGTTGTGTTTTATTTATAATAAAAATATTTTTCTGTGTGTTGTGGTTCTTTTTATCGGTACTAGAAATTCATAGTGGCCATGTCTAATATTGGCGTGCCACCATGAATTTCGGGCTTAGGGTCAGTTGATAATATACAGCTAGCCCTAACCCCATTATTACCCAGCAAGCCACCGGTCACCAGGGCAGCTGGAAGAGTTGGATACAGCGCCAGATGATGGTGCTTCTATGAAAGCGCCATTTTCTGGGGCGGCTGCGAACTGTAATTCGCAACAGAGGGGCCCAGAAAGCTCATGCCAACCTGTGCTGTGGATTCCAATCCTCAGCTGCCTAGTTGTACCTGGCTGGACACAAAAATATGACAAAGCCCCCGTCATTTGTTTTTTAATTATTTCATGAAATATTAAAAAAAAAGGGCTTACTATATTTTTGGTTCTCCGCCGGGTACAAATATGTAGCTGGGGGTTGGGGGCAGCCCGTAGCTGCCTGCTGTACCTGGCTAGCATACAAAAATATGGCAAAGTCCACGTCATTTGTTTTTTAATTATTTCATGAAATAATAAAAAAAAGGGCTCCCCTATATTTTTGGTTCCCAGCCGGGTACAAATAGGTAGCTGGGGGTTGGGGACAGCCCGTAGCTGCCTGCTATACCTGGCTAGCATACAAAAATATGGTGAAGCCCACGTCATTTGTTTTTGAATTATTTCATAAAATTCACGAAATATTTAATAAAAAAAGGGCTTCACTATATTTTTGGTTCCCAGCCGGGTACAAATAGGCAGCTGGGGGTTGGGGGCAGCCCGTAGCTGCCTGCTGTACCTGGCTAGCATACAAAAATATGGCGAAGCCCAAATAATGTTTTGGGGGGGCAAAAAGTCCTGCATACAGTCCTGGATGGAGTATGCTGAGACTTGTAGTTCGGCAGCTGCTGTCTGTCTGGAGGAGAGTAGACAGCAGCTGCATAACTACAAGGCTCAGCATGCTCCATTCAATACTCTATGCAGGAGAGCAGACAGCAGCTGCAGAACTACAAGGCTCAGCATCCTCCATCCAGGACTGTATGCAGGAGTTTTTTGCCCACCAAAAAGATGACGTGGGCTTCGCCATATTTTTGTATGCTAGCTAGGTACAGCAGTCAGCTACGGGCTGCCCCCAACCCCCAGCTGCCTATTTGTACCTGACTGGGAACTAAAAATATAGGGAAGCCCGTTTTTTTTAATTATTTCACTTATTTCATGAAATAATTAAAAAACAAATGACGTAGGCTTCGCCATATTTTTGTGTCCAGCCAGGTACAACTAGGCAGCTGGGGATTGGAATCCGCAGCACAGGTTAGCCCGAGGTTTCTGGGCGCCTCTGCTGCAAATTGCAATCCGTAGCCGCCCCAGAAAATGGCGCGCTCATAGAAGTGCCATCATCTGGCGCTGTATCCAACTCTTCCAACAGCCCTGGTGACGGTGGCTTGCTGGGTAATAAGGGTTAATACTGGCTTTGTTTTAATAGCTAGTATTAAGCCAGAGATTCTTAATGTCAGGCAGGTTTGACCCGGCCATTAAGAATCTCCAATAAAGGGTTAAAAAAAGACACCACACAGAGAAAAAATACTTTAATAGAAATAAATACACAGACACATTAGAGACTCCATGTTTATTCCGCCCTGTCAGCCCTCCATGATACGGCATTTCTATCTTCTTTCTCCTTCAACACATGCAGCTCTACTACATCAGTGCTGCATAGGAAGAAGGCGGTGCTATTCCCCGATCTGCTGCTTGTGAGCGGTGATGTCACCACTGACAAGCGCGTTGCTATAGCAATGGAACGGGGAAGCAGACCGGTAACCCGACCGCGTGCCACAGCATGTCCCCGGTACACGGCGATACACAAACGATCACCGCATACTGAATAGATGCACTCGCAGGTCCTACATGACGTGTCATAGTCATGTGACCAGTCTGTAGTCAATGAGATAACAGACAGGTGACTGGTCACATTGCTATTTTGACGTCACGATAAGTCCTGCATCACTGCTGGCAGTGCTGGTTACCGGGAAGATTCATTGATAATCGGATGGAATAGTGGTAGGAGTGCAGGACGCATCGCGGGCACCGGTAAGTGTTATGGCAATGTTTATTAACTGTATGTCAATTAAAAATACATTTATAATGTGTTTTTATGTGTTTGTGCTTGCCTCCCATTGGTTCCTATGGGTTCGAGTGGTTCGCCGAACCGAACTCGAACGAGACCTCCGTTTGGCGAACCAAGCTCGAGCCGAACCGCGACCGGTTCGCTCATCTCTAGTTATAAGAAAACATTATGTATTACTTTCCTTCCCCAGGTCCAGCATCTTCTCTACACTGTTGCCCTCTTCTATGCTGTTTGTCTAGTGTTTGTCAATTTACTGCAGGTAAACCAGTGTATAGTTAGGGTCCCGTTACACGTAGTGACGTTCCAGCGATCCCGACAATGATACGACCTGGTCAGGAACGCTGGTATGTCTCTACATGGTGGCTAGTGAGCTGGAAAGCAGGCAGATCTAATTAATGATGCAGCAACAATACGGCGATCCGAATAACAACCTTGGCGGTCGTTGGGACATTGTCACACAGCAGCTATTCTGACGTCGTAGTGTTTCCACCCAGGCATGCCAGCAAGGTCGCTTGTCGTTGTTATGGCATCAAACACAGCAATGCATGCTGCCCAGCAGGACAACAACGATCAAAGAATGAACCAAATCGTTCAAGTACGATCGGCGATATCACAGCGAGGGGGGGGGGGGGGGGCGGTCGCTGCTATGTGTCACACGTAGCAAGATCGCTAGCGAGGTCGCTGTTGCGTCACAAAACCTGTGACGTTTCAGCGATCTCGCTAATGACATTGCTATGTGTAACAGGGCCTTAACTCTGTCTTTTTTTTTTTAACTGTTGAAAATTATACCCAAAAGTTTTATGAAAGGGGGCAAACCCCTTTATCCTCTGACCATTACAACCAATTTTTGTTTTTGCACTTTTAATAAAAATTTAGAAAAATTTAATTTATATAAAGCATGGTGCCCACAGAGAAACATAGTGGTGGCAGTGTCTTTATGTGAGGCTGTATGCGGGCTTCTAATGTCAGGGAGCTACATATCATTGATGGCATCATGAATTCAAAGATGTACTGCTCTATACTAACAGAGAAGATGTTACCATTACTCCATGCCCTTTGTAGACGTACAATTTTTACAAATACATGGTGTCTACAGTGAAACCTCATGATATCAGTGTTTTTATGTGGGGCAGTATAAGTGCTCTTGGTGTTGGGAAGCTACATTTCATTGAGGATATAATGAATTCACAGATGTAATTGTCGCACCCCGGGACAGCCGAGCTGCTCGGATCCGAGCGGTCCATGGCTCAAGGGGTCCTGGACCTGGGGGCACCGTCGAACAGTTTTTAAATGAAAAGGGAAAAAATGATAAAAATAGTCCGACTACGCCACTCGCGGTGCACGGCCAGGGATAGTAGGGCCGCCGCTGCCTGTCTTCCCTGGGGGTGATGGATGGGGCAGCGTGGATGGTGGAGCCCTCCGCGAGCAGGGCTTTTTCACCAGGGATAGGTAAGGGTTAACATGGAGGCGCAGGGCAATAAATCAATCCAGACGGGAGTGCAGTTTGGTTGCTTTTACTTACAGCTGGGTTCGCACCCTGGAGATGTGCTAGATCCCAGGTGCACCCGAGTCCACTATAGCTGTGGCAGCCAACCTGATGCCACTGGTACTGTACTCTGGTGTGTTTGTTGGTCCTCCCTGGCATGGAGCTCCTGGAGGCCCATCTGGTGTCTGGGTCCTGCCACAGGCAGCTTGGACTATTTAAGGGAATATTTCCCGGTTCTCCCTTTGCTGCTGATGCCCCGGATGTTAATGGTGGCAGATGAGTCCTGGAAATTCACCCGCCTGGCAGAGTTAACAGATGGCTTGAAGTCCCGGTCTATTCTGGGATCTGCACCCCGGGCGTGCAAAGTACTGGGAGCCCTAGATGTCCACCCTACAGGATCCCTCTGTCCTTGGAGCTTGCTCTCTCACTCTTCAGCTACTTTCTCCCCTGAGTGACTGTTGTTTCTCCTCAAGTCCTTGCGGTGTCCTTCTACTCCTCTTTCTCTGTGTCTCAAGATTCCTTTGTCTGTCTTGACACCTTCCTTACGACTGCTAACTTTCACCTACTTCACTTTACTTCACTTCCTCCTCACTTTCTTCCTCCAACTTCACTCAGTTTTTCTAATCTGACTGTTCCGCTTTCTACCCACATCTCCCAGGCCACCTGCTTCTCCCCCAGGTCTGATCTCTCCCTCCCCAGTTTGCTGCCTGTTAGCTCACAGTGCCCAGCCCTGTCGCCTGGTTCTATGGGAGTCTCCCACCCTGGTTTTGGAGTGTATGTGTCCTTGTGTGCTGGTGTGTGTATTGACTGGCACAGTCATGCAGGACTCGAGCTGTTGCTGTGGTGTTACTTTATTTTGTGACACCTGGTTACCGCAGGGGCGTCACATAACACTCTACTGCAAACATATAAACAAATGCTTTCCCTACATAAATATGTCCCAGTGGTTTTTAGCCAATCGTTACTGGTTTATACACAGCCATGTTTTTCTGCATGATAGTTCCTATGTTTTCATGCATAGTTAAGTCATTTGGCCTTATTTCAGTGTTAAAGATATGAGATGTGGATGTAATTCTTCCAGTAAGACCAATTCTACCCAAATGTCTACAAACAATAAATGGGTATAGCTGGCTCCCATTGGTTGCTGATATTTTTGAGCTAAAAGCACCGCTGGACATTTTATAGTTTTAATTTAGAATTTTGAAGGGAACTAAGTGAGATGTGACTTTAATTTTCTATGCTATTTCCGTAACTGAACCTTGCTTCTGTGGTTTTAATGTTGCCCATTTCTTAGTGTCCTAAATTTTTGGAACGATTTGATCACATCTAGAGAAGATCTGGGGTAGTGATGGGTGAACTTGCAGATACCCGTGATCACTTGGTTTAAAAAAAAAAACTTGATTCAGGCTCAAAATTGATCCCGGATACCTGACTGGACTCCAGTCCCCATATAAGTCTATGGGGACCTGTATCAGGCTCTTAAAAATGGTGGTAGAAGGGGATTGGAGCAAGTGCCTCATACTTACCAGTGTCTGCACGGCTGTATGCCTATTTTTCGGGGCTGCTCATTAACCCTCATGCATATACACTGCTTCCCTCATCAACCAGCAGTCCCCACATCTCTGATGGGCTGCAGTCAGACGCACCTCTACCCTGAGTGGCAGTGTGCCTGACTGCTTCAATCAGAGACGCTGTGTGCGTCTCTAATTGGTGTAAAAATAAATAAACTGTTGGAGAGTCCCCCCCATATTATGATACCCAGCACAGATAAGGCATATGGCTACAGGTTTCAGCCCCCAGCTGTGTGCATATTTTGACTGTGTATCAAATAAGAGTGACCACATGTGGCTATTTTTTAAATTATTTAAATAAATAATTTTGAAAAAACGGCATGCAGTCCCCCCCAATTTTAATACTCAGCCATAATAAAGCCAACAGCTGGGGGCTGGGATTTTCAGGCTGGGGAGACCCATGCTTATTGGACCCCTGAGCTAAAAGTAGCAGCCGCCAAGGAATATTGCATCCCGGAAATTTACCTAACTCATCCCGATTGCCCTGAAGAAGGTGGTAATCGAAGTAATGAGGGGTTAATGACAGCTCACACCTGCCACTAAGCCCTAGATTACTAATGGAAGGTGTCTATGAGACCCCCCCCATTACTAATATGTATGTGAAAAGAAAAAACACAAAAAACAAAAAAAAAATCCTTTATTTGGCATAAAATACACAAAAAATACCCTCTTTCACCTCTTCATGGATGAATTGTGGCCAAAAGCCATACCTTCTACAACAAAGGTGAGCGACTCAACTATTTGCACGGCATGCAGCAGGTGATAAGGACTAATACATTAAATTTGAAATATTTAGCTGTAAATGCAGGCAGTTTTTTTGCCAAAGCCCTGGAAACTAGGGCATTTGGTCAGGATAAAGTGTGTCCTCATTGCCAAGAAATACAGACAGGTACATTATACAATACCATCAGGAAATGTCTGATTGGCTCTTTTACTAAATGCACTGCTGGATGTTTTCCAATTTCAAATGTAAATGTATGATGTGTCTTTCAGCTGCTTCATTAAGTTTCCTTGGCTAGCCACTGTATTTTTGATCCTTATTGCCCATTTCTTGGTTTATGCAATGCTGAGAGACAAAGGTAGATACTTATCCATCAAGGAATACCATCAGAGAGGCATATGATTGGCTTGAAGTTTATTCTACATCAGGACAACAACATCAAAATCATAACCAATATCATAAAAAACATCTACACCATAAAGAGGATCAAAGAGTCCTAGAACTGATGATATGACCCCCACACAGTCCTATATTAAAAAGAACTTGTCAGTACGATTTGCAATGTAACGTACAGACATGGCACTGAAATACTTATTACCTTGATATCATTAGTGTATAAATATGCTTTGTGGTTCTTTTTTCATCACCATTTAAAGTTTTCTGCTAATTAGATTTCAGT
The DNA here is from genome assembly GCF_048569485.1 of Anomaloglossus baeobatrachus. NCBI lineage: Eukaryota > Metazoa > Chordata > Amphibia > Anura > Aromobatidae > Anomaloglossus > Anomaloglossus baeobatrachus. Next base: position 172,348,516 of record NC_134354.1, on the reverse strand, counting down.
GCACATTTCAGGGGTCTTTTCCTCCCTGTCTATCATTCCCAGCCCCTCTACTGACCTCCAGCCTTTGTGTATGTCAGGAAAAGAAGGGTTAAATATCCGCACCGCTGATGGACAAGATCACAGGATGTGAAGAGGACAAGCAGGTTAATATAATCCAAGTAGTTAATTGTGTCTATGCGTTTTGAAGTGTAAAACGTCTTCTTCAGGACAGAAACTACTATAACTGACAAACAAGAGTTAGATTTGAAAGAAGCACCAAAAGGCTCCAGTGTCATATGATAGAGCAGTCACATGAAATCTCCAGCCTGCAGCCTTTGAATGACCTGCCTCCTCTATTTGAAGTCTCAGGAATTATCTGTTATTCAAGGACCAGAGGTGGAAAGAAGGGTCGGGGAGTCACAGACAGGGAGGAGAAGACCTGTGAAATATGCACTGAAATCTAATTAGCAGAAAACATTCAATAATGATTATGGAAGAACAACAAAGATAATTTCTTCACCAAGGGTATCAATGTAATAAGTATTACAGCACCATTACAACAATACCTTCATGTTACATTACAAAATCATGTTAACAAGTTCTCTAAAGGCCCGGTCACACACGACTTACCAGAGATCCCGACAACGATACGAACTGATAAGGATTGCTGGTAAGTCCCTGGGAGGTCGCTGGTGAGCTGTCACACAGTCAGACCTTACCAACAACGCAGTAACGATATGAGCGACCTATATAACGATCTTAGTAGGCGTTGGGACCCTGTTAGGAAGTCGTTGGTAGGCGTCAAACACAGTGATGTGTCCTGCCCAGCAGGACATCGCCTTTGAAGAAAATAGTCCAAACCATTAGGCAATGAATAGTGATCTCACAGCAGGGGCCTGATCGCTGGTAGGTGTCACACACAACGAGATCGCTGGAAAGATCGTTGCTATGTCACAGAAACTGTGACTCAGCAACAATCTCGTTAGTGATCTGGTTGTGTGTGACAGGGCCTTTAACATTCTTAGATTACAGAAGAGATAGAAGTACAAGTTTTTATTAAGCCTACATACACAGATTTGTGATTAGTTCTTCAAGATGTTTGGAACAATGTCCCTGCTGGATTTCTTCAAAATCTGTGTGCAAATATACTTAGATGGAATGACTTATTAACAATGCTATTTTGGACAGCATTCTCATTTTGCATCATCTTTCCATACTATCCTAATTTTTTTAGCGCAGTAATCTATCTGTCTATCTCCTTAATTTCCCAACTTGTGTCTTCTTGGTGTTGCAATTTCAATATTAAGGAGTATATACATGATCCTCAAAATTAAAATTGCAATACCAAGAAGGCACAAGTTGTGAAATTATGGAAATCACAGGATCTACACACATGTTAATGATTTCCCCATGATGAACAAAATAGAAACAAAATGTTAAAAATGTAACAATTTATTCAGCATCAAGTATCAAGCCTTGTTATGGTATTAATGAGTTTGTTGATGGTTATCAGTGGAATGTTCTATCATACTGAATGCATTTGGCATGCTCATTTCCAAGATCCATTGCTAGCAGCTACCTTTGCAAATGTTTACCAAAAACACTTAATAGGAGTCAAGTCCAGTGATCAATCCTCTGACCACATTAATAACTTCATTGATAGCATATGACAGCATGGAAGAGTTATATTTTTGCTTGTGATGTTGATTCTCTATAATGAAAAATTGAACTAGCTTCAAAAATGTATTTCCATTTTTTTCATAATTTGCATATCATTAACATGTCTTTTAACCCCTTTATGACCCATGACGTACTGGGTATGTCATGGATCGTGTGAGGTTAATCCCCACGGCCTGCCGTGGGCAGTCCGCGGCGATCCGCACACATATCAGCTGATTTCAAGAGCTGACATGTGTGCCTGCTGGTTGCGAGTGGAATCGCGTGCCACCCGCGACTATTAACCCCCTACCTCTCGCTGCCAAAATATGGCAGCAAGATGTATTTGCGCGCAGCCAAAATGATGTCTTACCCGCCCCCATTGGAAGTCACGTGATGTGATCTGGTGGTTGCCATGGTAACACTGGGTCATGTGATGACACTTGTAGCTATCATGAGTCACTTTCTCTCAATGCCGGCTGAGCGTCAGCAGTGAGAGTGACGCACCATATCTGCAGATCTCAGCTGTGTAGCTGTGATCTGGAGAAATGGAAGAGCAATCAGATTGCTGATCGTTATAGACCCCTAAGGGATCTAGTACAATAAAAAAAATTAAAAACATAAGATCTGATCTGATCAATCTGATCGATAAACAGCATAGCGGCAAAAAATTCAAAATGCCAAAATTGTTTTTTGGTCACCACAAATTTTGCGCAAAATGCAATAACAGGCGATCAAAACGTAGCATCTGTGTAAAAATGGTGCCGTTAAAAACGTCAGCTCAAGACCCAAAAATAAGCTTTCACTGAGTGATAGATCCATAAAAATGATGGCTGAAAAATGAAACACTATGGGTTTTGGAAAATGGCGCAAAACGTGCGCCACTTTTTATGGACAAATTTGTGATTTTTTTTTAATCCCTTAGATGCAAGTAAATCTATACATGTTTGGTGTTTACAAACTCGCACCGACCTCAGGCATCACAGCGACACATCAGTTTTACCATATAGTGAACATGGAGAATATCCCAAAAACTATTGTGCCATCACACTTTTTTTTTTAAGTTTTTCGACACTTGAAATTTTTTTGCTGTTTTCCAGTACACTATATGGTAAAACGTATGGTTTGATTTAAAAGTACAATTCGTCCTGCAAAAAACAGCCTTCATATGGGAAGATTTAAGGAAAAATAAAAAAGTTACGGCTCTTGGAAGAAAAAGAGAAAAAAAAACAGAAAAGCGCAAAAACGACCGGGGTGAAGGGGTTAATTCTGTGCTCTTCAGAATTTCCTGATTTTTTCAGAGTTCCAATTTCAATGTTAAGGAGTATATATCTTATTAAACTTTCAAAGGTAGGACAGTATACTTTAAACTGACATACATGTGTAAAGTGAAAACAAAATGAAATGTGTTAAATGAAATAAAGTTTTTTGATACTTTTTTTATTTAACTGTTTTTTCCATTTCACTGCAGCTCTACACAGGAGGGTAGGGGAGAAGAAAAACAAACAAAACTTTAATTCATAAGCAAACAGGGTTTTTGTATAACAGTTCTCTCACTTTATTAAAAATAAATTCCTTGCATGGGGTTCTGTGAATGTCTTGAATGGATGTCTTTAATCCTTTAAAAATTACTTGGCTTTTAAGTCAACTCCATGTTGTGAGCGTCTTGCTATTTTACTTTCATTTTGCTGGCCTGGTGTTTCAAGGAGCTATTCTGTATGTACAATTTTACTTATATTTTCTCTAAAATGCCTGAGCATTTCAGAGTAAATGATACCTGTTTGCAATCACACAGCAAGGCTCTGATTTGGAGGTGAGTGCAGCGTGAACCATGTGATAAGTTACTTAAAGGAACTGTAACATTTGCTGTTATCTATGGGTATGCTCACACGAGCTTATAGGGCACTTTACATGCTGCGATATCACTATCGATATCGCTAGCGAGCGTACCCGCCCCCGTCAGTTGTGCGTGGTGCACAACATCGCTAACACCCGTCACACGTACTTACTTGCCTAGCGATGACGCTGTGACCGGCGAACCACCTCCTTTCTAAGGGGGCGGTTCGTTCAGCGTCACAGCGGCGTCACTAAGTGGCCACCCAATAGAAGAGGAGGGGCGGAGATGAGCAGCTGGAACATGCCACCCACCTCCTTCCTTCCTCATTGTTGGTGGACGCAGGTAAGGAGATGTTCGTCGTTCCTGCGGTGTCACACATAGCGATGTGTGACGCCCCAGGAACGACGAGCAACCAGCGCTATGCACCACCAACGATATTATGAGAAGGAGCGACGGGTCAACGATCAACGATTTTTGACGTTTTTGCGATCGTGATCGTCACTCCTTGGTGTTACACACAATGATATTGCTAACGGCGTCAGATGTGCGTCACTAATAATGTGACCACAACGATATATTGTTAGCGATATCGTTGTGTGTAAAGTACCCTTATGACTCGCACGAGTGCAATATGAAAAAAATTCGCATTGCACTAGGCCCCAAGTAAGACAATGCTACAGCTCACATCTGCGAGTTTTTCCTCAGGTGTGAGTGAAATATCGGACTGCATTCGGATGACATCCAAGTGCAGTGCGATAATCGTATCAGCTGACAATGGAGTAGATAGGGAGATTAATCCCATCCTTTCCTCTGCAGCACCCACCCTCTCCTCCGTAGCTGTGATCCAATTGCAGAATCAGATCACAGTTGCATGACACTCGGCTCACGCTGGCAGCACAGCAGAAGCCAAGGGGCATTAGCATATTGCATCTCATGCACTTGCATCGCATGCCATACCATCGTGAATCCAGCTGTAAAAGGACAATTGGAAGGAGCTTTGCAAGGTTGAGTTTTACTTTCAGAGAGTCAGCATTAGGGCTCATGCGCATTTTGCCGAATTTCATGCATTTATGCTGGGTATTGCACTGCAGCGAAAATGCATGCGTCCTGCGTCCCCTCCACAATCTATGAAGATTGTGCATGAGATGTCCGCATGTTACTTTTATGAATGCAGCAAATTGGGTGCTAAAATTTTGACCCAAATCCGTGCGTTCATAAAAGCAGCATGTCAATTATTTGTGCGTTCTGGATGCAACTCCAACTCGGTCTATGGTGGAGGCAGCATCCCGAGCACATGAAATCGGCTTTTTTAACGAAAATACTGCATTCATTCTGTAGCGATTTGAAGTGCAAATGTGCTGTCAAATCACTGCAGAATAAACAGCAGTTACGTGCGCATGAGCCCTTAGGGTGTGCTCACACGAGCGTGAAAATCGGACGAGTGAAAATCTCACATTGAGCTCTGACCAATGTTAGTCAATGAGGGAGGGCAGTTGGTCAGCTTTTCTCGCATCCGGCGAGAAAAGTAGCAGCATGATGCATTTTTATCTGTAAAACGTCCGAGAATTGCCAATGCAAGGCAATGGCTGCGAGGAAAAAACGGATGTCACACGGGCGGCACACGGATCATCCTAGTGACATCCGTTTTTCTAAATACAATCCTATCATGTAGCAGAGAACACTGTAAATGCTCCTGTACTTGGCTTTAAATGAGTAACAGCTGCTGAGGAAAAAAAACGAATTGCACACTGACAGCACACCGATAGCACACGAATGACAAGGGAGAAAAAAATCATCCTACTCTCGCAAACGAGAATGGGACTGTTTTTTCATACGTTCGTGTGAGTCTAGCCTTACTATTGAAATGATAAATGTCTGACTGTAGCTGGCATCTTCGGCCGGTTTCACACATACGGCTCTTCGCCAGTTTGCCGGATTCGGCGCACGCCAGTACAGTGTATACAGTACAATGGCAGAGCCACAACCTCCTGGTCACATGCTCCAGTCACATGACAGCATGTGACCGGCACTTGTCGCATTGCCATTGTACTGTATACACTGTACTGGCGTGCGCCGAATCCGGCAAACTGGCGAAAAGCCGGATGTGTGAAACTAGCCTTATGCGGGTGTAACGGTACAATCTATCATGCGATTTCACGAGCGATCGTACCCGCCCCGACGTTTGTGCGTCACGGGCAATTAGTTGCCCGTGGCGCACAAAGTCGTTGACCCCCGTCACCTGTACTTACCTACCGGACGACCTCGCTGTGGGTGGCGAACGTCCACTTCCTGAAGGGGGAGGGACGCTCGGCATCACAGCGACATCACACAGCGGCCGGCCAATAGAAGCGGAGGGGCGGGGATGATCTGGACGTAAACATCCCGCCCACCTCCTTCCTTCAGCATTGCCGGCGGGACGCAGGTAAGCTGTGTTCATCATTCCCAGGGTCTCACACGGAGCGATGTGTGCTACCCTGTGTAAGATGAACAACCAGCGCAAAGTAGAATAAACGATTTTTTAAAAATGAGCGACGCGTAAACGATTTGCGATTCGTAACCAATTTGCGATCGTTTACAGACGCTTGTAGGTGTCACACGGGACGACGTTGCAAACGATGCCGGATGTGTGTCACGAAAACCGTGACCCCAACGACATATCGCACGACAGATCGTCTCGTGTGACGCCTGCATTACTCTTACAAAATATCTTTTTTTCGGCTGCATGCTGGGCATAATATTTAGCTGAAATCTAGTTTTGTAAATTGTAATACAGCACATACCTGCTGAACATGGGTGGCTGCATGATTTCATCAAGATATTTTTGACTGTGAAATATTTCAGAAAACACATAATTTAAAAGTCAACAATCTCCATGGGAGACTAGATGGGCTGGCCGGTTCTCAGCAGTTTCTCTCCATCTGCTGCTAATGGGTTTCTTATTGTGTGCATGTATAGAGAGAGACCTGTGAGTCACTGGCTGGCAGCGGGTAAGGAGAAGCTGTCGGGTACTGAGCCACATGGGAGACTAGTTGGACAGTAGGGTTCCCGGCAGTCTCATCTCGCCACCAGCTGGCAGCTTTTAAAGTAGATTTTTTTAAACATATGTGGCTGAAATCACACAGACATTGTCTGATACAAGTTGCTCATACATTAAAATGGTACAAATTAATGTTGTATGTATCCCCTTGTTGATATTTGGGCCACTTTGTCATATATGACACAATCTCGCAAAACCTAAAGATAGCCACAATTATTCCCATAAAAGTTCTAATTGTAAAGTCCTTTTAACAATGACAGAACCCTATTAATCTGAAAACTGCAACAGTGTTTTTTAACAATGTGGCAGTGTAACAAGTGGGGCAGCTGTGGTCAAGGTGTACATCATTCGTGCCCTGTCATGCTACATGTAAATGGGGGTCCTGTCTAGGTGTGTTCCACTGTTACCTTGACAATATGTTTTAGCAGACTGCATACTATCACTCGACATTTCACGCCACAAGTATATGGAATAGAGATGAGTGAGGAGGACCACAATCCATAAACAAATTTTTCTTTACTAAACAACTTTAGAAACAATACACATCAGATAGCAGGCACAACATTTTAAAAATACTTCTTCTGCATAATGCAAAAGCAGGAACTTTACAGTAAAGTGTGGGGTACATTTACGTTACATTAATCCAGCAAATCAGCATGTAACCTCCATATTCCCCTATTAGGACTAAAGATGAGCGGTTCGGCTCGAGCTTGGTTCGCCGAACGGAAGTCTCGTTCGAGTTCGGTTCGACAAACCGGTTCGGCGAACCACTCGAACTTATAAGAAACAATGGGAGGCAATCACAAACACATAAAAACACATAATAAATGTACACATACAGTTAATAAACATTGCCATAACACTTACCGGTCCCCGCAACGCGTCCTGCACTCTGTCTCCTGCCGCTATTCCATCCGATGATTTCTGAATCTTCCCGGTAACCAACACTGCCAGCAGTGATGCAGGACCTATCATGACGTCAAAATAGCCATGTGACCAGTCACGTGTCTGTTATCTCATTGGCTACAGACTGGTGACATGACTATGACGCGTCATGTAGGATCTGCGTGTGCAATCTATCCAGTACGCGGTGATCGTTTGTGTATCGCCGTGTACCAGGGACATGCTCTGGCACGCGGTCGGGTTCCCGGTATGCTTCCCCATTCCGTTATAAACCGGCTGCCACAGCCGGTTTATAACGGAGGTCACTGTTGCTATAGCAACGCGCTTGTCAGTGGTGACGTCACCGCTCACAAGCAGCAGATCGGGGAATAGCACCGCCTTCTTCCTATGCAGCGCTTATGTAGTAGACTTGCATGTGTTGAAGGAGAAAAAAGACAGAAGACCATGGATCGTGGAGGGAGGGATGCGAGGGAGTAATAAACATGTAGTCTCTAATGTGTCTGTGTATTTATTTCTATTAAAGTATGTTTTCTCTGTGTGGTGTTTTTTTTTTAACCCTTTACTGGAGATTCTTAATGGCTGGGACAAACTTACCTGACATTAAGAATCTCTGGCTTAATACTAGCTAGTAAAACATAGCCAGTATTAACCCTTATTACCCAGCAAGCCACCGTCACCAGGGCTGTTAGAAGAGTTGGATACAGCGCCAGATGATGATGCTTCTATGAATGCACCATTTTCTGGGGCGGCTGCAGATTGCAATTCGCAGAAGAGGCGCCCAGAAACCTCGGGCTAACCTGTGCTGCGGATTCCAATCCCCAGCAGCCTAGTTGTACCTGGCTGGACACAAAAATATGGCGAAGCCTACGTCATTCGTTTTTTAATTATTTCATGAAATAAGTGAAATAATTAAAAAAAAAACGGGAGTCCCTATATTTTTAGTTCCCAGTCGGGTACAAATAGGCAGCTGGGGGTTGGGGGCAGCCCGTACCTGCCTGCTGTACCTGGCTAGCATACAAAAATATGGCGAAGCCCACGTCATTTTTTTGGTGGCCAAAAAACTCCTGCATACAGTCCTGGATGGAGTATGCTGAGCCTTGTAGTTCTGCAGCTGCTGTCTGCTCTCCTCCATACAGACAGATAGCACCTGCAGAACTACAAGGCTCAGCATACTCCATCCAGGACTGTATGCAGGACTTTTTGCCCCCCCAAAAAAAATTATTTGGGCTTCGCCATATTTTTGTATGCTAGCCAGGTACAGCAGGCAGTTACGGGCTGTCCCCAACCCCCTGCTGCCTATTTGTACCCGGCTGAGAACCAAAAATATAGGGAAGCCTTTTTTTATTAAATATTTCATGAATTTCATGAAATATTTAAAAAACAAATGACGTGGGCTTTGCCATATTTTTGTATGCTAGCCAGGTACAGCAGGCACCTACGGGCTGCCCCCAACCCCCAGCTACCTATTTGTACCCGGCTGGGAACCAAAAATATAGGGAAGCCCTTTTTTTATTATTTCATGAAATAATTAAAAAACAAATGACGTGGGCTTCACCATATTTTTGTGTCCAGCCAGGTACAACTAGGCAGCTGGGGATTGGAATCCACAGCACAGGTTGGCCTGAGCTTTCTGGGGCCCTCTGCTGCGAATTGCAGTCCGTAGCCACCCCAGAAAATGGCGCTTTCATAGAAGCGCCATCATCTGGCGCTGTATCCAACTCTTCCAACAGCCCTAGTGACGGGTGGCTTGCTGGGTAATAATGGGGTTAGGGCTAGCTGTATATTATCAACTGGCCCTAAGCCCGAAATTCATGGTGGCACGTCAATATTAGACATGACCACCATGAATTTCTAGTACCGATAAAAAGAACCATAACACACAAAAATATTTTTATTATAAATAAAACACAACACAATTAGTGACTCCATCTTTATTGAAATAAAGAACCCTCTTCCGCAGTCATCCTGGGTCAAGGGTCCCGCGCCATCCAATGCGGATCCAATATCATCTGATCGGTTTTCTGGAAGGCAAAGCGATCAGGTGATGTGTCAGGTTCAAGGGCCTGATTCACATAACACAGCAGCTGATTGTATAAATGGCTTTTATACAATCAGCTGAGGCATCAGTGCAAAAAAACAAAAAAACAAACTACACACTTCAGTGCAGACTCCTGTCCGACAGCATCAGCTGATAGTTTAGCCGGCCAGGCAATAAAAAGCCGTCCTCAGCGCTCGACTTATAGTGTCAGCTGATTCCATCAGGTGTCCGCATCAGCAGATCATTGCCAGGTCTGAGAAAGAGAGAGAGAGAAAGAAGATAGAGAGAGAAAGAGAAAGAAGAGAGAAAAAGAAGCAAAAGAGGAGAAAGAAGCAAAAGAGGAGAAAGAAGAGAAAGTAGAGAAAGAAGAGAAAGAAGAGAAAGTAGAGAAAGTAGAGAAAGTAGAGAAAGAAGAGAAAGTAGAGAAAGAAAGGAAAGCGGGAAAGGAGAGAAAGAAAGGAGAGAGAAAGGAGAGAAAGAAAGGAGAGAGAAGGAGAGAAAGAAAGAAGAGAGAGATAGGAGAGAGAGAAAGGAGAGAGAGAAAGAAAGGAGAGAGAGAAAGAAGAGAAAGAGAGAAGGAAGAGAGAGGGAGAAAGGGAGAGAGAAAGAAGAGAGAGAAGAGAAAGAGGAGAAAGAAGAGAGAGAAGAGAAAGTAGAGAAAGAAGAGAAAGAAAGGAGAGAGAGATAGGAGAGAAAGGAGAGCGAGAGAGAAAGGAGATAGATAGAGAGAAAGCTCACAGCTGATGTCCGTTTCCTCCCCTCAGTGCATAATTAAATTATATTTATAAATATATTATAAATATAATTTATTAAAAATAAAAAAAAATTAAAAAAAATTACCCGGTCTAGGTGAGCACTCTATCCACTCAGCTATTGCTTCTAATGTGAATGATAGGCACATTTGGTAGTCTTGAAGTCTGGATTGCTAAAGTCTCAGCTTGCCACGTGATTCATTTAAAACTATGTGAAGCTCATGCAGAGCACTCTTGTTCTGTAACAGAGATGACAGGGTCGTGTGGATTACGTCGGACCTGGAGGGGTATTGGACGATTTTAATAAAATGGTAAAACTGTGTTTTTTTGTCTTTTATTCCAAATAAAGGATTTTTCGCGGTGTGCGTTAATTACTTTCACTTTATAAATAGATAATAATTATAATTTGAAATTATAAATTAAAAAAATAAATAAATAAAATTCTTTACCGGGACTAGAACTCCCGACGTTATGCTTCTTAGGCGGGCACTTTATCCACTAGTCTAATATCATAAAAAAGAGAAGTTTTGGCAGCACTCTGCGGTGTCAAGAAATCTATTTTATTTTTATTTTTTGCAGACAGATGCTACAGACATGAGGGAGCTGGGGGAGCGGAGCACAAGGACGACGGTACCGATCGCACCTCTAGGGGTGCTTTCACGGGTCCATACAGAGCAACGTGAGTATTAACCACTTAAATAGGGTAATTTTTTAACTCCACGTGTTACTTGTTAAAAACAAATTAAAAACATTCACTGAATAACAAACACTCTTTAAGCTGATGTTAGGACATAATCACAGTATGACTCAAATAGATATTATTCAGTAAAAACATCATATTAGGACTAATAATTCATATAGTCACTTCAAAAACATGATTTATAATCATTGTCGTATCAGAAATCTCGTTTCAACACTAGTTTTATAAATATATTAATCTTGATTTTTAGTGACCAAAAAAGTATGTAGAACTATTATATCATATGACTACTGTATATATCTTATATACTTGATCAAGACAGAAAAATCTGAAAAGAAAGGACAGATATATAATATAGGAAAAAAAAATTTTAATAAAAAATTCTCCTATAAAAAAATGGCTAAATCATTCTTATCGTTGAACCCAATGGGTCCCATTGCCTTACTTTCTATAATCCATCGGGCCTCTCTTCTCAGCAAATATTTGTGCATATCCCCCCTTGCTGGGGAGGGTGTAATTTTTTCCAAACCTGCAAATTGTAAAAGTCTATGATTACCATTATGTGTGTTACGCATATGAGTGATGAGGCATGTGGCTCCAATGCCAGTACTGATCGAGTGTGAATGTTCCCGGAATCTGATAAAAAGAGGTCTAATTGTCTTGCCTATGTAGAAAAACCCACATGGGCAAAAGATGACATACACTACCCACTTAGTGCGACAAGTAACTAATCCTTCTATTTTATAACATTTATCACCTACTTTGATGTTTTTCCCTGTGAGATGTTGATCACAAAAGGAGCAATTCCCGAATTTGAAATTCCCTATTGGGGCTGCCCTTTCTAGCCAGGTTTTTTGTTGGATAAATCGTCTCTTTATGAGTAAATCTCCTATATTTTTGGACCTACGATAAGTAATTTGCGGTTTTCTAGCTGCTATCTCCTGTAAATCTTTGTCATGTTCAATAATGTGCCAGTGTTTATTAATCACTGATTTTATTCTCTGATCGATAGAACCAAATTTGAAATTGAATCTAAACCGTTCATTTTTTTCTATGTCCGTTTTTTTAGGAGTATGAATATTTTTATTGTCCTCTTGTAAAGATTTTTCTAGGGCTTTAGAAATGTTTTTTTGCGGGTATCCCCTTTCTCTTAGTCTAGTGCTTAGCTCGTTTGCTTGTTCCAAAAAACGTTCTTTATTACTATTCAGCCTTTTGACTCTTAAAAATTGGGAATATGGTATTGATCTTTTTATGTGATCGGGGTGGGCACTATCATGCCGCAAGAGAGTGTTCACTGCTATTGATTTTCTGTATAGCTCTGTCTCTAGGTTGTTATTTTGAACCGAGATTTTAATATCCAGGAATTCTAAGTTGGAACCTCCAAACACGCTGGTAAAATACATATTATATTTATTTGTTTCATTTAGGGACGTCACAAAATCCTCAAATTGTTTCTGTGTGCCATCCCAGATGATCAGGATGTCATCCACATAGCGAAAAAAATACTTGATGTGGCACAAAAAACTGTTGGCATCAGAATAGATCATGTCATCCTCAAATCTGGCCAAAAATAAATTGGCTAATGTACATGCTATGGGGGTGCCCATAGCCTCACCCCCATGTTGTAGACACCAGGTGTTGCCGAACTTGAACACATTATTTTTTAATACAATTGTTAAAGCCTCACTTACAAAATTCACAAAGTCGCCCATATTAGTCAAAAAGTAGCTGACAGCCTCCACACCCTGATCTTGAGGGATCCGGGTATAAAGGCTCTCGACGTCAATAGAAGCTAGGATGTATCCCGGCTGCCACTGGACATCCTTCAGCACTTTCAGGCAGTCATCTGAGTCACGGATAAAGGAAGGTATCTCTCTCAGGAGTGGGTTCAGCAGCCAATGTAAGTATCTTGATAATGGCTCAGTTGCTGAACCCACTCCTGATACAATAGGACGTCCAGGAGGCCTTTCCGTCGAATTGTGAATTTTTGGTACGAAGTACCAATGAGGTCTATTTGGATGCAAGGGAAAAAGGCTTTCTGCTTTTTTGTTGGAAATCGTGCCCAGAGTTACCTGTCTATTGAGAAATCTGCGTATTTTTTCTTGGATCTTAGGCATAGGATCTGTTTTTAATTTCGTGTATACATTAGGGTCAGCTAGTTGTCTATTAGCTTCTTGTAAATAATAATCTCTACTTAGCAGTACTATTGCTCCCCCCTTATCTGCTTTTCGAAATATTATATCTTCCCATGAACTTAACTGTCTAATCGCTGCTGTTTCTGCGTCTGTCAGATTAGGGGGCATTAGAGGATATTTCAGGCTTTCAATGTCTTGCAGCACTAACTTCTGGAATTTATCAATACAATTACCAGGAACCACTGGTGGAAAAAAATCTAATTTAATCCCTCCCTGAAAATATGCAGCCTGTGTGGCTATTGGTGATCGCTGTAAGGACTCATCATTTTCTGTCAGACTCAATAGGGTCAGTGTATCTTCTCTCACTGAGTCAAGTGCAGAGTCCTTAAAACAAAAACCAAGTGGACCTATTCTACAGGGTTGTTCTGCCACGGCCTTTTCTTTATTAGTAGTATTGGCACCAGCGAAGATTTTTTTTAGGTGGATTTTTCTGCAAGTCTTGTAGAGATCAATCTGGAAATCTGTGAAACAGAATTTCTCAGGCAAACAAAAATTAAGTCCCTTTTCTAGAGCTGTGGTCATGTCCTTGGTCAGGGTTCTTTGGGACAAGTTATAGATTTTATTATGTCCCTGATTATTCAATTTCTCCATGAAACTTGTTTTATTCTCCTGATGTCGGCGTCTTCTTTGCTTCCTCCCCCCTCTGCGTGTAGTCCTCCTAAAGGGGCTATTCCTGATGGACCTTGACTGTCCCCTCTGCCAGTCCTTTTTTTGGGGGGTGGTGGTTCATCAGTCCCACTGGAGTGTCAGACTCTGTGGTCCACGCGCCTCTTTTAGTTTTTCCGAAGTTTTTAGAAAATCTTTTACGAAATTTATTCTTTTTAGGTGATGAGCCTGTAGTTGTTATTCTATTCTTCCACCTAAAAATTATATTCGTTTCGTAATCAACTTTATCTCTTAAGAATGTTTCTTTCTTCCTTTCTTTAATTACGGTTTGGTATGGGATTAGTTTTTTTATCAAGATTTTTCAAAAAATTCTGCCATTGATCTTGCGAAAAACTGGACTGCAGTTCTCTTCTGAGTCTAATAAGCTCTAGGGTAACCAATACGTGCTCTTCAATATTCTTTTCCAAAACAATGGTTAGGAATTGCATAGAACTTTCTTTTTAGACCTGTTCCCATTTATCTCTAAAATCAGAGTCGAGCTGGTAAAAAAGAGATATTTTTCATGACTCGTAGTCCTCTAGGCACTCTATCAGAAGGCTTTATACGATGTCAGAGACTGGATCGTTCAAAACAGACATTTCTTTTTCTTCCACAGTGGCAATTTTATATTCAAGACTTTTAGTACTAATAACGTCCGTGTCCAGCTTGGAATTGCATTCAGTGAAGAAAGTGCTCGCTCCCTCTTTCCCTGCTAGTAATCCTGCACCTGTGCCCTCCAGGCTGTCTGCTGCAGATACTTCCATCATTATTGCCGTAGTGCAGTATTCCCAAATATAATTTCACATAAAATCCTTGTGATTCTTGTAAGCGTGCTAGTGCTTGATGATTAACTAAATTCAAAAAGTGATAAAATAGAAGAAAAAAACAGAAGTTGTGCACTGCACTGCTTACCACTCTGTGGAAAAGGCTGCAATAAAGTCCTTTGGCTCAATTCCATGTAGAGCCCGCCTTGTGGGTGCTTGAAGTGCAGATCAGCTGCTGTATCCTCACATTGGACTTGGCTGAAAAAAAACAGCTGACGGCAAGTGGAAGTCCTGAACTACCGTGGTGCTATATGCCAAGAATCCAGAGCAAGTACTAATATCATAAAAAAGAGAAGTTTTGGCAGCACTCTACGGTGTCAAGAAATCTATTTTATTTTTTTTTTGGCAGACAGGTGATACAGACAAGAGGGAGCTGGGGGAGCGGAGCACAAGGACGACGGTACCGTTTCGCACCTCTAGGGGTGCTTTCACGGCTCCATACAGAGCAACGTGAGTATTAACCACTTAAATAGGATAATTTTGTTAACTCCACGTGTTACTTGTTAGAAACAAATTAAAAACATTCACTGAATAACAAACACTCTTTAAGCTGATGTTAGGACATAATCACAGTATGACTCAAATAGATATTATTCAGTAAAACATCGTATTAGGACTAGAGTTGAGCGCGGTTCGCGGTTCGAGGTTCTCCAGTTCGCGGCTCGAGTGATTTTGGGGGCTGTTCTAGTTCAAACTAGAACTCGAGCTTTTTGCTAAAGCTCGATAGTTCTAGATACGTTCGAGAACGGTTCTAGCAGCAAAAAGACCAGCTAATTCCTAGCTGGCTTTCCGCTGTAATAGTGTAAGTCACTCTGTGACTCACAATATTATGAAATTTCAGTGTATAGTGAGCGGGAACAGCGCATTCAGATCACTGCTGTATGTATAATGGCGGTCGCCATTTTTTTTTTTTTTCATGTCTTCCTTCCCTAAGCGCGCGCGTGTAGTGGGGCAGGCCAGCATGTCAGCCAATCCCAGACACACACACAGCTAAGTGGACTTTTAGCAAGAGAAGCAACGGCATGTGTGATAGGATGTCCATGTCACATGTCCCTGCATTATAAAAACGGACATTTTCCTCCAGCACGCCATTATCTGCCTTCTGCGTCCTTGGTGTCAGTCATCACTGGCGCAGCTCCTATCTCCGATACTGCTGTGTACGCTCCATACACAGCGCTGTACAGAATAGGGATAGAAGTTTCTATTAGTCCTTTTAAGGGCTAATACCGGCAGGGTCAGAGCCATAGGTGAAAGGTCCGTGAAAACAGAGTTTAACAGCTACAGAAGATGACAGTGTCTGTCTAGCTAAGGTCAGGGATTCCCTCGCTGCATTTCCCCATTAGGAGGGATAGAAAGGCAGGCTTCCTTTCCTCTACCCAGAGACTCACAACCCTGGCACTGTACCCTCCTGCCCTTTGCACACTCAAACTCATTGTTACTAAGGAAATATACTAGCAAACACTGAGTGAACTTAGTGGCATCCTAAACGTGGCTGTTGGACTTCTGTATTGTCCCACTAGTGCAAAGATATTTGCAGCACATCTGCCTGCATTGCACACTCAAACTCATTGTTACTAAGCCATTATACTAGCAAACACTGAGTGAACTTAGTGGCATCCTAAATGTGGCTGTTGGACTTCTGTATTGTCCCACTAAAGCAAAGATATTTGCAGCACGTCTGCCTGCATTGCACACTCAAACTCATTGTTACTAAGCCATTATACTAGCAAACACTGAGTGAACTTAGTGGCATCCTAAACGTGGCTGTTGGACTTCTGTATTGTCCCACTAGTGCAAAGATATTTGCAGCATGTCTGCCTGCATTGCACACTCAAACTCATTGTTACTAAGCCATTATACTAGCAAACACTGAGTGAACTTAGTGGCATCCTAAACGTGGCTGTTGGACTTCTGTATTGTCCCACTAAAGCAAAGATATTTGCAGCACGTCTGCCTGCATTGCACACTCAAACTCATTGTTACTAAGCCATTATACTAGCAAACACTGAGTGAACTTAGTGGCATCCTAAACGTGGCTGTTGGACTTCTGTATTGTCCCACTAGTGCAAAGATATTTGCAGCATGTGTGCCTGCATTGCACACTCAAACTAATTGTTACAAAGCCATTATACTAGCAAACACTGAGTGAACTTAGTGGCATCCTAAAAGTGGCTGTTGGACTTCTGTATTGTCCCATTAGTGCAAAGATATTTGCAGCACGTCTGCCTGCATTGCACACTCAAACTCATTGTTACTAAGCCATTATACTAGCAAACACTGGGTGAACTTAATGGCATCCTAAACGTGGCTGATGGACTTCTGTATTGTCCCACTAGTGCAAAAATATTTGCAGCACGTCTGCCTGCATTGCACACTCAAACTCATTGTTACTAAGCCATTATACTAGCAAACACTGAGAGAACTTACTGGCATCCTAAACGTGGCTGTTGGACTTCTGTATTGTCCCACTAGTGCAAAGATATTTGCAGCACGTCTGCCTGCATTGCACACTCAAACTCATTGTTACTAAGCCATTATACTAGCAAACACTGAGTGAACTTAGTGGCATCCTAAACGTGGCTGTTGGACTTCTGTATTGTCCCACTAGTGCAAACATATTTGCAGCACGTCTGCATTGAACATCCAAGCTCATTGTTACAAAGCTATTATACCAGCAATTTATGCTGCCAGTTTAAGGGCCGTAGTTGCATTGTCAGGGATAATTATTGTTGTTTATTCTGCTGTTAATAAAGCTAGACCACTGCTGCAATCTACACCACCTCTCAATTTTTTTACTACCACATTTTAAGTGCACAATCTTGTCGCAATCAACATGAGTGGCAAAATAACAGATGCTGGTGGAAAGGGAAAGAGGCGTGTTGGAAAAGGAAAAAAAAGGTTTGTCCGTGGGGAAGGTGGCAAAGCTCCATAAACATCTGCTGAAGATAGACCATCTTCCAGCAAAAGTAAGATGTCTACTGCTTACCGTGGACAATCCGATGTGTTCCCTTTTTTTTACGGACACGAACAACTGGAACAAAGGTAGATGATGGCCAAAAAAGGAAAATGCTTGAATGGATCTCAAGTGGTCCAACAAGTGCCCTCTCAGCCACCTCAACTACCGCATCCAAAAAACACCAGTCCTCTGAGTTGTCATCCCAATCAAACTTGCTTTCTCCCAGCTCTGAAGTCTCCATCCGCCCTGCACAGTATGGTGGAACTGAGATGGCTGAGTCTGCAGAGCTGTTCAGTCACACTATAGCCTGGGAATCAGAGGTCTGCTCCCAAGCTACAGTGAGTACAGACCAGGAAATGGTCTGCAGTGATGCCCAGAACCTTTGTGACTCTGATTAAGGCCGTGAGGACCAAGTTTCTAAACATAATGTTGACCCTTTGTCACAAACTGTAACACCTGTGGTTATAGACAATGAGGAACATACTGATGACGATGAGACGCAGATACCAGATTGGGATGACAACTTAAATATTCGGTCAGGGCAAGAAGAGGCTCAGTCTGAGGGTGAGGGGAGTGCAAACACAACAATTGATGAGGAAGTTCTAGATCCCACCTACTGTCAACCCACAGTCAGGCACTCGAGGAGGTCAACAGAGGCGGTGGAGGAGGATGCAACCGACGATGAAGTTACCTTGCGCCTTCCTGGACAGAGTCGGAGCACTGGTAGCACGTCTACAACTGCATCATCAGCCACCACTCTGCCTCTGAGCACTAGTCGGGGGGGCTCAGCAGGTCCCATGCCCTCTAAGCCTTGCCTAGCCTGGTCCTTTTTTGACATAGAAAAAGATCGCCCAAATTATGTGATCTGTAAAATTTGTCGTGATTCTGTTAGTAGAGGGGAAAACCTCAGCAGTTATTTATTCATGTGACGATTCATGGAAGAAGTATCATATGTCCCAGTGGGAAGCTCACCGTGCTGCAATGCGGCCTAGCGGAGCGAACCATCCACCGCCTGCCCCTTCCAGTGCATCCGCACGCTCTTCATCTTCTAGGACTGTAAGGACAGCTGTCACACCTGGTTTTCCACGCACAACTTCCACCACTGTAACCGCAACAGGCAGTTTGCTTGGTAGGTCGTCAGTTGGTTTGGAAGGGGAAACAAGTGCGTGTGTACAGCTCTCTCAGACATCGATAGCACCAACGTTGGATGAAGGCAACATCATGTCTACGCCTGCACTTTCCTCACAAACCTGCATTTTTCCAGGGACACCCTACTCAACACCGTCTACATACAGCAGCCAGATCTCTGTCCCTCAGATGTGGACAAATAAAAGGCCATTTCCTGCAACCCATGACAAAGCTAAGTGGTTGACTTTATCCCTCTGTAAGCTCTTGGCTACCGAAATGCTGCTTTTCCGCCTGGTGGACACACAGGATTTTAGAGACCTTATGTCTGTCGCTGTGCCCCAGTACCAGATGCCCAGTCACCACTACTTCTCTAAGAAAGGTGTGCCCGCGCTACACCAGCATGTCGCACACAACATCACCGCTTCCTTGAGAAACTCTGTGTGTGAACGGGTGCATTTCACCACCGATACTTGGACCAGTAAGCATGGACAGGGACGTTACATGTCGCTGACTGGGCACTGGGTAACTATGGTGATAGATGATGAAGGGTCTGCTGCACAAGTCTTGCCGTCCCCACGACTTGTGTGTCAATCCTCTGTCTGTCCAAGTTCCGCCACTGCTTCTGCTTCCTCCACCTCATCTGTGTCCTCCACCTCCGCCCCAAGCCTGCCTGGTCAGGCCACCAGCGTTCTCACTGCGCAGAAGGAAGCACGCACCCCTCATTACTATGCTGGCAGCAGAGCGCAACGGCATCAGGCGGTCTTTAGCTTGACATGTCTTGGAAATAGGAGTCACACAGCGACTGAGTTGTGGGCAGCTCTGGAGACTGAGTTTAATAAATGGTTGTCTCCACTCAACCTGCAGCCTGGTAAGGCCATGTGCGACAATGCTGCAAACCTGGGTGCGGCCCTTCACCTGGGCAAGGTGACACACGTGCCTTGTATGGCTCACGTGTTGAACCTTGTTGTCCAGCAATTTTTAACACACTATCCCGGCCTAGATGGCCTTCTGACCAGGGCACGAAAACTGTCTGCTCACTTCCGCCGTTCAACCGCCGCAGCTGAGCGACTTGCATCGCTCCAGAAGTCTTTCGGCCTGCCGGTTCATCACCTGAAATGCGATGTAACGACACGCTGGAATTCGACTCTCCACATGTTACAGTGACTGTGACAGCACCGCCGAGCCCTGGTGCAATACGTCATGACGTATAGCCTGGGCCAACGAGATGCAGAGGTGGGGCAGATCACCCTGATGGAGTGGTCTCAGATCAAGGACCTATGCACCCTTCTGCACAGTTTCGACATGGCGACGAATATGTTTAGCGCTGACAATGCCATTATCAGCATGACGATTCCAGTCATTTACATGCTGGAGCACACGCTAAACACTATTTGGAGTCAGGGGGTGGGACAACAGGAAGGGGAGGAACTACAGGAGGATTCATATGTGCAAGGGACAACAACATCACGAAGGTCCAGACGTTCATCATCACCAACGCGGCAGGCATGGGACCATGGGGGACAGGGATCAACAAGGGCGCATGGTAGCAGGCGAAATGTTGAGGAAGGTGCAGGAGAACATGAAGAAATGGAGGACGAACTGTCCATGGACATGGAAGACTCAGCGGATGAGGGAGACCTTGGTCAAATTTCAGTTGAAAGAGGTTGGGGGAGATGTCAGAGGAAGAAAGAACGGTTAGCAACTCTATGCCACAAATACAGCGTGGACTTGGTCCGCATGGCTGCGCAAGACACATGAGTGCTTTCTTGCTGCACTACCTCCAACATGACCCTCGTATTGTCAAAATTAGAAGTGATGATGACTACTGGCTTGCCACACTATTAGATCCCCGGTACAAGTCCAAATTTTGTGACATAATTCCAGCCATAGAAAGGGACGCACGTATGCAGGAGTATCAGCAGAAGCTGTTACTCGATCTTAGCTCGGCTTTTCCACCAAACAACCGTGCAGGTGCAGGGAGTGAATCTCCCAGTTGTAACTTGACAAACATGGGACGGTCTCGTCATCTTCAACAGTCTACCCGTACCAGTAGCACCATATCTGGAGCTGGTAACAGCAATTTTATTGAATCTTTTCATAATTTTTTTAGACCCTCCTTTACAAGGCCAACAGAGACAACAAGTGTGACACATAGTCAACGGCTGGAGAGGATGATACAGGAGTATCTCCAAATGAACATCGATGCCATGACTTTGCAAATGGAGCCTTGCTCATTTTGGGCTTCAAATCTTGAAAAATGGCCAGAGCTCCCCACTTACGCCTTGGAGATTTTGTTGTGTCCAGCTGCCAGCGTTGTCTCTGAACGTGTCTTCAGTGCTGCTGGGTGTGTGCTGACAGATAAGCGCACGCGTCTGTCCAGTGACAATGTGGACAGACTAACGTTCATCAAAATGAACAAGTCATGGATCCACAAGGAATTTACTACCCCTGTGTCATCCTGGGGAGAGTAAATGCTTGTGAATTTGGAATGTGCTTGATGCAAATCACAACATCCTGTTTGCAACTAGGGCACAAGTGCTGCCACTGATGGGGTGTCTGTGGGGCCCAATTTTTGGAAAAAAGGGAGAATCCGCTTGGAGTAACCCTTGCTTGCTGTGTTTTTTAAAAGGAGCCAAGATGAACAAGTCATGGTTCAGCAAAGACTTTGCTACCTACCCCGGTGTCATCCTGGGGACGGTTAAGAATGGCGTATTTTTGAATGTGCTTGATACAAATCTAGCTGTGAAGTGTACAACTGGGGCACAAGTGCTGCCACTGAAGGGGTGGGTGTGTGTGTGGCCCAATTTTTGGAAAAAAGGGAGACTCCGCTTGGAGTCACCTTGCGGTGTTTTACATGATTTTAGAAGGGCGTACCATGCCTATATCTGTGTCTCCTCCTCTTTTTTCTTGTCCAGCTCTTTTGTTTTCGCATGAGTATATGTCCTTGTCACTTTCCCATGTGTTTTTGTTGTGTTGTGAGTTTTTTGTCACCTTTTGGACACCTTTGAGTGTGTTTTATAGGTGTTTTTATGTGTTTGTGAATGCCTGCCATTGTTTCCTATGCGGTTCGAGTTCGGTTCGTCGAACGTTCGACGAACCGAACTCGAACGGGACCTCCGTTCCGCGAACCGAACTCGAGCCGAACCACGACCGGCTCGCTCATCTCTAATTAGGACTAATAATTCATATAGTCACTTCAAAAACATGATATATAATCATTGTCGTATCAGAAATCTCGTTTCAACACTAGTTTTATAAATATATTAATCTTGATTTTTAGTGACCAAAAAAGTATGTAGAACTATTATATCATATGACTACTGTATATATCTTATATACTTGATCAAGAGAGAAAAATCTGAAAAGAGAGGACAGATGTATAATATAGGAAAGGAAAAAAAAAAATTTTTTATAAAAAATTCTCCTATAAAAAAATGGCTAAATCATTCTTATCGTTGAACCCAATGGGTCCCATTGCTTTACCTTCTATAATCCATCGGGCCTCTATTCTCTATTTTTATAAAAAAAAAAATATTTTTTTCCTATATTATACATCTGTCCTCTCTTTTCAGATTTTTCTGTCTTGATCAAGTATATAAGATATATACAGTAGTCATATGATATAATAGTTCTACATACTTTTTTGGTGACTAAAAATCAAGATTAATATATTTATAAAACTAGTGTTGAAACGAGATTTCTGATACGACAATGATTATATATCATGTTTTTGAAGTGACTATATGAATTATTAGTCCTAATACGATGTTTTTACTGAATAATATCTATTTGAGTCACACTGTGATTACGTCCTAACATCAGCTTAAAGAGTGTTTGTTATTCAGTGAATGTTTTTAATTTGTTTTTAACAAGTAACACGTGGAGTTAAAAAATTACCCTATTTAAGTGGTTAATACTCACGTTGCTCTGTATGGACCTGTGAGGGTGATATTGTTAGAGTGGTGGGCTCCCCATACCATGGCGCTCTCCATCCTGACAATACCAGCCTCCAGCCGTGCGGCTTTATCCTGGCTGGCATCAAATATGGGGGAAACTGCATTTTTTTTTATTTATTAATTTATTTTGATGCACGATATAGATTTGCCCACCGGCGGCTGTGATTGGTTGCAGTGAGACAGCTGTCACTCAGCTTGGGGACATGTCTGACTGCAACCAATCATAAGCGCCAGTGGGCGGGGAAAGCACGGAATAACTAATTGACTAATGAAGCGGCAGCCATTTTCTAAAGAGGAAAAGACGCTGCAGATTTGTGACAGCCGTGCAGCGAGACGCCCGTGATTGGTGAGTAGGAAAGAGAGAGGGATTGTGCTGGGGACGCAGGACGCATGCAGATAGCAACATGTGCACATAGCCTTACTGTGAACAGCCACATTTATAGTGATAGAACCGTTGTCGAACGTAACTCGAGCTACCGAACTTTTAGCAAAAAGCTCAAGTTCGAGTTCTAACTAGGACACCCCGCAAAATCACCCGAACTGTGAACTGGAGAACCGCGAACCACGAACCGCACTCAACTCTAGTTAGGACCTCAATGGCTGAGGTACATCTATACAGGTCTTCACTTTTGCTCTCTGAGCACATTCGATTAGGACCACCTGTTCCTTGGTGTGCCATTGCATCTTCAGCTCTCCATAGGAAAACTCATATCCCAGCCTCACCATCTTCTCCTTCTATGGCCATGTGCGCACATTGCGTTGAGTAACTTGCAGAAATGAACGCATCCTCTGGCAGAATTTGTCATTGTCAAATTTGGTTTTGACCACATAAACGCAGGAAATACGCAAGCGTTTTTATAGCGTTTTTGCTGCGTTTTGACCGCGTTTTACATGCATTTTCATTGCTTAAATTGAGATGCGTTTTCAATACAAATACACAACTAAAAAAAGTTTGAACATTCAAACATTAGGAAAAAAATAAAAATAAATAAAAAAAAATTACCTTTAACTCAAACACTATAATGATAATTTACCGAAAATGATTTAATGAGATTTAATAATTATGTTCAAAATAAAGTATTTAATAATTATGTTCAAAATAAAGTAAAAGTATTGTTTCACTCATTTTTTAAAGTCGGAATGGATGTGAGGGCAAATGGAAACCTCTAGACCTCACTATAATGCCAAAAATGCAGGCTTTGATTTTGACAAAAAAGCATGCGTTTAGCATCAAAAAAGCATGTTAAATGCTAGAAATTTCTTTTAGGATGCATTTTGATAATTCTCATTGATTTTAGGCTGTGTGCGCACTTTGCGTTGAGTTTATTGCAGTTCTAAACGCATCCTCTGGCAGAAATTGTCTTTGACAAATTTGGTTTTGACCACAAAAACGCTATAAATACGCTTGCGTTTTTACCGCGTTTTGGCCTCGTTTTTACCGCGCTTTACATGCTTTTTCATTGCTTAAAGTCAGATGCGTTTTGAATACAAAGACACTACTAAATAAAGTTGAAACATTCAAACGCTAAAGAAAAAAAGGAAAAAAAAGATTACAAATATTATGTTTAAATCATACACAAAATAGCTTATTTTATTAAAATGATAACTATGTTCTAATATTTATGTATAAAATAACGTTAATTTATTGTTTTTCAATAATTTAATTGTCGGACTGTGTAAAGGGACATATCATGCCCTTAATATAATGTCTAAAACGCATGCTTTTAATTTGTGAAAAAAGCATGGAAAACGCTAGGATTGTGATTTAGAATGCATTTTAAAACTTCTCATTGACTCTAATGTTAGCAAAATGCTGCCAAAATGGCAAAAACAATTGACATGTTGCTTCTTTAAACGCAGATATTATGACAAATTTTCTGCATCTAAAACGCTGCGTTTTTAACAGCATTGTGAGCACAAGAAATCCCTAATTCCCATAGACTTTGCTTGAAAATCAAAACACATGCATTTTTGCATTAAAACGCTGCAGTTGAAAACGCTGCGGAAACGCATGAAAAAAAGCAAAGTGCGCACATAGCCTAAATGTTAGCAAAACGATGTCAAAATGGCAAAAACATTTGACATGTTGCTTCTTCAAACTCAGAGATTTTGCCAATTTTTTTAGACCAAAAACAATGCGTTTTTAAAAGCATTGTGCGCACAAGAAATCCCTATTTCCCATAGACTTTGCCTGGAAATCAAAACGCATGCATTTTTGCATTAAAACGCTGCAGTTCAAAACGCTGCGGAAACGCTTGCAAAAAACCCAACGTGCGCACATAGCCTATAACTTGCAAGCTTGGCCTCACTCTAGCTATTACCCCTGGGCGATTTTCCGTTTTTCTGTTTTTGTTTTCCTCTCCTTCCAAGACCCGTTTAAGGGCTTATTTTTTGTGAGTTGAGTTGTACTTTTGAATGAAACCATTAGTTTTACCATATAGTGTACTGGAAAATGGCAAAAAAATTTCAAGTGCAAAAAAAATTGTAAAAAAAGTCTGACTTCTTGATTGTTTTTGGGATATTTTATTTACCGTGTTCACTATATGGTTAAACTGATGTGCCGGTTTCATGCCTCAGGTCGGTACGAGTTCGTAGACAGCAAACATGTATAGATCTACTTTTATCTAAGGGGGATAAAAAATTTCACAAATTTGTCCAAAAAAGATGCACTTTTTGCGCCATTTTCCGCCATCCATAGCGTTCTCACTTTTTTGGTTCTATGGCTCAATGATAGCTTATTTTTTGCGTCTCAAGCTGAGGTTTTTTACTATATTATTTCGGTGCAGATGCTACGTGTTGATCGCCTGTTATGGCATCTTGCGCAAAATATGCAGCGACTAAAAAACGTAATTTTGGCATTTGTTTTTTTTGGGGGTTTTTTTCCGCTACGCCATTTACCAATCAGAGTAATACCAAATGTGTGTATATTTTTTAAAATCTTTAATTTTCAGTGTTGCAAATGGGGAGTGATTTGAATTTTTAGGTTTTTTATTTTTTAAAACTTTTTTTTTACGTTTTTTTTTTCTTTACTAGTCCCCCTAGGGGGCTATAAGGATCAGTAGTCTGCTCGCTTGTTCCTTTCTGTAGATCACAGCTGCACAGCTGAGATCTTCAGAAAAGCTGCTTTACTTTCACACACAGATATGGTGCGTCACTCTCACTGCTGACGCTCTGCCGGGTGTCAGAGAAAGTGAGTCATGATAACTACAGGAGTCATCACATGACCCTGTGCTACCATGAAAACCATTGGATCCACATGATCACGTCCCGTGACTTCCGATGGCACTGGGTAAGTGAATGCTTACCACGGCGCTCTGTTTCATCTCACTGTCACATTTTGACAGCGAGATGCAAGGGTTAACAGGGGCGAGTGGGCCTCCCACCCACTCGTGCCTGATAGCCACCCATGTCAGCTGTTCAAATCAGCTGATATGCGCAGGGATTAACCTGACATGATCCATGATGTAGCCAGTACGCCATGTGTCGTGAAGAGATTAAGACTTGTTTGCCTGAAAAAAGGAATCCTTCCTTTTGCTGAGTGCTTAATGGACCTCTGTGTCTGAGTTCAGGAATCCGTCTGCTGCCACATAGTCTTTGTTTCCTTCAGACCGAACTATCCAATATATGGTCTCCCTGCATAACACAGAAACAGCTGTCTATATGCATGTCTGTGAGCAACAAGACCATAGGTCTCTTCACTTCTCAATTCTTTTTCCCATCCAACTAACAAACAGGAAATTGCTCTCCTTGTGCCCATATAACTTATCTCATCATGGGCTAGTCCTAATAGTTAACCCAATTAACTAAGGGAATTTCAACCATCAAACAGATAAAACCAAATTTAAAACATCACAATGCTTTATATAACCACAAGGTCTTCGAGAGCATGTGGAAAGCTTTCAACTTCTTTACAGATGCAATTTTCCTATAATGGTACGAATCACAGTGCTGATGGCTTTGTGATAACCTAGGTAATGACAGCTCATTACCTCCATTATTTCAAGAAATGATTTTTGTATCAAATATGTTGTGCTGTATTCTACCTCTCTATAGTTAAACAGGTTTCCCCAATTGAAATATTAGTCACCTCTGAGTTCCATGGTCTGTGAGCTTTTCTATGGTTTTGGTACATCTTGGTGGCTGCTAACAGTGTTTAGTACATTGTGCTATATAACACTAGGTATAGAGTTAAGAAATATTGTTGGAAAGGTATACATTATACATTACTATTTATTGCTGCCCAAAGCCTTACACAACGCCCTGTAGTAAAATTGATGATTCTATTCAGTGCTACTATATGTGATCCTCCTTGTATTGATACTCATATACATATAGTTTTCAATATATGAGTCTGAAATGTGAGCAAAATTACTACCTATTATTAGTATCTGCATGGTCCAAGATTATTTGAAAGGACATGTGCATAAATAACCCTAACTAACTCAATATGTTTGTATCAGCAAGTCAGTAATAAAGCTATAAATCACTGTTGGTGGCAAGTATTTGTAGTCAATGAAGCATGAAAAAATAATGATACAGAAAAGTTTACACCGGCAACTCATAAAGCAACTCTAAGTAGAGAATACCCTGCCACTATTAGAACAAATATGAAATATAGCTCAGGAAATAGCACTGTGCTTTCTGCCATTGCAGATGAATTGTGCGCACAAAGATCTGAGTGTATTGACAGAACAATATTGAAGTAATTAAAAGTATATAGCAAAGGGGATTGTTTCCATTTACTTATCTGCTGTGAGATGCTTACTTAGGGGCACTTTGCATACTACGACATCGCAGGTGCGATGTCGGTGGGGTCAAATTGAAAGTGACGCACATCCGGCGTCGCAGGCGATATCGTAGTGTGTAAAGCCTTTTTGATACAATTAACAAGCGCAAAATCGTCGTAATCGTATCATTGGTGTAGCGTCGGATTCCTTCCTGCCCTTAAGTCTACTTTCTAGCATGAGACTCGGACCGATTTTACACTCGTAGGTGTGATTCCAGCCTTAGTTGGATCACTCCTCCTTACTCAGGCTGAGGCTTCACTGCACTGATGTGGCCCTTGCTGGTAATTGTGGCTATAAGCCAGCTCAATTGCCATCTCTTGTTTTATGGAACATACCTTTCAGTTCCTGTTCATACAGTTTCCTCTTCCTTATACTCTTTGACCAGTAGATGGAGATGTTCATTTGCAGGCCTCTATTATGCACTAACTCCATCTTCTTACAATAGTATACAATTTTTACAGAAACATTGCAATTCTGTAGCATGGGAAATTGTAAATGGTACTATAAATTATAAAAAGCTACTGCTGTAAAGAGAAAACCAGACTGCACATGGATAATAAGTGAGAAAAAAAAATCATCCCACATTTCTGCATGAAATTCGTACCGATTTTTTTTATACTGCTGTGTGACTCTAGCCTTACGGAGAATTCTTCATGGGTTGGTATGACCCTGATTAAAGTTATAGAGGATATTTATAGTCTTCTTATATGTACAGTAATTCTTCAGGCACTCCTTAGCCATTCAATGTTTTTTCTTAATCTCTATTAACTGGAGTCCAGATTAATTTTTGCAAAGTGCATTTGACATTGGGAACAAATAACAACCACAAGAAACAAAAGATTTATATTCTCTATTAAGAATACTGCAGGGCTAAACAGACAGTATCACTCAGATCAGACTCAGATTTGGACTGGCTCACCAGGAATCTGACAAATTCCCTGATGCGCCCATAAACCAAAAGATGTGTGTCCAATTATTTAAAGCTGCCATTGCGGTTTCCCATTCACAAAAATGTAATATAGGTCAATAAAAATATATTATTTAATGTATTTATTAAATAATTAATAAAAAAAATACAACTTGTACTGCAAAATGCAAGCCTTCACTTGGCTAACAAAAAAAAGAAAAAAAAAGATTATGGCTTTGGAATGAGGCATTTTTTTGTACATAAGCCACTTTTTTTCCTGTGCAACAATACTAATATATGAGCTATGGTATGCATATTTTGTATCAACTTATTAGAAATGAGCAGTATAATTAAGACAAAAAACAGTTACATGTACTGTATCGAATCCTAACGACCTCAAATGCTTCTTACAATGCTACAATGAAAACTACTGAAAAAATTGCTGCATCCTGAATGCCTAAAATAAACAAGAAATATTTGCATGTAAATGTAAGGTTCGTCTTCAAAGTTAATTCTTCGGCTAGGCTGTAGGCAAATTATTACATCAATGTTAACTGTCCATCGATGAGAGAAAAAAAAATCACTTTGTTTTCACAGATGTAAGAAGGTGATCACTGTACCAAGGACATGAAAAGTATTTCCCCCTGAAGACGTCGATCGCTGGTTTTTATTGTCATCATTATAACTGAAGTTTTTCAAGATGTTATGCTGTGATTTTATGTGAGAATGCCGAGGCCATCTAGTGGCCAGAATAGAATATGACAATATTTATTAAAGGGAACCTGTCACCACTTTTTTTGGCTATAAGCTGCGGCCACCACCAGTAAGCTCTTATATACCGCATTCTAACATGCTGTATATAAGAGCCCAGGCCGGGGGTATAACATAAAAAACACTTTATAATACTTACCTATTGGTCGCGCGGTAGATCTTATGGGCATCTCATTGTCCAGTGCCGGCGCCTCTTCTTTTGGCCATCTTCGTCTTCTTTCTGAAGCCTGGGTGCATAATGCGGCTACGTCATACACACTCGCCGGTCCTGTTCAGGTCATGTGCTCAGGACCTGAATGCCAGCGAGTGTGGATGACGTTGGACCCGTCATGCACCGCGGCTAGAGAAGAAGGAGCACAAAGATGGCCAGCAACGGACAACGGAAACGCCCATAAGGTCCACCGCGTGACCGTTAGGTAAGTATTATAAAGCGTTTTTTATGTTATACCCCCGGCCTGGGCTCTTATTTACAGCATGTTAGAAGGCTGTATATAAGAGCCTGGTGGTGGTGGCCGCAGCTTATAGCCAAAAAAAGTGGTGACAGGTTCCCTTTGATGTAATTTGAATTTCCATGTTTTACGTGCAATGTGATATGCAGGGCAAGCTTATAGATGTAGCAGAGCTAGGGAAGTTAATAGAGAGATAGGGTTTGTGGTACAGTAGGGTCAAGTAGTCCAGCTACAGTGTCATAGCAAAGTACCCAGGGGTTAACTGTAAGTTTTGGTCCCTGGGAGGAGCTTGGGCACTAGAACCCTGGTAGACAGGAAGTGCGCAGTAAGTGAGGAGATGGTTACCTAAGCAGCAAAGTGTGTGGTGCCGGCCGTGGCACGGGTCCCATACGAGCACGGGATTCGTGGGACCTATCAGGCACAAGAGGGAAAGTCAGCTGGCAGATGGATGAAGCCCAAACGTACAATTGTGACAGAGTGCAGCTGGATTACAGGACACAGCCAGAGATACACAGAAAAGAACTAAGTAAGGGCCTCAGGTGAGAAATGGGGTAAAGCCCACACATTCTCTAATGACAGAGCGCCACCGAGGGAGTCAAGGCAGTCAGAGGAACTGCAGTGTAGTGAGAGAAAGCATTACAAAGGAAAGCAAAACTGAAACTAACCATTTAAGTGCAGGGATACTGAAAGGAACAATTCTGTAAGAGACTTGTTTTTTTTTTTGGTGAACCCTGTTACAGATTCTTCAGTAAAACTTACGTTTATGCAAAGACAATCTGCCCGTTTCTTCTCCAATTTACTCTCAGAATACAGAAGAAGGAATAGGTACAGTTAACCCCGAAGCGGCAAGTGAGTGAATGCAGCCCACACGTTCAAGGGCCCAATCGTCTGTATGTGAGCAGGGGTCAGGGGGTCGCATGACCATGACTACTACTACAACGCCCCCTGTGCCACCTGTTGACACAGACATACATACATGCACAACAATTTATTTGTTAATTATATGCTATCAGTTTGTATTTGTAATGTGACGACCCTGAACTAGTCAGGGTGTCACAGGGTACTGCACGTCTTTCTTGCAAGGTACAGGACTCAACCCCTCATGGTTCTGAGATCCTAACTTTGGTATTGCTCCATCAGCATGCAAATTGTAGTTACACCTCACATTACACCCTGTCAGGCACACCAGTGGGTGGTCTAGCTGGAACAGGGCCACCCACCTAGGAGTCAGACAGACTGGTGGGAGGGGCAGAGTTGAGTGGTAGCCCTCAGAGAGTGAGACGTTAGCTAGGCTGCAGACGGTGGTCTGGGACCGAAGGAGTCGGAGACCCGGTCGCAGGGTACTGGAGAAGGGTGCCAGGCTTAGTTTAGGGGAACAGTCGGCACCGGAGTACCTAGTAACCGAATCGGTACTGAGCACGGCGGCATACTGGACCCTAGATTAGGGAGTAGCTTCACGCAACCTGATAATTAACCTGTTTAGGACAGTCTCTTTATGAACTTTCCCCAAGAGCTCACAGATCGAAGACATCAACACAACAAGGGGGATAGGGCTTTCCAATTTATGTGGCCCACTGAAATCCCAAGTGTCAGCCATCGAGAGGACAGCTTCACTACTTAACAGTGGGGAGCGGGACCGCGACAGCTTCAAGCATAGGGGTCACTCAGAACATCTAAAATATAGCGCATGGAGGCAAAGTACAGATCACCAGCTATACCAAAGGGAGCGGACTCCCGGACGAGCTCCCCTGAAGTGGCAGCGGCACCCAGAGACTTGGTTTGCCTTTGTGTCAGAGTCTGCTTTGCGGTCACATCACTACCAACACTGCCTAAGTGAGTACGCTGTCCTCCTCTGCTTCCAACCTGCACCATGCTCCACTACACCTCCATCACCCAGAGTCCCAGGTCCTCCCCTACCCGTGGAGGGAACATTAACTTGCTGCCCTACTCCATCTCCCTCGGGTACTCCCATCGGCAGCGGCGGTACTCCCCTTACCGTGAACCACGGGTGGCGTCACGAACTCTTATCCCCTGTAAATACCCCCTTTTCATTTGAAGTGGTCGTAAGCACCCAGGTCCGGAGATCCTCGAGCCACAGCAGACCCCGAATCCGAGCAGTTCCACCGCTGCAGGGGTGGCACAGTAACATGGACAGAAAAACAACCAGGGAAGTCATGCAAAGCCATGCAGATGTATCCTTAGGTCACACCAGTGCTAAAATGCAACTGTATTAACCATTCCACCTATGGTTAACAATAGAGATGAGAAAGTCTTTTGAAATATGACTGTCAGATTTACCAAATTTGTCTCCAATATTAGACTTGCAGTAAATCGATTTACAATTAATTGAATGTACTCCAAATGCTCTTATTTGGCATAACTTACACTTCGTGGTCTCCTAAGACTGTATCCAACCCCTTTCAATCTATTTAAAGGGAATCTGTCACAAGGGTTTTGCTACCTCATTTGAGAGCAGCAAGATGTTGGCAAAGAGACCCTGAGTTCAATCATGTATCACTTAGATTAGTGGCTGCTGCTGTTCAGACACAGTGAAACATTTGAGATTTTCCATATAGCAGTGCTGGGAGAGCCGCCCCTGTGCACACCAGCCTTTCAGTGTATGTTTCCAGAGACAGAAGCTGCTAATCACAGAACGGGGCAGATTAGAACTACAACTCAAGCCTCTGAGACCCGATTGTGATAAAGAGGCTTATACTAACATTGCAGATAAAAAAAGACTTTGAGATAATAGTCACAAGGCTGAATTCTTTGCTTTAACTCTTGCAGCATGCTCACTTCAGGTTAACTTGCAGAAACCTGCTGATAGAGTCCCTTTAATGCCAACATGGCCTTAGTTATGTCAAAGTGATCTTAACATATATGGCTTTAGGTAAATGGATGGTAGCCTTTCTTCACTGCTATGTTGTCACTCACACACTGTGTGACATTCTCTGGCTATTTATATTGTCGTCAAAATTTTCTGTTGCATTCCGTGTGATAGTAGCAACGCATTATTGGAAAGCCCGCCCTGCCTTGGAATCGTTCTCAGTTTTATTAATAATTCTGCATTATATAAAACTTCAGAAATTCATGGGCAGCAAATGTTAAATTATTAGAATTGTCAGCTTTATTGAATGAATATACATTTTAGGCTACCGCAGTACCAATTCTTCTTCATTCCACATGTTGTTGTCATCACATTCTACCTTCACTTTTCAGAATTACTATCCACCATTGATGGTCATATTTGATTTTCTTCCAATTCTCTAATCAGAGAAAAATTCCCTTTTTTTTAAACTAAGTAAAATAAGAGATAAGTGATGGACTAGGCATCCTATTACTCCTACTACTTACAATTACTAACTTTCAACTCTCACAACTGATGTTACCACAATGTCCTAACAAAGAATGAAGCAGTAAAATTATAAGATTTATCTAGGGGCAATTATTTCCAGATGTGCTCAGCTGTCAATAGATATTTTTCTCGTTTAGCTGAAGTTGGCTTTCATGCTTTCAAGATTTGATTTGGCTTTTTCTGAAAAGGTTGGTTAAATTACTGTTTGGGAAAGTGGTAACGGCATGTGTCAACATACTGTATTACTTCTAGTGTGACTTATAATTTTTATATTCGTATAAATATATATATAGAATTTTTTAGGCCTCTAAGGCGACTGGCATACAATGGCTATTGTATGATATTCAGTCAGTTATTAAATATAATATATATACATTACATGGTCACATCATTTTGAAAATTCTTCCACGACTTTGCCAACCACATGTACAAACACTGGATATCATAAAATAAATGTTACATTTTACCTTGAATGACATTTAAAGGTTCGGGACATATGGCAAATCTTCTTTCATAAAATCCTCAAGTGAAGAAAGTATGACTTCTTAAATAACCATTTCAGATGCAAAAAATCCAATCTACTGTAAAGTACCAAAATATAGATTATTTGGCCAAGGAATGTGTGGACACCCGGCCTCATGAATCATATAATAATTTATATTTACAGTGATCATTGAAAATTTGGAAAGCCTTCAGAATTTTCCATATTACTGTATAAATTTGACACAACACTACATCAGATTTTCACACAAGTCATATGCTAAAAGTAGATAAAGAAAATCAAATCAAACAAATGTGTAAAAAATGTTAGATTTTGAATATTTTTATTGGTCATTCCAAAACTTTAATTTTATTCACGTTTAACCATTCTTTTATAGAATGAATGGAGTTTTTTTTTTTAGCTCACTGTCATGTTGCATGACCAGCATCCTTTTGACATTCAGCTCATGAACAGATGACCTGACATTTGCCTTTAGAATTCGTTGATAAAATTCTAAATTCATTATTATGTAATGAGATGAATTGATGCTTTCGCGTTCTTTTACCTGAAGACACCAATTGTGTTGTTGTATTGTTGTATTGTCATGTAGTGAATTGTGTTCTGCATCTTTTGTAAATATTGTTATTTGTTAACTGTGATGGAAATGTGATGTATAGTATTGATTTCAAGTAGAATTTATAGCACTTGCATATGTAGTTTGCTGGACTACAGGGCAAGAAGGAGTTAAGCTTTGGGACTAGCACACAATAGGTAGTTCATAGGAAAAGAGACAGTAGCTTCTAGAAACGTTTGTGAAGACATAATGTGCGGTAGATATGGATGGATAGTCTGAAGGTCGTTAAAGTCACAAAATGTGTCTGAATTTGCTTTGTACAACTGAAACATGTGTGCCCACCATCTTGTGTATAGAGTTGGTCAAGAGTTGTAAAGAGTTGTACATGAAAATGAACTGGTGGTCTCTTTGTGGGAGCAAGTTGTCTCTTGGTGCTGGTCAGCCAACACCAACAGCAGTGTGCAGCATACAGTCTATACAACATAATTCTCCAGCCAGGACCATGTTTGTTATGTAGTGTGCCAGGGTGTCTGGAGTCATTCTTTTGCCCATGACTACTTCCCCTGTGCCACTCTACACTTAGCATAGGTGGCAAGATCTGAATGTTGCGGGTATGGTCTTTGTTATTTTAAAGACAGTGACCGCTGTGTAGTCAAAGATGGCACTGAGCAAAGGCTCTAAGATGGTAGTGAGTGGATAACTTTCAAAGAGAACTCTGCACATCGTGAGCACTAGTGAAGCAGAAGGGCACAAAGATCTGTCCAGCCCTTGAGAGCTAAGTCCATGGGAAAACATGCCATGCTTGGACATGCCAGCCCACGTTGCTGATTAGCTGCTTCTATTGGGCAAAGTGTAAGAAGATCTGCCTGTTACAGATAGACAGTGAAAAATGGGCTAAGACCTAGAGAAAACGCAACAGACAGCTGGAAAAGACCTCACCATGTTTGAGGCGGAGCTGTACAACTGGCTGCCTAAAGGTATGCAGATCATGCCATTTTGTGGGAGAAAGTTGGAGAGAGAGCGGAGCTGCAGAATAGTGCAATAGAGGTCCTAAAAGGTGGATAGTCAGGACCAACCAAAAAGCCTGGCTAAACCCGATCCTATACTTCTGGGAGTGGAAGAGGGTGCAGAGAATCTCCAGAATGGAGTGAGTGACCCTATAGACAAGGGACAGAAAGGAGAGTGCTTCTGTGGGGTTTTCTGGGAATTGAAGAGGAATAAGCCCAGATCTGGCAATTCTTCCATGATCTGAAAAGTTTGGGCTGGTCGGTGGAGAAGTTGCCTGAGTGCATGAGCTGCTAGAGGGTCTCTTGGCTGAATGCTACCACAAGTTATCCTATAGAGGCAAAGTAATCTGTTACAATCCATACTGAGGTTGTGAATTTATCCAGGAAGAAGAGATGGACCACCGGGTCTTCATGGAACATGAAATGTTGGAGTCGGGATGTTGACCTCGTGCAATCTCACTGTGGGTAACATTTCTGAAAATAGATGGTCCACATGGATATTTTGCTGTCATTGTGATTTTCAGGGGACCGAAGTCTGCTGAGAGACAAATGGAGTGGCCCATAAGAATCGGCCAACCAAAGGACATAGAATGTGTGCTGATAGAAGGGTACTGGGGGGTGCCTCTGATGGTGCAGGGGACAATCGTGATCCAGTTATGCACAGAGACTCCACAAATGTCCATTTGCGTGAAGCTTTGGAGGTGATCTGGTGCCCTGAGCTGTCACAGGTAGAAGCGTCGCTGGCATTGGCTGAAGAAGAGATAGAGCCCCAGTGCAAGAAGATGGAGTTGGATGACAAGAGGTTATCGCGTGCTTTTTGCACCCTTGACAAGTACAGCTCTCGAGTCCCTAAATGCTTTAAATGCTTGTTTTACCCCTCTTCTTGTTTATTTTCTCATTTTGCACATCTCCCTGCTGGACTGAGGAAATTTGAACTGTGAGAGGGTTATGCACCCTTTGCCATCAACTTTGCCCAAGCAACCTTTGACTTTTTCATATCCGATTTATGGATCTTAGAGAACAAAAAAAGACCTCCATAACTCCTTATTATAACTACAATGTCATGATTAAATACAGGATAGTTCCATTGTATAGTCAAAATACAATTTTATTTATTATGTACAGGATTTTTAAGGGACACCGTTTGGAAAAAACACAAAGTGCAGTAGTGCTTGTAAAATTACAATAAAAAACAGGGAGGCATGTCTGGAGGGTAACACCTGAGGATCACATAGATGTAAACGATTCCTCAGTAAATAAAGTTAAGCTTATATAGCCAAACAGACCTATAGATCATATAGATGATCCCTAGTTGCTTCCAGAAGACTTAAATAACCAAATCAGCCCAAATACATAATCAGCACAAAGATGTGCAATCAACAAAGGACATCATTGGTTAATGAAATATGATTAAATGTCATAATACACAATACATTATACAGTTAGACATCCATTCATATACATGTCCAAAACTATGCTTTGGGCACAAAAATTCAGCTTATAGATAATCATATAACTCATAGCACAGAATTATCTGAGCAGCTCAGTCCAAGTGTTACAATAGCAACATGAAGCAAAGGGGATCAATGTGAGGAACTGCAAAAATAAACAGGTACAGGCACAGTGACCTACCAAAGTGTCTCCTCGGACCCCACACAGACACACCACCCTGCACCTCACCCTTGAAAAACAAAAAGATATAGACAAGGCCTGAGCTCAGGACTTACTGTTCCAATGGATTTTTCCAGGAAGGTCTCTGGTACAAAGGGGTATCCGCTCTGCTTCCGGCTCTGCAACAGTTCTCTATGGCAGTGGCAATCACGGGGACAGATCACCTCAGGGCTTGGCTCCGCAGCAGTTCTCTATGGCACCAGCAATCACGGGGACAGTTCACCTCAGGGTAGAAGTCATAATCTAACAGGAAGGTTTCAGGTGCGGATCACCTCATGGCTCGGCTCCACAGCAGGTCTCTCTCTTGCAGCCGTTTATATTCTCTCACGCAACTGAGTGGCCTCTGCTCGTACAGCAATCGGCAAGCGCTTTCTCACATTACAGGTCTGCTCATACAGCCATCTGCAGGCTGTCTCTAGCACTCCTGGAATTCAGCTCTGACCAGGAAACAGGCTGCCACCTCCCTCCAGAATCTCCTTGCTCGTGCCCTTTTCCTTCCCCTCCTCGCAGGCTGGACAGACATCCCTCTAGGGTCCGGGAGGAGGCATTGTAGCTGGCTCACCAAGCATTGTAGCTGGCTCACCAGGAGACAGTACTGCTGGCTCACCAGTCCTCTCACATGTCTACTGCTGCTGCCGTTTCCACCAGAGACTGTCCTTTGTCTGTGGTGCAAGCTGCCAAGGTAACGCAGATCCCCTGGGGCTGCCCTCTGCTGGCTGCTTACCAGTGCATGTACCTGTTGCCACCATCTGAGACAGTAGTGAAGACTCAGCGGCCGGTCAGTTCGCTCCCTGAGGCAAGTGAACGGTACTTTCGGTCCAGTGGACCCACCAAACAGTGCTTGCCTCACGAGCATAACAGTTCACTTTAAACATAAAAAAAGTTCAATATTTTTTACTTATTTTTTTGATTCAGCTCGCTTTATTTACCATCAGGATATGTGTGAAAATCTTAAGCAGGTCATATTTATGCAGAAATATGGAAAATATTGAAGGGGGGGGGGGGTGTCACAAAATTTCAAATACACTGAATAGAGCACCTACATATTTAGCAAAACTTTACAAATTAGAGAGTACATGTGCAAACAATTTTATCCATTAGAGGGTAACACATATTTTATCAGGATGAGATACAAGGTTAAAGGGGAGACACTAATGGTAGAAAAGTGCTGCTATTGATATAAGCTATTGTCCTGAAATCTTTTAGAATTAATATGGTTATACAGGTGCAGTTAGTATCATATACAGTATCTCGTTCCACAGTTCAAAACCTGCTAGATGCAGAAATAGGCTCAGCCAAAAAGTATCTCCCCAAACTATCCAATAAACATGCACATGGAGTATGTATGCTTACTGCCATTGTTAGGGCAGGATTAACTGAAGATATAAACATAATTATAATAATTTTTATTTATATAGTGGCAGCATATTCTGCAGCACTTCACAATTCAGAGGAAACATATACTGTACAAACAACATGAGACATTACAGAATAACAAAATTCAACAGATACCAAGAGGAGTGAGGATATGATACCTAGAGCTTTGTTTAAGTTCCGAATGATATAGTGATTGACATGTTGAATGTTAAGATTCGGGATACTTGTCTCCCTTCTTGCAGACCGCATTTCTGTGCCGGTAAATGAGAAATATACATATTTACACAATCTAATCACTACTAACCTCTATTACAATGATTGCTAATTAAAGTAATAGCTAGAAATCAGTTACTGTATAGGTAAGAATCATCATTAAATGTGATCATAACTAATTAGATCACATGAAAAATTGTAATATGTAATCCCAGCCTTGAAGACCCTTCCCATCCTTTCTTTACCCAAACATGGAGTCTGACCTGCAGTTTGCCCGGTGGTTCAGGCAGCCATGAAGTCATCCTGTTCACTATTCTGTATTTTGTTTTGGTAGGCACTAAAATTTGCCCTTTTAAACCCATTGAGTCATTACCTTTTAAGCCATTCACTAAACAAATAGAGGAAGTTTTCAGTATTTAGTTACGGGTAATAGAGCATGGCACAGGTTTCAGCAATATGTCTGTTTTCTAGCAGTCCTCTTATGTTAATGAGGAAACCAGAGCTACACTCACTTCCTCCACATTTTTTTCTCGGCAATGCCCCCTGTAACCACTTTGCTTTCTATTTCTTTCTTGACTATGGCTATGATATTATTCACTTCCACCGTCTACTGCATCTAAAGCTTCATGTCGACTCTTGATAAACCCAATTGGCTATGTTAAATCTCCATGCTATGATGTGATCTTAAGTATACAGCTGCTGAAACACTTGAAGACTATTTTACGCTACTTCTAAGTCTGTTGGTAGAAGCTATCCATCAGTAAAATAGTCTGCTATGTTCCCATTCAGTCTCCTGGAGCAGCATGATGAAAAGCATAGATTAACATAGTGAGGGGAAAAACAACAACCCTGAGCTGGGGATTCACAACGGATTTATATATACCATCAAGATAGATAGATGGATGGACAGATATTTATGTTACTCACTGATATAGCGCTATTAATTCCATAGCACTTTACAGACGTCATCATCCCTGTCCCCATTAGGGCTCACAATCTAATCCCCCATCAGTATGTCTTTGGAGTGTGGGAAGAAACCCACGGAAACCCATGGAGAATATACAAGTTCCTTGCAGATGTTGTCCATAGTGGGATTTGAACTTGGACCCCAGCGCTGCAAGATAGCATATATATATATATATATATATATATATATATATATATATATATATATATATATATATATATATATATATATATATATATATATATATATATATATATATATATATATATATATATGTTAATATAGTAGTACTACACAGTTATATTTTGTGATTTAATAGCCTAGATGGTGATGTAACCCATGTTTAAGTGGCTGTCATTAAGCAGCTTTTCCAAATCTTAGATAAAATAATAAAATACTTTACACTGCTAAGTATGTATTACAGGTAATTTTGTTTTTAAGGGGATCTGTCCCTATATTTCAAATTGCAGCTTACATAGCTTACTACATTAGACTTGATAAGGATGATGTGGACACTTGGAAAATCAATATAACAATGGCTGTGTAATTCTTTTTGAAAGTTTAAGTCAATTTCCGCAGACCGAGCCTGATTGGCGACCCCTCAGTGTCCCTCCTGAGCTCTCAGCGCTCTGCTGATGCTGCTTAGATCACACACATCTCAAGATGCAGCTGTCAAGTCAGGCTGGTTAAGCGGAGTTTACATTATCTTGGACTCTTAAGCTGTTTCATTTTTTTAGCCGGACTTCTAATGTTTTTAAATAAATATACCAGTCTTATTATACTCAACAGATTTCAGAATGTTTGCAGCTTGTACTGTGAACCCTGGTGACATATCTGCTTTAATTCTAGAGGACAATCCATAGTGATGTAATGATAAGTCTGTTAAGATTTATTGTATGCAACATTTTTTTAAAAGTCAAAACAAATTGATGTCACTTTTCAAAACTTTTGTGAAAGAGTGGGATAGTGGAAGAGCTCTCTGGAGTGATAAACTGCATTATGGGTGGCACTGAGGTCTTGGGGGGAGATATAGGCTGTATTATTATCATCAGAGGTCAATATGTGTGGCGCTATTTTGCAGTAAAGTGGATTGTATTATTATATTCAAGGAGTCTTTGTATAGACCTGTGTTTAGAGCTCATTATGTGGGTTGATGATGTGAAGCCCCTCACCTGCAGTGATCGCCAGCGGGACCTCAGGGACTTCTCTCCACCTCCAGGGACACCGCAGGGTCTTCACGTGCTGGAAATCTTCTGGCAACAGGTATGTCAGGTTAACTTTAATAGGAATCGTGACGCCACTCTCGGTTTTGCGGTCAGGGGGTGACCGCCACTGCAGTTTAACGAGCGTCTGGGGCTGATGGTGTCTGCAGTCTGGTGTTATGGCCTCCCGAGAGTGAGGCTGGCCCCAGGGGCTCGGGTGTATGTGCGTGGAACCACAGGTCACAGAAGAACTCACACACAGTCCAGAATGTCTTTCACGGTTTTTACTCACGTTCAGTTGTTTACTGTGAGGTAACCCGGGCGATGCTGAGACAAACTGCAGGGAGAACAAGGAATCCTTCAGGCTGGAATAAGGGTGACTGTAAGCTCACCTTCCTAGCACTTCTTGTTTCGGATAACCCCCGACTTGAAGTATATCGGATTCATCCAGGGAAGTCGCATCTGCCTTTTCTTCCCTTTCTGGCCCGTCTGCTGGCAGCATGGGCCAAGTAAAGATGGCTTCTTGGCCTATCTCACTTATGGACCCCCTCATTGCTGCTGATGCTGCGGACTCTGTGTTGGTTGGTGAGACACCTGGAGTGTCCTCACCGGCAGGTTTTAGCAGACCACTAAATAGATGTCTGGCTCTAGGGACCTGTCCCCGTGCGTGCCTGGTCTACCAGGAGTCCCTGTACTCAATCACCCCGCTTCTTCCTGAGGTGTCTTTAAGGCTGACTGTGTGGCAACCGAACTCCCCCGCAAACAGCCACTACACTTGCAGGGTCTGGCAAGCGTGTCTGTGTGCCCGCTCTCCGCTGCAGACTGACATGTGTCCTCCTCCACTGCTCCTCTCTCGTGAACTGCTTCTGCATCACTCCTTCCAGCTTCTCCACCGCACCACTAGCTGAGATGTGGAGGCCACGCTCTCTCCTGGGTCTGCCCAGGGGTCCCTCTAAGGTGTGTGTGAGACCTGGTTAAAGTGTGTCTGTGTGTCCACACCCTAGTCAGCCTTTGGGATTACCTGTTTGTACTCACCCCGCATAGGTGCTCTACTCAGTGGTGCCTGACCAGGTCAGGGGCCCCACAATGACATTTCAGGTATCACCATCTGTGACATTTTTTTTTCAGAGAGAGCTGAATAAAGCACAATATTATTTAGGGGCATAATTTGAGGAACATTTCACTAGTGACGAAGACACAGCTCGTACATAGTTTGGTCTTTTCTGTACTAACATATGGATGCAAAACCTGGATGATAAAGAAGCAAGAGAGAAGAAGAATCAACACCTCCGAATGTGGTGCTGGAAAAGGATGTTATCAATACTGAGGATGGCAAATCAATAAACTTCTGGAACAAATAAACCAGACATGTCACTCCAAGCAAGGATCATCAAGCTACTATTTGCCTACTTTGGAGATATCATACGAAAAGAACAATCAGTGGAGAAGGACATCATGGTCGGAAAAATAAAAGGAACAAGGTGAAGAGGAAGACCAGAAACCAGATGGCTTGATGCTATTAAGATAATGGTGGAGAAGACCCTGGTGGACCTAACTAAGCTTACAGAAGATCGAACTTCCTACAGAGCGTTCATCCATCAGGTCGCCATGGCTTGAGATTGAGCTGAAGGCTGTTAAAACAAAAGTATATACCTGCTTTAGGTTTAGAAAAAAAAACAAGGAGAAAATTGTAGAAAAAAATACCCTGACTATAAATAAATAAATTGCAAGTGCTTAATAAACAGGGTACTTAGTATATACATTTTTGCAAAAAGGTAAGAAGCTGTCTCACCTCGTCACGGTGTACCCATCTGAGACAGTCCCTAACCTACTAAAGTTAAAAACATATTCTGTACCTGACTTGTGTCATGTCAAAACTTCAATATGGATGGTAAAGTGGTTAGCTGGGTCCCAGATTAAATACACAGCAAAAAGTGAGAAGCTGGTAATTGTTCAGCCTCAGTATCAGGAGGGCTGCACCCCCAACTTGCATTAAAGCAAGATAACAGACAAAAAAACACCAAAAAAACTGAGCTGTGACAAATGTTCAATAAACATGCAACATTACAAGCATGTGAATTGCAGCCTCAAGACTAGAAAAAAACCAAGGAGAAAATTGTAGAAAAAATACCCTGACTATAAATAAATAAATTGCAAGTGCTTAATAAACAGGGTACTTAGTATATACATTTTTGCAAAAAGGTAAGAAGCTGTCTCACCTCGTCACGGTGTACCCATCTGAGACAGCAAGTTGGGGGTGCAGCCCTCCTGATACTGAGGCTGAACAATTACCAGCTTCTCACTTTTTGCTGTGTATTTAATCTGGGACCCAGCTAACCACTTTACCATCCATATTGAAGTTTTGACATGACACAACTCAGGTACAGAATATGTTTTTAACTTTAGTAGGTTAGGGACTGTCTCAGATGGGTACACTGTGACGAGGTGAGACAGCTTCTTACCTTTTTGCAAAAATGTATATACTAAGTACCCTGTTTATTAAGCACTTGCAATTTATTTATTTATAGTCAGGGTATTTTTTCTACAATTTTCTCCTTGGTTTTTTTTCTAGTCTTGAGGCTGCAATTCACATGCTTGTAATGTTGCATGTTTATTGAACATTTGTCACAGCTCAGTTTTTTGGTGTTTTTCTGCTTTAGGTTTAGAAGACACAGTACGTAAAATGAGGAAGAAATGCAACGTTGAGGAGTTACAAACTGCAGTGATGAGATATTGTCCATACATACACTAGTTATTATTCAGGACTGAGTGTAATTGTGGGACTGAGTTTATGTAATGAGCTTGGTTATGTGCTGTATTTACATAAAGAGCTTCATTCTGGATCTGTGGTTATATACTGAGCTTTTTGGGTCTGAATAGGTTTAGAAGGTCTGGGGTCTAAATTTAAGAGATCTTAGTTTTTAATTAATTCAGTCTGGTGTGATTTATTTTAGAAGTTTAGTTTGCTATTCATACTAAAAGCATAAGAAGAAATCTTGAGGCAAATAATTCATAGACATTTTTATTGTTGCTTATTCCAATTCTTCTATTAACCAAAGACCTAAAAAAGGGCGAGTACCCCTGGTCTAATAACTCTTTACCCTGACTACAACCCAAAGTTATATTATAGCAGTATTTTATAGTATAAATCACACACAACAATACCAGTAAAATATATCTTTGTACCGTGTTAGCCAGTAGAGATAAAAAACACAACACTACCCTAAGACATGGCTAAGGTTAACTGGAAATATTTCATAGCACTTCTGAATGACACCTGCATTCTACAAAATTGTGTAAAGCTTAATGTGTTCCTTTTTCAAAGATTTAGCTGTAGAACAAAATTACATAAAAGCCATGAAAGGTATGGTGTTATTTTTTCTCACTGTTTTAGATTGCAATTCTAATAATTGACATTAGGTGGCGCTGTTGTCCACTAAACTCCCTCTGTGAGTTAATATGCCGCATTCTTTTGACATTCTAGGAATGTTTTCGGTTGCATGTTGTATGG
The DNA here is from genome assembly GCF_048569485.1 of Anomaloglossus baeobatrachus. Taxonomy (NCBI): domain Eukaryota; kingdom Metazoa; phylum Chordata; class Amphibia; order Anura; family Aromobatidae; genus Anomaloglossus; species Anomaloglossus baeobatrachus. The sequence goes on along the minus strand of NC_134354.1, from coordinate 172,304,638 downwards.
TTTAATCATATTAACATATGTTGATATATCTCTGTGTACACTGCATATAGTTTGGGATAATATTGCTGTAATGTTACATTTTATAGTATAATATTACGGAATTTCACATTTTATTTACTGTAATAGAAACTCATTCCCAATAGTTGGGTCATCGGTACATAGGTAACAACACAACATTTTGATACATATGATTATGACTCCTGAATGCTCCTGATGTTCAGATGTCACTGAATCTTACCCGCAATATGTAGAGACAGAGACAAAGTGAGCCAGTGATGAGGATATCCTCCATGATTCTCCTGGTTTCTGCATATAATGGAAACTATTGATCCCCAGTAATGAAGATTTAAGAAGTAGATAGGGAAGATAGATTGTAGACGTGTGGATGAAAATAGCTTTTTAAGGGGAAGCGCTCATCAGAAAAGGACCTACTGATTAAATTAGCTTTATTTGTTACATGTATTTTTAAAGATTTTTGACTATCATTTTATTATTTGAAACCTTTCTTATATAGTGCTACCATATTCCACAACACTTTACAGACATTATCACCACTGTCCCCATTGGGGTTCACAATCTAAATTCCCTTTCATAATGAAAATGTCGTGCGGTGTTCTGCGTCACACTCGCTGGGTGTTATGGCGGCATTGGACTCTGTTCACACTGCAGAGTCCGACAAGCTGCCGGGAGTTCTTTAGTTGCACAGCCTGTCATGGGCATCAACTGGTTCTGGCTTCACTGCTCTCCAGCACAGCGGAAGTGAATTTCGGCTGGTCTGCTATTCACCATCTCCAGCCTTTAAAAGATTCTAGAGATGGGGGCTCTATGCCGGATATAGCTTTTAGCTTTCTGGTTCTTGTTGCAATTCAGTTACATGGTGATCATCAGTTTGCAGTTCAGCATGGTGTGTGAGTCCTCTGATTGTGAAGTTATTTCCTATCCCTTTTGCATTACTCCCCAAGCTCACTTTAGGCCCTCATCCTCTCCAGTTGCGGCAAGTTTCTTTTTTAAGAAAAAAGATGGTGGATTTCGACCATGCCTGGACTTTTGGGAGCTCAATCAGATTACGGTCTGTGATGTCCATACTAGAGATGACCACCACCCTAGTGTTCAAGTTCGGTTTGGTTCGTCGAACGGCAGGTGTGTTCGTCAAATCCCATTGAAAACAATGTCAGGCAAACACAAACACATACCAACATGCACAAACACGAACGCACACACACACACACACACACACACATAATGCTCACCTTACCTTCCATTCCATCGCCGGCCTCCTGGGACTTGCAGTTCGCTGGTACAAGATGTGTATCCTGTAACCATCGTGACCGATGCCGGAATGTCATCTGACAGAGCACTGACGTCAAATGCAGGAGCCGCTTGCCTCTGATTGGCCAGCGCGCTGCCTATGAGTAGTATCTGACAGAGGAAGTTCCTCCCTCGTTGCTATGGTTACCCGATACACGTAGTTCGCCACTACAGGATGTGTATCAGGTAACCTTAGCTACCGATGCCTTACTTGCCGAGAACTTACCCCTCTGTCAGACGCTACTCAAAGGCAGCACCCTGGCCAATCAGAGGCAAGCGGCTACTGCCTTTGATGTCAGCGCTCTGGCAGTGGAAGTTCCGGCATCGGTCGCTATAGTTACCTGATACACATCTTGTGCCGGCGAACTGCAAGTCCCAGGAGGCCGGCGATGGAACGGAAGGTAAGGTGAGCACAATAAGTGTGTGTGTGCGTTTATGTTTGTGTATGTTTGTGTGTGTTTGTGCATGTGTGGAATGACACAATAGGGGACCAGGATGGGACATTTAACAAGTTGTGGAAGGAATTGTCTGCGTTGCAATGATTTCCTATGGGAAATTTTGCTTTGCTAAACGAGTAACTTGGTTAGCAAGCACACTCCCAGAACGGATTGTTCTCGTTAACCAAGGTTCCACTGTATTAACATTGAATGACAGTATTACACAGTTACACTTTTGGTGATCAAACTGTTATCGAACATAACCTCAAACTGTCGAACTTGAAGCTAAGTGTTCGCTTTCGTCAAACGACTCGAACATCGCCAAAAATAGGTTGAACTTGAGATTGTCGGACAGTTTGATTAGAACACCACTCATCTCTAGTCCATACCTCTTATCCCTGATCTCTTTAACCAGATTTGAGGTGCAGGGTGGTTCTCCAAGCTTGATCTTAGAGGGGCCTATAATCTTATCAAAGTCCAGGAGAGGCATAGAACCCCCTGGAGATGGTGATCAGCAGCCTGAGTTCCCAGCAGCTGATCACAGACCAGCAGAAATTAACTCACACTGTGCTGAAGAGCAGTGAAGCCAGAATCAGCTGACACCCATGGCAGGCCATGCAACTAAATAATTTATAATTTTTTTTTATAATTTTATTCACTTATATAGCGCTATTAATTCCACAGCGCTTTACATACATTGGCAACTAAAGAATCCCAGTCAGCTTGTCCAGGGTTGGACTGGGGTGTCTGGGGCTCACCAGGGGAATTGACTCTAGGGGCCCCCTCTACAGCTAAATATAAATACCCATTAGCGTTATCACCATTATTGTGTTGCATTCACTGTATACACAGGCGGCTCCTGCACATCTATTTTGCACACCATATCTGGGATGTACATTTACAGTAGTTTGCAGTAAAGAGTTCTTTGGTGACAAGTTATCACCGATCCACAGGTTCGGTAGGTGATATTATTGATCGATGGAACCAGACTAGTGGAAGCCGCACCGATCGTAAGAATGGGGAACTTTTATCCCTGACAGGGCACTTTTATCCCCATTATAAAATGCAGCGGCGGCAGGTGGGGTGTGTGACCACAGCTCCATTCATCCTCTTTGGGAATGACAAAAGTAGCTAAGCACAGCACATGGCACCCACTGAGGAATGAATGGTTCAGGGTTCGAATCGGACATGAGCTCCAGTGTAATGGGGGATTAAAGTTGCACATTTTGCCGATTGGTGCAGGTCCCAGCAATGAGACCCCCACTGATCAATAAGTTATCACTTATCCTTAGGCCACGTTCACACTTTCAGTATTTGGTCACTATCTTACATCAGTATTTGTAGCCAAAACTAGGAGTGGGTGAAAAATGCAGAAGTGGGTGCCCATGTTTTTATCCTACTTTTCCTCTGATTTTACCACTCCTGGTTTTGGCTATAAATACTGAGGTAAAAACTCACCAAATACACATTGTGTGCCTGTGACCTTAAAAAAGATGATTACTTGATTTGACCAAACAACCTCTGTAAGTGCATATTTGCTACAGTGTAATAGTCACAGGGCAGGGAGGGGTTAAACATTCAAATATTTAAACTATTGGAAATAATCTCCCTCTTATAGAGAGAAAAAGTGACCTCCAAACACAACACAATACACTATAGCAAGACCAATAATACTGCATACAAGGGAGAAACACCGCCACACCATGACCAAACGTATTACCACCACACAGTGATCGAATACAACCACACACAAGAGAGTAATACTGCCACACCATAATTAGACCACATAGTAACCGAATATTACTACATACAAAGGGAAAAGTACCGCAACACTATAACCACACCACATAATGACCAAATAATACCAAACACAAGAGAAAAATATCAACACACCATGAACAGACCACATATTACCACTACACAGGGCAGTGCTCATGCAGAAGTCCTCCTCCGGGAAGATGGTTACTTGCGGTTTCTACTCCAAGAGCTTCTCAGCGCCTGAACGCAACTACACCATCGGTGACCGAGAGCTATTGGCAGTCAAACTGGCTCTAGAGGAATGGCGTTACCTTCTGGAGGGAGCAGTGTACCCCGTGATCATTTACACGGACCACAAGAACCTGGAATACCTGCGGTCCGCTCAGCGACTGAATCCACGGCAAGCCAGGTTGTCCTTTTTCTTTGCCAGGTTCGATTTTCAGCTCCATTTTCGACCCGCGGACAAGAATGTACAAGCAGATGCCTTGTCCAGGTCATTCATGCCCATGGAGCAGGAGGAGGAGACATCCCAGTCCATCATCTGCCCTAGTAAAATCATTCCGGTGGCCCCTGTCACCCTGGCCCAGATACCGCCCGGGAAGACCTATGTCTCTGAGACTGACAGGCAAAAAGTGTTGCACTGGGGCCATGCATCGAAAATAGCCGGCTATGCAGGTCAGAAGAAAACATGGAGTACAATTGTACGTCACTACTGGTGGCCATCCCTTCGCACGGACGTCGCTTCTTTTGTCTCAGCCTGCTCCCCTTGTGCCAGGAACAAGACGCCCAAACACCTGCCATATGGTCGTCTTCTGCCTCTGCCTATACCCTCCGTTCCGTGGCAACACATTGCAATGGACTTTATTACGGACTTGCCCCTGTCCTCCGGACACACAGTCATATGTGTCGTGGTGGATCGGTTCTCCAAAATGGCTCATTTCGTCCCTATGGCTGGACTGCCCTCTGCCCAGGAACTCGCTGACGCCTATGTACAACACATCTTCCGGTTGCATGGCTTTCCATCACACATTGTGTCCGACAGAGGAACTCAGTTTACCTCCCGCTTCTGGAGGGCTCTCTGCAAACATCTGGGAGTGACTCTGGACTTTTCTTCAGCCTACCATCCTCAGTCGAATGGCCAAGTGGAACGAGTCAATCAGATCTTGACCTCCTTCTTACGTCACTACGTCAACGCCCATCACGACGACTGGTCCACGCTTCTTCCTTGGGCTGAATTCTCCCATAACCACCACGTCAGTGAGTCCTCCTCCAGCTCTCCCTTCCATGTCGTTTACGGACTTCAGCCTTCCGTCCCATTACCTGTATCCTCTTCCTCGGATGTCCCTGCTGCTGATGCTGTAGTCCGTGACTTTGCAACAATTTGGGACTCTGTCAAGGCGTCCCTTGGACGTGCTTCCCTGCGGATGAAGAAACACGCAGACAAGAAGCGTCTGGATCCTCCGTGTTTCTCTCCAGGAGATCTGGTCTGGCTTGCTTCCAAGTACATCCGAATGAAGCTACCATCATACAAGCTGGGCCCTCGCTACATCGGGCCGTTTAACGTCCTCAGCAAAATAAATGAGGTCTCCTACAAGCTGCAGCTCCCGGCCACGATGAGAATACCCAACTCCTTCCACGTCTCCCTGCTCAAGCCGGTTGTCCTTGGTCCCTTTTTCGCTTCTGCCAGTTCTGCTCCTCCTCCTATTGCTGATGATGACATCTATGCGGTAAGGGATATCGTGGCCATGAAAACCGTACGGGGCCGACAGTTCTTCCTGGTGGACTGGGCAGGGTATGGTCCTGAAGATAGGTCCTGGGAACCCCGGGAGAATGTGGGTACTCCTCTGATACGTGCCTTCCTGTCGCGGTTGCGGGGAGGGGGGCGTGGGGGAGGGGGTACTGTCACGCTCTCCGGCTCCCTTGCTAGGCTCCCCGGCTCCAATGCCATGCTCCCCGGCTCCCCTGCCATGCTTCCCCGCTCTCAGGTCACTCCGCCGCTCCTGTGCCAGGCTTCCCGGTCCCTTGCTCCACAGCCTTCCTGCTTCATCGCCTGCGGTCCCCAGGCAGCCCGGTCCCCGCTCCCGGCGCCCGTCGGCAACTCGGCCCCAGCCCGGCTCTCCTGCCTCCTGTTCACCGCTCTCTGCTCTGGCTTCTGGCACCCGGGCCTCGCGCATGCGCATTAGGGCGCGCGCGCAGTCATTGACCCTCTCTTAAAGGGCCAGTGTCCTCCAACAGGATATTGAAGAATCAGGTACAGGGTATATAGGGGAATCCTTTCCAAGTGGGCGGGGCCTGTTCTTCGTGTTTTGCTAAGCTAGGAGTCAGGTCTCCTTGTGTCTTGCGGTATACTTACCTATCTCTCTCCTAGAGCCGCTCCTGCCTCGCCATCCGGTCCTGACGATTCCCGAACCCCGAACGTTGACTGTCCGCCATCCCGTCAGTCCATACCATCTCTGATCCCTGTGGTGACCCGTCTTCTCGCTCCGTCGGTTCCGGACTCTGCCTGACAACATCTCGGCCTCCGAACCTGAGCTCCGTCATCCGGACTACCTTCAGTGACTCCGGGGTCCCAGGGACTTCTACACTCCACTCCTTTGAACGGACTGTCCTGCTACCTGTAGTGCTCCGGCTACCGGACCCCTTGCCTTCAGTGAGGTGTTCGGCCCACTGGATCCACCTCCTGGGTCTGCCCGTCCACCTGGCCCTAACACATACATGGCTAAAAACCTAATATAAAGCCAAGACAGAAGGAATAGCCATTTATCAATAATAAAATTAAACTTGTATTGAGATTAAATATATATAAGATAAGGGTTTTTGAGATAAAAAAAATAGTACTTAGGGGGTCAGCACATTCCAACAGGAGGAGATGTACATGTTATGTGCTGCCCCCTATGTGCTATTCTTTGTTATCTAAAAAGCCCTTATCTTACATACATTTATTTAATCTCAATAAAAGCTGAATTTTATTATTCGTAAATGGCTATTTCTTGTGTGTTGGTTTTATATTACAGTGAAAGAGTTACAGAAAAAGGGCGTCACTTATGTACTAAAATCAAACAATTAAAAGCACGCTGAAATTAACATAGTAGTATGGTCCAAACCAGATGAAATGGAGTGTCAGAATTTTCAGCCGTGTTGAATATAGTTATAGTAAAAGTGCTAGGTGCAAAACTGGCATTGATGCTTCCAATTATAGGAAGTGCATGTTAAATTGTCACAGTAAAAAATGTCAGTGTATTGATTTAGTGCTTGTACATTAGGTAGGTTCACTTGTAGGAATGCAAAGTGCTGACAGAGACCATTATGGTTGTGCAGAGCAAAAAATAGCAGGTGATTTGAAACTAGTTCTGTATAAAAAGAGTTAACTGCAACATAGCTACTGGCTGGAATAAAAAAAATTTTTATTCAGCTCACCCGTATATGTATCCGCTCAGTTCAGGTGGGATGCAGGATGTCCACCGGACAGGCAGGTCCGTAGAAGCAATAGCAAGGAGACAGGATGGGACTCAGCACCAATTCCAGGATAGCAAAAATATAAATCCAACGAAAAATATATAAAAATGTAGAAACTTTATTCAATGATTAAAAATCCAAGGAAAACATCATCGGTTCCATGAAAAAATCATGGCTTGACGCGTTTCGGACAGTTGGAATATAGATAAGTCCTTAATCATAAGCATAAAAATACACAGTGGAACCAAACATATAAAGCTTAGCATGGAGAATGAAGGGCTGACAAAAGGTGGGTGTAGTCCCAGGAAAATGCAAATGAGAACATGATGGGATTTAACCCTTGCATGGAAGGTAAATACCTGTTTGGATGTGGAAGAAAAAAAAAAAAAAAAAAAAAATTGGAAAAGTAAAGAAAAAGTGAGAATAAAAATATGTAAATAAGAATGTGTGAATAAGAAGTATTTATGTGCATGAGGTATGTTCGCATGGGACCCATATGGGAGGCTGTGCAGAAAAGCACTAGAAACAAAAAAAGCAGCAAGAATCAAAAAGTAAGGTGAGAACAAGCACCTAAGCAGTAAAATGAAAAAGTAAATAAAATAAATTAAATAAGAAATGTATATATAGAAACATGAGGAAAAGGAGTGATAATATGTCACTAAGCTGCCTGTTGTTATATCATCCCAAAATAAAGGGAAAATATGAATTTTATGTTTTGATTTTTTATTGTTTTTTTATATATATTTTTTTATTATTTATTCATTATCATTATTTCTTAAATGTAGTTGTATATAAACTAATATTATTTGTTATTGATTCATAAAATGACGTATTATATGAGCATCCAAAAATATACATTTATTTATTTGTGTAATTGACGAATAAGGATAATGATTCCATAATATATCAAAATGTATTTTATATTAGATTCTAGTGTATCATGAAAACTGAAAAAAAAAAAAAATTGGAATTCTATGGGAAGGTAGTAGACTGTTCATATAGGTGCGTTATATTCGGGATTAGGGGAAACATTTCTGAGCAATCCCATGCATGAACAGATCACCGTGTGTGGCAAGGAATACTCCTAGAATCTAATTGCAATATGCGGTAAGAACGATCAGGGAAAACATGAACAGATCACCGTGTGTGGCAAGGAATACTCCTAGAATCTAATTGCAATATGCGGTAAGAACGATTAGGGAAAAGACAGGATCTTATAGGAGATCAACCGTTTTTCTATGAAATGAGTTGCATCTGAAAGTGGGCTAAGGATTGGGACAAAGATTAAATGATCCCATGTGCACAAGGGTGTATGTTAAAATATATAGGTAATAAGATCATGGTTTATATAGGAGAGAAAAAAAAAAAAAAAAAAAAAAAAAGGGGGTGGGGGACAATGAAATGTTATCAAAGGTCAGCTTCCTATTCAGAAGGTGCGTTATATATGGAAGCATAGGAGCATAGGAGATATATATCTATATAAGGGAAGACATGCACATGATTATATTATATATGCAGACAAATATCAAATAGTGAGAATGAAAAAAAAAAAAAAAAGGGGGGGGAGGGGCGGGGGGGAAGCAATGACCTAATAAATACAGAGCACTGCTATATGTATGGAATGATATGTGAGGAAAATATTAAATATTTTTATCTTTTTGGTTGAAATATTTATTTAATATTTATAGATTTGTATTTTATGTGATTTTAATTTGATTTATTATCACTCCATAATCAGAGATAAGACATATGTGATGAATGAAATATGCATTATTTGTTATATGTAATGTTGGTAGTTAATTCTGAAAATACCTATATGGAGAAAATTCCAACAAAAAATAAAAATAAAAATATATTTGCAATGCGGTATGTAGACAACTCAGTGGAACACGTGTGATACAAAAATATATTTTCATTGTTGATTTTTTCATGTTCGTTCTATAATACGTAACGAAGGTCAGAACGATAATTTAGTCCCACTGGGAATCTACTGTCCATCTTAAGGATCCATTTTGGTTCGGTTTGGAGCAAAAGTCGAAACCAATCTCCACCACGTATAGGTTTGCATACATATTCAATTCCTGTAATGCTTAGAGTAGAAAAATCCCCTTGATGCATGTCCAAAAAATGTTTTGTTAAACCAGAAACGGCGCATTTGTTTTTATTTTTACCAGTAGTGGGATCAAGATATGATGCTACATTAGTATGCTCGGAGATTCTTCTCTTGAGGGGTCTCGAAGTACAACCAATGTAATCTTTAGTACAAGTGTTACAGGAAGCCTTGTAAATAACATGTGCTGTGGAGCAATTGATAAAAGTTGAAATTTTATAGGTTTTGTTAGCACCATAGGTAATTATTTGGGTCTTCTTCATATGCTTGCAAAGGCCACAGCGTGGAATGCCGCATTTGTATGAGCCCTTAGTATTTAACCAGGTGCCGGAATCAGTATCTGAGGAAGCAAAGAATGAGGAAGGAGATATTAAATTTCCAATCGTTCGGGCCTTTTTAGCAACCACATTTACTCCTTTGGATAGTATGTTGGCCAGATCAGAGTCCTGATGCAGGAGAGGAAGATATTGAAGGAAAATTTCTTTAATTTTAGGGAAGTCTCTGCTGTAAGGAGTTGAAAAAGTGATGCGATTAGAAAAAGTTCTTGATGATGTTTTTGATTGGTCCCTATCCTGTAGCAGATTATCACGAGATCTTTGGTCAGCAAGATTGTTAGCTCTATTAAGAATTTTATTAGTGTATCCCCTATTCCTTAGGCGGATTTTCATATTCTCGACTTCAGCTTTGTAGGTCAAATCAGTGGAGCAAAGGCGACGTGCCCTCAGGAATTCGCCCAAGGGAAGGTTTGAAATAGTATGGGCCGCATGACAGCTATGGGCATGTAGGGTGGTGTTCCCACTAATAGGTTTGCGATATAGTTTGGTATGAATCAAACCTGAGTGTGGATCCCCAGACAGCCATATGTCAAGAAAGGGAGCTGAGTTCTGAAATCCCTCCACAGTAAACTTTAAATTCATGGTATTATTGTTAATATAATAACGAAAATCTTCAAGGAGTTCTTTTTGTGGGGTATTTTCGTCGAGCTGCCAGATCATCACCAGATCATCTATGTATCTGGCATACCAGATTATATGACTCAGGAAGGGGTTATCAAGAACATGTATACGAGATTCCTCCCAAGTGACCATATAGAGGTTGGCAAGAGCACAAGAAAAGCTAGCCCCCATGGGGCAGCCCTTTATTTGTATGTAAAACTGTTGGTCAAATCGAAAGAAGTTGTGCTTCAATAAGAAATCACATACTGTAAGAATGTACTCCTTTGTGACCTCGTCCAAGTTGGATTGTTTAGTCAGATGGTAAGAGAGGGCAATAAGAGCATCCGCATGAGGTATACATGAATACAAAGCTTCCACGTCACTTGTCACCCAAAAATAGTTATGTTTCCACTGTAAATCAGGAAGACATTGTAAAAGATGCTTGGTATCCTTAATGTAACCGGTTGAGTTTCTTACCATGGGTTGGATCATATTGTCCAGCCAGTCAGACAAGCGGCTGGAAAGCGAGTCTGTACTGGCCACAATAGGGCGCATGGGTGGAGGGAAGCGACCTTTGTGGACCTTTGGCAGTCCATGGAAAACCGGACAAATAGGAAAGTCATTAATGAGGTACTCAGTAGTACGTTTATCCAATATGCCGATGTCAAAACCTTTGTTAACAATACCCCGTAGTTTGTCCAGGAAAACACTTGTGGGGTCCACATTGAGTGGTCTATATGTAGTAACATCATTTAACATGCATAAAATTTGCTTTTCGTATAGTGTTTTATCAAGGACAACCACGGAACCGCCTTTATCCGCGGCCTTGATGGTAATATAGGGGTTGTTGGAAAGGCTTTGGAGGGCACGTTTCTCCACTGTAGAAAGATTGTCTTTGAGAGAGGACTCAGACAAAAGGGCTTTCTTAATTTCAATTTCCATAGTGTCCTGATATATATCCATAGCAGGCACACGTGATGAAATGGGGTAGAAGTCCTTATTAGATATTTTGAACGGATGAGGATCTAGTGTGGTATTATGAGACTCATCCAAATCAATCAAAGTTCTTGTAGAAATCTGTTCTGTGTATTTTTATGCTTATGATTAAGGACTTATCTATATTCCAACTGTCCGAAACGCGTCAAGCCATGATTTTTTCATGGAACCGATGATGTTTTCCTTGGATTTTTAATCATTGAATAAAGTTTCTACATTTTTATATATTTTTCGTTGGATTTATATTTTTGCTATCCTGGAATTGGTGCTGAGTCCCATCCTGTCTCCTTGCTACTGGCTGGAATACATGTGTAGTCAGTGGCGTAACTAGAGTTTGATGTGCAAATTTCAGACCTGGGCCCACCTTTCCACGTACACTGACACTTGGGGTATGGGATAATGACCCTGAGACTCGGGCTATGGGATAATGATGCTGACACTTGGCTCTTACCCTCAGCACCCAGGTTTCCGATGATCTGAAATCCCTCTATCAGCACCCAGCATTCCTATGTTCTGATATCCATTTTGTCCTCGGCACCCAGCTTCCCCATGCTCTGCTATACGTCTTTCCCTCATCACCCAGCTTTCCCATATCAGATCATGGGAAAGCTGGGTGCTGAGAGAAGATGTATAGCAGAGTATGGGAAAGCTGGGTTCTGAGGGAAAGAGCCTTTTCCCTTAGCATAAAACGTTCCCATCCCCTGCTTGTATCTTTGTCCCCCCTTGTATATAGTTCTACAAATACTATGATGGCCCCCACATAGCCTTCCATATAGTATAAAGGGTCCCACATAATCCTTCATATATTAGAATGCACCTCCATAGTCCTCCATGTATTATATTGCATTTCCCATAGTTCTCCATGTATTCTATTTCACCCCATAGTCCTCCATATATTATACTGCACCACATAGTCCTCCATGTATAAAGTAGCCCTCATAGCCCTCCAATTATTATAATGAATTTCTCATATTTCTCCATGTATTATAATTCACTCCATAATTCTCCATATATTATAATTTACTCCATAGTACTCCATATATTATACTGCACCACATAGGCCTCCATGTTTTAAAATGCACCCCGATAGCCCATGTATAAGGTAGACTCCATAGTCCTCTATATATTATAATGTAGCCCCCATAGTCCTATATGTATTATAATGCAACCCCATAAAACGTCATATTGTATTATGCAGCCCCATACTTCTCCATGTGTAATGCACCCCTATATTCCATGTATAAGGTGTCCTTCATTTTGTATTATGCAGCCCCATACTCCTCCATGTATAATGCACCCCTAGTCCATGTATAAGATGTCCTTCATGTTGTATAATGCATCCCCATAGACCTCCATGTATAATGCCGCCCCTAGACCTTCAAGTATAATGCAGCCCCCTAGACCTCCATGTATAATACACCCCTATAGTCCATGTATAAGGTGTCCTTCATGTTTATTATGCAGCCCCATAGACTTCCATATATAATGCAGCCTCCCCAGGCCTCCATGTATAATAATGCAGCCAGCCTCCCCAGGCCTCAATGTATAATAATGCAGCCAGCCTCCCCAGGCCTCCATGTATAATAATGCAGCCAGCCTTCCCAGGCCTCCATGTATAATAAAGCAGCCAACCTCCCCAAGCCTCCATGTATAAAAATGCAGCCAGCCTCCCCAGGCCTCCATATATAATAATGCAGCCAGCCTCCCAGGCCTCCATGTATAACAAGGCAGCCAGCCTCCACAGGCCTCCATGTATAATAATGCAGCCAGCCTCCCCAGGCCTCCATGTACAATGCAGCCAGCCTCCCCAGGCCTCCATGTATAATAATGCAGCCAGCCTCCCCAGACCTGCATGTATAATGCAGCCTCCCCAGGCCTCTGGCCACCATGTACTCACCAATTTATATATAATAAAACAACAAGTACTAACCTCTCTCCTCATTTCCCCGCTGCTCTATCCTCACCTCTCTTCTCCTTCCACCGCTGCTCCGTACTCACCTCTCCTCTGTTCCCCCATTGCTCCCGTCAGTGTCCTACTGTCCTGCGGTCTGTGCTCTCAGCACAGTAGTCGTACAGGAGTGACATCACCGCGCAGGCAGAGGGGGAGAATGATGATGCATAGAGTAGCTGCTCTATGCTTCATCATTGCTGTGCGCGATGATGGGGGAGAGAGGCCATGAGCCACCACCGCTGACACCGGGCAGGGGGGCCCGGTGTCAGCAGTGGTGGCACCAGGTCATATAGCGACCGCGTGGTCTGCGACAGATCAGCACAGCTCCTCTCTCACTGAAAAGAGCTGGCTACTAATCTGCTGGGCGGCTGTGGGCCCCTAACCTGCTGGGCACAATCACAATGGCAATTTCTGCGACCGTGGTAGTTACGCCCCTGTGCATAATTAATCCCTTCACGACTGGCCGATTTTTCGCTTTCCGTTTTTTTTTTTGCCATTCTTTTTCTAAGAGACGTAACTTTTTTATTTTTCAGTCAATATGGTCATGTGAGGGCTCATTTTCTGCAGAACAAGCTGTACATTTCAATGAAACCATAGGTTTTACCATATAGTGTACTGGAAAATGGCAAAAAAACTCCAAATGCAGAAAAATTGCAAAAAAAAGTGCGATACCACTATTGTTTTTGAGATATTTTATTCACTGTGTTCACTGTATGGTAAAACTGATATGTGGGTGTGATGCCTCAGGTCAGTACGAGTTCGTAGACACCAAACATGTATAGGTTCATTTTGGCGTTTGGAATTTTTTTGCGCTACGCAGTTTACTGATCAGATTAATTGATTTTATATTTTGATAGATCGGGCATTTCTGAACGCGGCGATACCAAATATGTGTATATTTTTTATTTTTTTAACCCTTTAATTTTCAATGGGGCGAAAGGCGGATGATTTGAACTTTTATGTTTTTTTGTTTTTTTTTTAATTTTTTAAAACTTTTTCTTTTACCTTTTTTTTTATTTTACTAGTCCCCCTAGGGGGATATTGCGATCAGCAGTCCTATCGCTCTTATCTATCTGCTGATCACAGCTACACAGCTGTAAACAGCAGATTCACTCACTTCCTGCTTCCCTGGCTTACGTGGAAAGCGAAAGTGAAAGTAATTCAGGTCTAGCACAGGGGTCATCACATGACCCTGTGCTACCATGACAACCATCGAAAGTCACGTGATCATGTCACGTGACTTCCGGTATCGGGCGGTAAGTAAAACTTTACCGCGATCGCGTTTGTAATGGCGCTGTCACATATTGACAGCGCCATTACAGGGGTTAAACGGCACGAGCAGATAACGATTCTGCTCGTGCCTAGCAGGCACACATCTCAGCTGTGAAAATCAGCTGAGATGTGCGCCGATCGCAGCATGCTGCTGCCAGGAGACCGCGGGAAGTAACGTTATGACCGCTAGGACGTAATTTTATGGCCCGCGGTCGTTAAGGGGTTAATATAAACTCAATATATAGTCCAATATAAAGATGTATTACTTAAACCAGGGAAGTGTGCATTCGTGAGGCTGTCACAATGACTTTGGGATATCGGGGAACTGAGGCTCCTAAGCTGTCCCTCAAGTTCTAGCTAATCTCAGAGATACTCCTGATGGTGGAGAGGCCTGAGTGTCTTTCGTGACCCTGCTCCTGACCAGTCATTATCTGATTTCCTGTCCTCCCAGGGAGGGATGGGATAGGAGTGTGTTGAAAACCACAGACAAAGACAGACAAAGGAAAACCAAAACTCTGTCGCACAGCACAAAGGTAAAGATAAAAAGAAATTCAGGGGGAAAATACAAGAGCAAAATGGAAGTATAAAACAAGAACTCCAAAACAACTCCACAACCGCTCCAAGCAATAGCACAATTAAGCACAACTTTCACCAGAGAGTCTTGGATATCACACCTCACAAACTAACATAGAATAAACTATAGCTGGCATGGGTAGAAGGATTCCATCATCATAAATAGAAAGTGAGCAGATGTGATAGGTCTCCCACAACATGTGATTAAAGGAGCAAGCAGACCAGCAGAGATGAACTCTTGCTAGCTTGCCTATGAATCAGCACAAAGGTGGATGACACCCGAGTCTGCCTGTGTTTATCGCAGACACCAGAGAAACCATAAAGTGGAGTGTAAGCATTTGCAATCTGAATCTGAGTTCAATGCCACCATGACAGTCTGTGAAGTTTGTGCAAAACTCAGTGTGACAGTACCCCTACCATAAAGACTCTCTGGACCCGGTCTCTCAGGATGGAGACGATGCAATGTCCTAACCAGGTGCTCAGCATAGATATATGAGTCTGATACCCAAGTCCTCTCCTCAGGACCATAACCGTGCCATTGAACCAAATACTGTAAAGATCAGTGAGCGAAATGAGAATCAATGACTTTGGACACCTGAATTTATTACGACCCATTAACTAAGACTGGAGGTGGAGGTAAGGGAAGAGGGGTTCCCAAACCCACATATTTCTTTAACAGGGATCTATGGAAAACATTATGAATCTTGTAAGATGCCGGTAACACCAGGTGGAAAGCAACCGGATTAATGACTGTTGTTATTTTGTACGGACCAATAAACTGAGGTCCTAACTTCAGTGAAGTTTTCTTAAACTTAATGTTTCTTGTAGATAACCACAACAGATCAACAACACACAGGTTTGACCAGGCACACATCTACAGTCAGCTGCACATTTATGCTTAGAACCCATGTCACAGAAATGCAGCTGAACTCTCTCATGTAGATGATAATGCAGTGACCACTTGGTCCTCCCCAGGTACCACTGACGAGTGCCCCTCCTGAAACATAAAGAACTGGGGATGATGACCATAGACACAAAAAAGGAGATATACCAGAAGATTCAGGAGGGAAAACAAGAGCAGGATGGAAGTACAAAACAACAGGGGTAAACTATACAACTGCTCCAAGCAATTGTCAGGGGTGTTTCACACTTGACAGACAGTCCTAAAGTGTCTGGCTGTAAAAGGTTGCAGCTTCTAGCTACACAAGCTGCTCTCTGCCTTTCTCTTTTTCCCCTGCTTGAATTAATCCCTTTCTCTTTAGGACCTTGTGGATTTCCTCACATTTTCAGCTGTTAATCATCAGCATGTCCCTTTTTGTCTTTAAATATTCTCATTCCCCCTTAATCTTTGCTGGTGATAGCTTTTGCAACGCTTTAAAGTTTTGAGTGCAATAAGTCAGCTTGTTTTCATCTGAAGAAACTTTGTTGTTGCTGCAGTTCCTCTCCCTGAGTCATCTGGAGATAAGTTATTTGTTTACTTTCCCTGTGTGTATTCCCTGTGTGTTCTTTAGAGCTTAGTGGGGTTTACTAAGGGGTGCTTCACACAGAGCGAGATCACTGCTGAGATCGCTGCTGAGTCACGTTTTTTGTGATGCAGCAGTGACCTCATTAGCGATCTCGCTGTGTGTGACACTGAGCAGGGATCTGGCCCCTGCTGTGAGATCGCTTCTCGTTACACACAACCCTGGTTTGTTTTTTTATTGTTGCTCTCCCGCTGATAAGAACACATCGCTGTGTGTGACAGCGAGAGAGCAACAATCCTGCATGTGGAGGGAGCAGGAGCCGGCATCTGGCAGCTGCGGTAAGCTGTAACCAAGGTAAACATCGGGTAACCAAGGTGGTTACCCGATATTTACCTTCATTACCAGCCTCTGCCGCTCTCACGCTGCCAGCGCCGACTCCCAGCTCTCTGCACATGTGGCTGCAGTACACATCGGGTAATTAACCCGATGTGTACTGTAGCTAGGAGAGCAGGGAGCCAGCGCTCAGTGTGCGTGGCTCCCTGCTCTCTGCACATGTTGCAGCACAGCAACGCGTGTCGTAATGATCGCTGCTTCGGCTGCTGTGTTTGACAGCTAAGCAGCGATCATAACAGCGACTTACAAGGTCGCTGTTACGTCACAGAAAATGGTGACGTAACAGCGACGTCGTTGTCGCTGTCGCTTAGTGTGAACCCAGCTTTAGCGCTCATCCCATCCCTTCACCAACCTAGGACCTATTTCAAGGTCAGCCAGGGTCAGAAATACTGCTTGACACATAGGTGCAGATTCTATCTAGAGTGGTTAGAGAAGCCAGGGGCCAGCAGTAGGTTTGGTCAGGGGTCACCATCTCCCCCTTCCCTAGACACAGAGTTTCCCTTCCCTACCCTTTCCCCATGCCTAGCATGACACCAATAGGCATAACTTAAGCATATCTTTCACCAGAGAGTCTGGGACACCACACTTCACAGACCAACATAACATAAACTATAGCTGGCATGGGTAGAAGAATTCCACCAGCAATAAATAGAAGGGGAGCAGATGTGATAGGTCTCCCCAGAACATGTGATTAAAAGAGCAAGTAGACTTGCAGAGATTAACTCTGGCAAGCCTGCCTATGAAACAGCACACAGTTGGTTGACATATTACTGAGGTGAACACAGACACCAGAGAAACCATCTGGCGGAGTATCAGAAACTGTAATCTGAATAGAGTCCAACGCCACCATGACAGTCGACAAAGTTTGTGCAAAACTCTGTGTGACAGATATTCATTCTGACGCGAGCCCTCTGATGCAGGAGATGTTGAAACACATGTTGGGGTGGGTATGACACATTCACACTTCCCTGGTTTAGGTAATTTATCTTTATATTGACTATATATTGAGTTTATATTAACTATGCATGTATTCCATCCAGGGCCGCCACTAGGAATTTCAGGGCCCCATACTGGCAAAATTTGGGGCCCCCTCTGAGACTCCACCAAGGCTCCACCCCGGCTCCGTCTCCACCTCGCAAACCTTCCACAGTCCGCCACCACTTTTGGAACACACAGTCTTAGCACCCTTGAAGTTGTTCCAGAAAATGAAGTATTTCCCTCAGAAAAGTAATAATACACCCTCTACATCGCCTGCCCCTCTCCATAATGCACCTTCTATATCGAACCTCTCCATAACACCATAACACATCACCTACACCACCTCTTTCCATAATACACGCTCTACACCTCCCTGCTCAATAATACACGCTCTACACCACCTCTCTCCATAATACACCCTCTACACCGCCCCGCTCCATAACACCCTCTACACCGCCCCGCTCCATAACACCCTCTACACCACTCTGCTCCATAATACATGCTCTACACTTCCTCTCCCACACTGCTCCTATGTATAATATCCCCACACATACTGTACCCCTGTGTAGAATATCTCTCCCACACACACTGCCTCTATATGTAATATCACCCACACACACTTCCCCTCAATATAATATCCCTCACATACACTGCCCCTCTGTATACTATCCCGCACACAAGCTGCCCCTCTGTATACTATCTCTCACACACACACACATTGCCCATCCTGGCATATACAGGTACATCTCTATAAACTAGAAAATCATCAAAAAGTTTAATTTATTTCAGTAATTTAATACAAAAAGTGAAGCACATATACAGTCATATGAAAAAGTTTTGGCACCCCTATTAATGTTAACCTTTTTTCTTTATAACAATTTGGGTTTTTGCAGCAGCTATTTCAGTTTCATATATCTAATAACTGATGTACTGAGTAATATTTCTGGATTGAAATGAGGTTTATTGTACTAACAGAGAATGTGCAATCCGCATTTAAACAAAATTTGACCGGTGCAACAGTATGGACACTTCAACATAAAAGTGACATTAATATTATGTAGATCCTCCTTTTGCAAAAATAACAGCCTCTAGTCGCTTCCTGTACCTTTTAATGAGTTCCTGGATCCTGGATGAAGGTATATTTGACCATTCCTGTTAACAAAACAATTCCAGTTCAGTTAAGTTTGATGGTCGCCAAGCATGGACAGCCCGCTTAAAATCATCCCACAGATTTTCAATGATATTCAGGTCTGGGGACTGGGGTGGCCATTCCAGAACATTGTAATTGTTCCCCTGCATGAATGCCTGAGTAGATTTGGAGCGGTGTTTTGGATCATTGTCTTGCTGAAATATCCATCCCCAGCGTAACTTCAACTTCGTCACTGATTCTTGCACATTATTGTCAAGAATCTGCTGATACTGAGTTGAATCCATGCGACTCTCAACTTTAACAAGATTTCCGGTGCCGGCATTGGCCATACAGCCCCAAAGCATGATGGAACCTCCACCAAATTTTACTGTGGGTAGCAAGTGCTTTTCTTGGAATGCCGTGTTTTTTTGCCTGCATGCATAACGCGCTTTTGTATGACCAAACAACTCAATGTTTGCTTGTGCAACGTGCGCTGTATTGTTGACCGATGCACATTGACACATTCTGCAGCAAGATGATGCTGCAGGTCTTTGAAGGTGGTCTGTGGATTGTCCTTGACTGTTCTCACCATTCTTCTTCTCTGCCTTTCTGATATTTTTCTTGGCCTGCCACTTCTGGGCTTAACAAGAACTGTACCTGTGTTCTTCCATTTCCTTACTATGTTCCTCACAGTGGAAACTGACAGTTTAAATCTCTGAGACAACTTTTTTTCTCCTTCCCCTGAACAACTATGTTGAATAATCTTTGTTTTCAGATCATTTGAGAGTTGTTTTGAGGAGCCCATGATGCCACTCTTCATTGGAGATTCAAATAGGAGAACAACTTGCAAGTGGCCACCTTAAATACCTTTTCTCATGATTGGATACACCTGCCTATGAAGTTCAAAGCTCAATGAGGTTACAAAACCAAGTTATTGCTTTAGTAAGTCAGTAAAAAGTAGTTAGGAGTGTTCAAATCAAGAAATTGATAAGGGTGCCCATACTTTTGCACCGGTCAAATTTTGTTTAAATGCGGATTGCACATTTTCTGTTAGTACAATAAACCTCATTTCAATCCAGAAATATTACTCAGTCCATCAGTTATTAGATATATGAAACTGAAATAGCTGTTTCAAAAACCCAAATTGTTATAAAGAAAAAAGGTTAACATTAATAGGGGTGCCCAAACTTTTTCATATGACTGTATTGTATAGGAGTCATTACAGACAGTGATCTATTTCAAGTGTTTATTTCTGTTAGTGATTATGGCTTACAGATGATATTCTAATTTACTGAGATGCACCAGTATGTCCCCATTCTGGGCCCTTCCTGGTATTTATGTCCCCCTTCCGGTATATATATCCGCCTCCTGGGCCTAATCTGGTTTTTGTCCCCTTCCTAGCACATATGTTCTCCTCCTGGTATATATGTCCCCTCCCTGGGATGCTTCTGGTATATATGTCCCCATCCTGGTTTATTTGTCCCCATCCTGGAATATATGGCCCATCCTGGGGGCCTCCAGGTATATATATATATATATATATATATATATATATATATATATATATATATATATATATATATCCCTCTCCTTTGTACATTCTGGTATATATGTACTTATTCTGGTTTATGTCCCCTTTCTGAGCCCCTCCTGCCATATATGCTGAAAAAATAAAATAAAAAAAAAATCAAACATTTTACTCACCCTCCCTAGCTCCCATGTCGTGTGGCGTCCTCTCTGAGCCACGATGCATTTCAGCTGGATATACGCCCTCCAACCCACATCCAGATGAAGCAAGGCGGGGATCGGGGTCCCTCCACCACCCCTGGCGATCGTCCCGCTCCTGTCTTCGGCTAACAGAGCGATTATCTGTCTCCTTAGGATAGATCACCAATGTCTTATTGGTCGGGGTCTGGCACCCCAGCCAATTGCCTGTACTAGGTACCGTGCCAGTGGTGGCCAAAAGTGCTCAGTTCTGGATCTGCTCTGTCTTCTGATAGTGGCAGCAGCCTACTATTAAAATCAATGAGGCGGATGTTCAGTACCCAGCCGTGGACACTATCAGAGGATGGAGCAGATCTAGAAATAAGCATTTCCGGCCACCTGCACCAAGAGCAGCTGATCAGTGGGGGTCCTATTGCGCTCTCATAAGAAGCATTGCAATAGTGGGACCCAGGCCTAATGATGACCCACAGTCAGTATCACAAATAAACATTTACATTCAGGTACCTTATAGATGATGTTGTCTCTGAGTCATTTCTTTATATTCTTTATCTTGTCCTGACACCATGATGACTTTTCACATTCACATCTCATCTCTGTAGACTTCCATCTTCTCCGGTCTTCTGCAGCACATCTCG
Source organism: Anomaloglossus baeobatrachus (assembly GCF_048569485.1). Taxonomy (NCBI): domain Eukaryota; kingdom Metazoa; phylum Chordata; class Amphibia; order Anura; family Aromobatidae; genus Anomaloglossus; species Anomaloglossus baeobatrachus. The sequence continues at coordinate 172,283,519 of NC_134354.1, read as the reverse complement.
ACACGATGCCCCTAAAAATAGCAGAATAATTATATTACTCCTATTTAAAAATATCTGCCCTACACTGTGCCCCAGAAGAAATAATGACCCCTCTTATTGTGTTCTCTGCACAAAATATGACCCCACACTGTCCCTCTTATGGTACATGCCCTCCACACTGCCTCTTTTTCCATACTGAGCCTACTCTTCACACTGTCCTTTACACTGTGTTCCCTTATACTGCCCAGTCTTTATACTGTGCCCTCATCACACTCCCCCTCCTTGCTATTGCTTCACACTGTCCTCCAATTCTGCCCCTTCTTTATACTGCCCCCCTCCACTACCCAGTCTCTATTCTGTGCCCCCTCACATTCTTCTCATCCCTTACTGTCTCCTCACTACCTCCTGTGTGTCCATATACTTTTCCCATCACTCCCCATCCTGCTCACTTGCTCCTCATACTATGTCATTCTTTATTCTGTGTCCTCAAAATTTATTTCCAGTTCGCTCCACATCCTCTCTCACCCCATACATCACCCCTCATCCTCTCTCTCCCTATACGTCACCCCTCATCCTCTCTCTCCCCATACATCACCCCTCATCCTCTCTCTCCCCATACATCACCCCTCATCCTCTCTCTCCCCATACATCACCCCTCATCCTCTCTCTCCCCATACACCACCACCCCTCATCCTCTCTCTCTCCATACACCACCCCTCATCCTCTCTCCCCATACATCACTCCTCATCCTCTCTCTCCCAATACATCACCCCTCATCCTCTCTCTCCCCATACATCACCCCTCATCTTCTCTCTCCCAATACATCACCCCTCATCCTCTCTCCCCCCACGCATCACCCGTCATCCTCTGTCTCCCCACACACCACCCCTCATCCTCTCTCCCCCCACGCACCACCCCTCATCCTCTCTCCCCATGCATCACCTCTCATCCTCTCTCCCCCCACGCACCACCCCTCATCCTCTCTCCCCATCCATCACTCCTCATCCTCTCTCTCCCCATGCATGACCCCTTATCCTCTCTCTCCCCATACTGTGTCCAAAGAAATTTCTCCCTCCCCATCCTCTCTTCCGACCATACTCTGTCCACAGATAGTATTATTATTTATTATTATTTATTATTATTTATTATTATAGCGCCATTTATTCCATGGCGCTTTACAAGTGAAAGAGGGTATACGTACAACAATCATTAACAGTACAAGACAGACTGGTATAGGAGGAGAGAGGACCCTGCCCGCGAGGGCTCACAGTCTACAGGGAATGGGTGATGGTACAATAGGTAAGGACAGAGCTGGTTGCGCAGTGGTCTACTGGGCTGAAGGCTATTGTAGGTTGTAGGCTTGTTGGAAGAGGTGGGTCTTGAGGTTCCTCTTGAAGCTTTCCACGGTCGTGGAGAGTCTGATGTGCTGAGGTAGAGCGTTCCAGAGTATGGGGGATGCACGGGAGAAATCTTGTACACGATTGTGGGAAGAGGAGATAAGAGAGGAGCAGAGAAGGAGATCTTGTGAGGATCTAAGGTTGCGTGCAGGTAGGTACCGGGAGACTAGGTCACAGATGTAGGGAGGAGACAGGTTGTGCATGGCTTTGTATGTCATGGTTAATGTTTTGAACTGGAGTCGTTGGGCGATGGGAAGCCAGTGAAGGGATTGGCAGAGTGGCGAGGCTGGGGAGTAGCGAGGGGAGAGGTGGATTAAGCGGGCTGCAGAGTTTAGGATAGATTGGAGGGGTGCAAGAGTGTTGGAAGGGAGGCCAGAGAGCAGGAGGTTGCAGTAGTCGAGGCGGGAGATGATGAGGGCATGCACTAATGTTTTTGCAGATTCTTGGTTAAGAAAAGCACGGATCCGGGAGATATTTTTGAGTTGTAATCGGCATGAGGTGAAGAGGGCTTGGATGTGTGGCTTGAAGGATAGAGCAGAGTCGAGGGTCACTCCAAGGCAACGAGCTTGTGAGACTGGGGAGAGTGAGCAACCATCAAGTGTGATGGAAAGGCTTGTTGGAGGAGATGAGTGAGGAGGAGGAAAGACAATAAACTCTGTTTTGTCCATGTTAAGTTTTAGGAATCGCGCCGAGAAGAAGGATGAAATAGCAGACAGACATTGTGGAATTTTGGTTAGTAGGGAGGTAATGTCAGGTCCAGAGAGGTAGATCTGTGTGTCATCGGCATAGAGATGATACTGGAAGCCATGGGACTCTATGAGCTGTCCCAAGCCGAAGGTATAGATGGAGAACAGCAGGGGTCCAAGAACTGAGCCTTGGGGGACACCGACAGATAGGGGGCGAGATGAGGAAGTGGTGTGAGAATGGGAGACGCTGAAAGTTCGGTCGGTTAGGTATGAGGAGATCCAGGATAGGGCCAAGTCTGTGATGCCCAGAGATGAGAGAATCTGTAGTAGGAGGGAATGGTCTACTGTGTCGAAGGCAGAGGACAGGTCCAGGAGGAGGAGGACAGAGTAGTGTCGCTTGGCTTTGGCGGTTAGTAGATCATTGGTGACTTTGGCTAGGGCAGTTTCGGTAGAATGATGTGGTCGGAAGCCAGATTGAAGCCGGTCAAAGAGGGAGCAGGAGGAGAGGTATGAGGACAATTCAAGATGGACATGCTGTTCCAGTAGTTTTGAGGCGTAGGGGAGAAGGGATATGGGGCGATAGTTTGACACAGAGGATGGGTCAAGGGAGGGCTTTTTGAGGATGGGTGTAATAGAGGCATGTTTAAAGCATGAAGGGACTACACCACTTGCTAGTGATAGGTTGAAGAGATGGGTTAGGGCTGGGATGAGGACTGCGGTGATGTTGGGGATGAGGTGCGATGGGAGCGGGTCCAGTGCACAGGTGGTTAGATGTGATCTTGAGAGTAGAGTGGAGAGATTGTTTTCTGTCATGGTGGAGAAGCTGGATTTGGAGGAAGATGGCTGAGTAGCTATGATGAGGGGCTGTGGTGATTGTGGGCCAAAGCTTGCTCTGATGTTGTCAATCTTCCGCTTAAAGAAAGAGGCAAAGTCTTCAGCTGAGATGAGAGGAGAGGGAGGTGGTGCTGGAGGACGAAGGAGAGAATTGAAAGTGTTGAATAGCTGTTTAGGGTTGTGAGAGAAAGAAGATATGAGGGATGAGAAGTAGGTTTGTTTTGCAGCAGTGAGTGTGGACTTGAAAGTGGTGAGGGACTCTTTATATGCAATGAAGTGCTCAGTGGAATGAGACCTCTTCCATCTGCGCTCAGCAATTCTGGAAGCCCGTCTAAGTTCTTTAGTCTGCCTTGTGTGCCAGGGTTGCCTGTTGATTGTGCGGGTTTTGGTGTGTGTGAGGGGGGCAGCTGATTCGAGAGCTGCAGAGATTGTAGTGTTGTATAAAGTTGCAGCGGCATCTGCATCATGTAGAAATGCAATGTCTGTGAGGGGGAGAAGGGACTGAGAAAGGGCGTGTAAATCAATGTGTTTGATATTTCTGCGAGGGTGTGAAAATTTGTGGAGGGGGGGTTGCATACTTGGAGAAGAGAGGGAAGAGAATGTGAGTAGGTTGTGGTCAGACAGGGGGAGAGGCGAGTTAGAGAGGTTAGATAGGGAACAGAGGCGAGTGAAGATGAGGTCCAGCGTGTGGCCATCTTTGTGAGTAGCTGCAGAAGACCATTGGGTGAGGCCGAAGGAGGAAGCGAGTGTTAGAAGTTTGGAGACAGATGAGTGGGAAGTGTCAATGGGGATATTGAAATCACCCATGATGATGGTGGGGATGTCGGTGGAAAGGAAATGTAGTAGCCAGGTGGTGAAATGGTCAAAAAAGGCAGTGGCTGGCCCTGGAGGGCGGTAAATGACAGCCAGCTGAAGGTTGGAGGGGGCGTAGATGCGTACGGAGTGCACCTCAAAAGAGGGGAGCGTGACAGAGGGTGGTAGAGGAATTGGGGTAAAGGAGCATTGGTCGGACAGGAGCAAACCAACTCCTCCACCATGCTTGTTACTGGGGCGGGGGGTGTGAGAGAGTTGGAGACCGCCATAAGAAAGTGCAGCAGGAGAGGCTGTGTCAGAGGGGGTGAGCCAGGTTTCTGTGATGGCGAGGAAGGAGAGTTTATTAGTGATGAACAGATCATGAATGTAGGATAGTTTGTTGCAGACAGAGCGAGCGTTCCATAGAGCTCCTGTTAGTGGGACTGGGGGAGCGGGGGCTGGGTGAATGGGTATGAGGTTTGCGAGGTTGCGGAAATTTGTGTTAGGTTGTTGAAGAGGGTTTGAAGTGACAATAGGGATGTGGTGAGGAGGACCTGGATTTGAAGCAATATCCCCAGCACTGAGGAGAAGCAGTGAGAGTGTTAGTAAGTGGGAGCAGGAGAGGCCATGAGATGGACGTGTGTGTCTGGAGACACTGGGTGAAATGTGGAGGAAAATGTCTGAGGGGAAGGTAAGATGGGTGGGGAGGATGGAGGGAGAGATGAAAAGTTCATTACTGGCTTGAGGGATCAGAGGGGGCAGTGAGAAGTGAAGTATTATAGGGGTGAGAGTGAATAGAAACACAAACATTGTTTACAGTGACTGTGTATGCTGTTACCTTCCGGTCACTTCCGGCCCAATTCTGGCCTAATTCAATGCATCATACTTATATGGTGCATACTTGTATTGGTGCAGACGAAATGTCTTGTGCAGACATTTAGTTGCCCCACTATATACACATACAAGTGCACTCAGCTGTGAAGGGGTGGGTTGCAAGACTAACCCCTTGATCACTCAATTAAAAAAAAAAAAAAAAAAAAAAAGGTGCAGCTTAACATAGGCAAAATAAACAAAGGTCATAAAAGGGGGGTGCAAAACAGGGGGGGGGGGAGATCACACAGATGCTGGAGGATGTCAGGAAGATATTGAAGCAAAGAAAGAACAGGTCAGATATAGTGGGAAAGTAGAGTGCATGAATTGACATACCAGGTATTAGCACACACAGCAGAGCAAAGTGGAGTGAAGATGTGAAGATCAGTTCATGGGAAAGTAGAGTGCATGAATTGACATACCTGTGGGAAGATAGACATGGTGATTAGATGATGGCAGATGATAGATGACCAAGTGCATCATAATATCTCTGGCCTAATTCAATGCATCATACTTATATGGTGCATACTTGTATATAGTATGGTGGAGAGATGGTGGGGAAGGCACCTGTTTCCATAGATACTCTCTTCTTACCCCATACTGTTTCTCTTCCGTGCCTTCAGCTTTAATGGAGCACTTATCAGCGTTCTCTGCCGCCTCCGCGCTGCGGCCCTTACTTCTGGGTCAGCAGTGTGATCGGTATGCAGCTGCATATCCGGTATCTCCAGCACACGTAGCTAATTTGCATGTGATGCAAATTAGCCACATGTATAGTGGCAAAAGCAACACTGCCGGGTCCTCTGCTACAGCTGTGACTAGGGGGGGCTCGGTGAAGAGGGGTGAGGACCCGGCTGGCCCAGGGCTTAATAAACTAAGTAATTAATTTGTCCCTGGCTCAGCCGGGCCCCCCTTCTTCACCGGGCCCCCTACACCAGTCTCAGTAGTAATGCCCTGATGGCGGCCCTGATTCCAACCAGTAGCTATGTTGCAGTTAAGTCTTTCTATGCAGCCGCTAGCACAGAGAACAACAGCTGATCAATGCAGGTGCTAGCTCTTGGATTATCACCACTCTTATATCTATGACCTAATTCCCAAATAGGTCATAAACAGAAATGAGCGAATCTTGAACTGTAAAGTTCGGGGTTTGTAGCAGACACAGACTTTTAAAAAGTGCTAACCACTCAATCAAGCATCAGGATGCTCGGGTATGCTCGGTGCTTGGCCTAGTAGGAAGCACTTGCTCTCACGGTTGGTAAAAACATTGTTTTTGGATGCTGTGTGTCCCTAAAAAAATAAATACCTCACCCTCCCTCACACGGACATGGTCTCTTAATTGCTGGCTGTATGTGGGCGGATAGCTGAACTGCCCAATCATTGACTTCCAATGGGGTTCGGGCTCCGGGATTAAGTTCAGGTCAGTACCAGGGTGTTCTTACAAGTGCTCTGAGTGGTGACGTTACGCATGCCTAGAACTTTGCAGTACATCCTGCAAAGTCGGCTGTCAGTAAATATTTCGTGTGCTTTTTTAGTGCTGTGAGCTGAGACATTATGTATGGCTAGAACTTTGCAGTTCATCCTGCAGACCCGACTGTCAGTCAGTACCGGGGTGTGATTTACAGGTGCTCTCAGTTCTGTGAGCTTGGATGTTACGCATGTCCCAAACGTTTGCAGTGCATCGGGGCACAGCCAGCTATTAGTCAGTACGGGGGTGTGATTACAGGTGCTCTCAGTGCTGTGACCAGAGACATTACTCATGCACCAGACCTTTGCAGTGCATCGGGGCAGAGCCAGCTGTCAGTACCTGGGTGTGGTTACAGGTGCTCTCAGTGCTGTGAGCAGTGATTATAGCTGCAACAGCGCACCCCTATGACTGAAGCCAGCAGCTCCCTTGGTGAATAAAGTTAATTTAATCCTGAATGCCACACTTTCGGTAAAACAGCTGGTAACCTTTATAACCTGCAGATTAACCCTATAGCTGCAGGATAATGTTATCAGACCTGCAAGGTTGACAAAACTATCATTTAATTTTTCAGTTAATATTCAATAGGATTTTCCCATACTAGACAAGCACTCACCTCCTGGATTGTCACCACTCATCCATACGCAGTACTGCATTTCACCAATCTGCGGTGATCCACATCTGGATGATAGAGATGTCATGCTGCAGCCAATCAATGTCCGCTGCACTGACATTTTGTCCCAGTGCAAGAAACAATTCAAAATATATTTAGTTTACTAATTTATATAGCACTCTTTATTCCACAACGCTTTAAATTCCTGATCATCACTGTACCCATTGGGGTTTACAATCTAAATTCCCTATCAGTATGTTTTTGAAGTGTGGGAAGAAATCAAAGAACCCTGAGGAAACCCACAAAGACATGGGGAGAACATACAAACTCCCTACAGATGTTGTCCTTGAAGAGATTTGAACCCGGGACCCCAGTGCTACAAAGCCATAGTGTTAACCACTGAGCAACCATGCAAAATGAGAGCATTTGCCGCTGTTTGGCTGCAATGCTCACATGATGCAGATGTTGATGGCTGTTGGATTACATGGCATTACATTTTTTTTATTAGCTACTGACTTACTTAATAAACCAGGAACATACTGTACATAAGGGCTATGTAATGGGAAAATAGTCTGCAATGTGATTCTTTCTGCATTCACATATAGTCCTGTAAGACTGCAGCGGCCATTGAGGAGATCACATAGATTCTACCCAATCTATCCAACCTATTAATAGCAACTTCTGTTTCTCCTGGGATCTCAAATAGAAGGGGGAGTTTGTACAAAGGGTCTCTGCATTAATAATGATTGATAGATTTCACTGTTGTATCCCCAATGCACGCGGCTCAGCTCTTACCGTAATAACACGAGCGCAGCTCTGACACATAAATGCTGTCGTACACAGGCATAATTACATTGATCTTCTCAAAGAGGATAACCTTGCAACCCAAGCCTGTGATTACCCCTGTGATCTGAATAGGATAACTGAAGTGAGCACTAATATATATATATGAGTGCAAGCCAAAAATACATACTATATATAAGAATAAGGCTGCACATCAAACTTAGATAATGGTATAATGCCTCAAGCATATGGAAAAATATTGGAATATACAATGAAAAATGCTACTTGCTAATTTGAACATGCTAGCTAGGGACCCCAATATAGAGATGTACCTTGACGAGGTTTTGGGGCTCAGTTACATTGATCAATGCAATTGCTAAATATCTCCTTTTTCCTAATATTCATAGCAGGTATGCAATTCATTATTCACATGTTCAAATTAGCAAGTAGCATTTTTCATTGTATATTCCAATATTTTTCCATATGCTTGAGGCATTATACCATTATCTAAGTTTGATGTGCAGCCTTATTCTTATATACCCCTGTGATCTGTCTAAGGAGAAAGCTAAATTAGATATTGAAATCCAGTGGAAAAGAAGGCGTCTTGCGGTCGATTTGGTTGCTACTGTATGATGCTAAATGAACCTGCGCCTACGATTTTATGAATCTGCAGCAGAAGAGCCATAAATAAAACAGTCTATGACCTTGCAATGCTACACGCAATTGATTCTTAGCGGATGAACAACTGCAATTAGGTTGTGGGTGCAAATGGATCAGAAACAAGATATCAGATTTATCTTCATAGTTCTTTGGTATAATTGTATTTCAGCAGATATGTGCACATTACCTTCATGTTCGCTGAGGATGGGTTTCCTAATGGCTGTTATTTGCTAAATCGCTCTTTGGCTGATCATTCTAATTACAGAAGATTCATTGCTGCCGGTTTCAGCACAATTGCAGTTTTTCCACATAACAGACATTTCCCTGTATAGCTACAGAAATCACAAAGAACTTAGGCCTACATCTGTCCATCTATCTTTCTAAATATGTCTCACAGAGTTTTGCAAAAACTTCACCAGCTGTCACGTCAGCGTTGGGTACTTTTCAGATTGCAGATTCTGAAAATCCACCCTATGTTTTCTCTGGTGTATGGGATCAACTTAGGCAGACTCAGGGGTCGACCTGCTGTGTGCTGATTCATAGGCAGGCTACCAAGAGTTAATCTCTACTTGCTCGTTTGGTCACATGTTGTGAGGTGGCTTATCACATCTGCTTCTCTCCTATTTATGCTGATTGTAACCTCCCACCCATGCCAACTATAGTTTATTCTATGTTGGGCTGTGAGGTGTGGTGTCCCAGATGTACTGGGGAAATGTGTGCTAATTGCTTTATGCGGTTGTGGAGTTTACTCCTGTAGTTTTGTAGCTTTCTTCCTGCTCTTGCTTTTCCTCCTGAGCCTCTTTTTGTCTTTACCTTTGTGTGTGCGTGCTGTGTGACAGGGGTTTGGTCTTCCCTTGTCTGTCTTCATCTGTGAGGTTTTATCACACTCCTGCCCCTCACTTTGTTGAGGAGGAGGGGAATCAGATCAGGACTGGTCAGAAGCAGGGCCAGGATGGAGACTCAGACCTCTCCACCATCAGGAGTATCCCTGAAAGGATAGCATCTATCTGTCTACCCTTCTCTATCTTACCTGTCAAATTCAATTTATAACACCACAACTGTGAAGTACAAAAAATAAAATTGCATGTGATTTTTTGACAATAAATTAGTAAAAAAAATATGGCCACATAAGCTATAAGACATATCCTTTGCTTTAAATTATTGCTGTACTGACATTAATCTCAAGATTAAAGAATTAAACCAGGTACTTTGGAGCAGCTCGTAAGCCCTCTTCAGTGATTTCTATCACACTGGAGGCACTACTGTATATTAACCCCTTGAGTGTGCTGGTCTGATGTCCTGCAGCTCTCTTTGCCATTACTCTACAGCAGCCATTTTTTTCTTATGAGTCATAATTTGGGCCGCCAACAATACAGAAATTCCAGGACAGTCCATCAAAATAGGGCACTTTTTTTACCCTGTCCGTAAAAGAAATTTAAGGTGTCCGTGATTTTTTTTTTACTTATACAGATTACTTAAACTGTAATTATCATAATTTTACAGTTAACAATGAATGTAGCTGATGTCTTCATATCAGAATTATTGGCTGAAGACAAGTATCACTTATTATCATAATGATTTCTTATGGTTTTCCAATGTAACCATTAAAAATGTTGTCTGTCCAAGATTTTTTGATAAGATGTCCAGGAAAAAATAACAAGTCAAATTGGCAACCCTGATATGTATGTTGTCGACCAATACCTGTCCTCCATAATAGAAACCTTATAGAAGGGCATGGTGAACAAAAGAGAGATTTTCTGTTGTAGACATCCCATTTAAATGTAAAATCCGTACTGTCCAGTATAAATCATAAGTCCTTACTAACTGAAGATCAGAATACAAGTGATATTTGTGGTAGTTTGGGTTGTCAATGCCAAAGGTGTCAATCTAACATAGATCAGTAGACGTGATTAAAAGGGAATTCCCATCTCACACATTTACTGCTTATCCACTGGACTATAAGGGCTCATGCGCACGTTGCATTTTTTTTTTTGCGTTTCTGCAGCGTTTTAAGCTGCAGCGTCACATTGTCAAGCATTCTGCTTCCCCAGCAAAGTCTATGAGAATCATGCAAAATCTGTGCGCACAATGCTTTTCTATACGCAGCGTTCTGATTGTCAAAAATTTGACAAAATCTCTGCACTTAAAAAAACAGCATGTCAATTCTTTTGTCCGTTTTGGCAGCATTCTACACCCATTGAAATCAATGATTTGTAGAAAAACGCTGCCAAAATGTTAAGCAGTGTGTTTGCACTGCATTTTTGTTGTGATCCGCATGATTTTTTTAACATAACAAACGCAGGTCTTTCGGTCTCTCTCTCTTTCCATATCGGTCTCTCCCTCCCACCCCCTCTCTCATACTCGCTGATCCACGACGCTGCACGGCGTTCACACTGCGGCGGCTTCTCCTCTTTTGAAAATGCCAGCCGCTCATTAACCATCTTGTATTCCCTGCTTCTCCCGCCCACCGGCGCCTATGATTGGTTGCAGAGTTAAAGTAGCCCTGGCACACCGTTTATTTCCCAATTGTAATAACGAAGAAAATGAAAATCTCTTTTGTATTTTTATTGAAGAAGATGATACAGATGCAGAAAGTCCGCCTATGACAACGTTTCGGCCTTCATTTCGGCCTTCATCTGGTCGGACAGACTGACTGGACAAGTGATGATTCCCAAAAGGGCGAAGAAAAATTACAGTACTGGTGGGGATGGTAAGTAATGAGAACACGTGAATCGTCTATTTGTGGATAGATTTGTAAAATCCTAGGATAATCGCGGAGTCCCGTCAATATTTCAGATTATACTTATAGACCTATTCTGTGATACAGAAGTAATACTTCGCTCTATGCGAGCGTCTGACCAATATGTGTGGCCGGATGTATACACAATCTTTAGACAGGGCTGCTGTGTGGCAGATGGCTATCCAAGGAAATATAAGTATCAAAGAACTTGGTTTTAGTTCTTAGTTCATTTCTACATAGTAGAGACGAAGGGTAGTGGTGCCACAAGTTACATATTGCATGAGATCCGGGGTACTATGTCTAAGACTTATTTCATATGCACAAGGCAGAAAGAGTGAATGATTGGAGTCCACAGGTGCCTGGGAACAGGAGCTCTATGCCTCAGAAATCCGGTTTGTTTAGTTGCCAATGGGGCTTGGGGATACAGCGGTGAGGCAGGTAAGGAAATCAGTGTGTGTGAAGACCGCTTGCGTGCCCTGTGCGTCCGGTGAGGTGGGCAAAATTTTTTTTTTCCTGAGCACCCGTGAAGGTGACGCTAGGTCCTTTTTGTTCTTGCTATGATTGGTTGCAGTCAGACACGTCCCCACGCTGAGTGACAGCTGTCTCACTGCAACCAATCACAGCCGCTGGTGGGTGTGTCTATTTCGAGCAATAAAAAAAATAAATAAATAATTATAAAAAAAGTACCAACGTACGGTCCTCCCCAATTTGGATACCAACCAGGGTAAAGCCACACGGCTGAAGGCTGGTATTCTCAGGATGGGGAGCTCCATGTTATGGGGAGCCCCCCAGCCTAACAATATCAGCCAGCAGCCACCCAGAATGGCTGCATCCATTAGATGCGACAGTCCCGGGACTCTACACGGCTCATCCCGAATTGCCCTGGTGCGGTGGCAAACGGGGTAATAAGGAAATAAGGAGTTAATCGCAGCAGCGCATAGCTGCCACTAAGTCCTAGGTTAATCATGTCAGGCGTCTCCCCGAGATACCTTCCATGATTAACCTGTAAGTTAAAGAAAATAAATGCATACACCAGAAAAAATCCTTTATTTGGAATGAAAGACAAAAAAACACCCTCTTTCACCACTTTATTAACGCCTCAAAAACCCCTCCAGGTCCGACGTAATCCACACAAGGTCCAATGACGCTTTCAGCTCTGCTACATCGGAAGCTGACAGGAGCGGCAGTAGAACACCGCCACTCTGGTGAGCTCCATGCAGCAACTGAAGTGAGTCGCGTGATCAGCTGTGCTGTCACTGAGGTTACTCACGGCCACCGCTCTCAGGTGAAGGAATGCAGATGTGGCCGCAAGTAACCTGAGTGAAAGCACAGCTGATTGCACGCTCACTGCAGTCACTCAGGGGATTTACAATCACAGGTGAGTCCTTCACGTGTGACCGCAAATCAGCCAGTGATACAGAGAAAGAGAGAGACGCGCAATGTCAGGGAACTCGGGTGAAGCTCTGACGTCACTGCTGCGGACTCCTGTGTTCTAGCACTGACCTCGGAGGTTCATCTGAGTTCATGACAGCACACAGAGACAGAGCCATGGGATGACAATTAAGTCGGGTGAAATTCATCCAAGTTCATTCTCATCACCCAGGACGCAACGTGCGCATGAGCCCTTACGGTATAGTAGATGCAGGTCCCACCATAGAGACACACATCTATCTCCTTAATGGGGGCTTATTGTATACTCATTTCACTGGAGAGGTGGTTGGAATTACTTCCTTCCAGTGGCTTAGCGTGGGTTGACAGATGCCAGAGCAAGGCAAGAGTTGGGCACATTAATGTATTAATAATGCCCCCTGAATGCATCTTAAAAAAAGATGCTCCCTGAGGGCCCATTTGAAAAGAATATTGCCCCCTGAGTACCACCTTCAGAAAGTATTAATGTCCCCTAAATGCCCTTCCAAACAAAATACACCTTTGTGCCATCATCCACAAAAATAAGGAAGTTTATACTCACCGAATCCAAGCAATTGAGTCTTCATCCCCACTGCATACATAGTTGGTCTTTGTAGTGACTTCATTGTGCCAACATCCTATCCCAGTAGCCTCCAAAATACAAAGTGGTGGGGCAGTAAAAGTATGATTCTGCTCTACCACAGAATGCAAGTATCCATACAATACCCGTGAATTAAGGCTGGAGTTATGCTTGCATCACACTTCCTAGACAGGCCATTCACTCTCAGGACAGGTGCATGTCAGCTGCTTAGAAATACATGTAGCTGACCAGCTCCTGAACAGAGAGCGGGTGGCCAGTCCAAGCAGTGAGATGCGATCCTCATGAGACTTGCGTGTGACTTTAGTCTAACATTGACACAATTCAAAGTGGCTCTTGCCCTGAAATTCATGACTTGCACTGCTCCGGATCTGCAACCCTAGAAACAAAAAAGTTACTTTCTTTTATTTTTTCTTTAAAAATTTTGCCCACCTAAGAATTTAGCATCCTTCGGAACTACATATGTGGCTGCCCCCTTGCTGAGTTTCCAACCATCCAGAAATTCTAGGACAGTCCATAAAAATAGGGCACTTTTTAGCTCTGTCCGAAAACAAAATTTAAGGTGTCCAGGAATTTTTTGACGTTGTAGAAGCTTATAGAGATATAATAATAAAAATAATAATGTTTTATTTCTATAGCGCCAACATATTCCGCAGCGCTTTACAATTAAGAGGGGACATAAACAGACAATATGAGACAATACAAAATAACAAAATTAAGATACCAGGAGGAGTGAGGGCCCTGCTCGTAAGCTTACAGTCTATGAGGAAATAGGGGAGACACAAAAGGTGAATGGGGGGGGGAAGCTTGTCATATATGGTCCAGCCACCGATTTAATAGGGTATTCAAAAGCAGCTGCATGAACCCGTCGGTGAGAATTTATACAGGTACAGCGGACGAGAACTGGAAGTAAATTTTTTGAAGGGCAGAAAGGGACTAGATTAGATCAGGGAAGTGAGGTGATAGGCTAGTCTAAAGAAATGCGTTTTTAGGGCCCGCTTAAAGGTGTGGATGTTGGGAATTAATCGGATTTCTCTTGGTAGTATGTTCCAGAACATAGGCGCAGCTCGTGAGAAATCTTGAAGACGGGAGTGGGAGGTTCGAATTGTTGAGGATGTCAGTCTTAAGTCATTAGCAGAGCGGAGGGCACGGGTGGGGTGATAGACAGAGATGAGGGAGGAGATGTAGGGTGGTGCCGAACTGTGGAGAGCTTTGTAAGTGAGAGTGATAAGTTTATATTGGATTCTGTAATGGATAGGCAACCAGTGCAATGACTGGCAAAGAGCAGAGGCATCAGTGAAGCGGTTTCAGAGGAAAATGATCCTGGCTGCGGAATTCAGAATGGATTGGAGAGGGGAGAGTTTAGTAACAGGGAGACCAATTAGTAAAGAGTTACAATAATCCAGGCGAGAATGAATGAGATCATTTCACAATTCACAGTGAATGCAGCTGATGTCTTCTTATCAGAGCTATGGTCTATAAAAATCTTATCACTTAGAATAATAATGATTTAATATGGTTTTCCGATGTATCCATAAAAAATATTGTCATGTCCGTTACTTTTTTATCAAGTAGCAATAGGTCCTTCTCTTCAAACTCGATGTCTAGCCAAATGTGCATGAGGACATTTAAGACCTTATAGAAGATAAGTATTTTGGTGGACAGCTGTGTGTGATCCCTTTCATTATACAGCTCTTCAGTCTGGATGATAACCTCAGTACTTCATGTCAGTTAATGAAATCATTAATAACCAAGCTAAACACCCGAGAAACTTAAAACAAAGTTCAGCCAAGAAGCAATGATGAATTAAATCCACCATAACATGAGTGCTGTGCCGTGTTACATGTGGATACCAGATCTGTCCCTTGATATTTTTATTCAGCTAACACATCTTTAGGATTCCTGTTCCCTGTGTTGTTCCCATCTGCTGTCTTCAGAGGAGTACAGCCAACCGTACTGCTGCAATGCATATGAGCAGCCCATGTGTGGTATCATTTGCTTTACGCCCTCACATAAAATGCCCCATTCAAAATATGAATATAATAAGAAAGTTAGGCAAAGGCTGTTAGCCAAAAAAATTTTTTGTTGACATATGTCACGCTCCCGATACCTCAGCACCGCTCCTTACCCACTGACCCGGTCGCACCATCCCGACACCGCTCCGTGACCACTGATCCTGTCTACGTGTCCACCGGTCACGGCTACCACCCCCGCTCGTGCTCTCCTGTGTTCTGTTCCTGGTCTCAGGAGTCTGACTCTGACTAATGCCTCTGTATAGGACCAGGCCGCGCCCACTCTCCTGGTCTTATGGGCCCAGCACACCTGAAGCAGGAAATGACATAGGGCTGTGTTACGAGGGGGACCTGGGGAAGCGTGCCAAGATGGGAAATGGATGGCTTCCGCCGGTCAAGGTCCACTGTGCGGTGTAAGGGACCGCCGCTATGGTGGGTGAAGAGTGAGCGGGTTGCTGCTAGCGATCGTCTGGAATGTCACAGACGATCTATGTACACCGATCTGTCCTAACCCGTGGCACGGATCTCACGGCTCGGTGTACGTGTGCCAGTGGAAGTCACGAGAATATGGCACGTGGGTAGCACAGAGGTGCCCACGCACGTGTGCTTTCAATAACCAGGTGAGTCCGGTGGAGACTTGAGGAGCTCACCTGGGACAGGAACACGGCCTGTTGAAGGGGATACTGCCGGAGCAGCAAGGCAGGAACACGGCCTGCAAACCAGGTGCTGCCTAAGCAGCAAGGGCCAAGCCCACAAAAGACAGTAATGCCTGAGCAGTGGCGTGGCAGCATGCTGCCAGACATCCAAACATAGAAGGACGGTCGCGCGCCGCCATGATGGCAGGAGGAGCTTTTAAGGAGGTGTCGTTCCACCCAAGGGCGGGCGCGAGGCGGAGATGACGGACTTGACCCAATCAGGGTCCACGACGTCCCAGCCTGGCCAGTCAGGATTCAGGATTCACCACGTCACCAGCCTTGTCATCAAGCCGTGTGACGTCAGTGGGCGAATCAGAACCCACCACGCATTGCACATGCTCATCCTCCTGCCTCTGGGAAATAGAGGCGGGATCCTCGGTCTCACAATGTGCAGAGATAACGGGAGTCTCACTGCTTCCCTGAGCAGTAAACCTCTGCACATTGCGCAAGCTCGCAGACCTTTGGGGCCGCTGAGCAGGAGGGTCTGTGGCAGGCCAGGAATGGGAGACCGCTTCACTCCTTGTAACAGGAGAACCACAAGGAGTCACCCTTCTGCTGTCTCTCTGAGAAGGTATCTCCTGCACACTGCGCAGTCTGGCAGACCTTCGGCACTGCTGAGCAGGAGTGCTCGTGGCAGGCAAGGAATGGGAGACTGCCTCAGTCCTTGCCTCAGGAGAGCCACAAGATGTAACAGGGCTGTGCTGGGTATATAAGACTTGCCTTTCCATGTGGGCGGGGCCTGATCAATGTGTCTTGAAGCCTTGTCTTGTGAGCTAGGTGCGCAGGTCCCCTTGTGCCGTGTCCTGGACTACTGTTTGTCTTTCCTACCCGGCGCCTGTACCAGTATACCGTACAGTTTTAGGAACTCCGTGACCCCAGTGACTTTGTTCTTCCTGTCCCCTGTGGGACGCGGGTCACGCCAGTGCTCCGGCTGCCGTGTACCCTGCCCCCCGGTGGGGTGCTCGGTACAGAGGATCCACCTCCTGGGTCTACCAGTCCTCCCGGTCCTGACAACATATATCTTGACTGTATGGTCAACTAAACCTTAATTCAATTCAATCGTTGATGGAACCTAATTGATCTGGTTGTCTTAGATATCATGATTAGCACATTCTTTAGAGTTTAGAGAATGGGGGCGATTGATCACATTTTTTGATGAAAAAAACTTTGAAAAGTCGTACTTTTGCGCACATTCAAGGCAGCAGGAAAAAAAAAAAGTGACATTTGGCGTGTTCTCGCCCTAGCTGCGACAAAGTGGGTGTATACCGCCCCCATGCTAGCAGCCGGGCTGCACGGATCCGGGTCCTCGGTGGCTCGAGGGGTCTCTGGACCCGGGGGTCGTGCGGCCACTCGAATAAGGGGGGTGTATTTACAGGGGATGGTGTGGAAAGTTTGTGACGCCACCCATGGTGCATGGTAAGATGGAGTACCACCGCTGCGATTGGGAGTACCCATTGGCGATGGTGTGGGCAGCCAGGTGTTTAACCCCTCCACGGGTAGGGGGAATGCCCCGGGACTCGGTGATGGTATCGGGGGGTGCCATTGGTACGGTAAGGGTCACTTATGTACTCACTCATTCCAATAACGCTGACACCGATAACTGTGATAAACCAAAGTTCTGGACACTGCTGCCGCTGGGAGAGAGCACGCCTGGATCCCGTGCCCGTTGGTGTTGCCTGTTAGTCTGTGACCTTTGCCTTGGCACCTTGTCTTCTAATTGGTCCCTTTAGTGTGAAACAACTGGGTCCCGCTCCCCAGTATGCTAACTGGGTGAGCTTGCTCTCAGGGTTCATGCTTGGGATTTTCTGGACCTTATGTGTGGAAAGTCTTATCCCCCTCGTTGCGCTAGTACCCCGATTTTGGAGCGGGTGGAGAAATGATTTGGAAGGCTCCGTCCTCGTCGGGTAAATTGTCAGGACGCTTGAAGCTACTCCCTAACCTAGGGTCCACGTACCCCGTCGTGCCCTGGCCCCTGCCCAGTGATTGCACAAGGTTGCCGGCTGTCCTACTCGACAGTCCGTGCCCCTTGTCACGATCCCCTGTGACCGAGGTCCAGCTCCTACCAGGCCCAGACCAACGTCTGCCATCTAGTAGTTCCAAGGAGCCCAGCTCCTGACCTGTTCTCACTTTAACCTCCAACACTTCACACTCCCTTTCTCTGACTGACTCCTGACACTCCTGACCTCCCCTTAAACCAACCCCCTAAGTGGTTGACCCTATTCCACTCAGGCCGTCCAATGGTGTGTCTGGTGGGTGTGGTGCAGAGTGTTTCTAGGATTTTGATTAGCTTGTTCTTGGCAACACCAACACAGGCAATGACCTGATAGGCCGGGCGTCACAGGTGGAGCTAGTACAGAACAGGGACAAGGTTTGGTGAGCCCTGGTCGTCAAATTCATAAAGAGTTGTGGTAAGATGCATAAAGCAGCTCACGCTTGAAACTTTTAATAAATCAGGAGTCTCTGCCCCTTCATCAAGACCAGTAAGCAAATCCCCAGCCTTGATGAATTGCTCCCAATATGCCCCCAACCTGTGGTATCGATACCTCAGAATGTACATGCCATATCCCCTGGAAGTACCTGCACGGTCAGTGTGATGTGCTTTAAAGAGGCTTTCCACTACTTTAATATTCATGACTAGAGATTAGCGAACCCGTGGAAGTTCAAGTTTGGAAGTTTTAGGCGTACTTTAGATAAGGTTCAGTTTGGACTTGACTGACAGCCAGCTTTGCAGGATGCACTGCAAAGTTCTAGACATGCGTAACGTCACTGTGGCGCCCTGGAAAAGCCAGGTAGCCACATGAATAACATTCGCACCCCCCCGGACAGAAACACACGTCAAACACAAAACCCTTGTTGCCTCCCTCCAGGGGCTGATGTCCACACCAGGTGGGGTGGAGCCAGGTGGTTGGCCCCACCCACCGAGGAGTTCACAGTCCTGGAGGCGACAAAACAGTGGAGAGTTAGAGTTGAGCAGTGAAAGAGTGAGGAGCAAGACTGGTGTCTGGGTTGGAGCCCGGACACGTACAGCAAGGTTGTGGCCGTCTGCAGGAGTTAGTGGAGCTCCGCAGAGCCGAAAGGACCGGGGTCGGGCGTCGGCCCGCCGGTCCCGGAACGGGGAACGGAGTGAAACTAAGCACACACAGGCAGGGCCATCGGACCCTGACCAGGCTTGGAGCCGCCGTTAATTGTCAAATCCGACTGTGACGGGAACCCCAGGGGTTTCCCAACTACCAAGTCCCGTTTGAAGGTAACCGTCCGCACCGTGCGGGTATACAGCCACCGCCAAAGGCTAGAACCCCAAGGGCCAGCGCCTCCGGGCAAATCGGGCTCCTACGGCACCTATACGCCGGGGAGCGGACCACCTGCCCGGACCCTGCACCTCGCCAGCCCTGCCTCCCCATCACCTCACCGGGCCCCAGGACCACCAGCCCCTACCCACGGAGGGGGAAAACAACATCCCAGCTGCTCCCTAACAATGTTCCACGGGATCCCCGTCACCAGCAGCGGTGGTGCCCACCTTCACCACAAACCGTGGGTGGCGTCACGGACTGAATCCCCAAACAATCCTCCCCTTTTCACTCACGGGCGAGGAGCGCCGCTCGAGTCCCCAGATCCAGCCCACCGCTCGAGCCACCGAGCAGCATCAGCAGCAGCGGCCGGACCCAAATGTCAGCGTTAAGTCGAGCAGCGCCCCGCCGCCCGCGACATCACCACTCACAGCACTGAGAGCAACTGTAAGCGCACCCTGTACTGATTGCCAGATGGCTCTCCATGATGCACTGCAAGGCTCAGGGGTATGCGCAGTGTCGCCACTCTCAATGCTGTAGCGGCACTAGAGTGAATATATGACTAAATCATAGAATCATAGAATATTAGAGTTGGAATGGACCTCCTGGGTCATCTAGTCTAACCCCCTGCTCGAAGCAGGATTCACTAAATCATCCCAGAGAGATGTTCGTCCAACCTCTTTTTAAAGACTTCCATTGAAGGAAAACTCACAACCTCTCGTGGCAGCCTGTTCCACTCATTGATCACCCTCACTGTCAAAAACTTTTTTCTAATATCTAATCTGTCTCCTCCCCATCAGTTTCTTCCCATTGCTTCTAGTCTTTCCTTGTGAAAATGAGAATAAAACTGATCCCTCTACAGTGTGACAGCCTTTAAGATATTTGTAGACCACTATGAAGTCTACTCTCAGTCTTCTCTTTTGCAAGCTAAACAATCCTAAATCCTGTAACCGTTCTTCATAGGACATGGCTTGCAGACCAGTCACCATTCTGGTCACTCTTTTCTGAACTTGCTCCAGTTTGTTGCTGTCTTTTTTAAAATGTGGTGCTCAGAACTGGACACCATATTCCAGATGAGGTCTGACCAAAAAGGAGTAAAGGTGGATAATGATTTCACGTGATCTAGACTGTATGCTTCTGTTAATACATCCTAAAATGGTGTTTGCCTTTTTTTGCTGCTGCATCACACTGTTGACTCAAGCTCAGTCTTTGATCTATTAGTATACCTAAGTCTTTTTCACACACGCTGTTGGATAGCTCTATTCCTCCCATGCTGTATATGCTCTTTTCATTATTCTTGACAAGATGTATGACTTTGCATTTCTCCCTGTTAAAAAACATTCTATTAGTTGCTGCCCATTGTTCCAGCTTGTTTAGATCTTGTTGAATCCTCTCTCTCTCTTCTCTAGTATTAGCTATTCCTCCTAACTTTGTGTCATCAGCAAATTTAATCAGTTTACCCTTAATACCTTCATCTAATTCATTGATAAAAATGTTGAACAACACGGGGCCCAGGACAAAGCCCTGTGGTACCCCACTTGCGACATTCTTCCAACTGGATGTGCAGCCATTTATGACCACTCTTTGACTCCGATCATTAAGCCAGTTACAAATCCATCTAACAGTTGCCTTGTCCATTCCACACTTGGTCATTTTTTCAATAAGGATTGTATGAGATACTTTGTCAAATGCTTTACTGAAGTCAAGATATACTATATCAACTGCATTTCCCTGATCCACCCAGTCAGTGATTTTGTCATAGAAGGAAATTAAGTTAGTCTGACATGACTTATTAGTTACAAACCCATGCTGGCTCTGGTTAATCACTTCATTCTCATCCAGGTACTTGCATAAATGTTGTTTAATAATTTGTTCAAAGAGCTTTCCTGGTATGGAAGTCAGGCTCACAGGCCTGTAGTTCCCTGGGTCCACCTTCTTCCCCTTTTTGAAGATAGGGACAACATTTGCTCTTCTCCAGTCTTCTGGAACTTCTCCTGTTCTCCAAGAATTTTCAAAAATTATGAAAAGTGGTTCTAATATTTCCTCTGCTAACTCCTTCAGTACTTGGGGTGTAATTCATCTGGATCTGGGGACTTGAATTCATTAATGTTAGCTAAGTATTCCCTCACTATCTCTTTGTTTATTGAGGGCTTGGATTCTTCTAAATGCTAGTGTCTTCCAGGAGCAATAAGGCTCATTGCAGTTTGGTGGCTGGGCACCTTTCTAATGTTATTAACCTGCAGATTAACCCATTATTTGCATGTTAATATCATATCTGACATGACAGGTTCCCTTTAAAGATTAACTTCAGGCTACTAGTGTACATTAAATAACTGTCAGCAAAATGATCACTCCCGACTACGCAATACACAAAGACACTTTACCCAGCCGTGTGTCCCAGTGTTTTCTATGAGAGACCGTGATCAGAATCATCTAATAGCAGCTTATTGCAAGAGAGAATGAAAGGGTCATCCATTGAAATTTCAAATGAATTCTCTCCTCCATTATCATCTGTTGTGGGAGAGTTGTGAGGCTCTCATATATAATGTGCTGGCGGTCAATGTTGTAATGCCAAGTTTAGAGTTATGTGTTTTGGGGGCATTATCTTACAAATCTATCGAAAGTAATGACCACTTGGTATCTCGCTGCTCTTCCTGTCTCGCTTCGTTTGCCGTCTATCACCTGTTGTCTCATGTAATCTGTCTCTAGGAGCAGAATCCCAAAGACGGATTGCTGGAAATGGGAGCAGGTCTGTGTCTCTCTGATTCTACTCAAACAGAATATAGGCAAAACAGAAAGGCAGGCTTAGGCTGCTTTCACATTGTGATATTACATACGTTCAATGATCCTGTTGGAGCTTCTGTCCGATCCACCCCATAAAACGGGTTTCGGACGCATGCGCTGATGGGGCCATTGACTATAATGGAGCAGATACTGTCAGCATGTGCTCTGCCGTGCATTATTTAAGGGCATATATGCTTTCTGTAGGTGGACATCCAGAAGTAGTAGACTGCGTCTGGGTGTCTGGCAGCAGAAAGCGTATACGCTTGAAAATAGTGCACGACAGAGCATACGGTGACTCAGTACACACAACATTGTTGGTTATAAATGACTTAGTGACCAAATGTAGAACTGGTGGAGGAAGGTTGAGCTAGATGGACATAGATCTTTTTTTAACCTAAGTAACTATATAACTATGTAACATTACTGTATAGTCAATGGCCCCATCGGCGCATGTGTCCAAAACCCGTTTTGCGGGGGGGTTTGGACAGAATCTCCGATGGGACCGTTAATGTACGTAATAATGCCATGTGAAAGGGCTCTTACAGTTACAGGCAGGCAAAGCACAGAATAAAGGCAGCAACAATGCATGCTGGGAAGTGACGTAAAATAAAGTTCCAACACCTGTAGTGCTAGTAGAATGCTGATGAAGAGAAACTGCCTATTCAAAAAGATTAGATGGCTCAATAAAAACTGGGATAGTTCCTGGAGATAATAAACTGGTTTGTTAACACGTTTTTGCTTTTTGTGGTCATGAGGGTAACAAGACCATATGTTTTAATAACATTTATGTGAAATGACAGGTATGCATTATGGGGACAATTCTTCAAGATCTAGGGTGGAGCAGAAGGCATGACTACGCCCCACCATCGAATTCATCAAATCTGTTTTCCATGTCAGAAATGAAGAGACCCTAAATTCATTATGTAGTGGGCTTCTCCCTCTTAATGACCAGTGTGGCACGAGCCACAAAGTATGTTCTTCCTGGCTGTGGCACTAATAAAGATTGTGAAGTGAGACACTTGAGAATGACAGTAAAGCATCTTCTCTACGGAAGGCAGAGATCAGATGACAGAGCGATAGATAGACGCTAACAATGGACTTGTACAGCTGCATGGTTTATCTGGATAATTTATTTTGCTTTTGCAGAATTTTGACTCCCCGGATACTGTATTATGTAACAAGAACCTGTAGTTTAATATGAGGATCTGCATTAGCTTACAGCCATGTTTCCTATTATATTAGGGAATGATATTAATATTACGCCATATACACAGAGCCCACAGCCAACTCCACTTACAGAATACTTTTTTTAGCACATTGTATAAAAAAAATGAATGGTGCCTTTCAAAATCTCAACTCGTCCCGCAAAAAAATAAGCCCTCATATAGCTATATATTGCCTATAGAAAAACTTATGACTTTTAAATGAAGGAGAGGAAAAAGCAAAAGTGCAAAACTGAAAATTAGCTGCAACAAGAATGGGTTAAATTCTATCCTAAAGACTTGTTATACTTTTATTGGCAGAACCATTATTAGAATTGCATAGTAACTCACAGAAATGGGACCAAGCAGAAGCCAAATTATTAAATGTTCCAGATTATTACGTACAAGGCCTCCATTTTCACACGCACCGGAGACATGGACAAACATAAACCCATTAAAATCAATGGGTTTGCTTACACGTCCGTGTTTTGACAAACTGTGTTCATGTGGAGCACACGTGTGTCCATGTGCTCCACACGACGACATGTCCGTTTTCTGCCGGCAGCATGGATATCACACTGATGTGATGATGTGATCCAAGTGACATTAGTGTGACACGTACTGGAGGCACCTTACCGAAATTAAATAGATTTTTAAACTTACCTGTCTCTGGCGCTGCTGTTGCTTCCGGGTCCCGCTTATTGTGCCTCATGAATGTTCACTGCACTGATTGCGAACCCAGAAGCAAGTGTGGTATCCCGGTACCTGTACTGCTGCTGCTGAGTTACACCGTTGCTGTATGGGAGTAGATCTGTTCCAGTGTGCCAGAATTTCTGTGTGCACTGTGAGTCAGGCCCGCAACACACATCCGTGCCTCCGGTACGTGTTTGGTACGTTTTTGCACGTACCGGAGACACGGAGACACGTTGACCAATGTTACCCTATGGGTGATGGCACACACGCGTAAAATCACACGGAACGTGTGTCCATGTGGTAAGTACGGGTGTGCGTTTTCCCACATGGACGACATGTTTGTTTTTGGCCGTCAACACGCAGGCACGGACCCGCTAAAGTCTATGGGTCCATGCCTGCACGGACGGCACACGTAGCATGTCAGTGTTCAGCACGTATCGTCCGTGTGCGTTTTTAATCCAAACATCAGCAACACTTGTTTCTAATCTATCAGGTCAATTGTCAAATTGTCAAATGTCCTGATGTTTCAATTGGTGATGCACAAGGCCAAGGATGTTGTCAAAGGACGTTATGGTTATGTGGCAGTATGCTTGAAATTTAGGTGGAAATTTGCGCATTTCTCATTAAAGAATATTAAAATGGCCATGCGTCTTCCTTAGCTTGACAAGGGGGTGGATCCACATCCTCTTTTCAACAGGTGGTTCATATTCAAGCATATGTCTCCTAACCCCAAATCTCCTAGATATCAACCATAGCAAATACATGGTTGCTTCATTGGAGAGAGACATTTTGGAGTCAGAATGAGTGGAAGAGCCTAAAAACAATTATTTGAAATGTTTTTAAACCTTATACACCGATGAGGGACGGAAATTGACCAATTAACAACACCAGGATCTCATGATGAAGGATTAACAACGTTATTTGGGTAAGAATGCGGACATCTAAAAACGGACGGCACACGGATTGCATACGTACGTATTTTATGCCAATATGGACATTCCACACGTACACATGGAGAGCATACGCCATCACACGGATGTCATACGTATCGGAGAGACGCCCCTAAAAAACGGAAAACGGACCCGCAAAATGGAACGTGAGACATGTACTTTTTTTAGGCGGAAGTGTGTTTTAGGCCTCAGGCAGTATAAATTGCACTGTGTTCTCACACTGAGGTTGTCAATGTATGTGAATGAAAGGTAGGTGTTCATTCTTCTCACAACAAGCTGCCATGGCAATGGTTGGGAGGGGTCTCCCACCTCAGAGCTGACACTCCAGTAAACTGGTTCAAACAAGTCTATTCAGGGGACAGAGAAGAAGCTCCCAGAATCTCTGTCACAGTCCATGCTGAGAGGACATCTTTCTGTCCAAATAATCACCTCCACAAAGGAGTGAATACACTCAGGAGAGATAAAGCTGAATATGGGCCCTCCTGCATACTGGTTTTCTATGCGCTTCCCGCCAGAACCAGTGCAATGTGACTTCTATGCCATAAACTGTCTGCTCTACCCCCTGCAGTAAGGAACAGTAGCGCCAAAACCGTGAGTAGCTTGATACCACTTTTGTGTCGCCACGGGTAGCCAACATGTGAAGGTCCCTTTATCAGCAAAGCATTACCTAGACTGTGCATTATATTACCTCCTACAACAAGTGAGGAGAACTGTACTCCAGCCGCCCTGAGAGGCCTAAGCTTACTTGTTTCATGAGGAGAAGACGCCTTCTTTCATTGACAAAATACTACATGTATCCTATACAGTGAACTGCTGCCTTTTAGGCTATGTGTGCATGTTGCATTTTTATATGCGTTTACGCATAAACGCATGCGTCCCCAGTAATGTCTATGGGAAATTAGCAAATTCCATGCACACGTTGTGTTTTAAAACGCAGCGTTTTGCATGCCAAATTTTTTGCAAAATCGATGTGTTCTAAAAAGCAAGATGTCACTTCTTTTGTTCGTTTTGGATGCTTTTCCCACTCTGTCTATGGCAGAGCAAGTA
Organism: Anomaloglossus baeobatrachus; assembly: GCF_048569485.1. Taxonomy (NCBI): domain Eukaryota; kingdom Metazoa; phylum Chordata; class Amphibia; order Anura; family Aromobatidae; genus Anomaloglossus; species Anomaloglossus baeobatrachus. The sequence continues at coordinate 172,258,031 of NC_134354.1, read as the reverse complement.
TCCAGAACGCTTGAATTCTGCATCCATTCTGCATTCAAAATACATCCAAAAAGCAGTGTTTCGGCTACGTTTTGAAATGCACATGCAGTGACAAAACACTGCAGAATATTTGTCATGGCAGAACGCAACGTGCGCACATACCCTAAGAGAGAGCCTGTATCCTGTTTGCTTCAGTAAAGTGTTAATGCAGTTCACCCTTGTGTCTGGCTGCTTGTAACTGCACAAACATCACGGGCGCTCTAACACCTGCACCTAGACACCACCTCCATAGGAGCACCCCCATACGTTCCTATACCACCTCCATAAGTGCCACCTTTCGCTATTGACAATTGTTGTGGACACAAGGGAAGTGTTTAGGAGTCCAGCGACCCTCTTCAGTTACTGTGACAGTACCATCAGCTACCAGTTGAACTACATATACCAGCTTGCCCCTCTGCAAAATCTGGCGACTCCCCCGTTGTGTCACCGCACGAGTGTGACAGCAGCACTGAGGACAGGTAAGTATACAAGTTCACGCCGTCCGTGTCCTATCACACACAGATAGCATACGGGACAACACACAGATGGACTGACATATGTATCTACATCATGGACTGTGCAAACCGTTCCTTTTTTGCATGGATGTGTGAAGGGGGCCAAACACTGAATGAAACATTGTAGTCAGGCTGGTTTCACACTTTGTTCTCCAATAGTTTTTCATGGCGGCTTCTACAGTTTTTTTTTTTATCTCTTCATTTACTCTTAGTTCAGACTCGCAGTGACAGGTGTCACTTTAGCGTCTACAGAATAGGGAAATGTTTTTATGCAGCGTTTTATCTCTTGGTGTCTTTGTAGTGTTTCGGAGATGAGTGACTTTTAATGCTAACGCTTTAGGTGTGGAATTTCTTGGTTTTTTCTCGATAAAGCTTCAAAAAAAATGCCATAAAAAGAGTTAGAGCTTTCCAATGATGAATGATGTATGATGGCAGCTTTGAAAAAAAAAACCTTTGGTGTTACTCAGTTGTTGTAACAACACAAAATTCTACCACCGCTTATCTCAGGATGTCAAGTTAGGGCTTATTCAGACGGAAGTTTTTCTCATACAAATTCTATCCATGTGTTTCACGGATAAAACCCATATCTGTTTATGGAGCTTCTCACGTCTGTAAAATTATTGCTGACCGAGTGATCACAAAAATTTGTCCGACTTTGAGATCAAACGCACCAATGCATGGCTATGGGTATGTGAAAAAATCAGACAGCACTCTGTGTGGTGTCCATTCTTCATGGACTGTTTTCTGGATGAAGCTTTACACCTTCCAACTAATGACAGGAACAACATTGGTCTTGTCCAAGACTGTGATGTGGGCTCATGCACTGATCCAACATCTTTCCCCGCACGTGTCAACCAATATGCAGATAACAGGTGTGCATGAATCAGAAATCCGCCCGCACCTGTTAACCAGTTAGATCATGCTGTTTTGACGCCCCTGAACTATTCAGGTCGTCATAGGGTACTGCACAAACTGCCCTTCCCGTGCAGTATTCAATCCCTCATCGTTCTGGGTCCCCATCTTGCAGTGTTGCCTCCAACAGCAAATCAAATTCTACATACACTCTGCACCATACCCACCAGGCACACCAGTGGACGGCTTAAGCGAAATAGCGTCGCCCACCTAGGGGTCAGGTAGGGGATGTGAGGAGTGTAGAAGTTGAGAAGAAGAAGTAGAGAAGTGTGGTAGCCCTCGAGCTCAGAGGAGCTCAGAAGAAGCTGGGAGTAGTGGCTCCCTGGGGAAGCTGACTAGGTTGCAGACGGTGGTCTGGACCTAGAGGAGTTGGACCCCCGGTCGCAGAGGATTGAAACGACGTTCCTGGGACCTGTCAAAGAGGACGGTCAGCAGCCTGGTCCTATCACCAGTCTGGGACCAAAGGCACGATGGGGTGCATGGACCCTAGGTCGGGGAGAAGCTTTAGGCAACCCGGCAATTAACCTGCGGAGAGCGGAACCTTTATGGACTGTTCCCACTAGCTCCAGAATCGGGGCACTAGCACAAAGAGGGGGATAGGGCCTTCCAAACAAGTAGCCCACTGAAATCCCAAGCGTGAGCCCTGAGAGCAGGCTCCCTCACTTAGCCACAGTGAGGAGCAGGGCCCGGCAAGTTTCAAGCTACCAGGCCAGTACGGAGAATCTAAACTTTGTGCCAGGAGGCAGGTAACGAATCACCAAGCAGCACTGCAGGGGACGAGACCCGGACAAGCTCCCCTTTGAGCGGCAGCGGCACCCAAAGACTTGGTTTACCCGGTTGTCAGTGTCTGCTTATTTGCTGAGTGAATATCTTAGTGACCCACCTTCACGGCACCCCATAGCATCATCCAGAGTCTCGGGGCCTGCCCCTACCCGTGGAGGGAATCGACACCTTGCTACCCCGCTTCATCACCCTGGGTACTCCCAACGGCAGCGACAGTACTTCCAGTTACCGCACACCACGGGTGGCGTCACGAACTATCACTCCCCTGTAAATTCCCTCTAAATACCCCCTTTCACTTTACTGTAGAGCGTGGCCCTGAGCCCCCGGGTCCGGAGACTCTCGAGCCATGAACAGACACCACCCCCGGATCCGAGCGGTTCAATCCTCTAACCCTCCTCTAACTTGGCGTCACAAACAGGATCTGAACAGAACCCACTAACCTGGGTAACGTGCACCTTAGAAGCCAAACTGTGTCTCAAAAGTACCGTTCCCGCCATTTTCCGCCATCTTTGGCACCAAAACGCCATCTTCTCAACCAAAAGCGCGCAAAGCCGAAGCCCCGCCCTTTGTCCGAGAGTTTGCCTGGAACCGGAAGTTCCCAGACGGCCCCAGCGCAGCAGTGAGGGACAGCATGTAACAGCAGCAGTGGAGCAGGGACGCCAGGACTCTGCCATAACATTTCTGGGTACTGGCAGCTGCACGAGACTGGTCACCAGAGCGTGCTGCTCCTGGGACTGCGACCTGGATCAAGCAGGAGACGGATCAACTCTGTAGGAGGATGTGGGCGCAGTTCCTCTTTATTCTGGACAACTGGAGGGAAGAGATGAGGAGCCTGGCAATGGCGGTGCAAACCCGTGAGATTAAAGTGCCACGCGAGGAGCGGGTAAGCAGCTACCCAGCCCCGGTTGATCCGGCCTATATGGCTCTGGTGTCCTGTCTGCCCTCCTCCGATGCAAGTGCAGCACCATCACACTCATCCTTGGCGGACGCCAAGCTGCCTATCCCAACACCGACAGCGGAAACTTCAGCTCCCATTTGCCAAGAGCAAGCTGCAGAGCTTCCAACCCAACCACCCGACCAGGCCACAACAGTGGCTACCCCAGCATCGGCCCGACCAGACTTAGCCGCTTCACCGGGCCCGTACCTTGATATTGTCACGCTCCCCGGGTCCTTGGCTCCCCTCCCCGGGTCCTCTCCTCCGCTCCCCGGGTCCTCAGCCCCGCTCCCCGGCTCACCTGCCACGCTCCCCGGGTCCTTGGCTCCGGTGCCCGTCCTTCCCAGGCCCCCTGGTCTCCGATCGCGCCGCCCGACGGCTTCCCAGGCCCTGGCCGGCTCCCCTGCGTCCTCTTCTCAGCCTCCTTCCCTGGCTTCTGGCACCCGGGCTGCGCGCATGCGCATTAGGGCGCGCGCGCGGTCACTGACCCTTTCTTAAAGGGCCAGCGTCCATTAACAGGAAATGAGGCTAAACAGGTACAGGGTATAAAGGGGTGTATTGTCCAAGAGGGCGGGGCCTGATCTTCGTGTTTTCCAAGCTAGGAGTCAGGTCTCCTTGTGTCTTCGTGCCATACTCACGTATCTCTCTTCTAGAGCTGATCCTGCCTCGCCATCCGGTCCTGCTGAATCCCGAACCCCGCACGCTGTCCGTCTGCCATCTGACAGTCCGTACCATCTCGGATCCCTGCGGTGACCCGTCATCTCGCTCCAAAGGTTCCGGACCCCGCCTGACATCACCTCGGCTTCCGAACCTGAGCTACGTCACCCGGACTACCATCTGTGACTCCGTGGTCCCAGGGACTTCTTCGTTACACTCACTGGCACGGACTGTTCTACTGCCCATAGTGCTTCAGCTACCGGACTCCTTACCACCATCTTAGAGTTCGGCCCAGTGGATCCACCTCCTGGGTCTGCCCGACCGCCTGGCCCTGACAGATATGGAGCATCCGGACTTTGCACCCCTGGCTGCGGAGCAGTCGGTCCTTTCTTTCATCATGGCGGAGGCAGAACCTGAGGAGCTAACAGCTCCGTCACCATGCGGCATCCCGGCGGCTTCTGGGACCACAAGAGTCCATCTCCGAGAACTACCAGTGAGGCAGGCAAGGCCGGATGCTGACGTTCCTTACTGGGAAAGAGAAAAGCAACTACAGAAAATACACCTGGAAGTGACAACAAGAGATCAGTCATGACGAGAGATTGCTGCACGTACCCAAAGAGAAAAAGAGCACCTGAGAAAGGCTACCTTCCGGGTCCAAGGGCCATGGTACCGTGGTCTGGGGATGTGCTTCGACCCCGAAAAAGGGTGGGGGTTCATCATGGAAGCGGGCCTCACGGAGGAAGTGTTTGTCTCCCGAAGAGATGTAGAGGAGCATCTCCCGAGGGGGCATCCAGCCCGCAGCCTGGAACCTGGAGAGGTGGTGTCTTATACCCGGCATTGTGGAGAGCAGGGCTGGTATGCCCTAGATGTGAAGAGGCTCATCATGATTGATGAGAAGGTCATGCCAGCGTTCGCTGTGGATTATAAGCATTGATAGTAGCAGTACCCAAAGACTTGGTTTACCCGGTTGTCAGCGTCTGCTTATTTGCTGAGTGAGAACCTGAGTGACCCCCCATTCTCGGCACCCCATAGCATCATCCAGAGTCCTGGTGCCTGCCCCTACCCGTGGAGGGCAATGACACCTTGCTGCCCCGCTTCATCACTCCGGGTACTCCCAACGGCAGTGGCAGTACTCCCGGTTACCGCACACCACGGGTGGCGTCACAAACTATTACTTCCCTGTAAATACCCCCTTTCACTTTAGAATGTGGCCCTGAGCCCCCGGGTCCGGAGACCTTCGAGCCACGAACAGACACCACCCCGGGATCCGAGCGGTTCGATCCACTGCTGGGGCGGCACACTGTCAAACTCTGAAAGTGCGATCAAACTCCCCGCCGCCATCAGCATCACCGCGAAGATTACTGGGCAACGATGGATTGTCATGCCAGGTGGGGGCCAGTTGATGACCCCTGTTGCTGTCATGACTCGTTTCCAGCATTCTCAGGAGACGATCATTTGTACTATGCATCATCATGGCTGTGTATAGTGTAGCACCCCACGGGGCAGCCGTTTCGGGTTGTGTCAGGCGTTGTCACTGGGTGGCCTTGCCCGGTTCTGTTGCCTTGAGGCGTACAGTTAATGGTAGGGGAAGTGGGGTAATGGGGAGAATTTGTTGTGATGCAACCTGTGGTATGTGGCCAGTAGTAGCTGCCGCTGCAGGGTTCCTCTCCGGGGCAGGTGTTTTGGCAGCCGGGATGGTGTCGCTCACCACAGGCGGAGCGGGCCCCGGGTTGATGATGAGGGTGATAATGGCTGTTGGCACCTAAACGCTGAGCGGCAGCACCGGTAAAGACGAGCCAACACAGTCTGTGCGGATTCAGGGTGTAGTTTACTCACAACTTCAGCTGCCAGCCCTGTCACACTGGTCACTGACATGATGGGTTCAGGTCAATCCCAGATCCGGTAAAGGGGTCACCACCAGTGTTTTGAGAGAGAAGGAGTAAGAGTCCAAATTCTAGGGTGTTCCCCCTCCGCAGTTAGGTATCCTGGCTGAGCTCCCACTCCAAGCCCCTGGGCCCAGTAATTCCAAGTTCTCCAGATATGTGTTGCCAGGTCTATGCTCCTGACGGGTCTGTTTTTGATGTGCGTGTGTTGTGCCTGTTTCTACCCCTGGTGGAACCCGCCTCCCAGGTGCCTGGCTTCAGTGACTGGGAAGTCCATGTTTGTATGGCCACCCCCCCCTGCCAACCCTGAGCCAATCCACTCTGTGTGAAGGTTCCTGAGCTGTGTGTAGTGTGTGAATGTGGAACACTGGTGATTAACCCCCCCTTACCAGAGATAGATACCGCACCTTAATTGAGGCGCAGTACCCTGTGGCAACCAGAGCCTCATGGGTGCCACATTAGCACATGCTATCAGACAGTGCAGGCTTCAAGTCCCATAAGGAAATTAGTAAAAATAATAAATAGAAGAAAAAGAAAGGTTTTAAAAATATGATTTATTTTTTTACCAAAAATAAAAACACCCTTTTTTGCCTCATTAATACTCATATTTGGTATCGCCGCACTCAGACATGCTCAATCTATCAAAATATAACAAAAATAATCTGGAAACTGAATAATGGAAAAAAAAGTAAAAACGCCAATATTATATTTTTTTGGTCACCGCAACATTGCAATAAAATGCAATAACAGGAGATCAAAACATCACATCTATACCAAAATGTTATAATTAAAAACATCAACTAATGACGCAAAAAATAAGCCATCACTGAGCCTCAGATCCTGAAAAATAACAGTGCTAGTGGTCTTGTAAACAAAAATGAGAACGCTATGGGTCTTTTGGAGACCAAAGCGCAATTCTTATTTTTGACAAATTTCTGGGCTTTTTTTACCACTTAGATAAAAGTAAAACTATACATGTTTGTTATCTACGAACTTGTACTGACCTGGGAAACTGCACTACATGCTCAGTTTTACCATTCAGTGAACATGGTAAGTAAAAAAAAAACAAAACAAAAAATATTTATGCAAATGCACTTTTTTTTGCCATTTCTCTGCAATTGGAATTTTTTTTCTTACTTTCCAGTACAATATGGGGCAGTATGAATGTTGTAATTCAAAACTGCAACTCATCTCGCAAAGAAGAAGGGGAGGAAAAAGCGAAAAACGTAAAATCGCCAGGTGGTGAAGGGGTGATGGGTGTATTCAGGACTTTACTATATATATATATATATATATGTGTATACAGTGTGTCCACCCATATCCTGTCCACCACCATTAACTTGAGAACGGCGGCAGCTATAGGCATAGATGTGGTGTCTAGGTATAGTAAAGTAGGAAAATTATAAACAAACTCCTAAAATTACCAATTTTTATTATTATCAACGTTTTAAAAGGGAAAATCCCAACATCAAATTTATAATACAAATATCAATATCAAAAAAGTACAGGGGAGGGGCCTGACCCTCGATTGACCCTAAAACTCGCCCCTTCCTTGCCGCGGAGGTCGGCACCCTAGAGGCCTGCGCAGTTGGCGCTCCCGCTCAACGAAGACTATCCCTCCGGGCCCTAAATGACCCTAACAAATGAGGTGATAGAACTATGAGTACTATTTTTTAATAAAAATTGGTAATTTTAGGAGTTTGTTTATAATTTTCTCACGTTTGTACTTCTAAACTATCTTTTTTGAAAGAAATGTATAGTAAAGTAGCCATGCGCTACACAATGAAATCACCTATAGCGCCACCCGGTGGAACACAACGGAGTTAGCATTTTTATCTTGAAAACGGAACGAGATAGAGAAAAAAAGTTAATTAAAAAATTGTAGGACATCATCAATTCAATACGAATCGACACCTGGCATACAGAAATGCTATGATATGAAACCCATGACCCCCCCCCCAAACATTGAATGCTGGTCACGTTTTGCGCTCATTTAACTCTGATGCTCAAAGTGGCCACCGTCAGCTGCAATGCACATCTGGACTCTGGACAGCATACTGTATCTTGCTGCACTTTGTGCAATATGGTAGGTGACACGTTTGCACAAGCATATATAATACGTCATCGTAGGTCCTGCAATGTTGGTGGAGGGGTCGCATACACCTGCTGCTTGATGTGACCTCACAGAAAGAAGTCCAATGGGGTCAGGTCAGGAGAGCATGGAGGCCACTCCACGCAGCCACCATACCCAATGACTTGTAGGAAGGTCTCCATGAGGTATCACTTCACGTCGACAGCCTTGTGAGTTTTACACATTCTAATCGTAACATTTCTGTGTCGACTCGTATTGAATTGATGATGCCCTACAACTTTGTAATTCACTTTTTTTCTCTATCTCGTTCCCTTTTTAAGATACAAATGCTAACTCCGTTATTTTCCACCAGGTGGCGCTATTGGTGGTTTCATTGCGTAGCACATAGTTACTTTACTATACCTAGACACCACTTCTATGCCTATAGCTGCTGCCATTCTCAAGTTAATGGCGGTGGACAGGATATGGGTGGACACACTGTATACACCTAAATGCTAACAGGCATGTAGTTGCGACATACCTCCTAGTTGTGCACAGTGCTGTTGTATGCTGACACGTTGATTCTGCAGCTTGTCACGACAATGGAGTGGTGGTTTCTCATCCGCTCTGCTCTGTAGACAGGGTGGGACAGCCAAAATCATGATGATTGACAGCTGGCTCTCCCAGTTAGGCAGTACAAAGCGTTAAAGAAGACTCAGCTATGTTGACAAAGCCATTATATCATCAGCAGGAGCGGTCTTTGACCCTTCTGTGGTGGTGGAGAATGGCACAAGAAGCAAGCAGGTAGCAACTAGCTGCCTGTCAGTGCCTAGGTACATTTTTTTACCCACTTCATGACCAAGGACGTACATGAATGTCCATAGTTATGTCCCTGACTTTGAATGAGCTCTCAGATATAACTCCCACATGTTGTTGGATAATCTGATCAGCTGATGTGCAGCTAACAAACATGGGTGGATCAGAGATCCACCCCCAACTGTTAAATAGTTAGTTTGCGCTGTCAAACTCTGACAGGACAATTTAAGGCACACCGGTGAGGATCGCGCATTTCCCCACAGCCATCGCCATGTCATGTGATAATTGGGTCCTGATGGGTTGTCATTACAGCCGGGAGTCAGCTGATGACCCCTGTCGCTGTTATGACGTAGTTCCTGTGAACGCCGACAGAGCACCGCCACTCACTGGAGAACAGCAATCAGCATTTCTGCTGTTCAAAGTGATGCTGAAGCACCACTCTGTACATCAGAAGCAATCAAACAGTGCAGGCATAATGTCCCCTAAAAGTACTAGTAAAAACAATAAAACATAAAAAAAGAAAAAAAAAGTTTTTAAAAATCTCTAAAAAATAAAGAAAACAAAAGTTCAAATGACACTCCTTTTTCCCCATTGAAAATAAAATAATAATTAAAAAAATACACATATTTAGTATCACCGAGTTCAGAAGTGCCCGATCTATCAAAATATAAAATAAATTACGGTAATCTTATCGGTGAACTGTGTAACATAAAAAACAAAATGCCAAAATTCTGGGTTTTTTGGTCACCGCAATATTGCAATGAAATGCAGTAACAGGCGATTAAAACATTGCATCTACTCCAAACTGGTATAATTAAAAACGTCAGCCCCAAATCCCAAAAAATAACAACGCCAATAGTGTTGCAAAATGGCGACAAAAGCGTCTTGAGCTAGTGGTTTTAATTATATCATTTTGGGGTAGATGTGATGTTTTGATTGTCTGTTAATGCAATGTTGCGGCGAACAAAGAAACGTAATTCTTGCTTTTTTTATAATTTTTCTCATTATGCCATGTACAGATTAGATTAATTGATTTTTTATTTTAATAGATCGGGAATTTTTGAATGCGACAATAACAAATATGTGTGTATTTTGATTTTTATTGTTTTATCTTTAGGACTTTATACCTGCACTGTCCGATTGCTTTTGCTGTTGCAGAAATGCTGATCTCCTGTGAGGGCTAGTATTCACAGGAATTGAGTCATGACAGTGACAGCGGGGGCCCCAGCTGTCATGGCAACCCATTGGTGCCCCGTGATCACATCTCGGGACTGCCAATGGCAGCGGGGAACAGTACGATCCCAGCTAGAGGGCGTTAGATTGTGCAGAGTTTGACAGCGTTATCCAACTATTTAACAGGCGCTGGTGGATCTCTGATCCAACTGCGCCTGTTACTTGCACATGTCTGCTGATCAGATCAGCAGACATGTGCGGGGAACAATGAGGGCTCATGGACGCCTGCATTAGATCTCCTTCACATGTCTGTGCAAAAAACGAACGTTTTGCACGGTCCATGGTGTTGTTACGAATGTGTACCCATGTGTGCCGTGTACTGTTCATGTTCACGGAAAGCACAATCTTGTATACTTACCTGTCTCTGGCGCTGCTGTTACACTTGCTTTCGGGTCCGCAGTCGGTCCAGTGAATATTCATGTGCATAATGATCGGGTCCCAGAAGCAACAGCAGCGCCAGACACAGGTAAGTATAAAAATCCATTTATTTCTCAATGACATGTGTTTTCTCCAATACGTGTCACACTAATGTCATACAGATCACATAAGTGTGCTATCCGTGTGACATCAGTGCTTCCAGAGAAAAACGAACATGTCACCGTATGGAGCACACGGACACGCGTGTGCTCCATATGGACACATGGTCCGTGTCAAAATACTGATGTGTGCGCAAGCCCATTGATTTTAATGAGTCTACGTGTGTCCGTATCTCAGGTATGTGTGAAAACCGACGTCACATATACCAGAGACACAAATGTGTTAAGGAGGCCTTAAAGGGAGGGAGGCGACCTAGGGTGTATAGGTACGTCCTAGGTCGTAAAGGGGTTAAGACTCCTTCATCAGTTTGTTATTTTTATCTAGGAAAAACTGATGAAACTGTGTGATGTAGACAGTGACCCTGACCACACTGTGATTGTTATGTCCCATTAATGGGAACAACGTGTTGTATATATTTCTTGCATTGCCTATTTTTCCTCCTATCAGGAAATTCCTTATTGTTCCTAGGTAGATATAGACTGTATGAAGTTTGTCCATATGTACCTCCCTTAGTTAGCTTCTGTATAGAATGCTCCTCCCTTTCTTCCTCAGTTTAGTCTAGAGAGGAACTATTGCTGAAGACACATGTCTACAACCCTGTACAGATTATTCCTTTTCACCTGCCTTTACTTTGTACTTAATACAAGATTCTAGAAGAAAACTACAGCGTTTCTCCTTGACTTCCTACAAGTCATTGTTTCTGGCTGAGTTGAACTATCTGTGGATGCCGGTAGTTTGAGTACAAGCAAACAGTTATCTAAGGGACTGATAATTAGAGCGCTTGGGATTCACAGCTTCTAGGAAGAGACAGAATAGTGATGAAAAACACTGATGACTGACAAATTTTATAATAAGGGGAAGATCACTGATGTCTGAAGGAGCCATAATGCAGGACACATATGTGCCGGGGTCTCTAGAGTATTGGATGCTGGATTAAAGGAAAGTCACTGGGGTTTAACATTTACTAGCATGGGCGAACCCAGGATCAAAATTAGGGGGGACCAAGCCATGGTTGTTCAGGTTGTAAAATATTAAAACGGAAAAGGTGAATGAAACAAAAATGTTAAAGAGAATTAAATGTAATTATAGCAGTGCTTTATTAGTTATTACAATTATTTGCTTGCAAATAAATTTAGATTTTTATTCTGATTACATGTCTTATACTAATATAATTTTTCTTGGGTTTTAAGAAAACTTGTTCAAACTTTTGTTTCAATCCAGTCCCGATTTTCCTTGAAGAATTTCCGATGGACACTCATCAAGCACAACCTAGTCAGTCTGTCCTCTCCCATTGTACCTCTAAGCCATGTCTTTAACCTTCGAAGGGTACTAAAAGATTGTTCAACAGTAGATATCACTCATATACATCTCATATACAGCCCCTCAAAGGGCTCCCATCTCATATACAGCCCCCCATAGGGCTCCCATCTCATATACAGCCCCCCATAGGGCTCCCATGTCATATACAGCCCCCCATAGGGCTCCCATGTCATATACAGCCCCTCATAGGGCTCCCATATCATATATAACCCCTCCATAGGGCTCACATGATAGGCACCCTATGGGGGACTGTATCTCATATAAGGCCCCCCCATAGGGCTCCCATATTCAGCACCCCATCATATACAACAGCTCCCCAGACCCCCAGACTGTCTGATTTCATATTTACATTTCTTTTTTTACTTGTAGCAGCAGCTCAGCCTCCCAGCAGTCTCCCAGCTTGTGGCTGTGCCGGATGCTCTCCACTGCAGCGGGGCGCAGAGTGATGATGTCAATGTCATCACTCCAGGCCAGTCCCTGCTGTGCTGATTTGCAGTGCAGAGCGGCTAGCAGGCACTGAGGACGGGATTTTACAGCTCCTACTAGGAGCAGCTGCGGGAGCAGCGTTCAGCCTGTCCTGCGGTACTAGTGGGTGGCGGGTGCCAATGCACCGTGCCTCCCTGTCCTCTCCTCACCACCCGCGCTGCCTGACGCACCCGCTACCTGACAGAGACAGGTCATAATAGGTGCGTGCCCCTGCTTCAAGGGGGGACAGCTGACCCCCCGCCCCTCGCTGGGTACATCCATGTTTACTAGGGCTATGTGTTGTGTGACATTGAGTAATGTCCTATGGTGTTGCATCGTGCCCTGCCACAACTGTGCCAAACAATCCAACTGTTTCCAAATGTATTGTTTTTGACACTTCCCATAGATTTCAACTTGTGTGCGACTCATTTGCATTCACCAGTTTTTTCCCATAAAATTGAAACTGTAAATAGTTGAACAACAGCCAGTCACAGACAAGTTGCGCAGTTGATTTTGGTGATGCGATTTGTCGGACTCTTGCGGTCACATGATATATGTCGTCATGCAGTTAGGCTGCAGTCACATGACTGTAGATTCACTCATCCGAGAGTCTGGCCAATTAGTAATGATCATCAGAGCGTCAGCTTAGGCCCTGTGCCCACGGGAGAAAATACCTGCGGATTTTGCTGTGGAAAAGCCTCCTGATTTTCTAGATTTTCCATATAAATGCGCAGGTTTGCACAAGTACAGACACTCCCCATGTCATCCTATGGGATTTGGGGAGTGCTGTTTCTATGCTGCGGATTTTGCACCTGCAGAAAATGCTGAGGATTTCCCGCAGCCGCAAAGAACTGGATGTCAATTATTCATGCGGATTTTCCTGCTGATTTCCAGCCTTTCTACTATGGAGATACAGGGGGGGAAATCCGCAGGAATAACGCTCGAATTTCGCACGCTTTATGCAAAAATTCCGCATGAAATCTGCAATAACGGATAGCTGCGGATTCCGGGGAGCTGCTGCGTTAACCTGCAGAAATACCTGCAGAAAAGTCTGCGGGTACATTTACCCATGGGCACAGGGCCTTAGTGTGATCTTATTCTCTTCAATATGAGAATCACATCACAGGTGACGAGAAAAGGGAGAACAAAATTTCTCCATCTTCTCCATTCTGAGTGCTGTCCATTTTCCAATTTTTTTTTCCCATAGAGTTAAATGAGTGAATCTCATCCAATTTCAGAGTAAAACCACAGCAGGCTGCAATTTATTTTCACTGATGATAGATCCTGTCAGTGAAAAAAAAATCAGTCATCATCATCAGCATCATCAGCACTGCCTTACTGAATATCAGTCATCATCATCATCATCAGCACTGCCTTATTGAATATCAATCATCAGCAGCACTGCCTTATTGAATATCAATCATCATCAGCACTGCCTTATTGAATATCAGTCATCATCATCAGCACTGCCTTATTGAATATCAATCATCATCAGCATTGCCTTATTGAATATCAGTCATCATCATCATCAGCACTGCCTTATTGAATATCAGTCATCATCATCATCAGCACTGCCTTATTGAATATCAGTCATCATCATCATCAGCACTGCCTTATTGAATATCAGTCATCATCATCATTATCAGCACTACCTTATTGAATATCAGTCATCATCAGCACTGCCTTATTGAATATCAGTTATCATCATCATCAGCACTGCCTTATTGAATATCAGTCATCATCATCATCATTATCAGCACTGCCTTATTGAATATCAGTCATCATCATCATCAGCACTGCCTTATTGAATATCTGTCATCATCATCATCAGCAGCAGCACTGCCTTATTGAATATCAGTCATCATCGTCATCAGCACTGCCTTATTGAATATTAGACATCATCATCAGCACTGCCTTATTGAATATCAGTCATCATCATCATAATCATCATCATCATCATCATCATCAGCACTGCCTTATTGAATATCAGTCATCATCATCATCATCATCAGCAGCACTGCCTTATTGAATATCAGTCATCATCATCATCATCATCAGCACTGCCTTATTGAATATCAGTCATCATCATCATCATCATCATCATCATCAGCACTGCCTTATTGAATATCAGTCATCATCATCATCATCATCATCAGCAGCAGCAGCAGCACTGCCTTATTGAATATCAGTCATCATCATCATCATCATCATCAGCAGCAGCAGCAGCACTGCCTTATTGAATATCAGTCATCATCATCATCAGCACTGCCTTATTGAATATCAATGCTCCTGTGCGATCTATACTGACATTGGGGTAACTTGTCACCCTGCGCTTGTGCCTAATCTTCGTGTTCGGGGTCAGACATGGTGGAGCTTGCCTATGATGTTTGATGCTGAATGATCACTTCAGCATATAGATTTATGCTTACATTCCCGCTATTGGATCCTGGGATCATTTCTGCGGGATGGGATTTCTCCCTATAGCTGGTTATGAATGTCGCCCTTTCTTGTCCAGGGCACTGGTCCGTGCCTATTCTTCCTCCTTCCCTTTCAGCATCTCTTGACTTTTTGTCATGGTCTCATTCAGGAGCCGAGCTGCTGTCACTCACCTCCCCACCACAGCCAATGAGCCTGGGTGCCGTCTCCCAGTACCACCCTGAGGAGGTGCAGCTGCGGGGAGAGGAGGGGTGTGGAGCTGGAGGAGGAGTGGGAGGGTGGCAGCGCAGACCAAATAGAGTTGAATGATTGAACTTTCTTTTTTAGTTTGTGCCTCTGTCCCCTTCCACTGTGTGGTGAGCAGGGAAGCTCCACTGTCCTCTCCTGATTGATCTGAAGATGAGGGGTCCCGGCTGTGGCTCCCTGAGCCTCCTCCTGTGGATTATCTGGGGCAGCTTTCCTAATTCAGCCTCTACTTCTCGCAAGCAGGATGAGTCGTTCTCCACAATGAGTGTGTACAGAGCGCGATGCACGTCCAGGTGCCTGAGCCTGCACATCACTCGCATCTCTGCCTTCTTCAGACACTTCCAGGTCAGTCTGAGCCTGGGCTGCGCGGTGTGTGCCCCACAGTGTGTGCCCCACAGTGTGTGCTGTGCAGAGCCCGGAGTGCTGCGCTGTCACAGATGGAGCAGAGCTGAACTTGTGCTATCACTGGGGCTGATCTCACAGCATCACGAGAACTGGAGTTGTAAAAGCACCTTTATTGCATTGTCATAGTATGAGAACTTGTATCAAACGACAAACTCTGCTCTGCTACATCTGTATACTACATGGTGGTGAGAGAGTACCTTGCATGCCATTTAATGTCAGAAATGTTGCTGTTTTATGAGAGTTTGCATCAAGCTGATGTATATTATATATCATAAATGTCATATAGGAGAAAACACACAGATATAGAAGTGTTGATTGTGTTACAAGATTGTGAGGAATGTTACTACCTGCAGTCCTATGTAAGGAAGCTGAAAAGATAATCTGACAGATCCAGCACTGCTACATCTGAGTGACTCAACACTGTCTAACATACCCAGCTCTACTACATCTGAGTGACTCAACCCTGACATACTTAACTCTGCTACATCTGAGTGACTGACCATTTCTGTCTGACATACTCAGTTTGCCTACATCTGAGTGACTGAACGCTGCTGTATGACATAACTAACTCTGCAACATCTGAGTGACAACAATGCTGTCTGACATACTCAGCTCTGCTACATCTGAATGTCTCAACACTGTTTAACATACTCAGCTCTGCTATATTTGAGTGAAGACACTGTTAACATTCTCAGCTTTGCTACATTTAAGTGACTCAACTCTGATATACTCAACTCTGCTGCATCTGAGTGACACAACACTGTCCGACATACTCATCCCTGCTACATCTGAGTGACTCAACACTGCTTCCTGACATACTCAGCACTAATACTTCTGAGTGACTCAGCACTGTCTGACATACTCAGCTCTGCTACAGCTAAATGATGCAACCATGTCTAACATACTCAGCTCTGCTACATGTTAGTGACAACACTGACATAATCAACTCTGCTATATCTGAGTGACAACAACTCTGTCTGACATACTCAGCTCTGATACATGTTAGTGACAACACTGACATAATCAACTCTGCTATATCTGAGTGACAACAACTCTGTCTGACATACTCAGCTCTGCTACATCTGAATGTCTCAACACTTTCTAACATAGTCACCTCTACTATATCTGAGTAACTCAACCATGTCTGACATACTCGGCTCTGCTACATCAAACACATTAAGAAGTGCTTCATCTAATAATTCTACCTCTTCCTGCTGTATTCTCTGCTGTTACTGTACGCAGCGATGCTTGCAGGACATTGACCTTGAGTGACCTGCTAGAATTGTATCAGAACTTGATAATGATAAAAATGCAGAGACCATGCACATGATCAGAATAAAGTAATGGTGTGCCAGTGAGCATGCTGCATGTGATTCCCAATGTCAGGAGCTTACAGATATACTCCGAATTTTGGGCTGAACCAATACCTATGTAATGAGGTCCTGTGTGAGATACAGATGTAGCAGTGCTCACTTTGTCGTTGACACATATCACATCACTCCATTGTTAAGTTCACTGCACAATCTTATCCCAATGGGCACAAATCATTCTTTGATTCCCAAAAAAATGGAGTGACAAGTTCAGCTCTGCTACATCTCCTGCTTTTTTTGGCTTCTTTGATGTCATAAGCTGAAATGTACTTGTTAGGGTGTATGGTCACCAAATCTGTCTGCGAGAATCAGTGTGCCTAATATCAGCTTTGGTGACTGTTTTCAAGTTTAGAAAGAAAAATTGTGTAAAATGACCTAATTATAAAGAGAAATCCCCGCTGCCCGTAGACTTTAATGGGGCTCATGTCAGTTTGGTGCTTTTGTTTCTTCTGCTGGCTTCATTACTTTGTGGAGTGAGTGGCACCTGTTGGGTATTACGGTGACAAACGCCACCTCGGAGAGTCCCCGTCACAGCATGCTGGAGTAATAAAGGCTGAGAGGGATGGCTTCAGAGATGATATGTTTGCCCCATGCTTCGCTTCCAGCCTCGGGCTCCTCACAGATGAGCATTGACTTACATCTAAAAGCTGCATTTTACTTGGAAAAAATCTGTGCTCACCTATTAACCTATGAAATCCACATAATTATTGGCCGACCTTTAGAGGGCAATAGCTGCAAAGCCGAGACCAGCGGAGGACATGTGTGATACATTTATTCCGACAAGCTCGGGATATATCTTCTCCTGCTGTGGGGTAAAATGTCTCCAACCACACACCATAAACATTGTTTTTTAATAAGTGCAACGGAGAACGCAGATTTTCTGTCAGCCGAGATGACATTCAAAAAAATATTCTATACACTTAGGTATTTCTCTGAAATACTAGACAAGACGCAGGACATCTCACCGAGTCTGAGTGCTCCCAATTATCCCCATGTGTTTCTTGGCCGATGAGACCACTTTCTATTTACTTCACTTCTTCATGTTTGTCATTTGTGTAGGAGTTTTTGTGCTTTAAGAAAAGTTGTGAATCTGTAGCTGCCAAGGCTTGTCGAAGGAGACGTGTGAATCACTTGTTGTTATGGTCGGGTCACACCAAGGAGGTTGTCAGCAACAGCTCCAATTAAGAAGCTGAAATAATAACAGTGAAAATCATAAATATTATTACTTTTAATAATAAATAGGACTTTTATGCTGAGGTTTAGTTGTTGGAGCATTTTCAGAAGCTTCCTATTCTCATGCCCTCACCTTTACACTACACAGAGGAGGGCATAAAGTTGGTGTTGGGCATAGGACTGGCAGGGGGTTCACACTGAGTTGTGAATCTGTAGCTGCCGAGGCTTGTCGAAGGAGACGTGTGAATCACTTGTTGTCACACTAAGGAGGTTGTCACCAGCAGCTCCAATTAAGAAGCTGAAATAGTAACAGTGAAAATCATAAATATTATTACTTTCAATAATAAATAGGACTTTAAGCTGAGGTTTAGTTGTTGGAGCATTTTCAGAAGCTTCCTATTCTCATGCCCTCACTTTTACACTACACAGAGGAGGTCATAAAGTTGGTGTTGGGCATAGGACTGGCAGGGGGTTCACACTGAGTTGTGAATCTGTAGCTGCCGAGGCTTGTCGAAGGACACATGTGAATCACTTGTTGTCACACTAAGGAGGTTGTCACCAGCAGCTCCAATTAAGAAGCTGAAATAGTAACAGTGAAAATCATAAATATTATTACTTTTAATAATAAATAGGACTTTTATGCTGAGGTTTAGTTTTTGGAGCATTTTCTGAAGCTTCCTATTCTCATGCCCTCACCTTTACACTACACAGAGGAGGGCATAAAGTTGGTGTTGGGCATAGGACTGGCAGGGGGTTCACACTGAGTTGTGAATCTGTAGCTGCCGAGGCTTGTCGAAGGACACGTGTGAATCACTTGTTGTCACACTAAGGAGGTTGTCACCAGCAGCTCCAATTAAGAAGCTGAAATAGTAACAGTGAAAATCATAAATATTATTACTTTCAATAATAAATAGGACTTTAAGCTGAGGTTTAGTTGTTGGAGCATTTTCAGAAGCTTCCTATTCTCATGCCCTCACTTTTACACTACACAGAGGAGGTCATAAAGTTGGTGTTGGGCATAGGACTGGCAGGGGGTTCACACTGAGTTGTGAATCTGTAGCTGCCGAGGCTTGTCGAAGGACACATGTGAATCACTTGTTGTCACACTAAGGAGGTTGTCACCAGCAGCTCCAATTAAGAAGCTGAAATAGTAACAGTGAAAATCATAAATATTATTACTTTTAATAATAAATAGGACTTTTATGCTGAGGTTTAGTTTTTGGAGCATTTTCTGAAGCTTCCTATTCTCATGCCCTCACCTTTACACTACACAGAGGAGGGCATAAAGTTGGTGTTGGGCATAGGACTGGCAGGGGGTTCACACTGAGTTGTGAATCTGTAGCTGCCGAGGCTTGTCGAAGGACACGTGTGAATCACTTGTTGTCACACTAAGGAGGTTGTCACCAGCAGCTCCAATTAAGAAGCTGAAATAGTAACAGTGAAAATCATAAATATTATTACTTTCAATAATAAATAGGACTTTAAGCTGAGGTTTAGTTGTTGGAGCATTTTCAGAAGCTTCCTATTCTCATGCCCTCACCTTTACACTACACAGAGGAGGGCATAAAGTTGGTGTTGGGCATAGGACTGGCAGGGGGTTCACACCGAGAGACTGCTGGCTATTGGTGATACCAATATGAAGAGGAAAAAGGGATTGTCTTAAGTAAAAATATTTAGTTTTTTACTTATTTCGACAATAGGCTGTTACTGGGTTTACCCGTAAACATCATCTATCGTCTATCTTTTGGATGGATGATGGATGTATGATCGGTGGGAGTTCGACTGCTGAGACCCCCGCAGATCATAACAACAGGGTGCCCATGGACATACAGCGTGTGCCCCCTCTGCTCCATTAAAGGGGTTGTTTGGTCACATTATATTAATCACCCAGCACATCTACTATTGAGTTATTTTCCCCATTGGCCCTTGATGTAAACACCATTCAGCATGTAGTGGTCGCTGCCAGGTGCGGCAGGACAGCTTCATTGTTGCTGCATTGAAAGTTTTTATATCCGAAGGTCACCAGAGTAAATAAGAGCAAATCATGGGGTTGACGTGTGTCCATCCCCCACTGATCTGGTGGTAATGGTGATCTATCCTATAGAAAAGTCATCGCTATGCTATGCCCATATAATCCCCTTATCTGGTAACACTTTATAGACAGTTATTGGCCAGTCAATGCTCACCAATGCTTCATTCACACATGGGGTCTTTGCCAATGCTTCATTCACACGAGGGGTCTTTGCAGTGGCGTAACTAGTGTTTGATGGGCCCTGGTGCAAAATTTGGACCTGCTCCCTCTCCATCCCTATATATTGGTAAGATGTACAGTCAGGGCCAGAAATATTTGGACAGTGACACAAGTTTTGTTATTTTAGCTGTTTACAAAAACATGTTCAGAAATACAATTATATATATAATATGGGCTGAAAGTGCACACTCCCAGCTGCAATATGAGAGTTTTCACATCCAAATCGGAGAAAGGGTTTAGGAATTATAGCTATGCATAGCCTCCTCTTTTTCAAGGGACCAAAAGTAATTGGACAAGGGACTCTAAAGCTGGGTTTACACACTGCAACATCGCAAAGGACATCGCTGTAACGTCACCGGTTTTGTGACGTAACAGCGACCTCCCTAAGTCTCTGCTAAGTCGCTGGTGAGCAGTCAAACAGGCAAACCTGGCCAACAATGCAACAGCGATCCGGACCTGCAGAGCGACCTAGCTGGTTGTTGGGGACGTTGATAAGCAGCCTTTTGAAAGGGAAGTTGCTAACAAAGTCGCTGCAAAGTCTTTCACACACTGAAACTTTCCAGCGATGCTTGCTGCACAGCGGGAAACAAAGGACCTAGGAATGGTCCTGAACGATTTGTAACGATTACAACTTCACAGCAGGGGCCGGGTCACTGATAGGTTTCACACACTGCAATGTCGCAAACAACATTGCTATTGCGTCACAAAACCGGTGACGTTACAGTGATGTCGTTTGAGATGTTGCAGTGTGTAAACCCAGCTTAAGGGCTGCAATTAACTCTGAAAGCGTCTCCCTCATTAACCTGTAATCAATGAAGTAGTTAAAAGGTCTGGGGTTGATTACAGGTGTGTGGTTTTGCATTTGGAAGCTGTTGCTGTGACCAGACAACATGCGGTCTAAGGAACTCTCAATTGAGGTGAAGCAGAACATCCTGAGGCTGAAAAAAAAGAAAAAATCCATCAGAGAGATAGCAGACATGCTTGGAGTAGCAAAATCAACAGTTGGGTACATTCTGAGAAAAAAGGAATTGACTGGTGAGCTTGGGAACTCAAAAAGGCCTGGGCGTCCACGGATGACAACAGTGGTGGATGATCGCCGCATACTTTCTTTGGTGAAGAAGAACCCGTTCACAAAATCAACTGAAGTCCAGAACACTCTCAGTGAAGTAGGTGTATCTGTCTCTAAGTCAACAGTAAAGAGAAGACTCCATGAAAGTAAATACAAAGGGTTCACATCTAGATGCAAACCATTCATCAATTCCAAAAATAGACAGGCCAGAGTTAAATTTGCTGAAAAACACCTCATGAAGCCAGCTCAGTTCTGGAAAAGTATTCTATGGACAGATGAGACAAAGATCAACCTGTACCAGAATGATGGGAAGAAAAAAGTTTGGAGAAGAAAGGGAACGGCACATGATCCAAGGCACACCACATCCTCTGTAAAACATGGTGGAGGCAACGTGTTGGCATGGGCATGCATGGCTTTCAATGGCACTGGGTCACTTGTGTTTATTGATGACATAACAGCAGACAAGAGTAGCCGGATGAATTCTGAAGTGTACCGGGATATACTTTCAGCCCATATTCAGCCAAATGCCGCAAAGTTGATCGGACGGCGCGTCATAGTACAGATGGGCAATGACCCCAAGCATACAGCCAAAGCTACCCAGGAGTTCATGAGTGCAAAAAAGTGGAACATTCTGCAATGGCCAAGTCAATCACCAGATCTTAACCCAATTGAGCATGCATTTCACTTGCTCAAATCCAGACTTAAGACGGAAAGACCCACAAACAAGCAAGACCTGAAGGCTGTGGCTGTAAAGGCCTGGCAAAGCATTAAGAAGGAGGAAACCCAGCGTTTGGTGATGTCCATGGGTTCCAGACTTAAGGCAGTGATTGCCTCCAAAGGATTCACAACAAAATATTGAAAATAAAAATATTTTGTTTGGGTTTGGTTTATTTGTCCAATTACTTTTGACCTCCTGAAATGTGGAGTGTTTGTAAAGAAATGTGTACAATTCCTACAATTTCTATCAGATATTTTTGTTCAAACCTTCAAATTAAACGTTACAATCTGCACTTGAATTCTGTTGTAGAGGTTTCATTTCAAATCCAATGTGGTGGCATGCAGAACCCAACTCGTGAAAATTGTGTCACTGTCCAAATATTTCTGGACCTAACTGTATGTATATGAATGTATTCATTTAGCATTCTAAATCCTATATTGACATATGAGTTGTCCTCTACCCCAATTATGTAGTAATGTATCCAATCCTGTTCTAATGTACCCTATCCTGGGCTCCTTCCTGGTAAATATAATCCCCCATCCCGGTATATATGCCTCCCATCTTGGTATGGCCCCCATCCTGGTATATACGTCCCCCATCCTGGTATATACTGTCCTCCTCCTGGTATATACTGTCTGCCTCCTGCAAATACTATCGTTCCCCCCATGGGTCTTTGGGACTCCCATTCTGGTGTTCTGAGTTAGTTCCAAAGGTTAAACCCTTCTGATCCTACATTTATTACCTTTCCTGATAAGTTGGTTATGGGACAACCCCTTTATGGCCATACGTGTGTCGCAGTCTGAATATGGACCATGATGCACAGACCCACAGCAGAAAAGGGCCCCTGTGCAAGAAGACTATATGGGCCCTTTGAGGTCCACTAGCTCATAAAAATGCAAAATCACACCTGCTTTGGAGATAGAAATGGTCTCCGTTACCTCTTGGGCATTATGCAGCCACACAGGCTGCACCAACAATATGTCCACCCCTGCATGGACTGGCCGCCAGTCTCCAGACCCAAACTTCACAGCCTTTATAAGCTTATCAGGTCGTTGAGTTCTTGTCAGGAGAACAATGGCCTGAAACGCGCATCACAGACCGCGACACACGTAGAACGTAAGTGCGAGAACATTAGAAAACAGCTCCATGTCTCTCAACTTCCTGAATCCTGTGACTCAAGGAGGTGAAATATTTGGAGTAACTAAGCCTATGCCTTAATTTTTCATTTTTGGGCTTTATTTGTGTGAAGAGAATAACATTTTCAGTGGTATTGTGGCGCCCCTGACCTGGTCAGGCACCACAGAGTATTGCACCCATGCGGGAGCAATGCTTCCAGGTAATCTCCAAAGGCCAGGATGAGGTGCACACACAAACATATAGTGACCAGGCCTCCCACATTACCAGAGGGGACCCTTGAGTAGCCAGAAGGAGTTAACTTTCAATTCCCAGCTGGGGGTGTGTTCAGGGGCTGGTTGCTAGGAAGCAGGGCAGAGAGAGAGAGGAAGAGAAGGAGTCGAGAGGAAGAAGTTGAAGTGTATGGAGGGGGAGCAGAGAAGCTCCCGTGCAGACAGGTCCTGAGGAGTGCTGTAGCTGAAAGCGGAGGAGAACGGAGTACTGTGGGTCGGCCTGAAGAGCATCCAGAGAAAGAGGGGTGGCTGAGTACGGAGATCCCAGTATCCGAGCACACAAGGGGAACTAGGTCCCCAGAACAGGCAGCAGATCATCCAGAGCTGCTTAACCTACAGGTTGGGGGGGTACTTCATGCCCTCACCACGACTACACAGAGCTTGAGCCAAGCAGCACACCAGGCCCATAAGGGGACAGGGCCAGAAGTCATCCCACCAAGGCCACGCTGCCGGCAGACGAGCCAGAGAGAGGGGAGCAGGGTGGTAACAGCTTCCCTGGAGGGGTCCTACTACGCTTCAAGCAAAGGATCCTCCTAAAACAGAAAGAGTGCAAGGAAGGCGAGTGGACAGCTACCCTCAGAACGGCCTCCTGGAATTCCTGGTTCCACCTGGTTATCACAGTGTCGCCCGGGCATCTCACCGTGACCTCCAAACAGTGAGTAAACACGTTAAAAGACTTCTTGGACTGTGTTTGAGTCATTCTGCGACCTGTGGTACTACAAACCCACACCGGGCCCTGGGGCTTGCCTCACTCTCAGGAGGCTACTATATCCGACTGCACCCACCATCAGCCCCAGGCGTCCCCTAACCTGCAGTGGCGGTCCCCACTGACCGCAATACTGAGAGTGGCGTCACGATCAAAACTGAAGATTCCCTACCTGTGACCAGCACCAGCTACGTGGAGTCCCTGAAGGTATGCACCGATACAACACCTGTGGGGCTTCACATCTTCTGGCGTCACGAACAGGATAAGGACTAGACCTGTTCAGACAGGTGACCGTGTGCCTCAGAGGTCCGACCGCAAAAATTGAACCGCCGCCATATTGCCATCTTCAAAAGCGCGCGCTGCAGCCCGCGCGAGGGAGAAGAGCACCGCCCACGAAGAGGTGTGGCCGCCCCAGAATCCCCACAATTCAGAGAGCGTTCTGACCCAGGAAGTGGAAAGGGAGCGCGCGGATTTTCTGAAGAAAAATGGACGCTGCAGGAGGTAATGCCCCTGGTCAGGGCGACGCAGCCCAAGCGATGCCAGCCCCTGTCGCGCTGGACGCCGCAGCGCCTGGTGCCGGTGCCGCGGTCGCAGCTGCGCCGGCCGAGGTCGCCCCCATAATGCCAGTGTCCTTGTTGTATGCCCCAGGGGCGCAATGGCTGCCTCAATACGCCGGTAAAATAGACACGCTGACCGGGTTTAAGAAAAAGATCAACACCCTGCTAGACATGCACGCGATGACTGGTAAACAGAGGGCCGCTGTGGTGCTGGGACAATTGACTGGAGCAGCAGAATTGGAAGCTGAGTCCTGGGCCAATGATGACCGGAGCTCTGTTGAGACCATCTTTGCCAAACTAGCAGCTGCTTTTGAACACCGCACGGAGGGAGAGCTGAGAACGGACTTCTATCACTGCCGTCAGAAGCCCCAAGATAGTATAAGAGACTATGCCCTCAGGCTGCAGGCTGCACTACGGGCTCTCAAGCTGGTGGACCCTGTCAGTGATCAGGAAGGAAACCGGATGATGAAGGAACAATTCCTGCGGGGCCTGCGCTCTCCTGAGGATGGGAAGCAGATGAAGCTGTGGTCCCTAGAACACCCCGACGTGGACTTTGCCATTCTGAAAGACCGGGCAGTGAAAGCACTCCAACCCCCTGTGGACACAGACCCTGCCAGTTCCACGGCTGCAGGAGCGGAATCCTCCACGCAGGCCCTGATGACTGCAAAAGGACTCAACGCGCCAGCAGAGACCATAAGTACGCTATCCTCCCAAGTGCAGCAGCTCACTAAGGACGTCGCACAAATCCTGAAAGCAATGCAGTTGCCCTCAGAGACCAAAGTCCCTCATCAGATCCTGCTAGCCGACAACCCAGAGGACGTCCCTTGGATGCGGAGGAGAAGGGGTCCCCCAACTCGAGGCAGGAGCAGTGATCGCTATGACTCAGCTGGACAACCCATCTGTCGTCGTTGCCAGAAGGCAGGTCACTATGCAAGGGCCTGTCCTTTAAACGAGTCAAACCTGGGGCCGAGGGCCAGTCCTCAGGATTAAGAAGATCAGGCCCAAGTCGCTGCTGTGATCAGTACGTGGGTGGACGTCCTGTCCTGTCCATCGTCTTGGACGGGATCCCTACCCCGGCATTATTGGACACCGGCTCTCAGGTCACCACGATCCCGCATGTCCTTTATCGGAGGTTTTGGTCGGACGGCGATCTCCGACCACCGGACCCCTCCCTCACCATCTATGCTGCCAACGGACAACCTATAGACCAGATCGGGGTCAAAGAGGTAACCATAAAGGTGGGAAGGCAGGAAATGAAGGGACAAGGACTGATTGTTGTGGACACTGATATTAGAGAAAGGAACCCGCAAATGATTTTAGGCACTAATGTCATAGAAAATTGCCTGGGGGAAGTGTTGTTGTTGCTTCACCAGATTGTTGAAGGTGCTGACGGCAGGTCGCAAAGAGCCTTGCAAAAGGAGATCCGAATCATTCTGAGGAAGCAACAGGTAAAACAGACTGGCGGTGAGATTGGTAGTGTATGGGTGATGGATGCTAACCCCATTGTGATACCCCCACGGAGTGAAATGATGATGTGGTGTAGAGCAGCGGTAGGTCTCAGAGGACAAGATTACCAGGCTGTACTAGAGCCCACTCATTCAGACCACTGGCCCACGATTCTGACAGCCAGGGGGGTAGTTGATGTACACAAGGGACGAGTGCCTGTACGAGTGTTGAACTGTGGGGAGGAGGAAGCCAGACTACCAAGGTACGCTACCATAGCCAAACTGTTTACATGCTCAGATGACGCCATAACACCTGTAGGTCCCCTGACACAAGCTGACTCAAAAGAGGGCGAGACCTCCCAAAAGCAGTTAGAGGACTGGTGCCAGAAACTACACGTGGGGACTGACTCTACACCCGACTACCAGAAACATGGGGTTTACAGGGTCGTGCAGGAATACGAGCAGGTCTTTAGTAAGAACCCACTAGACTTTGGTAGGATCAAAGGGGTGCAACATCACATACCCACAGGCAGTCATCCTCCCATTAAGGAAAGACATAGGCCTATTCCACCAGCCCATTACCAGCGCACAAAGGACATGCTGAAGGACATGAAGGAGGCAGGAGTCATAAGGGACAGTTGCAGCCCCTGGGCAGCTCCCCTAGTCCTGGTAAGAAAGAAGGATGGCACGATGAGGATGTGTGTGGATTACAGACGGATAAATCAGATAACACACAAGGATGCCTACCCTTTGCCAAGGATAGAGGAATCCCTCGCTGCCTTGAAAGCCTCTAACTACTTTTCTACCCTAGATCTTACTAGTGGCTACTGGCAAGTATCTGTAGCAGAAGAAGATCGGGAGAAGACGGCCTTCACCACCCCAATGGGCCTCTGTGAGTTCAACAGCATGCCATTTGGACTCTGCAATGCCCCCGGGACCTTCCAGAGGCTTATGGAATGCTGCCTAGGGCACCTCAACTTTGAAACCGTCCTGCTCTACCTGGATGATGTCATCGTGTACTCCAAGACCTATGAGGACCACCTGAAACACCTGGCTGAAGTCTTTGAAGCACTATCCCGATATGGAATGAAGCTGAAACCATCCAAGTGCCATCTACTGAAGCCAAGGGTCCAGTACCTAGGTCACGTGGTCAGTGCAGAAGGAGTAGCACCAGACCCAGAGAAGGTCACAGTCATCCAGGAATGGCCCACACCTACTACCGTCCGGGAGGTACGTCAGTTCCTTGGCTTGGTAGGCTATTACAGAAGGTTCATCAAGGGCTACACGAAAATGGCAGCGCCTTTGCAAGAGCTCCTGGTAGGCCACCCAAAGAAGAGAGGAAAGATCTCCGGCCCGCCATTTCACTGGGGAGAAGCAGAAGAACACTCCTTCAGACAAATGAAAGGGGCCTTGACGGGTGAAGAGATCCTAGCCTATCCTGACTACGGTCTGCCATTTGTACTGTACACAGATGCCAGTAATGTGGGACTGGGAGCAGTGCTTTCACAGGTGCAGGGAGGCAAAGAGCGTGTGATTGCTTACGCCAGCAGGAAGCTCAGGCCTACTGAAAGAAACCCAGAAAATTATAGCTCATTTAAGCTAGAGTTCCTGGCCATGGTATGGGCTATCACAGAGCGGTTCAAGCACTACCTGGCAGCCACCAAATTCACCGTCTTCACGGACAACAACCCCCTGACCCACTTGGATACTGCTAAATTGGGTGCCATGGAGCAGCGTTGGGTAGCCCGACTGGCGAATTATGACTTTACTGTCAAGTATCGAGCTGGCCGCAAGAACGGCAACGCAGATGCTCTGTCCAGGATGCCTCACCTAGCAGACGAGGGCGAAGATGAAGATGATCTGGAAGAGATTGAGCTGCCAGCGTTCCATCGCCATGGAGCAAAACAGTGTCGGCAGTCGCGTGCCAACCGCCAAGAGGTGACCCTGAACCCACTACCTCATTACAACTGGAAGGAGACCCAGGAAAATGATCCAGCGGTAGGCTTGGTAAAGAAACTGATCAGCCAGCCTGGCGCCAGCCTTGACAAAGGAGCCCCACCTGAGGCACAGTACCTATGGAAGGAGAGGGGTCGATTATTCATCTATCAAGACAAACTTTACAGGAGCATCATTGACCCGAGGACGCATGAGAAGGTGTGGCAAGTGATTGTACCACAGAAGGACACGAGGATGGTGCTAGAAGCCTATCACAATGGTGCAGGCCACTTTGGTTGGAAGAAACTGGAGGCCCTACTTAAAGTAAGATTCTACTGGGTGGGCATGAGATCTGCCCTAGAGAAGTGGTGTCGAAACTGCGGGCCTTGCAATCTTAGAAGAAAAGACCAGCACCGCCAGAGAGCACCACTCCAGCCCATCCAAACTAAACGGCCCCTGGAGATCGTGGCCCTGGACCATGTAAAGTTGGCACCCAGCAGACAAGGCTACAACTACGCTCTCACTATGGTTGACCACTACTCCAGATTCCTGGTGGTAGTACCAGTCAAGGACTTGACAGGTCAAACCGCAGCCAAAGCTTTCCAGACACACTTCTGTCGACCACATGGCTATCCAGATCAAGTGCTCACTGACCAAGGACCAGCCTTTGAAGCTGAAGTGTTTAAGGAGTTTTGTAACCTATACGGCTGCCAGAAGATCCGTACTACGCCTTACCATCCTCAGACCAATGGCATGTGTGAGAAGATGAACCACATCATTCTCGATCTTCTGAAGACGCTCCCATTGGAGGAACGAAGTCAGTGGCCAGAAAAACTACCCGATCTAGTGGACATGTATAACAACATCCCTGTGAGTTCCACGAACTGCACACCGGCATACCTGATGAGGGCCAGACCAGGGAGATTGCCAGTAGATCTGGAAATGGGAGTTGAGACCCCTGAAGACCATCAACAAGGTGCTGATTGGGATTCCAACCGCCAAGCCCAATACAAGAAAGTACAAGAGTGTGTGGAGCGAAGCCTGACTCAGCAGCGTGAGAAACAAGAAAAGGCCTACAATCGAAAAGCACCTGCTGTTCCTTTGATGCCAGGAGATATAGTTCTCAAGGGAAAGAGAAGGCGTCATAAACTTGACAATCACTGGGAAGAAGAACCCTATATTGTGTTACCATCAACGCTTAGCAATGAAAAGACATGCCTTATCAGCAAAGATGGAGGAAAAACAACAGCTGTCGTTTCTAGAGATCGCCTAAAGAAATGTCCTGAACAACTAAGAATCCCTGAAGAAATTCCCAACCCTTTGCCAGTTCAAGAACCAAAAGAAAGGATGATCCATACTGCGCTTGGAGATTTTCCAGCAAGTTGGCCTCAATACAATGGAGCAGTTGTTATTCCAGTCATTACATTCACTCAATCTAGAGAAGTAGGAGACCTAGAAGCACCTGTTCAGAACCTAGAAGTGCCAAATGTAGCTGAAGCAGAAAACCACGCATTGGTATCAGTACCCAGTACACCCAGAATTCACATTGAGACACATACATCGGGTGGGAGGACGCAATCTCAGACAGATGACAGTATAGTACTGCGTAGATCAACCCGCAGCAACTTTGGTCAGCTCCCATTACGCTATAGACAAAGTACAGTTTAGTTCAAAGTGACTGTATGAAATGTAATGTTTAACCTGTTATAGTTAAGCAACGTTTAAGCGAAATGTGCCCACAAGGACTATTGTGAGACCTCCTTAAAATGTTAGACCACTGGTTATGAACTGGCTTTAACCACAAACTTTGCATTGTAAAAAGTTGCCTTCTTGGTACCAACCACAGGGTCTGCCTGTTGAGGGGCATGGCTCTGCACCAACAAGGGGGCACGCCTGTTTATGGGGCCTGCCCTCCAACACTCGGAAGCGGGTACGCCTGTTTATGGGGCCTACCTTACACCACTCTCCTCAGGAGAGGAAGATTGGAGGAAAGGTCTGGGGAATGTGATGGCCCAGACCTGGTTACCAAAAGGACCGGTGACCTGCCTCCTGGAGGTTTTTGGGTGGGTTTCGGACATGTGGGTGGTTGGTGGTGGAATGGTACCTGGCATGTTTAAATGTAAATAATTGCCCCTGTGTGGGAAAAGTTTGTATTTACCTTTTTTCTCTTGTCTTTGCAGCCCGAGGACGTGCTGATGATAACTAAGGGGGAATGTGGCGCCCCTGACCTGGTCAGGCACCACAGAGTATTGCACCCATGCGGGAGCAATGCTTCCAGGTAATCTCCAAAGGCCAGGATGAGGTGCACACACAAACATATAGTGACCAGGCCTCCCACATTACCAGAGGGGACCCTTGAGTAGCCAGAAGGAGTTAACTTTCAATTCCCAGCTGGGGGTGTGTTCAGGGGCTGGTTGCTAGGAAGCAGGGCAGAGAGAGAGAGGAAGAGAAGGAGTCGAGAGGAAGAAGTTGAAGTGTATGGAGGGGGAGCAGAGAAGCTCCCGTGCAGACAGGTCCTGAGGAGTGCTGTAGCTGAAAGCGGAGGAGAACGGAGTACTGTGGGTCGGCCTGAAGAGCATCCAGAGAAAGAGGGGTGGCTGAGTACGGAGATCCCAGTATCCGAGCACACAAGGGGAACTAGGTCCCCAGAACAGGCAGCAGATCATCCAGAGCTGCTTAACCTACAGGTTGGGGGGGTACTTCATGCCCTCACCACGACTACACAGAGCTTGAGCCAAGCAGCACACCAGGCCCATAAGGGGACAGGGCCAGAAGTCATCCCACCAAGGCCACGCTGCCGGCAGACGAGCCAGAGAGAGGGGAGCAGGGTGGTAACAGCTTCCCTGGAGGGGTCCTACTACGCTTCAAGCAAAGGATCCTCCTAAAACAGAAAGAGTGCAAGGAAGGCGAGTGGACAGCTACCCTCAGAACGGCCTCCTGGAATTCCTGGTTCCACCTGGTTATCACAGTGTCGCCCGGGCATCTCACCGTGACCTCCAAACAGTGAGTAAACACGTTAAAAGACTTCTTGGACTGTGTTTGAGTCATTCTGCGACCTGTGGTACTACAAACCCACACCGGGCCCTGGGGCTTGCCTCACTCTCAGGAGGCTACTATATCCGACTGCACCCACCATCAGCCCCAGGCGTCCCCTAACCTGCAGTGGCGGTCCCCACTGACCGCAATACTGAGAGTGGCGTCACGATCAAAACTGAAGATTCCCTACCTGTGACCAGCACCAGCTACGTGGAGTCCCTGAAGGTATGCACCGATACAACACCTGTGGGGCTTCACAGTATCATTAATGGTCAAATAGAAAATGAACCTTCTGTAAAAAATAGTCATGGATTGGACCAATAACATCGCCAATTCATGATTAAAATGGAAAGTTATGATATCTGAGGAGGCTTCATATTATTAAGGCTACAATTACAATCAGTCCGCTCTGAATGAGAGCATTGTATGAACAGAAGAGGGCGCTGCGACTGAAGAGCAGAGCCTGGAGGCCGGACTCAGACAGCCGGTATTAGACACTTTTGGATGTTTTTACTTCAGCTGCCAGATGTACAATGTCGATGAATAGGAATGTATGAAGTATTTACCTAAATCAGGATGAACCACAACAAAAACATCTATGTAAATATGTTTTTCTTGTGGTATCACACATGTCATTTTCAATTTAACCCAAGTCATGAACATTTCCAGGATTGCTCCTATAATCTGGAATGACCCAAAACATGCAATTTGGATATTTGGATTGCTTCTTTCCTTGTGTGATACTAGTATAATTATCAACCACATAACCCTCCCATTTGAGACCAGAACTCAGAGATTGTTGCATTCTCAACTTCTTAATGACTACCACAATGACCAGACATTTTTTTCTTTTTTCCATTTTTGCCTCCGAGTTTTAGCAGCCTTAACTTTTTTATTTCAATGATGTGGCTGAATAAAGTGAAGAGACCGATTTTTTTAAAAAAAAATGTGTGAAAAAGTATGTTATATTTGATACTACATAAACATTTTTACATATATATATATATATATATATATATATATATATATATATATATATATATATATATATATATAAAAGACGCCAGTAGACACCAAGGGATCATATGATCACCGAGATCAATGAAAGCATTGAAGACAAGATACAAGTGGTTAGGCTCGGACTGGCCCACCGGGTAATTGGGGAATCCATCGGTGGGCTATGCTGCTGGCCCAACACTGACAAGAGGTGGAAGGCTCCTCCCCCTTTTACCCCAACACTGCTATACACTGCTGCACTAATCTGCATCCATAGCGGCACACTCCCTTCTCCTGCTGTTCTGGTGCTGGGCATTTGAATCCGACTAACACCTGTGCAGTTGTAGTGCCACACAGTGACATCTTTCCTGTACAGGTGTCAGTCTGAATTCAACACCTAGTGCTAGCATAGCAGGAGAAGGAGGTAGTGTGCACCTATGGATGTAGATTAGAAGAGCAGCGAAAGCTCTGCTGGATGACACCTCTCCTGCAGAGGTGCCAATCTAACCATCTTCCACTGTCCCTGATCTCAACCCTCCCCCTGCGGTAAGCTATTAGACTTTGGGTAAGAGGATAAATGAGATCACCATAGCAGCCACATGCTGTGCAGTCTGCACTATCTCTCCTCTCTGTGCCTCAGAGTTGGGGCTTGGTGAGGTTGGGTGATTGCAACAGATGATCAGACCTTCTCTCCTCCCTCTTTTACTGCTGATGTTATTATTGATATAACTACTTCCTGGACTTCAGAGCACTGGGCTATATATGCTATATGTGGGAGAGGGGGGACTAGGTTACATAGGCTGTATGTGGTGAGGAGGACTAGGCGATATAGGCTATATGTGGGAGAGGGGGGCTTAGCTTTATATGCTTTACATGGGAGAGGGGGGAATAGGTTATATAGGTTATATGTGGGGAGAACTAGGTTATATAGGCTATATGTGGGATAGGGGGGCTTAGCTTTATATGCTTTATGTAGGAGAGGGTGGAATAGGTTATATAGGTTATATATAGTGAAGGGGACTAGGCTATATGTGGGAGAGGGGGGTTAAGCTTTATATGGTTGATGTGGAGGAGGGGGGGCTAGGTTATATATGGTGAAGGGGACAAGGCTATATAGGCTATATGTTGGAGAGGGGGGAATTAGCTTAATATGCTTTATGTGTGGGAGGAGGAATAGGCTATGTATGCTATTTCTGGGGAGGGGGACTTTTTAAAAGAGAACAATGCTTCACAGAAAGGGTGCACAGGCCAGCATGGCAAAGAAATGCAACATAATTTTCTCCACAAAAGTGGTGTAAACATAACAGAATTGAAAGCCAGTCTCTAATTGTAGTAAATTTCTTCTGGTGGCGCATGTAAGATGAAAAATGTGTTAAATTCATTAACAGGCACACTATGTTTTCCACACTGTATTGTGTCTCATGTACATGAGTCTGAAGTGTTAGCAGGTAAAATGTCTAGAGTAGCAGTAGGGTGGGCCCTGGGAAATCAGCTCCTCTGTGGGGCCTGGGGAATCGGCTACTCCTGTGGGCCCTGTGGAATCATCTCCTCTGTGGGCCCTGGGGAATCAGCTCCTCCTGTGGGCCCTGTGGAATCAGCTCCTCCTGTGGGCCCTGGGGAATCAGCTCATCCTGTGGGCCCTGGGAAATCGGCTCCTCTTTTGGGCACTGGGGAATCAGCTCCTCTTGTGGGCCCTGGGGAATCAGCTCCTCCTGTGGGTCCTGGGGAGTCAGCTCCTCCTGTGGGCCCTGGGGAATTAGCTCCTCCTGTGGGCCCTGGGGAATCAGCTCCTCCTGTGGACCCTGGGGAATTAGCTCCTCCTGTGGGCCCTGTGGACTCAGCTCTTACTGTGGACCCTGGGGAATCAGCTCCTCTGTGGGGCTGGGGAATTAGCTCCTCTGTGGGCCATGGGGAATCGGCTCCTCTGTAGGCCCTGGGGAATCAGCTCCTCCTGTGGGCCTTGGGGAATCAGCTCCTCCTGTGGGCCCTGGAGAATCAGCTCCTCCTGTGGGCCCTGGGGAATCGGCTACTCATGTGGGCCCTGGGGAATCAGCTCCTCTGTGGGGCTTGGGAATTAGCTCTTCTCTGCACCCTGGGGAATCGGCTCCTCTGTAGGTCCTGGGGAATCAGCTCCTCCTGTGGGCCCTGGGGAATTGGCTACTCCTGTGGGCCCTGGGGAATCGGCTACTCCTGTGGGCCCTGGAGAATCAGCTCCTCCTGTGGGCCCTGGGGAATCGGCTACTCATGTGGGCCCTGGGGAATCAGCTCCTCTGTGGGGCTTGGGAATTAGCTCTTCTCTGCACCCTGGGGAATCGGCTCCTCTGTAGGTCCTGGGGAATCAGCTCCTCCTGTGGGCCCTGGGGAATCGGCTACTCCTGTGGGCCCTGGGGAATCGGCTACTCCAGTGGGCCCTGGGGAATCGGCTCCTCCTGTGGGCCCTGGGGAATCAGCTCCTCCTGTGGACCCTGGGGAATTAGCTACTCCTGTGGACCCTGGGGAATTAGCTTCTCCTGTGGACCCTGGGGAATCAGCTCCTCTGTGGGCTGGCGAATCGGCTACTCCTGTGGACCCTGGGGAATCAGCTCCTCCTGTCGACCCTGGGGAATCAGCTCCTCCTGTAGGCCCTGGGGAATCAGCTCCTCCTGTAGGCCCTGGGGAATCAGCTCCTCTGTGGGGCTGGGGAATTAGCTCCTCTGTGGGGCTGGGGAATTAGCTCCTCTGTGGGCCCTAGATACTTAAGTCCAACACTGGAAGTGGTCATGAACCGCCTCTATCTTCTCCGGCCAGATTGCAGGAGTGTATAATGCAGCAAAGATAAAAGCCTTCCTTGAAACTCTGGTCCTGCGTCCTCCCAGTAACAAAACAATGGGTGGTCTCAAAAGAATTCATATTTTTGTTTCTGCACTTTTGCACTTTTCAGGCTTTGTTCATATAAGTTTTTTTTCTGCTGCTTCTTATTTCCATGTTTTCTGGAGGTGTCCATGTAAGAATGTGTAATAACAGTCTTCTAAGATTATTGCGTTTTTGCTGCAGTTTTTTTGTGCGTGTTCCCCTTTGTTTGATTTTTTTTGGGGCAGTATTTTTAATGCAGATTTTTACATACAGTAAAGCATTGACTCTGTGCTTAAAAACATCATTTCAATTTTTACACGGATTTTTTCTGGCTCCCAATAAAAGTGAAAAAAATCCACCAAAAAGCACAGTGGACATGAGTTTTCAAGAAATCACATCAACGTTGGCCAGCTAACTGCAGCAGATCTTCAGCACAAAGAAATATCACTATTTATGCTCTGTGTTGACACGGCCTTGACGGTTTGTTTTTTTTTGCACCGTATATTGTGATAAGTGAATTAACTAAATAGCCTAAAACATAAAAATATACCTTAATAAATGGTGCGTTACTGGTATATACCAATAACAGTTAGTTGGATATAATGTGTGGGTTTTTTGGTTTCTGACTGCAGCACCTATCTCCATTGAATGACTTCCAGCCAGGAGAAATGAAATCGGAGCCGTACTTTACAATGCAGCCTGCTGACAATACAGCTGTGTTAGGGGTTTCCGCGCACAAATGCTGTCTGTGGTCAGTATTGTGACTAAACTTTCAAGTGACACAATGTTAAATACGGGCTGACATTCTCCTTCCAGCCATTTGCTTGTGGCCATTTGTGAAGCACCAAACTGTTCCAAGTGCAGCTCTATTCTGTTGAAGGAGCTGCTTAACTTAAATAACCTTCCTACTCTGAGCTATATATTTCTGCCAGACAGGTTGAGTGAATCATAGGAAAGTTGCATCGATGATTTACATCTTCCTGTAGGAGGAAACATCCATATTATACAGATAAATAAACATCTGCTGCATTACGCTCAGCCTGAATTACAGGTGAATGGAATCTCTATCTGGAAGAGAACCAGTGCACGTGTTCGTCTCTACTGGATCTGAACTCTATGGGAGCTACAGAGTGTAGCGAAGGGTCAGTAGTCAACTATTAGTCTACTATTCACTGAGAACCTGCTATCCAGTTACATGGACCTCACTATATAATATATTGCTGTAGAGTCTATACATTGGCCTCAATTCATCTGGCTAAAATGACTAAAAAGTCACAAAATAATGGCACAAGTCATACACCTCTTTATGAAGCAGAAACGTTTGACTCCACTGCTCCCTCCTAAAGAGGTGGTTCACTAATCTGCAATAGTGGCCACGTCTTTGTAAAACTGATAGAGAAGGCTTTATCTAAATACTATGTTCAGCCAATTCTGCCTCTGAGCGGCGCTATCATGGTCCGCCCATCCCCATGACGTGACCCTCCCATTCCGGCTCCATGACCTCTGAGATTCAGTGATGTCACGTCAACGTTCAGTTGATGTGACATCACTGTGGCCTGCCATATTCTTTCTGAGTGACTGGGCAGAGTTTCAAAGCACACCACAGCCCAGCGTCACTTCCGCCCAGCATCGCTCCTACTTGTGGCGCTGTGCAGTAAAGGAGAGTACGCTCGACAAACTGTGCTGTGACACTGGGCTGTGATGAGCGGTGATGCGGCCTCGGTGACTGGGACCGCCTCGGTGATGTGAGGTGAACTGGAAATTGACGTGACATCACCGGATCTCAGAAGTCACGGAGCCAAGGGGTCACTTCATGGGGATGAGTGGAGAGCAATAGTGCTACTCAAAGGTAGAATTGTCTGAACAAGGTATTTAGAAAAAACCTTTCCTATCAGTTTTACAGGAATGTGGCCTCTAGAGCAGAAAAGTGAACCACCCCTTTAAGACTGGCGATAAAATCTTGCTAAATTAGAGACATTTGTTTCATTATTAATATATAATCCAATGTTTTATGAGTGTGGAACCTGATTTTTATTTATGGCAATCTTTATACTAAAGAACAATGTCACATAACAGTAGACCTCAAGTTCCTCCAATTGGTCAAGTTGAGAGATTCTTCTCAGGTAGATGTTGAATAAATCACCCCGACACTGTATGACTCGCTGAGGTGCTTGAGGACTGGAGTTGCACTTGGCTACAGGACCTATCATAAGGCAAGAGTTGACATTTTGGAGAATGACTTCTCAAACATTAGAATTTTTGGACACAGACAGAAGAGGAATGCTGTGCCAGAACAGTTAATGGGCCTATTGTAGTCCAATAGCCCTTCACCATGGACCACTTGAGGTGTCTTTATTAGACGCCGTCTGCGTCTGTTACGGTTGCTGCGAGCACTGGAGACTAAGTCCAGATTTCTTACTACTGCACATGTGCGAGCGCTGGAGACTAAGTCCAGATTTCTTGCTACTGCACATGTGCGAGCGCTGGAGACTAAGTCCAGATTTCTTGCACCTGCACATGTGCGAGCGCCGGAGACTAAGTCCTATCTTGGAGCCATTGCACATGTGCGGGTGACATCATCGCTGACACGAGGTCACATGTCTCTGACACCTTCTATGCCGATTGGTCGCTGGTCATGTGCTTGTGATGCCTTGCTCGGTGATAGGCCAGCATGACGTCACTCCTGTCGTTCTGGCAGCGGATTGGCTCTGGTGTCCTCCATCTTGGATGAGGCATAGAGTCTATATAAGACCCTGACACACGCCGCATGGCGCTCAGTCCTCTTGGTTCATGCATAAGAGTAGACGCTCTGTGCGCGTTCCTCTAGGCATTCCTCTGTCTATGCTAGGTGAGCGCTACCGGCAGGGTAGCGTTCTTATACCTTACAGCTTCGGCTGCTGTCCGTATCCTTACCTCTTAGGGGAGCGGACATAGGCAGGTGCCTGAGGCACATGGTCTGGCTGGGCCTTGTGGTTCGGCTCGTAGGTGGACGTTGCCGCTAGGGTAACGTTCCTTATACTGCGTCTGGCAGTTGTTCGTATCCTCGCACACTAGGGGAGCGAACAGAGGTAGGAGCTTTGTGCGGCTTACGCTGCTGTTCGTCTCTTTTGCACCACTAGAAGAGCGGACCTAGGCAGGTGCCATATCTAGTGGTTCGTGTCCTCGCACACTAGTGGAGCGAACGCAGGTAGGAGCTTTGTGCGGCTTACGCTGCTGTTCGTCTCTTTTGCACCACTAGAAGAGCGGACCTAGGTAGGTGCCATTTCGCACACATTGCCTTTGTCTCTGTGATTATTAACAGAGATCATTCCACACACCCTCCAAGTAAGGGAGGAATTGCTTTACTTACTTATTATATCCTTCTGTGAGTTAACAGAGGTATTGCACTCTGCCATAGTCTGCAGCAGAGTTTTTGCACGGTGGACCCTGACTGTCTGATACTCCTTTAGGTTATCAGACAGCCCCCCGTAACAGCGTCCTTGGCGGAGGCCCCATTACCTCTTGGACACCTGTGTGGTTGCATCAAAATGATGTCCTCCCTGACTGGACAGAATCAGTGTTGGTTTAACGTTTTAGGTTGGTTTAATATTGAAGTTTGTAAATCAGTCACCATAGCCACTGGTTGTTCCCTGACCTACAGCTAAACTCCATTAATTTGATCCCCCTGCAATTCCGTTTTCCTTAAGCGGTCCTCACAGTTATACCCCAATTATAAGAAAGTGTTGGAGGACGACACAGTGCATAAGTCATATAACTCTATAAGTAAATTATAAATTCAGATTATCTACAACTACATCACCTTGTTTCACAGTAATGATTGACTTGATTGTACAACAGCCCCCTGAATAAACTCCACAATTTTCCCTTTTCATACCAAATGAGGACGAAACAGAATTAAACAAAAGAGTACAAATAAAAGGCAGACATTGTGGCTTTGATCTGGTTGGAGTTGAGCTGTTGCGACACGTTGCTTGATTCGTGTGTACACAGCGGCATACACTAAGTACAACTCAAATGGAATTGTCATTATGTGGCTGAAAAGCTGCAGGTTTAACTAATATTTATTTTCTTTTTCTGCAAACACATAAAATTAGTACATGTTTTGAAGTTTTTTGTTGCTTTGTGTGGGGTTATTATTTCTTGCACTTTTTCACTGTATATTGAATGATTCATTTTGTCATAGCAGAGATGGAAAAACTATAGGTATTTTAATTATGTATCTAATAGGTTTCTACATTGCATTGGTTTGGATATACTAAGTACTGCGCTCAGGCATGCAAAGTTGTCTCCAGGTACAATATTATTCAGGAAATAACTTACTAAGTGTGAGGTGACCTAAACTCAGAGCAGGAATAATACAGACAGGACTATTTATGTAGACCTTTCCAGAGGTCAGAATACAAAGCTAAAATTCACTTGGTTTTATAAATATTGTTCAAATATTTAGTGAGATTATAAGAAAAGGTCAGTTTTAAAAAAAATAATTTACAGTTCACAGTTTAGAATAAAAAGAAAAAGCAACTTCCTGAATTCTGAGCTTTTCTTGTACTGATTGTGAGTAGAGATGAGCAAACCCGGGTTCGGGGTTTAGGGTTTGTACTAAACACAGATTTTAAATCTGTGAGACTGTAGTCTTTTATCAGACAATGTCCTTGTGTGTCCTGTGCTAAATTACTTATACACAGACGTTACAAAAAATAGAGTTCAAATTCTAAGTTCGGGTGCTTTGCGTATGCGAGTATCTCCTTGCTCGATTACGCTTGGTGCTCAGCCCAGTGCGAGCTGCTTGCAGTGTTTGAATGGCTCATACTGGGGGTAACAACAGTATTATCGAATATAATGTGCAGCCAAAACAAAAAAAAAATTGAAAAATCCTTCCCACTATCCTCTGAAAGTGATCTGTTTATGGTTGTCTACAAGTGGGCGTAGACCCGAAATGCCAATCGGTGACTTCCATTTGGGCTCAAGTCAAGTTCAGGTCCCAAACCGAACTTTTTCTAAAGTCCGGCTGAACCCGTCGAAATAAACTTCCATGAGTCTACTCATCCCTAATTGTGAGTAACCAGAGAGCTATGCATTGGAGGAATTAAACATTTAAAGAGACCCATCACCTGATCGATGATCCTCAAACTGTAGGCAGCATGGATCGCAACATGGCTGCACTTTCGCAGTTTCAGAGATAATACACTTCAAGATCCAGCGACAGATAATGTCCACAATAAACCAGATTAGTCTGGCACCAGCTTCAGTCATCTATTTCCAGCGCTGTTAGAGATCACATAGTTAAACAGCTTGAAAAAGACGCACATTACTTGTCCGACAGTCCTCATTGAGTAACTGTTGTGTGGCTTTTCATGAATCAAGATCATTGGCAAAGTGGCATGTGTCTCAGTGTGCGCCTCACCAATAATCTTATTCCACTTGGGCAGTAAAATTTGTGGCATAGTAAATAAAGATGAGCGAACCTAAGGTTTGAGGTTCGAGTTTAGAAACTGACTTTCAAAAAAAGAAAGTTTGGGTTCGAAGTTCGAGTGAGTTACGAATGCAAACCACTCAAGCGAGCGCGATTGATGATCATCCCAATGCGAGCTGTGTTTGAACGGCTCGCATGATCAGATATAGTGTACACCAAACAAAAAAAGAAAACCCCTTACACCCGACCCTGGATGTGTTCTGCTTATGGCTGGCTTCATGTGGGTAGAGACACAAACTGCCCAATTACTGACTTCCATTGAGGTTCAGATCAAGTCAGGGTCACAATCCGAACCTTATCTAAGGTTCGAATGTGCCCTCCGAACCGAACT
The DNA here is from genome assembly GCF_048569485.1 of Anomaloglossus baeobatrachus. Lineage (NCBI taxonomy): Eukaryota > Metazoa > Chordata > Amphibia > Anura > Aromobatidae > Anomaloglossus > Anomaloglossus baeobatrachus. The sequence continues at coordinate 172,217,502 of NC_134354.1, read as the reverse complement.
TCCAAAGATTCACTCATCATCCTGCCGCTCATTATGAATTTTAAGAGCGGTGCCCGCCTTGCCTGCACAGGTAATGCTTAATTTGTCAGAGTTGGGTGAAAATGCCCTGAGATTGCCAAAAGTCACAACATTTTTGTGCAGGTTCAAGTTCTGTCAAAACATTGCAATTTATCAAAGCTTCTACGATTGAATTCTCGTGTAGTACATCAGTTCCTTAGTGTACAAACAGAAAAAGCAGCATGAAATAACCGCAAATTGATGCAAAGTGCCTTATTCTTATGCCACTCCATTAAATATGACCACACCTGTTACAGAATTCCATTCTGAAAAAAATGTGTACAAAGAGTCTGAAAAGCCTGTGCTGGTGAAATGAGTTAGCCAAGGATTACTTCCATCTCATCCCCATATTATACTATCATACAATACACAGGGGAGTTCTATAGCTGCCCATTTCTCCCTATAAGATAAAGCTAGCAGAAATGGCATAAATATAATGGTCCTACATTTAGTAAGATAAAATTATACATATGCACATTTACATGAAGATGGCTTTTTAAATACAAGGACTCCCAGCTGTTCAAGCTAATACCTGACTGTAGGGGATTATTGTTCTACAATTAGCCTTTTAAGACATCAATCTTTTTTGCTGCTGGAACACAGATAGGCTGCATTCACACAAGCAATGCTCCAGTCAAGACAAATCTATTGAGAGATGAGCATAGTATGATACACCTTGTGTAAAGGGACACTGACTTTAAGGGGTTACTAACAGGTTACTAATACTGCGCATTCGACAGGTAGCATGAATCTGAGTCTGGCTGTGCATTTTTCTGAAATGATTTGGCATGTCAGAAAATACATAGTGGACAGATCCTGCCAGGAGTAGAGATGAGCAAATCCAAAGTTTGGTGTTCGGTTTTCAGCTGAATGCTGACTTTTTTTAAAAAAAAACTGAATTTGGGTTCGGAGTTTGGAAGCTTTATGTATGAACTTAATTTGCATGATCATTGCTGTGTAGGAAATAGGAAAGGATGTCCAGCTCTTCAGGCAAGGAAATCACGTCTTTATTTCATCATGCAGACACAGAGAATGACATGACCAGCACTACGCGTTTCAGGTGAAACACTCACCATTAATCATGATTAAGGGTGAGTGTTTCACCTGAAACGCGTAGTGCTGGTCATGTCATTCTCTGTGTCTGCATGATGAAATAAAGACGTGATTTCCTTGCCTGAAGAGCTGGACATCCTTTCCTATTTCCTACATTTTACGGGCTGTGGCAGTGCCCGTCCGTGCTCCAGGACGAAACCAGGATTGAGCCTTTACACGGTGAGCTGATACACATAATTGGATCATTGCTGTGCTCAGGTAAATTCGATGCTCAGCCTAGTGTCAACCGCTTCCGGTGTTTGAATGTCTTGTACTGGGGCTAACAACAGCATTATCAGAGAGTGTGCAACCTCCCCCAAAAATGAAAAAACCCCACCCACTCGCCCCCGGAAATAATCTGCTTATGGTTGGCTGCATGTCAGCGGAGACCTGTACTGCCAATCAGTGACTTCCATTGTGGTGAGGGCCAAGTCCAAACCCTTGGAGGTACAGTTAGGTTGCACATGCCAAACCGAACTTCCACGGATTTGCTCATCTCTAGCCAGGAGCTATTGGCAGAGACTAAAACAGGCCACCTCTTACTGGCATCACACCATAATGCTCTTTTTGATTGATAGGTCTCTCCCATATGTGTACATAGAGAGAGGCCTGTCAATCAACTACAGAGATGGGAGATAACTCCGGAAGGGTGGGGTGAGCCAAACAACTTTGGACACCTGAAACTATTAAATTATTTCTTCTTATTTCTTCTTCGAAACACCGGAGTATTTTGGAGTAAAACATACTTGGCTGCAATCGTGCATCCAGGTTCTGGTTCATACTGCTCGTGTGGTTTGGCATGAACCGACTGACAGGTTCCCTTTAAGAAAGCCCACTACTTTATAGACTGGAAACAATTCATCCACCATGTCACCAGAAGACGTTGTGATAATCTCCATCCAAATCCAATCTTCCGCACTTCATATTGTAAATTATGACTTTGCCTCAACCAGCAAATTATACATCGAGTGAAGATTAAATCAATATTACACATTTTCTCAATGATCTATTCCGTATGCCATTTTTCATGTTCTGTCCAAATGTCGAAGCCGTGCTATATATATACAATGTGTCGGCACAGCACAAAATAAGAACTCGTTATATCAAAGTAGGGCCAAGGGGCGCTACAGTAATTCATTATCCAGATGTTTTATTACATGAAATCTCAGTTTAGGAAATCATATAAAGTATACGCCATGTGTATAAAGTAATGATATATTTACTGTGTATGTATTCATTCTCATGTCAGAATATGTATGTTTTATGTCCTTGATAGTAGAGTTTGTATATTTTAGATGCATAGAACAATGTCTTATGGCTGTTTAGTGCTTCCACCAGTTCTCGGTAGGATATTGGCAGCCATCTTGGTTTTACCCTAGCTGCCTCATTAATGATCATGTTATATAATGAATTCACTAAGCTGATTTACCAGGTCTTGGCATAGTGTGGTCTTTTGAGGTCTATTGTTATAATTACTGTACGAATTGGAATTGATAACTGAATCTCAAGTAGGACAAATTACATTTTAATTACCGCCATGAGCTCTGCCAGCGAGGACATGTCTCTACCTGACTGGAAGGCCCAGCTCGTATATTAATCATTGGCTCATGTTTCTCCAAACTGAAATGATAATCTTTCACAGCCAACAAAAATCAGATTATGATTAAAATGCACAATGCGGTGAGGGCACGGAGCGCGCACATTCTTCAGCGTGGTGTAAACATCTCGCTCATCGCAGTTTACCAAGTCCCCTATGATTTAAGTACATTTTACTAGGAGGAAATATTTCTTCCTTTCATGTAGAAATACATGAAGAATCTTAAATAATGCAGAACACAATCAGTGTGCCTATGAACTAATCCTCGATTGGAAATATTAACATCAAAGCATTTTACAGGCAACTCTCTGTAGATTCCGATTTTACTAGTCTATGATATGCACTAAGTGTCTGACAACGTCCGCTGCAATGTGATATCATATCAATGGTTAAAGATTTGTAGTACAATATTGTTAGTGAACTTTATAGCAAGATCAAGTAGGGGAAATTGTTAGATGAGCTGTTTTGAAGTCCTGGACATGCTTAAAGGGGTTGTCCAGTCTAAAACGACAAGTCTGCCATCACTCTATGTGTCATTCTATGTAACTGTAGACTTGTGAATGCTCACGTGGCACAAAATGTGTGCTGTGAGGATTATCCGGTGTCAGAGTCCGTGAAGGTGGTCACTGGCCACAAGTATGTGACATACCTGATAAGATGGGCAAGGCCTCACTCAATACACTTGCTCTGACACCAGAGAATCCTTACAGTGCACAATCGGTGCGATGTGAGGATTCACAAGTCTGCAGTCTTATAGAAGTGACTGCAGACTTGTCATTTTAGACTGGACAACCCCTTTAAAGTGGTGTGTTCATATTCTGACTTTTGGACTACACCACTTCACTGCATCCTGGCTTCCTGCTTTCCGGGAATCAGTGGGCGCCTAAAGATTAGGAGATCCGACCAAGGTGTAAATTGTGTGGTCTCCAATCATGGGCAGATCCAGATAGCTTCAAAGCAACACTTGCAAGCTGTATGGCAAATCACAGGAAATCAGCGCTGCAGAGTAATGAGATGTTCTTTATGTATTTACGCTTCTGTATGTAATAAAAGAACATATTTGTATATACTATTTGATAAGGTGGCTGGACCGGGATCAAAGAGATCTTTTTGCTCAACTTTATTTCTATGTATGCCGGATTATTTTAAAATTTTTGCAATAAAGCTTAAATCAACCCAAAACCTGAACATGGTTGTGACTAGAATTAACCGACACAAGATAATGCAATTTTCGTTTAAGTCAAACTGGGATGTAGGGGCTTATATGAGGCTACTTTCACACTGGGTTTTGATCTTCATTCAATGGATTTCTCGGGGCTTATGTCCTACTCTTCCACAAAATGGAATTCGGACATATGTGCCAATGAGGCCATTGACTATAATGGTGGAGATGGTGTCATCATGTGATTTGTTGTGCACCATTTTCATGTGCATGTATACCCCTACTGGAGGTGGAAACCCAGACGCAGTCTCCAACATTTGGATGTTTGTCTACAGTAAGTGTATACACCCAAAAATGGTAACTCTGCACTATTATAGTCAATAGTCCCATCATGGCATACACCCAAACAGTGTTTTGTGGGTGTTGGATGCAATCCTGATAAGACCACTGAACAAAGGACAAAACTCAGCGTGAAAGGAACCTAAGGCCTTATTCAGATTTCCATTTTCACAAACATGTTCCGCGTTTTTACGTTTTTCTCTCTTCATGTCTGTATTTTTAATTGATCAATATTACTCAGGCAAGTCAATGGGTCCATGAAAATCGCAGACAGTGCATGGATAGCATCAGAGTACAGTCCGTTATTTACATTGGATGGATGGATGAATGGAATAGGAGAAGCTTTGTAGTTTATTTTTCCATACGATAAAATCACTGATGGTAAAATCGGACATATTGACCAAACACAGGTGAAAATTGGATCATGACTCTGATGACCCTAGGACAGTTTTTTTTTGTATACATGGCACGCAGATGTAGTGAAGTAGGTATTTATTGAGTGACAGCAATCCAAATATATAGATGTTCCTGTCTATAGAAAAGATCTTCATCAGCATACAGATTGCCAGATGGGAAGCATGTAATCCAGAAGAGCAGAGCCGAAGCAAGCAAGTGGAATCTACCTCTAGAGGCAAGGAGAAGGCGCATTGTCCTTATCTGTAACGGTGGTTACCACTTGCCTCGGCTCTGCTCTTCTGGATTATATGCTTCCCCTCTGGCAATCTGTATACTGATGAAGATCTTTTGTATAGACCGAAACATCTAAATATTTGGATTGCTATGGCAAATTTTATATTTACTGCATTACAGGATAGGATCCTACTTGAGCACCATAAGTGACGTTTTTTTTGTTTGTGCATATGAAAAATCACTGTTCTCTGAATAAGGCCTAACATATATAATATTAGTTTTTAAAAGTGCATGGACTAAGTTATGTTGTCGCAGTGTAAGCAGCTGATGTCATTTAGGTATCAAAGTATTACTGTTGAGAATTATATTCAGTATTCTCTATGATCCTGTGTTATCCAAATATTATCTTACATGTACGGTATACACATGTTTTAGACCAGATGAAGAAACACCATTTATTTCCTTCCTCCCATGTCTCTTCCGTCACACATCCCAGGGATACCGGAAAATCATGTAATAATAATTTACACTTTACAATAACATGGCATAAAGCCGAATTATAGTTTTATCTGGGGAATGTAATGACACCTGACTCAGTAGATGATCCTATCTACGTAATAGAGCGGCCTTCCACATGCCCCATTTGGCTTTTTGTATTTGTTGAAGATCTAATCTATATTTGATTTTTGATTAGAGCAGACCAGTATCTTGTGTGGAATTGTATCTCTAATATTGACGGCAGCTGGGGCCTTTATCCAGTAATGTCCCCTTAGAAACCTATTAGAATTGGGGGAAGTATTGTATCTGAGGTTATATTTTTCTTGAATTACCTATACTTGCAAATGGACCAAATGCTCAAATATTGTGAAATATAGCGGAGCCTATACATCATATACATAACCTGTTAAAGAGCTCATAATGCAAATTAGTGCAATTTATGAATCCAGTTTAGTTGAACATTTTTAAAATATTAAATTTCCTGGAAGAAGTAAAGTTAAAAAATGCATCGGATATTCATATATTGGTCTTGTTCAATGCTTTGCTTTTATTAATCTGTTTCAGCTTCTTTTAGCTCTATATTTCTCTCCATATTTTGTAAGATTTACCATACTTTACTTTTTTCTGCCTTTTTTTCTGACAGTTAAGGAGCCCCTTTAAAGTTGATATACATGAAATGCAAAAAAGACCCAATGATGGCTGTTTTGTTAATGTGACAAATTTTTATCTTACATTTTATGCCTTCGTTATGTGAATTTCTAATAATACTAGATTATATCTACAAATTGGTATGTGGGAGGTTTCTTTGAAGATTATGTTACTTTTATTGGATAACAGAAAATCCCTTTAAAAAGGGAATCTGCCATCATGGCCCCCTAGTTGTTTTCAAACACTAATACAATGGGATGCATGGGGATAGATGTTTAATCTGATTTAATGGGATTTACTACAATTCTGCAGGGATCCATATGCAAACAGTGCAGGACTAGTCTGGCCTATCTAAGGGGTACTTCACACACAGCGAGATCGCTACTGAGATCGCTGCTGAGTCACGTTTTTTGTGGCCTCATTAGCGATCTTGCTGTGTGTGACACTGAGCAGCGATCTGGCCCCTGCTGTGAGATTGCTGCTCGTTACACACAGTGCTGGTTCATTTTTTTATTGTTGCTCTCCTGCTGATAAGCACACATCACTGTGTGTGACAGCGAGAGAGCAACAATCCTGAATGTTCAGGGACCAGGAGCCGGCGTCTGACAGCCTGCGATAAGCTGTAACCAAGGTAAACATCGGGTAACCAAGGTGGTTACCCGATATTTACCTTTGTTACCAGCCTCCGCAGCTCTCACGCTGCCAGTGCCGGCTCCTGCTCCCTGCACACGCTAAGTTAGGCGGTGTGCGCTGGTAACTAAGGTAAACATTGGGTAACCATACCCGATGTTTACCTTAGTTACCAGTGTCCGCAGCTTCCAGACGCCGGCTCCGTGCAAGCGCAGCGTCGCTTGCACGTCGCTGCTGGCTGGGGGCTGGTCACTGGTCGCTGGTGAGATCTGCCTGTTTGACAGCTCACCAGCGACCATGTAGCGATGCAGCAGCGATCCTGACCAGGTCAGATCGCTGGTCGGATCGCTGCTGCATCGCTAAAGTGTGAAGGTACCCTAACCCTATGGCTCGTTCTGCCTTGGATCCTCTAATCAGGTCTCCTATTGCATAATAGTCAGTCTGCATAATGGTCCTATCATAATGGAGACTGTATGCATGTTGTCAATCAGAGCTAAGGAATCATGATTAGAGAGTCTTAAGTTCCCACTACACATCGACGTACCAGAGATCCCACCAGCGATCCGACCTGGCAAGGATCGCTGGAACGTTGCTACATGGTCGCTGTTGAGCTGTCAATAAGACAGATCTCCACAGCGACCAGCCATCAGCCACCAGCGACCCGTCTAACGACGGCTCCCTGCACACTCAGAACAGGCACTCATTGGTCTCTAACCGTCAAACACGCCGATGCGTGCTGCACAGCGGGAGACCAACAAGCAAAAAATTATCGTTTTGTCATGATCAGCGATATCGCAGCAGGGGGTCGCTCGCTGCTGCTTGTCACACACAGCGATATCGCTGGCGAGGTTGCTGCTACATCACAAAACCTGTGACATTTCAGCGACCATGCTAGCAATCTCACTACGTGTGATGGGGGCTTTAGGCAAGATTATTCTAGGGAATTTCTTTAATCTGATAAGGTACCTCATAGGGCCTACTAAGGCTATGTGCGCACAGTGCATTTTTCGCGGCGTTTTTGCGCGTTTTTCGGGTGCATTTTTGGCCTCAAAACTGCACGACTTTGCTTCCCCAGCAAAGTCTATGAGTTTTCATTTTTGCTGTCCGCACACATCTGTTTTTTTTCAGCTGCGTTTTTGTGGTGCCACAAAAACGCAGCATGTCAATTATTCCCGCGTTTTTCACTGCACTTTTCATCCATTGAGTTCAATGGGATGTTGAAAGACGCAATGAGAAACGCAAATAGCTGCGTTTTGGTGCGTTTTGAAGACCAAAAACGCAGCTATAAACGCAGGAGGTGGGTAGTAAAGTGACGTGTACAGGAAGAGGATTCCTTCTGTCAGTATATACAGAAGCGTGAATCCTCCCAGTACTGTCACCGCCGCGTCCACCTCCTGTCCTGTGCATGTATGCTGCCGTGCGGCGCCATGTACAGGCAGGAGGTGGAAGCGGCTGCGAAAACAAAAGTTAACATAGAAAAAAAAAAAAAAAGTTATACTCACCTGTCTGCAGACTCCCAGTGCCATGCCCGCTCCCAGCTCCTCTCACGGTATCGCCACCCCCACTCCGGCTGTGTGCAGACGGCCGGGAAACCTCCGATGGATGCAGGACCTGGCGATGGATCACCTGATGCAGTCACCTGACGCATCAGATGATCGTAAGTATCGCGGTGACGCGGGCGCCCGGCCGGTATCAGCGGATGCGTCAGGAGACTTCATCCCTGATTACCGGCAGCTGCTGCAGCGATCGGACGGGATCAGACTCCCGCCCCATCGCTGCAGGAGCTGACGGTAATCAGCACATAAGTGAGTATTATTTTTTTTATTTTTTTTTGCACCGATGCATCAGCTGATTGTATAATCGGCTTTTATACAATCAGCTGATTTGTGATGGGATTCAGGCACTTGATCCTGACACATCATCTGATCGCTTTGCCTTCCAGCAAACCGATCAGATGATATTGGATCCGGATTGGACGGCGCGGGACTCTTGACCCAGGATTACTGCGGAGGGGGGTTCTTTATTTCAATAAAGATGGAGTCACTAATTGTGTTGTGTTTTATTTCTAATAAAAATATTTTTCTGTGTGTTGTGTTTTTTTTTTTATCTTTACTAGAAATTCATGGTGGCCATGTCTAATATTGGCGTGACACCATGAATTTCGGGCTTAGGGCCAGCTATACAGCTATCCCTAACCCCATTATTACCCAGCGAGCCACCTGGCATCAGGGCAGCTGGAAGAGTTGGATACAGCGCCAGAAGATGGCACTTCTATGAAAGCGCCATTTTCTGGGGTGGCTGCGGGACTGCAATTCACAGCGGGGGTGCCCAGAAAGCATGGGCACCCTGCACTGTGGATTCCAATCCCCAGCTGCCTAGTTGTACCCGGCTGGACTCAAAAATTGGGCGAAGCTCACGTAATTTTTTTTTAAAAATTATTTCATGAAATTCATGAAATAATTAAAAAAAAAGGGCTGCAGTGTTTGAGAAATTAATTTTAATCTGGTAGGGTCACATATGGTAATGAGACAGCACTACACTTACTGGACTAGTAGGATTAGTAGGCCTTATGAGGCACCTTATGAGATTAAAGAAATACCCATGCTTACTGATATAGTAGCAGTTGGGTACCGGTCTAGAACCACAAGCAGTTTTGGGTGCATATTGCTAATCCCTGCCTAACGGTCCCTGGATACACTAGCATAGATAAAGGGATCTTTAGAAAAAGTATTTCTAAACATCTTATATCATATGTTAATGAGTGAGGGCACTAGTCCCCTCGGCGTTAGTTCCTCGGCTCGTGGCCCCTCATTAGCATGTAGTACACCCCTGTGGGTGTGCTATCATGATTATGAATACGCAGTGTCACAGGATGATCTCACCTCTCCACCACCATCGCGTCCGACGGGGGATTTTCGGCTCAGTGCGCATGACCCCGGAGTTTGGGTCACGTGCACTATGAAGCCGCGTCCTGGCTTTAAATTGAAGTAGTGCGCATAACCGATACACCCGGGGTAATCCACACTGAGCTGAAAACCAGCGATGGCGGTGGAGAGGTGAAAGATCATCCTGTCACGCTGCTTATTTATTAGCATATTAGCATGCCCACAGGAGCATACTAATGTGCCACCCCCACGTCAGCAGCCGAGCTGCTCGGATCCGGACCCGCAGTGGCTCGAGGGATCTCCGGACCCGGGGGTCGTGCTGACACTCAAAAAGGAGGGTGTAGTATATGTAGGGGATTGTTGTAGATTCTTCGTGACACCACCCATGGTGTGTGGTAAGATGGAGTACCACCACTGCTATTGCGGAGCACCTGGGGTGGTGGAGTGACAGCTAGGTGTTGGACCCCTCCGTGGGTAGGGGTGGATGCCCCGGGGCTCAGTGTCCAAGACACGGGGGACGATATATGCCAGAGGTGGTGCGCCGGGTCGGACCGGGGGATGTTGGTGTACTCATTGTTGAATAATTGCCCACAAGTCTGCTGGTAAAGGTGTCAGTGGCCGGCTGCCGCGTCTGGGTGTACTCGGGTTCCACACCCGGCTGGTGTACCAATGTCCCTTCCTCTGGCACTCTGTACTTTTCCTCAATTCTGGACAACCTTGTATGGAATGGGGAAATCCGCTCCCGATGCTGTTGTGGTTGGGAGTCGTGCCCGCGAAAACTGACCCTTGGTATCTCAGTGGGTGTTTGCGGATACCCTATCCCCCATGGTGGGCTGCTGTTTCGCTCCATCTGGGCTCACACTTTGGAACAATGTCTGGAACCTTTTTCCGGGCCTGGTTAATTAGAGAAGGGGCTTGCAACCATTTTCTAACTATGGTCCAGGTACCCCGCCTGTGCACAGTTTCTGGACCAGATCTCCGATGTCGGTACCGGCGGGCTCCAACCCTGCCCTGGTCCACTTTGGATTTCCCGCGACCGGACTCCCGTCGCCTTTGGACACGGTCCACTGCTTGCCACCTAGCCAGTAGACCAGGGCCACTACCCTGGCTACCCTTCACTAGGCTCAGCCTCTTCTTACCCTGAGGGGGGTGGCTAGGGTCTTGTGGCAGATCGTACCTGATGTTGGATGGTGTTATGTCGGGTGAAGTGTTTCTCTGTGACCACCTGGCGGCGCCAGGGCGTCACACTAACATGCTAATGGGGTCGACTAATGCCCAGGGGACTAGGCCCCGCGCTCATTAGCATATGATAAAAGATCTTTAGAAACGATCTATGCTAGTGTATACAGGGACGGTTAGGCAGGGATTAGCAATATACACCCAGAACTGCTCATGGTTCTGGGTACATATTGCACCTGGCAGGTTCCCTTCAAGAAATTTCTGTGAATGTCACATCAATTTTAAGATCCCAATATCTGACCTGACATCAATTCTGCAAATAGTAGCAGATTACCTGGATTGGTGGTGGAGAGTTCTAAAACCATTAAAACTTCTTTAAGGTTATATTCACATGTTGCATTTTTTTTCTTGCTGTGTTTTTTTGCATGTTTTGTCAAGAGTTTTATGAGAATTAAAATCTGCTTTTTACATTACCAGCAAAACCTATGAAATTTCAGAAATCTCATGCGCTCAGAATTGTTTCTTTTCCTTACTGAAATGCAAAACTGATGTGTTTTTTTCTAATGAAGTGGCATGACATTCTTTCAGCAATTTTGCAGCTTTTTTCTCCATTGAAAGCAATGAGAAAGTGCAAAAACGCAGCTGCATTTTTTTTGCTGCATTTTTAGTTTTTTTTTATACATTTTTCCTGGTCAGTGAAACTAACTGTATTTAAACATGTACTGTGAACAACTGATACACCAAAGAGGCAGTTAAAAAATACAGCAAAAATGTAGAAAAAGCAGTAAAACCTGTTTTTTGGAAACAGCTTTTTTACTGCAGAAAAGTAGCAAGAAGCAACGTGTGAACAAGGGTAATGTGCCCATGATCGGTGCTCACAGGGTTTGAATGCAGCATGTTTCATCTGTGTCCAAAAGGCTGCGTTGTACAGTAAAAGCATAGTGGATGGGATTTCTAGAAATCCCATGCCCACTGTACGTGTACGGCTAGCAGTAAAAACTGACCTGCAGTGTGGCTTCCTAAGCCACAAACATGTCAACTCTTTGCTGTGGAGTCACAAGTGTTCTCCACAGGGAGAACAGAAGTGAGAGACCGCAGCTCCCTGAACTCTAATCGTGGGCACAGGCAGCTGCGGTCTCCTATGTTCTCCTACGGAGGAGACTCGCGGCCCCTCAGGTCAGGACCAGCCGTGCCCAGTATGCAGCGAGTCCTGATCGTGGGCACGTACTCTTAAGCCTGCTTTACACGTTGCAATTAGTTGTACAATAGCATTTGCGATGTGACACGCCCAGGTTGCATACGGGATCTTATGAGATTGCACGAAGGTCGTTCATTTGCTGTCACACGAGCGTTAGTAGTCTATGTTAAATTGATCAATTTTATGTGCGATCCTTTAGATAATGTGTTCTGTGACGTATGCATTGGGCACCTTTTTTTTTTTTTTTTTTATTTATTGACTTGACAAGCGTGTGTAATGTGTAGGGATGCGTTTTTACTATGTTATCTGCCATTCAGCTCTGCTACATGGCCGCTGACAGCAGACACAGACAGCCATGTAGCAGAGCTGAATGGCAGATGACAGCAGACAGAGCCGCACGATCAGAATGAACTCGGGTGAACTTCACCCACCTTCATTGTCATGCTGCGGCTCTGTCTGTGTCGCGCCCTGATTAGCGGTCACCTGTGAAAGACTCACCGGTGACCGCTAAACTCCTGAGTAACTGAATTGAGCAGCCCTCTCTCATATACTCACCGATCCCCGATCCCCGGCGCTGCACGGCGTTCACACTGCTCCGGCGGCTTTTACTGTTTTGAAAAAGCCGGCCGCCCATTAAACAATCTCATATTCCCTGCTATCCCCGCCCACCGGCGCCTATGATTGGTTACAGTGAGACACGCCCCCACGCTGAGTGACAGGTGTCTCACTGCACCCAATCACAGAAGCCGGTGGGCGTGTCTATACTGTGTAGTGAAATAAATAATTAAATAATAAAAAAAACGGCGTGCGGTCCCCTCCAATTTTAAAACCAGCCAGATAAAGCCATACGGCTGAAGGCTGGTATTCTCAGGATGGGGAGTTCCACGTTATGGGGAGCCCCCCAGCCTAACAATATCAGCCAACAGCCGCCCAGAATTGCCGCATACATTAGATGCGACAGTTCTGGGACTGTACCCGGCTCTTCCCGATTTGCCCTGGTGCGTTGGCAAATCGGGGTAATAAGGAGTTATTGGCAGCCCATAGTTGCCACTAAATCCTAGATTAATCATGTCAGGCGTCTATGAGACACCTTCCATGATTAATCTGTAAATTACAGTAAATAAACACACACACCCGAAAAAATCCTTTATTAGAAATAAAAAACACAAACATATACCCTGGTTAACCACTTTAATCAGCCCAAAAAAGCCCTCCATGTCCGGCGTAATCCAGGATGGTCCAGTGTCGCTTCCAGTGCTGCTGCATGGAGGTGACAGGAGCTGCAGAATACACCGCCGCTCCGGTCAGCTTCACACAGCAACTGAAGACAGCCGCGCGATCAGCTGAGCTGTCACTGAGGTTACCCGCTGTCACTGGATCCAGCGGTGGATGCAGCGGTGGCCGCGGGTAACCTCAGTGACAGCTCAGCTGATCGCGCTACTCACCGCCGCTCCTCTCACCTCCACGCAGCAACTGAGCTGAGTAGCGCGATCAGCTGAGCTGTCACTGAGGTTACCCGTGGCCACCGCTGGATCCAGTGACAGCGGGTAACCTCAGTGACAGCTCAGCTGATCGCGCGGCTGTCTTCAGTTGCTGTGTGGAGGTGACCGGAGCGGCTGTGTATTCTGCAGCTCCTGTCACCTCCATGCAGCAGCGCTGGAAGCGACGCTGGAGCATCCTGGATTCCGCCGGACATGGAGGGCTTTTTGGGGCTGATTAAAGTGGTTAACCAGGGTATATGTTTGTGTTTTTTATTTCTAATAAATGATTTTTTTAGCTGTGTGTTTATTTACTGTAATTTACAGATTAATCATGGAAGGTGTCTCATAGACGCCTGACATGATTAATCTAGGACTTATTGGCAGCTATGGGCTGCCAATAACTCCTTATTACCCCGATTTGCCAACACACCAGGGCAAATCGGGAAGAGCCGGGTACAGTCCCAGAACTGTCGCATCTAATGTATGCGGCAATTCTGAGCTGCTGCTGGCTGATATTGTTAGGCTGGGGGGCTCCCCATAACGTGGAGCTCCCCATCCTGAGAATACCAGCCTTCAGCCGTATGGCTTTATCTGGCTGGTTTTAAAATTGGGGGGGACCGCACGCCGTTTTTTTAAATTATTTAATTATTTATTTCACTACACAGTATAGACACGCCCACCGGCTGCTGTGATTGGGTGCAGTGAGACACCTGTCACTCAGCGTGGGGGCGTGTCTCACTGTAACCAATCAAAGGCGCCGGTGGGCGGGGATAGCAGGGAATACGAGATTGTTTAATGGGCGGCCGGCTTTTTCAAAACAGTAAAAGCCGCCGGAGCAGTGTGAACGCCGTGCAGCGCTGGGGATCGGGGATCGGTGAGTATATGAGAGAGGGGGATAGACTGACATGGACAGAGAGTGAGGGACAGAGATAGTGACCGACTGACAGAGATTAGTGAATGACAGACATTGTGAGGCGCTTCAAAACGCAGCTTTTCAGCTGCGCTCTGAAGCGGACCTTTTTTAAGCTGCGGTGCAGAGCGCACACCTGCGCACATAGCATCAGACACCAAAATCGTATGAGGGATATCACACGTTACAATTGACTAGGTTCGTGCAACAAAACGCTCAATTCTAGACAAAGATACGATGTGTTTGCGATCAACGGTTTTGCGTTCAATCCTGATCGCACGTAGATGTCACACGCAGATACCTCACAAACGATGCCGGATGTGCGTCACTTACAACTTGACCCCAACGACGGATTGTGAGATATATTGAAGCGTGTGTAGCGGGCTTTAGGGGCACTTTGCACACTACGACATCGCAAGCCGATGCTTGCGATGCCGAGCACGATAGTCCCCGCTCCCGTCGCAGCTGCGATATCTAGTGATAGCTGGCGTAGCAAACATTATCGCTAAGCCAGTTTCACATGCACTCACCTGCCCTCCGACGTCGCTCTGGTTGACGACCCGCCTCCTTATTAAGGGGCGGGTCGTGCGGCGTCATAGCGACGTCACACGGTAGGCGGCCAATAGAAGCGGAGGGGCGGAGATGAGTGGGACATAAACATCCCGCCCACCTCCTTCCTTCCGCATAGCTGGCGTGAGCCGCAGGACGCAGGTAGGAGATGTTCCTTGCTCCTGCAGCTTCACATACAGCGATGTGTGATGCCGCTGGAACGAGGAACAACATCGTAACATCTGTCATTTCCAAGTTCATGAAAATGACCGACGCTACATCCATGATACGATTACGACGATTTTGCGCTCATTAATCGTATCAAAAAAGCTTTACACACTACGATATCGCCTGCGACAACGGATGTGCGCTCTTTCAATTTGACCCCACCGACATCGCACCTGCGATGTCGTAGTGTGCAAAGTGCCCCTAAGTGTTCTATGCAGATTTATATTAACACTTAGGCCTTGTGCGCCCTGGGAAATGGAATTTTCTTGAGAAAATTCCGCATGCTCTCAAAGATTACCGCACCCGCGGTAAAAAACCGCGGGAAACCGCACCCGAAAACCGCATGCGGTTTGCCGCGGTTTGCTGCGGTTTCACCGCGGTATTATTCGTGGTATTGCTGCGGTTTTGCCGCGTGCGGGTTGGGATGTGCTTTATTGCATTCAATGCAATAAAGCACATTGAAGAAAAAAAAAAAGTAATTTAATTCTGAGATAGTAGATAGACAGAAGAATAGATAGAGGGATAGATAGACAGACAGAGGGATAGATAGATAGATGACAGATCGCTGCATTTCCCACGGTCGGCAGTGAGTTCACATTACCGGCCGTGGGAAATGACCGGTAATTACCTCTGCTGTCTGCTGCTTTCATTCAGCCCTGTGTCTGTGACAGTCGCGGCTGGATGGAAGCAGCGCAGGACCTGTGGATTACGCCGGCGCGGTGGATTACGCCGGAGCTTTGGTGCGGGAGGGGTTAATAAAATGGTGAACGAGGCTTGTTTGTTTTATTTAAAATAAAGGATTTTTCGGTGTCTGTGTTTTTTTCACTTTACTTACGGGTTGATCATGTCAGCTGTCACATAGACGCTGCCATGATCAAGCCTGGAGTTAATGGCGGTGGTCCCCCACCACCATTAACCCCTTGTATTACCTTGCTGCCACTGCTACACGGTGGCAAGAAGAGCCGAGGACACGCCGGTGCTTACCTCGGCTGGAAGGTAAATATGCATCGGAGCCCACGTTCTTTTTTTTCTATATTTCCGTTTTCTTTCTATGTGTGTTCTATGTGTCTGTGTCTGTGATCTATGTCTGTGATGTCTGTGTGTGTGTGATCTGTGTGTGTTTATTCTCTGCACGGCTTCCTCTTCCTGTAATGACATCACTTCCCTGCAAACCGCAGACAAGCGATGCACATTACCGGAGGTAAACCGCGAAATACCGCAGGGAATAACGCAGGAAAACGCAGTGAACCGCACAGAATTTGCTGCCTACGTTATTCCCTGCGGGATTTCATGATTAACATTGGAGTCAATGGAGTGAAATCCCGCAGCGATGTGCGGAAAAGAAGTGACATGCACTTGTTTTTGCTGCGGGATTCCCACAGCAAAACATGCAGCTGTCAAATTCCGCCCAGTGCGCACAGGATTTTTTTTCTCCATAGGATTTGCTGGTGATTCACTGCAGAGATGTTATGAACATTTTCTGCAGCGAAACATGCAGAAAATCCGCGGAAAATCCGCGGCAAGATCCGGTAAGTGCGCACATAGCCTAATAGTTTCTACTAGTCAATAATAACATTTATATAGCACAAACATATTATATCAGGCTGAAGTAATAAGTATAAAAAGTATTAAAAGCAATGCAAAATTTTAAAAAACGGAAAATGAGAAAAGACTCTGCCTTTAGAGTTTACAATCTAAAGACATAACAATTATTCTTTGGAATTTTACGGATAATCTTTGTATTTATGGCCAATTTTACTTCTGGAATCCAAATCTCCTTGTGTGACTCAGGAGTGAGTGTTCAGTGCCCACAGCAATTTACAGTCCCAAATAGTCTGTTTAAATAGTGTGAAAGCCTGGCCTCCCCAGAGATTAGCGGGCTGAGCCAGACGGATGGATAGGTGGACAGCTGGCCTGTCATCTCACATTTCAGGTAGCATCTTCGTAGTGTGGACGCAAGGGGTTAGTATTGTTTTACCATGTTATCAATTGTTGGAAGGTCAGAATGCTCTGTGAATTATGGATATATGTTAAACGCTGTGTTTTCACATAGTTCACCTTGTTATTTTAGGAAACATAAAACTCATATTGATGTTCACTTGCGGTTGCTCATACTTGTGGGCTAAACTTTTGTTCAGGCCCCTAAGAATACTTAACACCTAGTAAAATAAGTTACATCTAAACATCTGTTACAAAATGAGGCAAAGAGCCCTTGTTGTATCGCTCTGGACACATTTAATTAAATATTTCATAATGTGTTAATGAAAAGAAGATCCCACAGAATCTGCACTTATCTCAAGACATAATTATGGACCAGCTTAATTAATTATCCCCTCTAGATAATAAGTCTCATTGTGAAGAGGTCACAGTTGCATTTTTCTCATATATTTCTATGTTAAAGCGCTGCACATATGAAAAAAGAATTACATATACATATAACAAATATATATAAAAAAATGTAAGTAAACAGACTGTCTGACAGGTAGAGGGAGAGAAGGCCCTGCGCTCATGGGCTTACAGTTTACAGCGCATTAGGGACGGAGAGAAAAGGGCAGGTGGTGAGAGGTGGAGTGGCTCTGGTGGTGGTGACATGGCAGCCGGGTTATTGCAACCTATAGACATTTCATAAAAGATGATTTTCAGGTCCCATTTGAAAAGTTCCACATGTGGGAGATAATCATGAGGGACTGAGGTCTGGAGAATGGGGATGCCCTGGAGAAGTCTTGGAAGCGGTTGAGTGAGAAAAGTATGAGAGCACAGGAAAGAGGAGGTCTTGTGAGAACCGGAGAGTGCACAGTGGGGGGGGTATCGGGAGATTAGTTTTCGAGACATATGGGGAAGATAGATTATGGGCTGCACTGTACGTTTTTGATACCAGTTTCTACAGGATTCCCTGGAGGATTGGATCCAGTGAAGAGATTGGTAGAGGGGAAATGCAGAGGAATAAAGGGGGGAGAGGTGGAGAGATAGCCTGATCAGGCAGCAAACTTAAGGACAGAAAAGAGAGGTGCAAGCGCGTTAGTTAGGAGGCCACAGGGGAGGTTAGTGCAGTAGTTAACATCAATGGAGGATATTGCTACAGTGTGTGTGTTTGTTGGTAGTCTTCAGACTTCATAATGCCATGCACACGGTCAAGCAGTCCAGTGCCAGAGGCATCAAAACAACCCCAAAACATCAGGGAACCTCCGCCATGTTTGACTGTAGGGACCGTGTTCTTTTCTTTGAATGCCTCTTTTTTTTTCCTGTAAACTCTATGTTGATGGATTTTCCCAAAAAGCTCTACTTTTGTCTCTTCTGACCAGAGAACATTCTTCCAAAATGTTTTAGGCTTTCTCAGGTAAGTTTTGGCAAACTCCAGCCTGGCTTTTTTATGTCTCGGGGTAAGAAGTGGGGTCTTCCTGTGTATCCTACCATACAGACTCTTTTCATTCAGACGCCGACGGATATTATGGGTTGACACTGTTGTACCCTCGGACTGCAGGGCAGCTTGAACTTGTTTGGATGTTTGTCGAGGTTCTTTATGCACCATCCACACAATCTTGCGTTGAAATCTCTCGTCAATTTTTCTTTTCCTTCCACATCTAGGGACGTTAGCCACAGTGCCATGGGCTTTAAACTTCTTGATGACACTGCGCACCGTAGGCACAGGAACTTTCAGGTCTTTGGAGATGGACTTGTAGCCTTGAGATTGCTCATGCTTCCTCACAATTTGGATTCTCAAGTCCTCAGACAGTTCTTTGGTCTTCTTTCTTTTCTCCATGCTCAATGTGGTACACACAAGGACACAGGACAGAGGTTGAGTCAATTTTAATATATATATAAATATATGGAAGCGACTATAAATTCAATAGACTTCCTTTTTTTTTTTTAAGGTGCATTTTGTAGATTCAGACTAAAGGCAGCAAAACCACAAAAAAGCACTTGGAAACAAGGAGTACAGAAGCATGTGTGTAACAAACCAGAATCTGTAACATTTCTTGAAGTATCCACCGTTTAGTCCCACCTAATGAGATAGGTGGTGGAACTTTCTTTAGATGGATTGTAACTGTGTTGTGAGAGTATATGTGACATAGATAAAGACCCTTTCCTCTGATTCAAATGGATAACTGCTGGGTCTCCTGCCTTCCCAGTAACCAGGTTGCAGAGAATGAAGACTGGTATTGGAATCTAAGAGTACTCTGTCATCATTGGAGAAAGGATGATTACAAACATGTAGTAAATTCAGTTGAAGTTTTTTATTACAGTTAAAGGCAATTCAGATACTACATAGTCACCTGACACAGGATCCGTCTTGTGATATCTGTCTCATATTTGACTATAATAGAGAACTTCATCTAGATTTACTACCTTTTTGGAATCATTCTACCATCAAACATGACAGCACATTCTTAAACTCCTATTTTATTCTTTACACACCATCGGCATTCTCAAGCATCTTTATCAGGTAGTCACTTGAAATGGCTTTGACAGTCTTGAATGAATTCCAGTCACTTGTTGGTAATCTGATGCAGCTCTACATCCTTTTCCTTCTTGGTCACATAGCCATTACATTAGATGGAAAACCAGAACAAATGGCATATTTGGTGTAAGATGCTGAAATCCTGCTGGGCAAAGATTCCTTGAATTTGGAATTAATCACCAACAGTGTCACCAGAAAAGCACCCCCACAGCATCTTACTTAATGCTCTATGCTCATGATGAGCACCACACATGTAGAAAATATCCAAACACATTTTCTGCATGATGATGGGTGGCACCAAATTTCTAAAAATTTAACTCATCAGACCACAGTGCACTGATCTAATGCCTATTCCTAGCATTTCCTGGCCAAAACAAGTCTTTTCTTTCTATTTGTAGTCTACAGTGGTGTTTTTTTTGAACAATTTGACCACAAGTACCTCCTTCTAACAGTCTCCTCTTCACAGAAGATGTTAAGATTTGTCTACTTGATGTCTATGAATTATTTTTGAGAGCTGTTATCTAAGCTACAATCAATATGTGGTTTCTGTGGCATGTAACTCTGATGAACTTATCCTCTGCAGCAGAATTAATTCTTTATCTTCCTTTTATGGGGCAGTCCTTCTGAGAGCCAGTTTCGTCATAAAGATTGATGGCTTTCATGCCTGTACTGGAGAATTCCATCAAGGTTCTAGCAAGTTTGTGCATTGACTGACCTTCATGTTTAAAAGTAATGATGTTTTATTGTTTCCCTTTCAATAGTGTTTTTTGCCATATTCTGGCTTATAACAGTTGTGGCATATGGCTAAGTAATGTATGTAACTGTGTACTAATACTGGCTCTGGAAAACACCTGATGATTGCAAACACTTCCTCGAGGTCGTTGATTCTACTTTTAGGAATCTAAGGTTTAACACATGCTCTGGTTTATTTTACGTGTTTCTTTTTCCTGGTTTCCATGACAGTTTCTTCATAATTTTGCTGCTTTCAGTCTGAATTTATATTCCTCACATATGAATAGGCATAATATGGATATAACCCATTTGTAGCTGTACTGAACCAAACTTAGATAAATCAGAAAGTCCTTTGGTGACCTAAGTTCAATTGAAAAGAACCATGCATATTCCTAGTGTGATAGCGGCTTTGTAGATCCATGTCTATGTAGGTATGCAGCCACCTACATTGAGCATTAGACCACATATAAATCATCTAAATAAAGAGCCACATAACCATCAAATTGTTCACTCCAACAATGCAGCCCCACACATTTCTAGGTTCATTAGCACCCTTACATGCCTCCTATTTTATATGTTGTCATTTTCAGGAACATAGATTTATTAGGATTTTGTACATTCACACATAATCATGAGTTTCTAGCCAAACGATGCAGTAGAGGGCGAGTAGTGGAAGCGGAAGTGTGACAAAAGTATAACTGGCATGATTTAGGAAAATTTGCACTCGCAGGGGGGTGGACCTGAAGACCCTTGAGGTCCCTACCAACTCTACTGTTCTATGATTCTATGAGTATACATGCTGGAAAAAAGTATAACTCATAAATTTATCTGCACAGATAAATCAATCATTTTTAATTATCATTGGTGCATTTACATTAGGCAGTGCTGCCGAGTACACAAGTCTCATAAGAGCTATCTCTAGGTAACTGTGAAGGACCAGTGAGGAAGGAGTTTGCTCTTGACAACCAGTGAAGATTGCAATGAAGTAGATGTTGGATTCTAACAAACAGCTTTATAAACCAGCAACTAGTGATTTAAACCGTCTCACCATATCAGTCCTTCCTTAATGCCTTGATATGGAATGGTAACCAAAGCATAAATTTGTAAAAACTTATCTTAAGAATAAGTTTACATGTATGGCGTAAAGCTCTTAGAAAAGTGCAAGAGTGTTAGTCACACCTGGACCCTGGAGCCTAGGGGAGTCTAATGGGCCCTTTCTTTCATATGAGAAAACTAATAGTTACATACTCTTGATAGTTGGGGGTCTTGTTGGAGATTTTGCATTGCGGCCCACATCTTCAAGTTATGTCATTGACTGCTGGAGGTTATGTCAAATGTATGGTATATATTGGCCTCCATGTATCTTATACTGTAGAAACTAAGAGTGTCTTTTTGGCCTTCATCTGTCTTTTTTTTTGCCAGTATAGCATCTCATTGTTACTTACCTTATATTGAGGCACTTTCCCTACAGTAAAGATTTTTTGATCCTACCATAGGTACAAATATCATAGCCATTCATTGGAAAATCCTCCTAAAGTGCTATATATCTGCAATGTACACTGAAAATCGAGTGTGTGTATAACTTAGTTTAAGAGTCCAATTAGAATTTAATTGCTGAAAATTTTGACAAAATAGACTCCATTACTTTCTCCTCTTTCATTACCTTTTCCATAACTACTGATTTTTAAATAATTGTTTGTTTTTCTAAATCGTAAGCTACAATCAATGTCATGGCGTATATAAATGCAGCTACATATACTAATCTCATTTCTGTGAATGGCACACTTGTAAATTGGAAGTTTAACGACAGGTGCGGAGCTACATGGCTTTTACAAGTTTTGGAATATTAAATAAACTGACCCCATACTGTGAGTTCTCGCTTAGGGTTACTTCGGTACTCCTCATATGTAGAGACTGCCAGAACGTTTCACCAATGTTACATATTGCACCTATTATAAAGTATTCCAGGAACTGCTGTTTTTCTGTAGGTGTTTCCTTTCAGCAAAACACGTTTCTTCTAATTGCTTGAGATGCAATTCCTTAAGAGTATTTCATTTGGACACATTGCTGTGTTATAAAAATATTATATTATCAGAAAGAATTTTCCATTCCAAAAAAAACTCTGGCAGACACCTTTTCCTACAAGCGCTTTATTCACAGCCGCGTTGTTGCTGTGTGGAATAATTTTTGTGAAAACATTCATCTATTCAAATGTTAATATTAATGATCAATGCAGAGAGCTGTTCAGAGTCTGTATGTGAACTACAATTTAGTGATATTAAGGCGTATGCCAGACTTCCGCAAGTGGGAGAACCTGGAGACGTGTGGAACATCTATACAGAAAAAAGTTCTCCAAGGCTGAACATCAATAATTGTAGGTACAGTAGATTGTGTAAGGCAAAGTACTTGTAAGTTCTCGTTCAGAATAGTCTATTATAAACATGTGTGCTGTCAATGTGTGCCACGGACTGCACATAGGGAGCAGATGCATCCATTAGAGCCACTCTGCCAGTACTTTTGCCATTGACAATTTTCCAAATGGAACCACAGTTTGCATGGTAAAAATTGCCACATGATATATTCTGGATTTATGAACCAGTGTAGTGCATCTAACTGTCAAACAGCTCCTGAAATTGTCCCATAAAGAGATGAGTGACCTGAGGTTCAATTTTTGAACCCAACAACATTTTAAAAAATTAAGGTTCAGGTTCGGGGTTCGGATGCTTTACGTGCGAATTTCACTTGCGTGAGCAAAGCTGTGCCCGGGTTCGCTTGGTGCTTAGCCCTGTGTGAGCCGCTTGCAGTGTTTGAATGGCTCGCAGTGGGGGTTACATCAGCATGATTACATGTAGTGTGCAGCCCAAGAAATTGTTTGAAGGTGCCTGTCCACCCTCCCCCGGATGTGATCTGCTTATGGCTGGCTGTTTGTGGGCGGAGACTCAAACTGCCAATCGGTTACCTGCTTCGGGGTTTGGGTCAAGCTCTAGCCAATGGAGGCTCGTCTCTAATCCCATATGCGGAAAAACACATGGATCTGTGTGTGCCGTCCCCGTGCCAGCAGCCGAGCTGCTTGGATCTGGATCCGCGGTGGCTCGAGGGTCTCTGGACCCGGGGGTCGTGCGGCCACTCAAATGAAGGGGGTATTTACAGGGGGATGTATTAGAGTTCGTGATGCCACCCGTAGTATGTGGTAATTAGGAGTACCACCGCTGCAGTTGGGAATACCTGGGGATGATGGTATAGGGCAGCCAGGTGTTGTGACCCTCCACGGGTAGGAGGACCTGGGACTCGGTGATGGTGGGGGAGTGCCGTTGGGTGCAAAGGGGTCACTTGCGTACTCACTCAGTCCATTAAGCTGACACCAACAACTGGATAAAACAAAGTTCTGGATAACGCTGCCGCTGAGGGGAGCTAGTTCGGGTCCCGTCCCCAATGGTGCTGCCTGGTGATCCATGACCTTCCTCCTGGCACTAAGTTTACTTCTCTGTTGGTCCCGGTAGTATGGAACTAGTCGAGTCCCGCTCCCCACTATGGCTAAGTGTGGGAGCTTGCTCTCAGGGTTCACGCTTGGGATTTTCTGGACCGTTTTAGTGGGAACTCCTATCCCCCTCATTGCGCTAGTACCCTGATTTTGGAGCGGGTGGAGAGCGGATCTTGAAGGCTCTGTTCTCGTCGGGTAAATTGTCAGGTTGCCTGAAGCTACTCACTGACCTAGGGTCCACGTACCCCGTCGTGCCCTGGTCCCAGCCTGGTGATGGTGCAAGGCCGCCGGCTGTCCTCCTCGACAGTTCCATGCCCTTGCAACAATTCCTTGCGACCGGGGGTCCAGCTCCTCTAGGCCCATACGACCGTCTGCCACCTAGATAGATTCCTAGGAGCCCGGCTCCTGACCTCCTCTCTCCTTCACTTCCAACACTCTTCTCTCTACTACTGACACTCCTGACACTCCTGACCTCCCCTAACCAACCCCCCAAGTGGGTGGCCCTATTCCACTCAGGCCGTCCACTGGTGTGTCTGGTAGGTGTGGTGCAGAGTGTACCTGGGACTTTAATTAGCTGATGTAGGCAACACCATGTAGTTGGGGACCCATAACCAAGAAGACGGTGGATATTGCATGGGAGGGCAAATTGTACAATAACCTGTGATGACCTGATAGTGCAGGGGCGTCACATGTGCAATTTGTTTATGTAACTGGCCCAAAACTTCGTACGGCCGTCTGAACCCAGCTTTAAGTTACCTCATTTTTGGCTCAATTATTTATTTATCCAATTTAATGTGCTGTATATAAACAGTGGCACCAATTCACCATTTTTCACTGTGTTTAATATCATTATGAAATTGTTTTTGTTCTCTTTTTTTGTGCTGATTGATATTGACTCACTTTCATCATAATGTTTGATGAATTAGCTTAAATTCAAAGATGCCTATCTGGTTTTGCCTCTTCTCCTTTTGTGCCTTTCAGAATACAAAGTCACACAGTCCTTTCAATAAGCCTAAAATTGGTGCATGCAAAAATTAAATGGAAAATCGCAATATAGTTTGAAACAGAGCAATATTCGCAATGTGTAATAGTTGCTAGCGATCATAATATCATTCGATCTTTGCTAAACTAAATCTTTCAACTTGCTTAAAAATTATCGCTTGTCAACATCAAATTTCACAGTGTAATAAGCCGCTTCCTCTTCGTCAACACAATTAATACAGTGTTACGTCACCACCGGAGTCCACTCCAGCGACTTCTGCTCCGATCACCAGGCGACGCCGTGTTCCTGCCGTGGATGGTGCTGGTGATGGGAGAGGAGTCGGTGCCAGCGGCTCCAGTGGGCGCAGGCTTCGATCATCCACTGGGCTGGGTTATCTTGGGATCTGCAGTACCACTGGCTGACTGTGGGTGGCGTGTGTCTTCCAGCTGAAGTTGCCAGCGTTCAGCTACAGCCAATGGGAAGACACCACACCCTTCTTAGTTCCCCTCCTGTCTGCTGACCTCTGCCAGAGATAGTTCTGATTTCCTGGCTCCTGATCCGCCCTATTTTGTTTTGTGATTCCTGTGTGCTGACTTCTGCGTGTTTTCTGACTACCCTTCTGCCTGCTGTTTTTGTACCTCGCTGCCCGATCCGGATTTGACCTCTGCTACGTTTCTGATTACGTCCTTGCCTACCGATTCTGTCCCTGTTCTGCGATTCCTAGTTTGACCCTGCCTGATGACTACTCTCATCGGACTGCAGCCTTCCACAGGTAGTTATCTCCAGGGCCCTGTGTAATTCCAAATCACTGTATAGGGGTTAAAGGGTTTCAGGGTTCTGGGGGCCCTGCTTGGAGAGTGGCTTCCCTCTAGCCTGTCCATTACATCCCATCTGAGTCTGTTGATCCAGGCAGGCGTTACATACAGGCTTTTATGAGTGACTAGTAACTTTCCATCGACCGCAACAGCTATCTTTTGAGCGAACTTTTGCTTGTGTAATAATGAGCTTGTACACATGATAACGATGCCATAAGTATTTGCTCGTCATTCGCTATCTTTAAAAAATGTTCCAGTCTAATAGGACCTTTAGTCTTCAACTGTACAAAAAAAATGCAGATTTTTTACTCCTGTTACAACTATGCCCACACACTCAAATGGGTGACATACAAAACAGGACAAACAAAACACAGGTCCCTGTTTAGACTAGGATAGCTCATAATCTGACCCTGATGCGTCCTTGCCCGTCTGTGGAAGTTGGAACCCTAAGAATATTCTATACAAACGATAGTCAATCCAAGCCTAATCATCAAAATACTATAAAGCCAAGACCGAATTATAAAAAATTTTCTTTTTATTGGTTCTGCAAATAATAAAAAACACCAAAAATAAAAATAGCACATGTGCAAGATGAAAAGTGCCAAATACAATTTTTGTCTCACACCACCTAATTTGGCCCTGATATCTCCCTATGGTATCCACTACCTAACCACGAAGACCTCCCTAATATTAAATGGGGTCCCTGCTCCACGGAGGCTGTCCCTCTATTAGTGCCTAGTATTCCCTAACCTTAGCAAGATCATACTATACAGCAATAGGAGAAGGATAGAAAAGGTAGTGAAAGAGAAAACAGGTTAGGGTAGACTAATATATCATTCAATCAGGGCAGGTTAGGCCCTATAATGGATATGTGGGATTAAACTGATGGAAAAATAGAACAAATCACCAGTTTAAAAAAGTATACAGGGGAAACCTTTGTGACAGTTGTTTAAAGGTAGATCGATGGCCTGGGTTCTCTGTAGCTTATTACCAGTCATGCATGGCACCGATGGTATTCCGTCCATATAATGCATGTATAAGTAGTAGCCCAGGTCATCAACACCACTCTTTTTTCTCCCAGGGGTCAATACTTTAAATTAGGTGTTATTTCAGAGTACAGAAATGTCAAATGACATAAAACTACAAAAGATTGTCCTATGGGTGTTATAAAGGTATACTCCTCCGGGATTCATATAGCCAAATCGTTGGTGCTCCTGTCTTTCCACCAAAGAAAGACCTTACAATTGTGAAGTCACCTATCGGATAATAGTCCTTCCCATAGAGGAGTCCTATCAGAATTAATTTCTCGCCTCTGCCTCGACGCGTTTCTCCCCTTCCATGGCCGGGGTTCTTCAGGAGGCCTTACATTCAGATTTAATCCAAAAGATTATCAGATATGTTGGGATGCAATATATCAGCCCTCCACAAATAGAGGGCAGCGCTCTAGTATAAGTACTGATATTCAGCAGTTACAAAGAGGAGCTCCTATCCGCTCCCACGCAAGACACACATCACTGTGACAGTCCTACAGCTGTCATCACATCAAGCAATAGTGGCAACCCTAAGAATACACAATGACACCCTACTGAACATCGACTGACCCGGAGTGGCCTTAACTGCACCCTATCTCTAGTCAGTGTGCAGCACAAAAAAGGGATAACAGAAAATGGTTTACATATAACTAGAGAATCAAGCACACCGAACAGACTAAAGAAAATAAGAAGAACCCAGACACAAACAGAGAAATAATGAGAAATATCCTAGACATCCAAAGTAAAAGAAGAGGAAGGTGTTGCCAGGAGAGGAATCAGTCACAGATTCTATGCAGGGAAAACAACTGGGATTTAACATGTAGGATAAACCCTTAGCTGAAGAGTTGGAGCTCCAACCACCTATCCAAATATAGTCAACAAAGACGGCTGGTGCAAGGTGAGTATACATAGCCCCTCTCAAAAAACGATAGAACAGAACCAAGTAGGGAATTGGAGACCCGTGAAGTAGAAGCATACTCAAGAAATAGAAGAAAATACAATAGAACCATGAGCAGATGAACAGAGATCAAAACCATCTGTGGCTCAGCATAAAGGAAAATCACCATGCAACAAGTGGTTACTGGGATGATTCCAAACTGAGGCATGACATTAACCCCCTTTCTATAATGGGCCACTGGACCCTCAGGAACTCCTGACATTGCTGATGGAACTTTCTCACCAGGCAACACATATGCAGGTTCCTCAAATCAATCCAGGAGTTATTTTCAGGATTAAAACCCTTCCACTTGATGAGATAATGTAACTGGCACCTGACCCATTAGAGCCAACAGAGCTGTAGAATTGGCAGACTGCTCGTGAGCCTATAGTCCACTGATTTCTGGAAAATTTTGGAAGCATTTGGTAGTATTGAAATGAATGTTGGTGATGATCAATGACAGTTTCTTTCTCTATTTTTTTCTCTTTGTACATTAAAGCGTCCATTAATGACGAATAGTCTCAGAACTTAATTAAGGAAATGTCAGAGGCACAATTTGCCCCATTAATCTTCTTCAACCCATAAAACATAAAACTTTTATTTTCACAAATAATTTAAGTAGAAAAATTGCAATTCCAATCATAATGATATATGAAGATATGTCTATTACGTGGTCTCGTAACTCTTTCTGATTTAAGTTATCTTTTAATAGTATACATGCATTAGGCAAGTGTTAGACAATGTGTTGATGCACAGTTGAATTCTTCCGTGAGGACATCATTAGATAGGAATGTTGTCTGTAAAGAAACATTTGCTCGTTGCTAGTAAAAAGCTGTCATTGAGATAAAGCCTAATGATATTCACTGCATATGGACATGTGATTTGTAATAACCAGCAGTGTGTACAATGACAGCATCTTATTCTCCTTTCATGTGGTTAGTAGGTTGTATAAGTTTGCTGGTTAATAGTGCATACAGTAGATGTAATGACTATATTTGACTTGAATAAATATTAGACATCTTTGTATGCTTTATGAAGATATGTCCAAGTCATGTGGTTCTCCAAGATTCTATAACGTTTAGAAAAGTAGATCCTGAAAACATTAAAGAAGGGAATTTCCCAAACTCTGATGTGTAATATGTCTTAATCCCAGAATAAAATAACATTGGAACACCTGCTCAGCATAAAGAAATAGTAGATTTTGTCGACATGAAAAAACTGTAAGCTTACATTCCCACGATCAATGTTTGTTCAGGTTTTCATGCAGCTGGATTTCTGCATGATTCCTGCACCTCAACTCCATTGCATTTTTCTTGTGTTTTTACATGCATTTTTTTGACTCATGCGTTTGTGGTTGAAAGACAGAAACCAGAACAAACAGGAAGTTAATCAAAGTTAACCCCCTTCATACTGTGCACTTGCACCCTTTAGTGCATTTCATGTGGTCTAAATAAATAATTTAAAAAATCTAAGTGGGGGTTCCCCCTATTTTTGAAAGCATACGAGGTAAAGCAGACAGCTGCGGGCTGATATTATCAAGCTGGGAAGGTACAGGCTTATTGGGCTTTTTCCAGCCTAAAAATAGCAGCTAGCAGCCTCTCCAGAAGTGGCACCTCACATTAGATACACTAATTCTGATGCTTTGCTTGGCTCTTACTGATTGCTCTGGTGTGGTGGCAATCGGAGTAATGGTAGTTGGGGTTGATGTCAGCTGTGCAATGTCAGCTGGCATCAAGTTCTGGTATTAATATTGGATAGGTGCTTATAAGACATCCCCATTACTAACCCATTAAGTGAAAAAAAATTACACACTCTAAAAAATATTTTATTTTAAAAAATACTCCAACTCTTGCCCCGATTCACTAATTGATATAAAAATTCCATGCAGATCAAAAGTAGTCCACCAAATCCGACGTAGTCCACAAGTGGAAATCTGAAAGACATAAAAAGAGGGAGTTAAAGAAATAAAAACAAGAAAAAGTCTCTCATTCACCAATTCATTTTGAAAAAATTAGGCCCCACAGCTCTGACGTAGTCCATGACTTTATCACGATAACCACTGTTTCTGTGACTAGTGGTGATGTTGTTAGTAACATTATTGTTCATCACTGCTCTCACCGGGTCACAGAGAGGGCAGTATGAGACCTGGAATGTCTCAAGACTGGTGATGTCAATAACTCAGTAATGTCACCTAACCCTAACAACACACTGAGCTATTAAGGAATGCGAGAACAGGTTGTAATTTGTAGTATACATGAAGAAAAAGATTTTTCCCCCACCATGAGCAAAAAAGGAACAATTCAGTGATATGACAAGAATCTGCATAACTAATCATATGCTTAACATTTACAAGGTAAATGTTTGTATGAGAGAGCCAATATGATCACCTATAAAATGAAGGTAGTCTCATATTCGAAGCAGTAGTGGATGGTGAGATATGGGGCCTGAAGTTCAAATGTTGCAAACATTATTACCCTTTTGCTCTTCAGTGTATGCTTTGATCAAAACCATTCCATTGTAGCTCTGCCAGTATGTCTAGGGTTGATGTCTTGCTGGAAGCTGACCCTATGCCCCAGTTTCAAGTCTTTTACAGCCTCTAACAGGTTTTCCTCCAGAATTGCCCTGTATTTAGCTCTGCCCATCCATCCATGAATTCTGATCAGCTTTACGTTCCTTGCTGAAGAACCGTATCCTTGTATCCTTGCAGCATAGTGCTGCCACCACCATTTTTGATGGTGAACGTTGTGTATGTGTGTTTGTATATGTATATATATATACAGTATATATATATATATATATATATCAGATAAGTATTAAACAGGTCACCAATTTTCTAAGTAAACATATTTCAACGCCGTTGAGGTTGATTGCATTACTTATTGTTTTCTTTTAAATATTTGTACCTGCTGGTTCTAGGTTTTTCTGTAGCTCTCGACAAGTTGTCATTGGCTCTTTGACAACTCTTCTGATAATTCTTTTCACTCCTTTGTTTAAAATGTGTTGTAGAGAGCACCTGGTCGTAGCTGGCTTATGGTGAAATTATGTTCTTTCCACTTCTGGATTATGGCCCCAACAACACTGCTCACTGGAAGTGTCCGTAGTTTAGAAATTCTTTTGTATCCAATGCCATAAGTATATTTAGCAACAATAAGTTGCAAAGGTCTTGAGACAACTCAATGGTTTTTACCCATCATGAGATATTTCTTGTGTGGCACCTTGGTAATAGCATCTTTTTATAGGCCATCAATTGAGCCAGCTGGTATTATTTTTCACTAAGAGACAGGATTACTTTCTAATTACTGATATTTTTCAGCTGGTGTGATGGCTTTCAATGGCTTTTTACACCTCTCTTTCTTCATATTTTCAATACTATTTTTCTGTGTCATTTTATTACACATAACGTAAGTTAATTTATGGACATTTATGATATTGATGTCTTTGCCTGTGTGGATTGGATGGGTTGTTACCAACATCTGGTGAGAAATTCATGTTAATAGCATCTTTGGAAAAATAATTAGAAAATTGGTGGTCTTTAATACCTGTATATATGTGTGTAGTGTGTACAGTATATAGAAAACTCAGAATTGTCTCAGACTAGGATCATATGTCACATAAACATAGATTACCCCATTAAAATACAACCTTTAATATAAATACTAAAATAATACCAAAATATCACCACACATAAATATAAATAAGTCTCAGTTCACAGAGCAAAAGGAGGAGGGTCCATCCCTATTGATTTCCCTCCTTTGTGCTACCTTGCAGGGGAGGTCGGCACCCTAGGTTCCCTACGGTGCCCCCGCTCACTGCCGACTGTCCCTATAACTGCCCTATCAATGCCCTCAAAGATAAAGATAGTAAAAGTGCTTGTGCCTAACAAAGTGATAATGTGCACAGTATACTCTTAGCCAGAAAAATTGACTATTTAGGACAGCTAGACCTGTGGGAACAGCCCCAGATAATACTCATCACTAATCCAGGCCTGGCTAGGCCACTCCAGAACCTTGAAATGCTACTTACGGAGCCACTCTTTATTTACTCTGGCTGTGTGTTTTGCATTATTGTCATGCTGGAAGACCCAGCCATGAACCATCTTCAATGCTCTTACTGAGGGAAGGAGGTTGTTGGTCAAAATCTTGCAAAATATGACCCCATCCATATTCCCTTCAATATGGTGTAATCGTCCTGTCCTCTTTGCAGATAAGCACCCCTAAAATATGTTTTCATCCCCATGCTTCACGGTTGGGATAGTCTTCTTGGGGTTGTACTCATCCTTCTTCTTCCTCCAAACGTGACAAGTGGAGTTGATACCAAAAAGTTCTATTTTGGTCTCATCTGACCACAGCTCATTCTCCCATGCCTAATCTGGATCATCCAGAAGTCCATTGAAAAACTTTAAATAGGCCTGGACATGTACTGGCAAGAGCAGGGGGACCTTGTGTGTCCTGCAGAGTTTTAATCCATGATGGTGTAGTGTGTTACTAATGGTAATCTTTGAGACTGTGGTCCCAGCTCTCTTCAGGTTATTGACCAGGTCCTGCCATATAGTTCTGGGCTGATTCCTTACCTTTCTCAGAATCATCCTTACCCCATGAGGCGATATCTTGCATGTGCACTTTACAAGAATATACATATGGCAAATATACTCTAATAAATTCACACAGTTTCCCAATACAAAATATTATTATATCAAAAATCATTAAAAATACACATTACCGTGCAAGAAGCAAAATCACACTTAAACATATATAGACAAACAGTGCAATCCTCAGTTTATAATTTACAGAATTACTCAATAGTGTATGGAAAAAATCCACCCTATTAAATCCAGCCTGCTATCATATAGACTCCAATATTTATAACAACCAATATAACTAAATGGATGAAAATATACATACAGTCATATGAAAACGTTTGGGCACCCCTATTAGTGTTAACCTTTTTTCTTTATAACAATTTGGGTTTTTGCAACAGCTATTTCAGTTTCATATATCTAATAACTGATGGACTGAGTAATATTTCTCGATTGAAATGAGGTTTATTGTACTAACAGAAAATGTGCAATCCGCATTTAAACAAAATTTGACCGGTGCAAAAGTATGGGCACCCTTATCAATTTCTTGATTTGAACACTCCTAACTACTTTTTACTGACTTACTAAACCACTAAATTGGTTTTGTAACCTCATTGAGCTTTGAACTTCATAGGCAGGTGTTTCCCATCATGAGAAAAGGTATTTAAGGTGGCCACTTGCAAGTTGTTCTCCTATTTGAATCTCCTATGAAGAGTGGCATCATGGGCTCCTCAAAACAACTCTCAAATGATCTGAAAACAAAGATTATTCAACATAGTTGTTCAGGGGAAGGGTACAAAAAGTTGTCTCAGAGATTTAAACTGTCAGTTTCCACTGTGAGGAACATAGTAAGGAAATGGAAGAACACAGGCACAGTTCTTGTTAAGCCCAGAAGTGGCAGGCCAATAAAAGTATCAGAAAAGCAGAGAAGAAGAATGGTGAGAACAGTCAAGGACAATCCATAGACCACCTCCAAAGACCTGCAGCATCATCTTGCTGCAGATGGTGTCAATGTGCATCGGTCAACAATACAGCGCACTTTGCACAAGGAGAAGCTGTATGGGAGAGTGATGCGAAAGAAGCCGTTTTTGCAAGCATGCCACAAACTGAGGTATGCAAAAGCACATTTGGACAAGCCAGTTACATTTTGGAACAGCAAGCTTGATGTGAAATGCGCATAGGAGGAGACACCTGCCACATACCAACATGGGTATGGTAAACTAGCCTGACTTTATTACATTAGCTGAACTGATCTATAGATCTTAAGATATTGCTTACATGTTTTGTTGCACCTGATTGTCTAGGAGCAGACTCTTATCCACTGCTCTGAACTTGGCATACTGCTAATCAGCATACCTGTGTCTACTTATTTGTCATATTTGCCTGATACATTGTTAACTGAATTATCGTTACTTTGTTTCTGAATTACTGCATCATGTCATTTTGTTGCCACACAGCCTATCCAGGCTCTTGATGCTTTTACACGATAACCAGTTTGATTGAGACTGGAGTGTGTCAGCTTCACACATTCATTATGTTAGAATCGGAATTGAGTCATAACCTGTAACAAATTCAACTCAGCATTGTAGGTGATCCCCACCTGAATGAATACATAGATTGGACTAGGCACTGCCTTAGCATCTAACACATGTACTAACAGCTCACACGCATGCCAATATACACAAATTAATTTATGCTCTATATACTTAAAGGCATTGCTAAAGTGTGGCTTTAATTTTGATCATAGATTAACTCCTCTTTCATATTAACAATCATGACATAGCAACTGTTGCATTTTTTTACATCTTCCAGGCCTTAGTAGAGGGTTTATCCTTGGTGTCCCTTCCCCACTGTGAGCATCGTACGCTGTAATACTTCATTTTTATGTGTTTTTACTACAATTGTGTGAATTTTGTGTGTGATTTTGTACCAATAAAGCCTTTTGTACCATATTTATGTGTAATTACTTCAATTCTCTTTATCTAAAAACATTTTGGAAGAAGGTCCTGTGGACTGACGAAACAAAGATTGAGTTGTTTGGTCATACAAAAAGGCGTTATGCATGGAGGCAAAAAAACACGGCATTCCAAGAAAAGCACTTGCTACCCACAGTAAAATTTGGTGGAGGTTCCATCATGCTTTGGGGCTGTGTGGCCAATACTGGCATCGGAAATCTTGTTAAAGTTTAGGCTCGCATGGATTCAATTCAGTATCAGCAGATTCTTGACAATAATGAGCAAGAATCAGTGATGAAGTTAAAGTTACGCAGGGGATGGTTATTTCAGCAAGACAATGATCCAAAACACCGCTCCAAATTTACTCAAGCATTCATGCAGAGGAACAATTACAATGTTCTGGAATGGCCATCCCAGTCCCCAGACCTGAATATCATTGAACATCTGTGGGATGATTTGAAGCGTGCTGTCCATGCTCAGCGACCATCAAACTTAACTGAACTGGAATTGTTTTGTAAACAGAAATGGTCAAATATACCTTCATCCAGGATCCAGGAACTCATTAAAAGCTACAGGAAGCGACTAGAGGCTGTTAGTTTTGCAAAAGGAGGATCTACAAAATATTAATGTCACTTTTATGTTGAGGTGCCCATACTTTTGCACCGGTCAAATTTTGTTTAAATGCGGATTGCACATTTTCTGTTAGTACAATAAACCTCATTTCAATCCAGAAATATTACTCAGTCCATCAGTTATTAGATATATGAAACTGAAATAGCTGTTGCAAAAAGCCAAATTGTTATAAAGAAAAAAGATTAACATTAATAGTGGTGCCCAAACTTTTTCATATGACTGTATATTGGTTATCCAGTAGTTACAGAAATACTACAGAAGGCAGGGTTGAAACGAAAACCAGATTTACACATAACGGCAATATTCACAAGAGGACATAAAATGTATACATTATTAATGAGATCCACAATAAGCAATACTTAGCTTCATATGTTATAGAAAGTCCTTTGCATATATCATGTATACACTAGGAGAAACCGTCATAATCCAGAATTCAGCATCACTGTGGAAAACTCTACTATTGGTAGTCCACTTGCTGTATGGGTAAAGTCCTCTTTATGTGATAATAGCCAATAAATGCCTGCCTCAACGCATTTCCCCGTTCATGCAATTCATCAGGAGGCCCAAAATAGACAAATGTAAACATCGAGTGTTCAAAATGCAGAATCCCATAGTGTGTACCAACCGGGCATCATAGTGCCTCCTTCCTGTGTGATGCTTGACTGAAATTATTGCATTATTTTCTGTGACCAGGGATTATCTGCTCTCCCGGTTGGTGATGACCACTGCCTTGCTAAATAAATTGAGGGCAAAGGTGCCAGACTGCTCAAGCATATTTGCAGACCTAAACCCTATTGAGCATCTGTGAGAAATCCTCTAACAGAAGGTGGAGGAGCACAAGTTCTCTAACATCCACAAGCTCCATGATGTCATTATGGAAGAATGGAAGAGGATTCCAGTGGCTCCTCTGAAGCTCTAGAGAACTCCATGCCCAAGAGCGTTTAAGACAGTGCTTGAAAATACAGGACTGGGAGCTGCCTATCTTCCCCCCACTGTTTGGATCTCTTGCCTTTTTTCTGTCCCTTATATGGGTAAGCTTTGATGCACTTATAAACTCCACTTTGATATCTATATAGAGTTGGGTAATTACCCTGGGACAGTCTTCTGGCTTTATTTTTCTACATATGTGTGCAGCAGCTTTTTGACTTAATCTGGCCCATTTGGGTTGATATACTTTATATTAAAGCAGATATATTGTTATTGCTGCTACTATAGATCTTGCAGGTCTGCACTTATTTTGATTGGGATCCACACATATACTTATGTGGGGGGTGATTGCTGGTAAGAAGTCCTCCTTATACCTCTAAAAACATTTTTTGTCTATTGATGAATAATGATATTTTAAAATTTATGTATGTATGTCTTTTTTCAATAAAGATTGTTACATTTTATGGAAATAGCACTCCTTTGTGTGTTGTTTATACACATTTTTTGCTAATTGTATAGATGGAGTTTTTCCAGATAATTAATCCAATATTTGGGGAATCACTTTGAAATATATTCTTAGGTTATATAATGTACCTTCTGAATTTTTCCCTCCGGTCTTTGATCGTGTTTATATTGAAAATAATAGTGGCCACATAAGACATCAACACTTTGGGCACAATTTGGCCACTTTCAATTAGAAGTTTACTCCCTTTTGTTGCCAGCATTTAGACATTAATGGCTTTATGTTGAGTTTATTCAAGGGCACACCATATTTGCACTGTTACACAAGCTGTACACTGACTAGTTTACAGGGGTGTACTCCCTTTTGTGAAATATACTGTATACATACAGTGTATATATATATATATATATATATATATATATATATATATATATGGCCAGTTTGTGTATAATTTTAGAAACTGCACAGATTTTTTTTAAGGATTTCTTTCCTTAGTACTGACTTTGATGGCATATCACTAAACTCACCTTTTCGGTCCGACTACAGTGACCTCTGCTGATGATCGTAACCAAGTATTAGCCCCTCTAAGAAATGTACAGTGGCACTATATTCCCTTTCACTTTACCCCACAGACTGCATATTTGATCCATTCCAGTCAGTTCACTACCATGTTACATTTGGAAAATGTCATTCCAATGATCAGCGCGGTTCACAGCATTTAGAGCTCCGCTCCTTTAACACATGTGGTTTAAAAATATGAATAGATTAATCAAATTAAGATATCCCAAATAAACCCAAGATTACATAGTAGCAGTCAATTCACTATAGCATGATCACGCAAACTGAATATTTGGAATAAATGGGGTTTTTTTTGCCTTTTATGATTTCATTTATCAGCATTAGTATGGACGAACAAAATGTTGTTATCTTGACCACTATTACTTCAAAAGATTTGTTGTTTCCTTGTGTCTTAGTAATGATTAGTAATTAGGTAAAGCAATCAATCAACTTCAACTTGTCATACAAGGCACCTTGTAAAGGAAATGGCTACACAGACAGAAGATAAGAGAAGGGTAACTTTTTCAATCCATTCTATATCACTTATATTTGGCAGCAGGAACAGCTGTGATATCATATACACTAAATTTAGTCTTCAGGAAGTTATAATGGTGGTGTCTAGTCAAAACTACTCTGGAGTGTAGAACATCCACCACAAGCAATTACGGGATATTGTTCAAATAGATTCCCCTGCCATCTGAGATGTTGTTTACCTAGTTGATTACTTTGTGGATCATTGTATACATTTATTTGGATAAAGTGGTATATAGAACAGTAAGGTTAGATCAATATCAATGTCAGCACAAAATGGAAAAATGCAGGGGTGCTCACGGATTTTTACAAGGCATTTATCTGAATTTTTTGAGTATGTGAAAGATCCTCCTTAAGTTATGAAAAGTTCTTGACAATCCATTGGGGTGACATTGACAGAGAAAAGGATATTCAGTATTTTTTGTTTTCTGTAGTATTATTCTCTGCAGTTAACTCCATTTTAGTAGACCGGTTGGTATTAGCGAAAGCAGCCCTAAAAGAATATAAAGTAATATATGAATTGGGCTCCATTACCACCAATATTAAGTGTATTTTTAAACATTGTAAACAGCTTTTCTAAAATATATTGTGCGTGGATAGGTTCTATACTATAATCTAACATATATAGCCCTAATTATCATTCAAAAAGCATATGGCATAAGTCTGGAGAAGATGTCTGCAGAATATCAAAGTTAAATACTGTTAATTTTAGATTACCTATAAATGTAGTTAGATTATATATACACTTTATGTAGTTACATTATATACACACTTTATACATGGAGGAATCAGACTACAGTTTTCTACCATTCTTCTCAATCCAGTAGTGCATAAGATTACAATGTAAATTCTCACATGGCCTTCGTGAAGCCTTGCAAGGATAAAGTGTCTTTTGTTGATTTGATGACCTATTTGTAAGTGCAGGGTTGGTTAAAGGGTATATACACTACCAGAATCACACTGTCTCATCCGTCATGTTTGCCTATATTAAAATTAAAAAGCTTATTTTCACCTCTAGTGCAGGCGCGGTTCCAATGGTGTTGATACTTGCATTCCAGGGATTCACAAGAGGTTGTGACGTAACGTGAACCCCACACCCAATCATCAATTCTCTCATCTTTGGATGTATAAGTAATTAACAGGAAGTGAGGGGTCAACCGCAGCTCTTACTTCCTGTTGATTACACATATATCTAAAGGTAGGGAGAGAGAAGATGAAACTGATTGGTTGCAGAGTATGCATCAGCTAATAACCTCACGAACGCTAGTAGTGACACTGCTGACACCACTCCTGCACCAGAGTTGACTATAGACATTTTTATTATAAAGGAGGCAAACATGGGGGATGAGAAGGAGTTGTCTTAGTAGTGGATGATCCCCTTTTATAATGTTCTTCCTGGTGCTCTGATTCTGTGCTGCACAGATTTTACACAAGTCTTGAAAAAAAAGCTTTTCTGAGAATTATCATGTTTGATTACACAGATTTAGCAATATATCTATGAATAAGGCTCGTTCACGAAAAATGCAGCATTTCCATGTCCCAGCAAATCGAATGACATTTCTGAAATCTCTTGCACATGTTACTTACTTTATCCTTGCTGATGTGAAGCAGTTTCAAATCTGCAGCATTTCAATTTTTTCAGTGTGTTTGCATTGTTTTCCAACCATTATAATGACAGGGGAAAATATGTATGAAAAAGGGATAAAACATGTATGAAAAACATGGCATAACTGTGCATTTTTATGCAGTTTTCTCCTGCCACACTTTCTATGCATTAATGTCTGCCACAAATACATAAAGCACTACTCCAACTGGATTTTTTTTACTGAAGGAGTGGTACTGTAAATCTAAGCCACCTGCCTATGGTATTATATTTACTATTTAGCTTTTTC
Organism: Anomaloglossus baeobatrachus; assembly: GCF_048569485.1. NCBI lineage: Eukaryota > Metazoa > Chordata > Amphibia > Anura > Aromobatidae > Anomaloglossus > Anomaloglossus baeobatrachus. The sequence continues at coordinate 172,178,447 of NC_134354.1, read as the reverse complement.
ATCCTTTTCTGGAGCTGATCCGGTTCTCCATTGCCATTTGTGACCGTATCTTCTGACTGGCCCGAAGTCAGAAGTTACATCAAGGGCGCTCAATGCAACTCTACGAGAGCAAAAATGAGGCCATAACAAGGCTCTCATAGACTTAGATTGAGTTGTGACCTCAAAAGTGGAGCTGCCGGCAGGTCACAAACTGTCTGACACCAACTAGACTGGCGCCAATAAAAAGTGAAAATGCCAAAGGGTGAGTATAAGACAGGGCAGGAGACTTAGCTAAAGACCACTCCAGTGATGAATTTAAAAAAATGCAAATGCTGAAGTAGTATTTTAACGTATGCACATACACATAGAAAGCCTTCTCCTTTGACCCCCATGGTGCTGTTGGATTTATCACTATTTCTCCGACATATCTATCAACCTTTTATTAATGTAATTCATCAAATATACCTTTAATCTTTTACAATATTATCTGCATACTCTTGATTGATAACATATCACATTTCTATCTTAAAGAAAACAAGATGCATCTATTAAACCGCATGCCACAAGTGCCTGTTTCCTGCTGCTTAGATCCGTCTTGTTAAGGATTACACAGCAAAGGTCTCTTCTAAGAGCAGCTTGTGGTCATGATGTATTTTCTTATGACATATAATCCTAAGGTTTCATGTGTTTCTCCCCTGATGAGTAGGGAAGATTGTAAGAGCATAACATCCGCAGATACGTGATATTTCTTCCTTCTGGAGCAATATCATTTCATTCATAGCTAGATCTTACTTCTAGTCTGCTAGTTAATGACAATGACTGATTTGGTGATGACTGTGGTTCAAATACTTTGTTTTACATGTACTGTAGGATGTTGTTATGTACCCGTGGGAAAAAAATGGTTGATTTTCACTTATTTATATGTAATAGTGTTCCTTGTAAAGCTTTTTTATACTTCACATTGTACAAAACATATTTATAACCATTTCCAAGATGTTTGACAAGGAGGATGGATATTATTCCAGATGATGAAAACCTAGTGAACTTGTAATGTTCTCACTGAGAGTTTGACACATTTTGATTCAGTAGAGGTCAATACACCAGCAGCACAAATCTCTCCACCTGTCACAAGGTGACTGTTAGGATATTGGGGGGACAGGAGCTCCTAAGCTGCCCCTCAGGCTAGGGCACCTTAGGGTATCCCTAACCTCAGGGTTACTCCTGATGGTGGAGATGACCCATTCCTGGCTCTGCTCCGGACCAGTACTACTCTGATAACCCCCGTCCACCAGGGAAGGATGGGGCAGGATTGTGATAGAAAACAGATAAAGATAGAAAGGGAAAACAAAAACTCTGACACACTGCGCAAACACACACACACACAAACACACACACACACACACACACACACATACAGGATTAGACAATGAGAGACTCAGGTGTAAATCAAGAACAGGAAGGTAACAACAAGAAGGCAACAAGGGTTAACCACACTCAGCAACAAGTATAACAACCACCAGATAGTCTAGATAACAACACCTCACCAGACCAGCTAACATAAACTATAGTTGGCATAGGTGGAAGGATATAGCCAGCATATATAGGAGGGGAGCAGATGTGAATGGCTTCTCTACAACATGTGATCAAAAGTTACTAACAAGTGGACTAGCCGAGATTAACTTTTGCTAACATACCTATGAATTATCACTCTACAAGTCGACATTTGAATCGGCCTCTGTTGATCACAGACACCAGAAAAGTTATCAGGTGGAGTGTCAGAATCTGTAGTCTGAACAGAACCCGTAACCGCCATGACAGTCAGTGACTTTTGTAAAAGTATCTGTGATGACTTTGCTCTTAAATAAAAGTTGTATAAATGCATAGTACTGAAACCTATACCAAAAAACAATTTTGAACCTTCCATCATGAATACCATTAGCATAAACTCCATGGAAATTTGAAACACAAAAACACAAAAATGGTCACAACATAACCAAAATAACCCTACTGAAAACCTGTTTCACACTGTCAGATTTGCAGGGTTTGCTAAGGAAACTAAAATACTCAAGTCATGGAATCTTACAATCCATCACAATTGTAAAATGAACAGCTAAGATTATATGAATGTAGTTCATAATACCTATTTATACATATTTTTAATACATTAGTTGAGGTCTAGTCTAGGTATATTTTAGCCTACTTTTCCAAAATATTAGTCTAGATTGCCTTACAGTTTAGCATACTTTTTCTTGAATATTAGTCTAGATCCCCTTACTTTATGCAAAATATTAGTCTAGATTGCCTTACATTTTAGCATACTTTTTCTAGAATATTAATCTAGATTCACCTACACAGTAGCATATATTTTCTAAAATACTAGTCTAGATTGCCTCATATTTCAGCATACTTTTTCTAGAATATTAGTCTAGATTCCCCTACATTTTATCATACTTTTTCTAGAATATTAGTTTCCACTACATTTTTGCATACTTAAATATAGTCCCAATAAGTCTATTTTAACAACTTAATAAAGTTATTATTTCTGCTTTGGACAACTTAAACCAGCAAGAATTTTATTTTTCTTTCCAATTAACAATTTCATGCTGTTGGACCATTTAAACATTATTTTTAATGTTTTAAATCAACCCTTTGATGTTAATATTGGTAGATGTTCATGCTTTATTCATCTTGAACAATTTGTCTCCATTCCAACAATAACATTTAGTTGAGTCCTGGTTTGGCAATTACTGACCACAAATCGGGGCCAAATTCTTAACTACTACACTAATCTCTACTTAACTATTAGACTGTTGGCCTGTACCGGTCTTCCTCTGCCAAGCCTTGTGTGGCTGTTTCAAGCTGCTCAAACACAAGCTCATATGATAGATTTGAGCGCGTATAAAGTTACTTCTGTAATAAAATCACCACTCACCAAGCCAAGTAGTCTTAATAACAGTAGAAGAACAGAAAGAAATAGCACTTTCTGGATTTAAATTCTCATTAATTTATGTCCAAGGGTTGCGTGTGTTATTGATCAGTGTAATTACCATCTCATAGTTTACATTCACCAATGGTTTTTGCTCTTTCTTGTATCTCTAGGTGTTGAACATCTTTTCTTGATCTGTTCGTTATCTTTGCAGAAAGATAATGGCACCTTATCTATGGAGAGTCACCATTATATCGTTGGTTTTATTATTAAGGATATTTTCACACATCGAATTGGTCCTCCATTTGTAATGGGCCAAGTATTTACACTAAGGGGTACTTCACACACAGCAAGATCGCTACTGTGATCGCTGCTGAGTCACGGGTTTTGTGACGCAGCAGTGAAGTCATTAGCGATCTCGCTGTGTGTGACACTGAGCAGCGATCTGGCCCCTGCTGTGAGATAGCTGCTCGTTACACACAGCCCTGGTTTGTTTTTTTATTGTTACTCTCCCGCTGATAAGCACACATCGCTGTGTGTGACAGCGAGAGAGCAACAATCCTGAATGTGAAGGGAGCAGGAGCCGGTGTCTAACAGCCTGCGGTAAGCTGTAACCAAGGTAAACATCCGGTAACCAAGGTGGTTACCTGATATTTACCTTCGTTACCAGCATCCGCAGCTCTCACGCTGCCAGTGCCGGCTCCTGCTCCCTGCACACGCTAAGCTAAGCGGTGTGCGCTGGTAACTAAGGTAAACATCGGGTAACCATACCCGATGTTTACCTTAGTTACCAGTGTCCGCAGCTTCCAGACGCCGGCTCCGTGCAAGCGCAGCATCGCTTGCATGTCGCTGCTGGCTGGGGGCTGGTCACTGGTCGCTGGTGAGATCTGCCCGTTTGACAGCTCACCAGCGACCATGTAGCGACGCAGCAGCGATCCTGACCAGGTCAGATCGCTGGTGGGATCGCTGCTGCGTCGCTAAAGTGTGACGGTACCCTATGTATCCCATTGCAAATGGAGCAAAAACGGATTTACAGTTTGGTTTCCGTTCTGCAACTATTTCTGTTTGGAACAGATCCATTTCTAATAGAGTTCTAGGGTTCTGCTCATGCCAAGTTTTAAACATGGATCAATTAACTCAAGACATGACCGATGACCATTCATTAGTATCCATTTCTCACAAGCCTCAATGAGAAAAAAATTCTAGTTTCTATGTTTTAATTTTGGCTAGAGAAAATGGATAAAAAACAGATTGCAGCTGGATTGCATTTAAATGGAAGACATTTAGTTCAAATCAATGGTTTCTGTATTATATTATTTTATTTCCATTTTTGTTATCCCAAAAACAGGAATGAGTTGTTAGTTGAACATCAGTTGTATAAATCTGTTGGGTGGTTGCCACCCAGATGTAGCATAGAGTCCATATTGGACGTTACAGTAGTTCACAATGGCCAAAAATGTTGAATAACAATTGGCGGGGAATAAACTATCTTTCTGGAAACGTTATGTAAAAAATAGTACATGTACTAGTAACCATTGTCATTAATCCAGAAAAGACAAAATCCAGCGAGCTTAGGTAGGGATGGAAGAATACAAACTTTAGTTTACTCTTCATATTAAAATAATCTGGAAAATATGGATGATCCATGAATAAGGCATAACTTACTTGCCAAAACGCGTTGGGTTTATTTTCCACACATCAGCTCTGTTGGTGCCAATTCAGATTATTTTAATATCTAAAGTAAACTAAAGTTTTTATTCTTCTATCCCTGCCTAAGCTTGCTGGATATTGTCTTTTTCTGGATTTACCAGCCCTAGCCTGGGTGTCTCCATTTGAGCCTTGTGATTAGCTCTGGACTGAACAGTGAGTGGTGAGCTAGCTTTTACATTTTCTTACTTTATTGTCATTAATAACAATCAGTTTTCAGCTAAGTAAATTGATTCTTAGATGTTACAGTATATTTAGTTCTTGTAGACTGTGAGTCCTTGTGGGCAGGGTCCTCTTTTCTCCTGTACCAGTCTGTGCCTTGTTTTGTTTATGATTATTGTGCTTGTCCCTATTACATATATCTTTTTTCACATGTAAAGCGCCATGGAATAAATTAAGCTATAATAATAATAATAATAATAATTAATAATAATTTCACCCAACTAATTATCTTTATTTTCATGGAAATTGTTTATTTTGATCAACTTTAGAGCAATGTATATGGTCATCTTATGGACTATAGAGTCATAATGTGTGCTCCATTAGGTCACTCTACTGCTACACATCTAAATATCAAGTAAATAGCATTTGAGAGGCATAAATCTGCTTGGAGGCCACATGACTGGTTGGGTCTTTGAATAGCCTTTCAAATTAATTTATGGTATTTCTCCCCATATACAGTAAAATTAACTGAACCTATCAATTTTGGTGAGACTATTTGACCACTGTATGTATTTGTATGGGGCCTCCCAACTCTACCCTGACAGATGATATCGGAGAAGATATGGACCGGATAGTTTGAATCTAAATGCTGATCCTTTTGTTCTCATAGAAATCCTTTAACCTTTTCACTATATAAATTTCAAAATTAATCCTATTAATGTCCCAAAACTAGCAAGGAGATAACAATTATATTGAGCTATCTACATTTCGTATAATCTTCTGTATATTCAGAAGAAAGAGGGACCTGTCCACGGTTCTGCTATATTATGTGAGGTCAAGTGATTATTCCCAACTTCAAAAAAGGACTCTGGTAACATAGTGTTACCTCACTATTAAGGAGCTCGGTTGTCTTGATGGTGTGTTTATACTAAATGATCTCTCTATTTTTGCAGAACAATGGTTCCTTGATTTGGTGCCAGAATCACAAGCAATGTTCCAAGGTAAATACATGTTTTTGTGCCTTTAATGCTCATTGATTGTTTTTTCTTTAAATAAAAAGTGAGAAAAATGCACCATTAATAGATGATGTGGAAAAATGTTCTCTTTGTGTGATTCATCCTTTTGTCGTTACTCCCAGAGCTTTATAAGTACCATAATAACTCCTTCACTGTTGAGGACTCCATTTAAACATTGCTTTTCAGTGATAGTGCTTATTCAAGATTTGACAAGTTGAGAATAGAAGTTAGAACACTTGTTCATTTAACTCGTTGTTTCTTTGGGAGGGGCAACAAAGCTGTTCAGATCCTTAGATGATTTAGGGGTTGAAGGAGGCTCATTATTTATTGTAGGTTTGCCATTAAAAACGCAAAGAGCAAATAAACGTATGACTAATTGATTCTATTAGACAGAAATCTCATTAAGCTGTGTCAACGAAAGATGCATTACATCAAATAGTATAGTAATTCAGCTTCAGTTCTTTTCAGTTAATGATGAGATGACTGTAATATATGTATGAATATTTATCTATCTATCCATATATGGATCTCTTGTATTTGCATCAAAAAGCGTTAGGATTGAATAAGAAGACTTGCGCTGCAATCGTCTAAGGCCGGTTTCACATTTGCGTCGTTTTGACGGAAACGGAATCCAGCACAGATGCAGCACAGATCATTAATTTACAGTGGAAGTGCGACACCATGCGGTTGTGTGCTTCATACCCAACCGCATGTGTCCACATGCTTTCGCGCTTCCACTGTAAATAAATGAACTGTACTGCATCTGTGTTGGATTCCGTTTCCGGCAAAACGACGCAAATATGCATCCGGCTTAACACCTACACTGAACCTTCATGGCAGCCTGACCACATCATTCTTCACTTTTACACTTCTTGGCTAACTAGGTCTCTCAGCGTCATGTCATGTCGCTACATCATGATCTTGTGGTTGCCTAATTTATCACAAGAGATGAACCAGAATGCCAAGGAAATGAAGATGGCCTTGACTCCCTGCTACAGTGTGGACTAAACCCTGGATCATGGCAACTTAAATATTTTTTTTTAACCAATATACATTAACCACTTAAAGACATTTGACGTACATATACATCATTGTTGGGTAGGGGTTCCTGACCGATGACGTACAAGTACATAATAGCGGGGCACAGGAGCTGTGCAATCGCAATTGCCACCAGAAGCCCTACTTACGTTACAGCTGAGCCCCAGGTCTCACATCAAGGAGTGATGTGTGCACTGCTCTGGGCTGTTTAACCCTTAAATGCCACAATCAATATCAAACCCAGCATTTAGAAGACTGGAAGGGAGAGGGAGTTTCCTCTCCTATATGATCATCACCCCCGCGATGCCATTGCAAGGGCCCAATTGTTGCCATGGCAACCAGGCCAGCTCAGTGCACAAGCTTATTAGATAATGCCAGAAACATGGTCTAACAGGCTTCTATCAGTGCAGCACTGAAAGGTATAATGCATTGCCATGCTGGTACAATGCATTATATCAGGAATTAAAGTAATATAAGTTAAAGTTTTAGAGGGACTAAGTAAAAAAAATAGTTTAAATTGTAAAAATATTTAAAAAAAAAATCACAAAAAAAATCATGAAGAAAAAAAATATTATACCAATGAGTACGTATTTGTAATATATTTTGGACTGTATGTGTGTGGGGAAAATAGACAAGGCTGTGCTATCATTTACTAACATAAGCAGACCATTCAAGCTCAACACGGAGCCTCAAGGTCCATGAACCTCTTCTTTACATTAAGTTTTTTAATGGGTCTTTTAAAATGACTTAAAAAAGGTGGATCTTTAAGACTCATTGCCTTTGCTATTAATTGAAGTTGAGAGGAAATGTGAGGTAGAAGCTTAGTTTCACTCAGGAGTATGCCCCAGTTCTGGTTAAGAATCTGAAAGATATCCTGCCATTATTAAACGAAGTTATGAGATTGATAGAACTTGATGTCTCCCCAGATAGTCAATGTAAATTGCTTTCTCGATTACAGCTATTAAAATATTAGAAAGTCATGCAAAATGACTTTGCCCTGATAAACCCATGATAGTAACCTTGATGTGAGATCCCGGGCATGATGCCTGAAGTCTCTGATCTTGCTGCAGTTTCTCCATATTCTCATAAATTGTTCCCTAGGGATACCATTACAGACATGGGTTGGATGGAAACTCTAGTAGTGCAGCAGGTTATTAGTAGCTGTTGACTCTCGAGACTCTCGATACAGAGTTGTAACAATATGTGAATCTTCAAGGGAAATTTTCAGATCGAGGAATTCCACAGCACTCAAGAAAAAGTACACAACAAACTGTGCGGTCTATTTTTTTCTTTTAAACATTAAAAACTAGGGCTACAAACAACTGTTTAGTTAAAAAATATATTAATTATTCCTTCTTTAGTGCCCAATGTTATACAAATCTGTGACACCCCTGTGGTGTGGGTCATTTATGGTGGGGTCTGCTGTTCTGGCATGTTCTAATGTGACATTGCAACCTCAAACCATTCAAACTATATCTGAACTCCGTTATGGCAAATATCATGCTTGCTCTGATCTGAAACTTAAGCTTTCCAAAACTGAACTTCTTCTATTCCCTCTGTCTTCTAACCTCTCTAAACCTTACAACTCTCTCTCTGTGTGCGGCACCATGAAAACGCCTAGGCCGCAGACGCGCTGTCTGGGTGTTATGTTTGATACCGATCTCTCCTTCACCTCCTATATACAATCTCTTGCCCACTCTTGTTGCCTACACCTAAAGAATATCTCTAGAATCTGCCCCTTTCTCACCATGGAAACAACAAAAACCCTCACTGTGGCCCTGATTCATTCTCGCCTTGATTACTGTAATTTTCTATTATTTGGCCTCCCCCTCACTAGACTTTCCCCTCTACAGTCCATCCTTAATGTTATATCATTAAGGTATTATGTGTGATATAAATACTGCAATATTTCACACCTATGAGTATGGGAACTATATGGAGTTGCAATAGGAATGGTCTCTGCTTTTATCTATTTTAACCAAAAATGAATTGTCACCTTTTGTCATAATAAAGTTTATATTCTTTTGCACTACAAAAGCTCTTTTCTCCTTTTATGTTTGTAATATGTTTATGAGCTTGTGCGGTGGGTGGGCATCTGGTAACAATCAGACCCCCTGCTTTCTTTGTATGGCATTACGGAGTCTTTCTCTAATTTGTGTATAGTGCTATTGACTTTTTATTTTGCAAATAGATAGCTGGAAAAACAAATTAGTGCACATCGATCTTATTCAAGATTAAGGTAACAGTGTATATGTGGATATGCTTACTTAGATTGATTATGAAATGGTCACAAACACCATAAAGGCATGTAGAAAACGGCTGCCACATTCCCCACAAATTTTTTTAATCATACAGGAGAAGAAAGTATAACTCGACCTCACTACCGTATAGAAATCACTCAGATATGGATGGCCAACGATGTGATTAATTACAACCTGTTTCGGAAGACACAGTCTCCTTCTTCGGGATATTTCATCTGGGATTATCCTGAAGAAGGAGATTGTGTTTTCCGAAACGCGTAGTAGTAAATCACATGTTTGGCCATCCAGATCTGACTGATTTCTTCATGGCAGTGCGGTCAAGTTGATCTTTCTTCTCCTGTATGATTGATGTTTTTTTTTTGTGGTAGGTTTAAACAAACAGGAGTTTATTCAATGTTGGGATCAAATGGATCAAACAAAATTGTGAAGATTTTGCTCCAAAGAAATGGAAATTTACAATATTATTCTCTCTTAAGACTATAGCGATATGTATAAAAGTCTCAGGATGTCCTTTTCTCGTGCTACATTGTTTAGGCCCCTTTTCTCTGATGCTGGCAGTGTGAATGTACATCTGCCTCCATTTAATAGGACCTATCCAGTCATTAAATCAACGAGATTAATGCAGAGAACATTTTGCGTTCTATGGCTTTGTCCCACTTGACTATTTAATACGTCAGTAGATAATATCTACAACCAGTTAAAGACTTGGCCACCATTTAAACATTTAGACTAATCTGATTAGAGATGTCCAAATTGCATAAGTGCTCTGCAGTTTATGGATCATCTTCCTCCTTTATGATCCTCTTGAGATTCTTGGTCTTTAGCTTTTGACCGAGGATAATAACTTAGAGCACAAATAAGGTAGATGATTATTCCACATTATTGGAGTTTTCTCTGCCATAGGAAGATTGATATCAGTGTTGGCAGCGTTTTCCAGCTGGGCCAAATCCAGTTTAAATTATTAAAATAATAAAATACTAGTCAAGTGTTCTGTCTGCACGGACAATGTCGCTTACTGTTTAATTTGAAGATTTTCTTTTATCCGTACAAGTCAGGATCATTTATTATGTATGCCAATAGAGTGAGGATACTGCACAAAAGAAATGCTTTATCTTCTGCCTGTTTAGGAGATTAATTTCTAGAAAATGATTTGTGTAGTCTATGCACTCATGAAAACTTCACCAAAAATACTATTAAGTAAAATTAAAAAGAAACTGCAGTTGACAGTTCTTGGTAGAAAATGTGGAAATTGCTGACAGTTCTAGATAGGAGATGTGGACAGGTGGCTGCACATAGCATTCTGTAGGGTTTTACACCCTAAAAAAGAAAAAATGGAAACGTGCTTATAGGGCAACAGTGGACAAATTCAAGTTGGAAAGGTAGTTATGGGTAAGCCATCTCACCTGAAGGTATTGTGCTCACCTGATGGTATTGTTTAGAGGGCACAGCCCCTGACAAATGCGTGGGTACCTGAAGCTGCTGCCACAGCTTGGTATACATGAGCATTCCGTACATCCAAGAAGTCAGGAAAATAAGGGCTTTTTGTGATAGGACAGCCGGATGCGCAGCTGTTCGCATACAAATTTGGGAATAGCAAGTTGATGATAGAAAACTTTTTTGCAGCACTTGAACACATTTTGAAACAAGACTGACCTCTTCTTCAGGATCATTCCAGTGTATATGTAAATATTGAAGTTATCCTGACGAAGGGGTTAGTCGGCCCTGAGATAATATGTTGATGTACTGCATCATATCTCAATAAAGTCTTTTGCCATGATCTTCCTATTCCTGAGTTCATATGTCATAATCAGGATTAGCTGGCTGTCCTATCACAAAGACTTCTCATCTTCCTTTCTGAAGGGTTTTTCACCTACAGAAAGAACTCTCAGAGCTACCGACTCTCTTCCATAGGTTCTGCACAGCCCCTCATCCTCTTCTCTTGAGTAGTGGCTGTAATGGGTGCCTAGTTGAATGCTAAAGCCATCATTCAAGAGCAGGTGGAAGAGATTGTGAAGGACTTACAACAGACAGTCAGCAGCACATACCGTTGAGGACCACCCAGTAAGCAGTGACCACCAGACTAAAACTACACTTTTTCCTACAGAAAGGTATATTTAAACATCTTAGCAGAGTCAACTTCATGGTCAAAACTGCCAATACACTTGCTTTGAAGGAGATATACAATCAAGGCATTATGAGACATGTGAAACAACCACAGCAATAAGGCCTACAACCTGGAACTGTCACTGATATTTGGTATAAAAGGAGTCTGTACAAAAGCTGTGGCGCCCAGGGCTATGGGGTACTCGGTCCCGGGCAGTGTACTACTGGGATGTGTCACTGGGTGGCCGTTGCCCGGTTCTGTGACCCTGGGGGTTGCTTTTAAAAAAAGGGTATTATTTACAGAGGGATAGTTAATAAAGTTTATGTCGTGATGCCACTTGCGGGTTGCGGTTAAGGTGATGGAACCGCCGCTGCACAGTCTCTCGGTTGGAGCTGATGTGATGGAAGCCTAGATTTTGGGCCCTCCGCAAGTAGGGCCAGGGCCCCAGGGGGTTAGGTGATGGTGTTAGGCACGGAAAGAATAGCAGGCCACACGAGAGGTTGCTATGTAACTGGTTCTCTTTACTCATAGTAGATGGTAATTGGTACCCAGAGGATGGCTGATGTTCACCTCTGGTCCCCTAGTCCCAGTGCTGGTTAGTGACCTGGTAGATTCTTTCCCCTGCACCTTTCTCAGGTTAGTGGGTCCCTGTGGCTTGAGGCATCTTGGGGTCCCCTCCGTTTTGTCTCTCAGTCTCTGATCCGTATGGCGGCAGTGTGAACCCTGTTAGGACGGTGTTTGGTTCCGGTCCCTGGCTCTCCCGTTACTGCTTGTGGCCCCCGACTTCTAAGGTCAGTGAGGTCCTGGATGGTCCCCTCACTGTGCAGATTTTTATCAGGTCTGCCTGGAGCGTTTGCCTGACCTAGGGCTCTGTGCCCCAACGATGCTATGGTTCCGGGAGTACTTCGCCATACTCCTCCGGCAACTACACGCCTGGGCCCTCAAGTCTCCGTTACACTCCCGTGTCAGAACAGCTACGTCCATCTCCTCTCTCTTCCACACATTAACTCTAACTGTCTGTCTGTTTGTCCCCTCCCACCTGATTGTTGTCTAGTGGACTGGATTGGCTCCACCCCTGGGTAGCCATCCATTGGGCTATATCTAGTCTGTCACCAGTCTGTGTGGATAGGGGCAAACTGGGATAACAATGTGTTTTGCTGTTACCTGCATGGTCTTCCAGGTCCCTGGGAGTAGGTCCTGCATCTTTGACGAAATGCAGTACCTTGTAGTGCCCTGATGGCTTCAGGGGAGCTACATATCTTAATGTCAAATACTGTTTAAATTATCTTCTGATATTATTATTATTATTATTACTTGTTGGTAAGACCTGTGATTTTGATATTATTATTCATTATTGGTAAGGCCTGTGATTTTGGAGTGAAGATTACCTTGACAACCCTGATAAAATAATTACTGTTACTGGACATTTTACAAAACAGTTTATAAAAACTCCAATAAATTTTTTTATATTTTATGCAAAATGTTATGATGTATTGTTGGGGCCTATAACATTAAAAGCAATGTTTGCTTATATGGAGCCAGAAAATCCCTAAAAATAGGAGCGGATGATCCAGAGAATTTTGGAGAATATCCAAAAGAGGCCAAAACTATCATGGTTATTTAATAGTATTGGTCTTCTCATATGGGTGAGATTGGCCTTTTGAGTCAGCATCCCTCAGCTTCAGGGCAACCTGTGCACCCAGTATAGTTAGGTTATGATGAGTAGAGACTTGTATTCTCAACGGATAGAAAAAAATTGAAGAATTAGTGAAGTACCATAGCTAGGGATGTGCAACCTATGTGCTCTTAAAGAGCATATCACCTTTTACTCCTGAAAGGGCCCCAACTGGCCATCATAGACTGGGCACCTGGAGCTTTTATCTCTTATCCCACACGTTGTACATGAATCTGTGGGAAGGAACAGGAACCAGCTCTAATTTATTAATTGGGTACCATTATGTTGGTATCTTAAGGATATTTCACGTTTATTTAAATGTTTCTTGGTCTGGGCATTATATGGTCTAACATATGGGACATCAATAAAAGATACTGTACTTGGCACCATTCACAATCCTTGCTCCCAATTTAAATGATCTTAAAGTTCATAAAAATGTTATAAATGAAAAAAGAACTAAGTCACCAAGTTTTGAGTCAAAAGGAAAGTTGATTACTGCTGTTACATGAATAAAATTAAGTCCCCTAAAAGGAATGTATTAAGTAATGGATACTAAAGCCCAAATAGTGCAACAACCAGAGACCAATATTATACTATGGGAGTTTAAAGAGATATTCCCATTTCCAAGATCCTATCCCAATATGTAGTAGGTGTAATAATTATAATATTAGCAAATATATTTCTTCTGATTCACTATGCCACTTACCTCATGTTCAGGGCATTGCAGGACCTTAGTTATCCATGGTTCCAACCACTCATATAGACACAGTTAGTTAGTTGGGCGTGGTCATATTTGTGGATCCCAAAGGTCCTGCAATGTCCTGAACAACAGGTAAGTGACATAATGAATCAGAAGCAATAGATTACATTTCTAATTGGAGATATTTGCTAATATTACTATTATTATTATACCTACTTGATATTGGGAGAGGATCTTGGAGATAGGAATACCCCTTTATTTCTCCATATGATGTGCTAATCAGGTGCAATGGGCAGAAGATAAGTGCACTGATTGAGAACATGACGATATGGACTGTGTGGTGAATCTTGAGCCTTCTGTTGCTGCTTATTTCATTATTCCTTCAGGCGATACTCTGAGACAAAGCATTTACTTGAAACAACTACAATATAGTTATAAAGTGTACAAAATGCTCTTGTTTACCTGGCTACTTTTCAGCGCCCTGAGTTGTAAATTTCCCTCGTGCTTTGACAGCAGGAAATGGTTTGCTTGTGTTTGTTCTTTGAACAGATGCTCTAAGCCGACAGGCTTCATTACATTGTTTGTCATGATGAAATATTAGCTACTATGCCTGCAGTCAGAGGTGGAACATACTCCATGCCCTGGTTGCTTGAGAAAGATAAAAATCAAGCTGTAAAGCTATTAGTTGCAAAAACTTGGAAAACGATTGCGGTTACAGTTGGCTGATGACATTTTTCTTCTTCATTATGGTAATAGTTTATATAGAGCTCCTGAACGATTTCTAAGGTTGCTTTCCAGTCAGCTCCTCATACTATCCATTCTATGTTTTGATGCACAAAACACAACATGGGCATGAAGCCAATGTGTACTGGAAGACGGTGACTAACATCTGCTCTTGGAGAAAAGGGGATCAGACATATTGGAAGAAGTATCTGTATCCTTCAACCCTTGTATCTATATCACACAGCTTCTGTAAAATTCCCTATGCATTGGCTATGGGCAAGACAGGGAGGATACACATATGACTTACACCTAAAAAATGGGCATAGTCAGAGTAAGTATAGAAGGTGAATGCCTGATTATAATGTCTTACACTGGCACATTTCAGTTTGATTACATTCCTAAAATTAGAACAGAGAAAATAAAATATTGCATTTTTACAACATATGTCTGTTCGCAGTGGCCCATTTGCTCAACGGAGGACAATAGAGTGACCTTTAGGCCTTGATTTGACTGCTTACACATTATTATGCCTTTTGTTTTAAATTGAAAGATATAGACATGTTTGACTAATTTTCCATAAAGAACAACACACAAAAAGATGTATATTGCTAAGTCTACTAAAGGATCATATGGACTATATATATATATATATATATATATATATATATATATATATATATATATATATATATATATATTGGAGTTTCAAAACCTTCTTAGGCTAAGTTGACACGTCTTGTAGTCATCCGTTAGAACGGATCAGTTGGGAAACTGCTTTCTACCAGATCCGTCTTTTTAACATGGGAGTCTACGGACAACGGCTCCGTTAACGGATTGCTAATTAGCCATCCATTGCACTGGCATTTGTAATGGATTCGTTGTTTTCTTAAAGGATCTATTACAAATGGAGGATAAATAGCAATCCGTTAACGGATCCGTTGTCCATAGACTCCACATCTTAAAAATGGATACAGCCGACATCTGTTAACAACGGACAAAAACGTTGTGTTAGTACGATTGTTTGCAAATAGATCTCTAACAGATAATACAGGACACGTGAACCCAGTTTAACATGTACCTAAACATGCACTGCAAATACAATGTGAATAGACCCTTACATGTGCTATATAGTAAGGAGATAAAACGTTAATGCGCAATGATTGATTACCAGCAGTGAGTGATGGAAATAACCTTCTGTGCTCATTTGGTTAACATTGATATTAGGGTCTGTATCTGATATGGCCACTAGGTAGGCCAATAGAAATATTGGATCAATATGGTAAGTAGGAAGGTAAATAGAAATATTGTATCTGATATCGATAATAGGAAGACAGAGAGAAATATTGAATTTGATATGACCAGTAGAAAGGGAGACAGAAGTGTTCAATTTTAAATGGCAGGAGAAATGTTGGGTTTTATGTTGCCAAGTGGGAAGACAGGATAGAAATATTGGATTTCATATGGCCAATAAAAAGGCAGATATATATATTGGATTTTATATGGACAATAGGCGACCAATAGAAGTGTTGTGTCATAGCCAATTGGAAGGCAGATAGAAGTATTCGATTTGATATGGCTAGTAGGAAGGTAGATAGAAATATAGGATTTGATATGGACAAACGAAAGGCAGATAGAAGTATTGGATTTGATAGAACCAGTAGGAAGACCAATCGAAATGTTAGAAATGTTGTGTCTGACAGAGCCATTTGGAAGGCAGATAGAAGTATTGGTTTAGATTTGACCAGTAAAAAAGCAGATAGAAGTATTATATTTGATGTGATCCGTAAAAAGATAAATAGAAGTATTATATTTGATATGATCCGCAAAAAGATAAATAGAAGTATTAGGTTTGATATGATCAGTAAAAAGATAGATAGAAGTATTGGATTTGATATAGCCAATAGGAAGGTTAGCTTAGCAGGAATATTATTTTTGATATTGCCACGGAGAAGCTTCTATTTGCCTACAAAAACTAAAAGACATTTAGTGAAGCAATGTCTGACCTTTCAGGTGAATTCTCGCTCATATTCCCTCTATAAAAGAGATTTAGAAGCTTTGTCCTCATTTTTGACTGGATTTATTACAGCATAACACTGATAATCTGCTTCATCGCTATTTAGTTGCAAATAACAAAGAACTGCATTTGTTACAGTCAAATGATGATAATTACGCTGTACGGGAATTTAAAGAAAGTGGCAGTAGCCCATTTTGGATTTCAGAAATGATACATGACCCCATTAGCTCTGGAGAGCTATGCAATGTTCTTGAGTCTTACTCGTAACACAAATCAATGATGCCTGTTAGCTGTAATCCTTACCTGCAAAGACTAGGGAACAAGGCTGATTTATTATGTAAAGGTAATGTTTTACATTATAATGAAAAATCATTTAAAGGAGAAATAATAGACATAAATGATCATTACTCAGTAAGTGTTTAACATAGGAGAAAAATCGCACTGTTCTAAAATCATCTTACACATCTACATAGTTATAGCCAGGTTTCTCATATTTACAAGTGAATATTGCGCAAATGTATAGTATATACTCATGTGACTAGAATACATAGGGCCCAAAGACACTGTTATAAACCTCACAGCATGAGAATGAAGGCTTAATGCACCTCAGATGTCAACGTGAGCGGATCTGAGACACATTTCTAACAGAAGTTGTCTTTCATTATTTCTAAATCCACACATAGTGACTTTTACAGGGAACCTGTCACAATCAAAATGCAGTCAATCTGCAATCATCATATCATAGGGGAGCTGAGCAATTCATGTATAGATAGTGACTAAAGCTTCAGTATAACCTGGGTTTTACTTATTTAAACCGTTGCTCTTTCTGGGATTTGTGGTCCAGTGGGCGGTCCTATCAGTGATTGACAGTTTTTTTTGTATTAGTGTACATACAGCGAGAGCTGTCAATCACTGATAGGACAGCCCACTGGATCCCAGAAAGAGCAAATCAGAAAATGATGAAGACACAGATTGTACTGAAGCTTTACTCTTAAAATAGATATTCCTATACTCCACTCTCCAGCTTTATAACATGGTACATGCAGATTGGACTGCATTTTCCTTCTTACAGGTTCCTGTTAGATACAATTTGTATGAGTGTCTCATGGTCTTTTTCCTGGTACTCCTTTTAAGAGCAATCTGTAAGCATACATAGATAAACTGATTAACTATAACTATAAAGACAGTTATACTACACAGATAATGCGTTAAGTGTTGTGATAGCATGAAAATAATGCATATAGTGATTTCTCAATATTCTGTAGAGGAATAATGCACACAGTGATATAACAGTACGTGACTAATGCACAAAGTGATGTCACAGTACAGGAGTAATGTACACAGTGATGTGACAGTACTGGACTAATGCACAAAGTAATGTCACAGTACAGGAGTAATGTACACAGTGATGTGACAGTACTGGACTAATGCACAAAGTGATGTCATAGTACAGGAGAAATTTACACAGTGATCTCACAGTACTGGACTAATGCAGAAAGTGATGTCACAGTACAGGAGTAATGTACACAGTGATGTCACAGTACATGGGGTAATGTACACAGTGATGTCATAGTACAGGGGTAATTCACAGGTTAATGTCACAGTACAGGAGTAATGCACACATTGAAGTTATAGTACAGGAGTAATGTACACAGTGATGTGACAGTACTGGACTAATGCACAAAGTGATGTCACAGTACAGGAGAAATTTACTCAGTGATCTCACAGTACATGGGGTAATGTACACAGCGATGTCATAGTACAGGGGTAATTCACAGGTTAATGTCACAGTACAGAAGTAATGCACACGGTGAAGTCATAGTACAGGAGTAATGCATAGGTTAATGTCACAATACAGAATGCACATGGTGAAGTCATAGTACATGAGTAATGCACCTGGTGATGTCACAGTACAGGAGTAATTCACATGGTGATGTCACAGTAAAGGAGTAATGCACTCAGGGATGTCATAATACAGGAGTAATGCACAGGTTAATGTCACAATACAGAATGCACATGGTGAAGTCATAGTACATGAGTAATGCACATGGTCATGTCACAATACAGGAGTAATGCACCTGGTGATGTCACAATACAGGAGTAATGCACATGATGATGTCACAGCACAGGAGTAATGTACCTGGTGATGTCACAGTATAGGACAAATGCACATGGTGATGTCAAAGTACAAGTATAATGCAATAATTGAACACCTAAAAAAGGATACTGCACATAGCAAAATGTAAACTACCGGTAATAGTAAAATAAGGCATTTTTGTCCGAATTTTACAAGTGCAGAATACTATTGAGTCTTCAAAACACATTCATCCCACAGTATCTTCAGGAATGTGGCTTGTCTTTGAAACGAGCTACGGAATCACTTACCATTAAAAATTCCCGGATTTACAATCCTACAGTAGTCTAAACAAATAGAGATTTATAGAGTATCTTCTGAGTGCCATTGAATAGCATCTTGGAAAGGCTTTATAAATGTGATAACAATATACTATTTCAGAAAGGCAGCTCCATTCGAGCATCCCAGCCGTGAATGTGAACGCCAGACAGTAGTTCTGATGTTAGATTGGAAACGTATGTGACGCCTTTAGCTCGTCCGTGTCATTTATTGTGAGACAAGCTTATAGTTCATGAGACTGGCTGGTAGAGCCAAGCTCACAAGTACAGATGTCACCAGTAATGTATCTCTTTGATATAGGTAACATCCTACTTTAAGAAAAACAAAACCAGTGCAATATACCTGTTGTAGCATAAAAGTTCTTCACAATAATGATCTGAAAGAAAAATGACTCTGATGAGTTCACGAGACTTAATTCCTGCCTGGACAGATGCTACTAAACTGAGAAAAGTCTTGAATGCATCAGATTGTAGTTGGTTGAGCCATGCTGTGGGCCATGTGGTAAATGAAGGTGATTTCTGACTATAAAGGCCGATGTAGTACATGTTTAAAGAAGATATAGATCGAAATGTCACACATAGTGCACATATTTTTGACTGTTCACAATAAACAACAACCCTTGCCTTAATGTGAGTATTTTTCTGATATAAACCCCGATCGTTCTATGAAAATGACCTGCTGGACTAGTCAGAGAAAATTCTCAACTGTGAGAAAAGAAAAGTCATTTCTGCAAAGATATGGATTAGTATATGCTACAACAACAGCATGATTTTATGGCTAAAAATCATTATTGAGTCAACTTGGGAGGCATAATAACAGGTTCCTACTAATTATGTGAAGGTTGTCTGATTTATTATGTCACTTTGGGTCCATTTCTTCATATATTTATTACAGCCACGTTGATTTATTTTTTCAGATAATGTAGACTGTACAGTTTCAGATGCATCCTAGTCCTTGCGTTGAGCCTTAGAGCTGTCATTGTCATCCATGATTGATGATGGTGTGTGCTTCAGAAGGAGGAGACAATGGCCACATAGCAGTCACAACACTGTCTAGGCTGTGCTGAGATCTAATATTATATTATGGAATGTTTTATCATAAAATCCTGCTCTATGTACCGTTTATATGAGGTATTGTAATACTGAACATCCTTCCTTGTATATACTATTTCAGGCTATGTGCGCACTTACCGGATTTTGCCGCGGATTTTTCGCGGATTTGCTGCATGTTTCGCTGCAGAAAATGTTCATAACATCTCTGCAGTGAATCACCAGCAAATCCTATGGAGAAAAAAAAATCCTGTGCGCACTGGGCGGAATTTGACAGCTGCATGTTTTGCTGCGGGATTCCCGCAGCAAAAACAAGTGCATGTCACTTCTTTTCCGCACATCGCTGCGGGATTTCCCTCCATTGACTCAATGTTAATCATGAAATCCCGCAGGGAATGACGCAGGCAGCAAATTCTGTGCGGTTCACTGCGTTTTCCTGCGTTATTCCCTGCTGCATTTTGCGGTTTACCTCCGGTAATGTGCATCACTTGCTTGCGGTTTTGCAGGGAAGTGATGTCATTACAGGAAGAGGAAGCCGAGCAGAGAGTAAACACACACATCACAGACACACACATCACAGACATAGAACACATAGACACAGACACATAGAACACACATAGAAAGAAAACGGAAATATAGAAAAAAAAGAACGTGGGCTCCGCTGCATATTCACCGTCCAGCCAAGGTAAGCACACAGCGGCGGCCCGGTATTCTCAGGCTGGGGAGGGAGAGGGGCAGGGGTAATGTCCCCCGCCTCACTCCCCCTCCCGCAGCCGAGAATATCAGCCGCAGCTGCCCCGGCACTGTCGCATGCAATATGCGGCAGCACCGGCGTGTCCTCGGCTCTTCTTGCCACCGTGTAGCAGTGGTGGCAAGGTAATACAAGGGGTTAATGATGGTGGGGGACCACCGCCATTAACCCCAGGCTTGATCATGGCATGTCTATGTGACAGCTGACATGATCAACCCGTAATTAAAGTGAATAAAACACACACACAGAAAAATCCTTTATTTTAAATAAAACCAACAAGCCTCGTTCACCATTTTATTAACCCCCCCCAAACAAAGCTCCGGCGTAATCCACACAGCTCCGGCGTAATCCACAGGTCCGACTCCAGCGTCCTGCACTGCTGACATCCAGCCGCGATGTGTCACAGACACAGCGCTGAATGAATGCAGCAGACAGCAGAGGTAATTACCGGTCATTTCCCACGGCCGGTAATGTGAACTCACTGCCGACCGTGGGAAATGCAGCGATCTGTCATCTATCTATCTATCCCTCTATCTATTCTTCTGTCTATCTACTATCTCAGAATTAAATGACTTTTTTTTTTTTTTTTTTTTCAATGTGCTTTATTGCATTGAATGCAATAAATCACATCCCAACCCGCACGCGGCAAAACCGCGGCAATACCGCGAATAATACCGCGGTAAAACCGCAGCAAACCGCGGAAAACCGCATGCGGTTTTCGGGTGCGGTTTCCCGCGGTTTTTTACCGCGGGTGCGGTAATCTTTGAGAGCATGCGGAATTTTCACAAGAAAATTCCATTTCCCAGTGCGCACAGAGCCTCAGATGGCATGGGCTCGATATAACTTTGGGAAATCCACATTGATTTTACACCATGCCCCAATGACATGAAGGCACTGTCAATCTGTTACAGGATTATCACACAAGAATAACACTTCCATGGTGGCATAGGACAGAGACAGAAATAGTGGGACCTCGGTAGCACATTTAGTATGACTACAAATAGATAGAACTTAGGCTTTCTTCACATTGGCTCCACCATGGCTTTCACATATAACAGCAATGACAGCTATGAAGGCTCCATTTCCAAAGTGATTCAGTGAATCCCATTGACTTATAATATGGGTAGTCAGGTTTCTTTTGGGGTTCCTATATTTTCATTCTAAAATTTGTACTGTGGTCTATGGTGTTATCAAATATCCAGGAAACTGATGAAAAGCAAATGACGCAAATGTAAAGGGAGCCCTACATAGATTAAATATTAGAGGACAGGAAGCAGATGGAATGGACACTTTTTACAAACGTGGTGGAATGGCATAGTCGGAATAAAGACTCATTGTCTATTAAATGCCTCGTTGTTCTAAATTTCCTGCCGAACCACTTTTACAGATAATTCAGGTGGAAAGATGAGTTAATGATTCCGACAGATTTCCTGCTCTTTCCTGTCACTCACAACCCACTTAGATGAAGGAATACAATGTGAGCCGCAGCATCAGACCCAGCCAGAGACTGTGTCAGGGATATGCCAAGCTCCTCGTTCTGCTATTCTTATGGTAAATGTTTTGTGCTTTCATGCTGAGAGACTTTTATCAAACATATTAGTCTGCTTTGGGAGATCATTAGCCTTCAAAGGCTGAAACATTCCAA
This sequence comes from Anomaloglossus baeobatrachus, assembly GCF_048569485.1. Lineage (NCBI taxonomy): Eukaryota > Metazoa > Chordata > Amphibia > Anura > Aromobatidae > Anomaloglossus > Anomaloglossus baeobatrachus. Next base: position 172,156,284 of record NC_134354.1, on the reverse strand, counting down.
GTTCCTTATCCTAGGAACACTCATGTCAGCTAGATGGCATGCGGTGGATACCTCTGGGCAGCCTTTACAACTCAGGGAATTCAGCTTTATGTGAATGCTACAGATTGTGTCACAGTGATATTCTGGGAGAGTGATATAATTTCATTCAAACACTGCTTTTTGCAACAGTGAATAGAAAAATTGTTGGAAGTACACATCACAGACCCATTTTCTTCGGCTTGAGGAGATGACACATGGATTTAATTGACGTTGAGCTGTTGATGGAAGTTTGAGAACTTGAATCCAGGTTAAAATAACACTTAGAAGCAGAAGTGTTAGCTTTGGCAGAGGATAATTAGCTAATAAATATAAAAGTGGAGGAGTATCACTCTATATACCACATATATAATATAATCCAGTGAATACAGTGCACACACATATAATAGAATAGAAGTAGCACCAAGTAGAGAAGTTGACGAGAGAAGATGTCCTGTGTTTTCCTGATGAACATAAATGGTTTGTAGTCTTGTTCCAAACAAATCACTAAGTGCTGAAGAGCTTTCATTCCAGGGAAAGAAGCTTCTCCAGATCTTGTGTTATTTTATGGCCTCTCTTTTACAGTCCTTTGAAAAATTAGTATACTTCACTAAGAGAGCTCTAAAGAAGAAGAGAGGCTTATTTTCTTTACTTCTTTAACACAACGTTCACAGCTTGTAAGGAGTTCCACGCTTACCTAAGGATGAGTTTTATTTAAAGCCCTTAAGTGTGTAGTAGTAACATAAAAGAATTATAGAAAAATGTCGCTAAGTCTACAAAGTGCGACGTCAGACATCATTACAGTCAGACAAACAAACATGCAAGTTTCCTCTAAAAGCCACACAAACACTAGACTCGGGCAACATGACAGATTTAGTCAGCTGTGGTCCTGTGGCTTGTTTTTTTGCCAGACAGACTAGACACCCTGCCATTGTTTTGGTTGCCCAAGATACAGTTAGAGGAGCATGCATTAGGATCATACTGGTTGGCAAAGTCTGCCGTGTAGACAATCTGATAGCAGGTGACATGATAGATGATGACATTACCTAATCACACCCTCCTATGTTTGATTCATGTATTAAGGGTTCAATACATGGAATAAAAATAAAGTAAATGGAAGCTTGTTCACTCTTTAAATCATAATAGGCATCAGGTCTATTTATCTTGATTATTGGTAGATATCCAATATTTGTGATCACTACTGAATTTACGTTTATGATTCTAGCTGATATGCCAGAAAAATAATCAAAAGGAAAATGTCTTAAGGAAAAATTCGGAACAAAACTGATGGCGTTAAATTTAGTGGTGGCCTCTAGAGACCATGAGTGAATTTCACTAGCCTAATCTAAAGTGTCCAGGATTAGGAAAATGGATCTGCTTTTTGACAAATGGTAACAGTGTTCATTGACTGGTAAAGATAAATGAATGAATTACAGTGGAATTAAATTTGACAAATTTTACAAAAATCTTAATTTGCCAAAATGCAGATTTTTTTTTTTGTTATTCTCTTCTGCAAAGATACATTAAACTTTTGACCTTGGCCACCTTATTTCTAAACTATAGAGTTAAAAAAAAAATCCTTTTACTCTGTTCACTGCTCTCCTCTTGACCCCTCTGCTCCTCATCGTCACCCATCTTGTCCTTGTTCTTTGTTCTGATCCCCGCGGCCTGAAATTCTATGGTTTCTCACACTCACCCAGACCCTGCAACTCTGATACCCGGGATGGTTCTGCATATGTGTGTGCAAGGATGCATTGCATGTTGTGACCTTTCATGTGCTTTCGCACCACCAACCTTGGCCTCATCACAGACAAAAGTCTTTTGACATTGTAGGAGTCTCAGGGATTTCAGAGAGTGGAGGTGATCAGAATAGACTGCAGGGACTGGATTGGTGATTGTGAGTACCAGAGAGGCAATGGAGGTGAGTGTTGAGATGAGTTTAAGGAATTTTTTTTTTTTACACGTTAGTAGAGATGAGCGACCCTGTGCATGATCGGGTTTGCCAGGTTCCGCCGAACTTTAGTTAAAAGTTTTCTTCGGGACCTACACTTGACCTGATCTTGTTCCTGGGTGGTGAATCTCATATAAGCAAATGGGGACCTAAACCTACAGGCTGGAATCAAGTAATGAGTATAATCAAAGTCAATGATTGGGCAGTTAGGACATTTTTTTAAAGACCATGTTCGGGTTTGAGCCCCGGACATCCAGTGTTCGGTACGAAGCCCAAACTTTACAGTTTGGGTTTGCGCATCCCTACATATTACATTTATTATGGTCTATAGTCAGGGGAGACCCCAGAGCAAAATAATGAAAACTACATTCATGGAGAATAATTTCTCTACAAACTGAATAACCCGCTAACAGGCAAATTCAAATTTTTCCTTATCCGCTTTTTTCTATTGACTATATTTGACTCCTCATCTTCACTTGAGAAACTACTGTGATATTGGACAAAGTTATGTTTGCTATCTTTGGCTATCTAGTCAAGGAATGAGCCCTTATAAATTGACCTTTTGAATAATCAAAACATACAGTATAAAGGCTTTTTTAGATGGGCAAATCAATCGCGAACCAAACATTCATAGGAATGATCATTTCACGATTATTGTTGACCATCAGGCTCTAGTTTGTCGGTTACAATCCTTGTGTGGACGACTTAAAAATCATAATTTTTAGCAGCACATTGTCCTGTGAAACATGGTGTGTGCTGCTAAATGTCCCATGCACAAAGGACATGCAATTGAGGTCGGCTGTCTAGACAGGCAATAAATGACCACTGATCGGCTCATACATGGGCTCTAATGAGTACTTCTCTTTCCATTGTATCTATTGAATATTTATATGAAATATATCTGGTATTTAGTAATCAGTACAAGAATGAAATCCTCATTCCTTTACTTTGTGTTGCCAGCTAGTGGGTAGTGTAAGGAAGTATATGACAAATTTACTTTGACATCTGCTGTGTAATTTGGATGATGTGGTTTCTCCGGGTTCCCACATTAAGTTAGTTCAGAGATGCTAGACGAAATCAGAAAACCCATAAACATGGCCAAAAATAATGAAAGGATTTTAGTGTTACCAGTTAAACATATTTCACATTTCCAACTGTATCTAATCATCCCATAGAGTTGTGTAACATTTCTTGTTTTGTGTATGTGTCACCTCTTATTATCATATAGTTTTATAAAATAAATATGAAACAAAAGATTTTATTAAAAGGATTTTTCACTCTTAGAAACACAGTCTCCAAAATGATGAGATACTAGCAAAAAAGAAGACAAATGATGTCTGTACTCCCCTTTCCTAGGTCCAGCTCCTGCTGCTGCTTACATATCTGTGTTTTCTTGGCAGCGATGACATCAATGGTAACGGCTAAATACAAGTGGGCTAAGGTACCTCTGTTGACGTCATGCCCATTTGACTAGAAGAGACGGGGCCTCTGCCAACATAGCTGTTACCAGGAAGCAACATTATTTTTTAAGTTCACGTAGTCATGGAGTTGTTTATAATAAAAGCAGGGATCTGGGGGTAAGAGCCCCAGATTGGGGGGGCGAAGGAGGGCATTATAGTAGACAGGGGGAAACATCACCACGCCCACCAAAAAAGCTGGTCATGCCCACTAACCAAGCCGGTCAGGCCATAGGTCCTTCTAGCAGCTGAGATTTAGCCTCAACCCTACAGCTATCCCTTGTCCACATCCACAAAGCCATGGACCTCAGTGACTGCAGTGACGGAATCAGAGGCTGTGCGCCAGTGTTTGTCCTGGGCTAGGGGATGACTATCTGTATTTGCTTATTTTATTACTGGTGTATGATCATTTGAGAACCAGCTATTCTAATAGTCAAAAACCCCTTTAATTTCCAAATTTATCGCCCTTTCTCTTAAAAAAATGGCTCCATTTCAGAATACAGTGCTTCTTTTTTGTTGTTACTGACTGTTATGGATGACTTGGATTCTTCCAACAGTAGGTTTACTGTTAAATCTTACACTTGCAATATGTCCTAAGTTTCTTTTCAGAAAAATCATCGTCCAGTGATGTACAGAACATTGCAGCTTGAAAAAATAAATGCCAGATATAAAGCCAGGCAGTGGAGAAGTTAACATACACATGGATGGTGCCCCGCTTGGGAACTAAATGCATCTTTAAATTTACTTTATTCGCTCCGCTGAGCACAGTGTTTAGAATGAAGAGCTATTCACTACGCAGACCCAGAGCAAGCCTTCTTCTTTCTTTAGAATTTCTTGGGCACAAAAATAATCTCTGTTTGAAAAAGCAAGTGAACTATGCAGACTAATCAACTGTAAATTTTTGTCATCAGGAGAGTAGTTGATTAAGTAGTGTCTTGGCGTAGCCCAATTATCAGTGAACCATAGTTGATCTAGCACGTTAGCAGAAGACAGTGCTTCAAAGATGCAAGGAAAATTAGTGACACAAATGCTTTAATGTAAGTGTCAGTGTCTGCCAGCTCTTGTTAAAGCTATACTGCCACTTTTTGCCTTACGAGTGGGTTTACGAAGAGTAGAAACATGGCCAAAAACCAAGGATTGAAAGGGAGAAGGAAAATATGATTAGACAGAGGCCAAAAATGAAAAGTGTTATTATGTGCACTTAAGTAGCCTAAAATTAATTCCAAAAGATTAAAATGTCATAATGTATGTCTATATGAATCTATTTTATTATCTATTTATCTATCTATCTATCTATCTATCTATCACAATATATATCACAATATATATCACATTATCTATGTATCTATTAATGACAATATCTATCTATCTATCTATCTATCTATATCTATCTATATCACATTAGCTATCTATATCTATCTATTTATCTATCTATCTATATCACATTATCTATCTATCTATATCTCTCTATCTATATCACATTATCTATCTATCTATATCACATTATCTATCTATCTATCTATCTATCTATATCTATCTATCTATATCACATTATCTATCTATCTATATCACATTATCTATCTATATCTATCTATCTATATCACATTATCTATCTATCTATCTATATCACATTATCTATCTATCTATCTATATCACATTATCTATCTATATCTATTTATCTATCTATCTATATCACATTATCTATCTATGTATCTTTCTATCTATCTATCTATATTACATAATATTAATAATAATAATAATATAATATTTATTCACTTATATAGCGCTATTAATTCCACAGCGCTTTACATACATCAGGAACACTGTCTCCATTGGGGCTCACAATCTAGAGTCTCTATCTGTATGTCTTTGGATTATTCATCTATCTATCTATCTATCAATCTATCTATCTATCTATCTATCTATATCACATTATCTATCTATATCTATCTATCTATCTATCTATATCACATTATCTATCTATATCTATCTATCTATCTAACTATATCACATTATCTATCTATGTATCTTTCTATCTATCTATCTATCTATATTACATTATAATAATAATATAATAATATTTATTCACTTATATAGCGCTATTAATTCCACAGCGCTTTACATACATCAGGAACACTGTCTCCATTGGGGCTCACTATCTAGAGTCCCTATCTGTATGTCTTTGGATTATTCATCTATCTATCTATCTATCTATCTATCTATCTATCTATCTATCTATCTATCTATCTATCTATCTATCTATCTATCGATCTATCTATCTATCTCTATCAATCTATCTATATCAGATTATCTATCTATCTAACTATATCACATTATCTATCTATATCACATTATTCATCTATCTATATCACATAATCTATCTATTTATCTATCAATCTATCTATCTTTTGCTAGTTGTCTGTCTTTCTATGCACTTTCATATACGGATGAATTAGGAATGCCCCTTTAAGCAATAATCTTCTTGAGTCCTCTCTCCCGCAGTCTGCACCTCATGGTCTTTCCAGAAACAAATATATATTTAATGTAATAGGAGGATTGGCAGTAGAAGAAAATAGATAATTGCTTCATGGCCAGCCTCCATTAATCAGAGGACAGAAGGAAGTATTTTACTTGTACTCCAGACCTCCTCCTAAACTACAAAAGTGCAACCAGTCTCACATTATCTTCATACAATGTCTTTTCCCATATAGTCGTTATACTTGTTATTTTCTAATCTCACAGGGCTTTGCATTCATTATCAGACAGGTCACTAGACACATCCACAATATAAATGTGCTTTGGTAGGATAAAGTAATAACATAAACTATTCCTTGGGAGGTTTTCTAAGGGCAAATTTCCACTGACCCCTGGCAGGGAAAGGTTAATACTAGGCACTGATTTCACTGGGAAGAGCCATGTGCAGCCAGGGCTGAAGGTTGCAGAGGCTTCTTCTGGGTGGCGTTTGCACCCAGCAGGAAGGCCTCGATCTGGCTACGGTCGTTAATTTTTGTTTGGTTCTTCACCATGCTGCTGACGGATATTTGTAGGCTTCATTATTCACTCACTGGGTGGCAGATACATAAGTAACAAGTTCTCCAAACCTTTTTACACCGCTCTGTCCGGGGTCAGACACTACTGCTGAGAAGATGCACAGAGACAGCTGACAAATGGAAATAACAGAGCTCTCGGTATATTTCCATGTTAGAAAATCCAACCACCTACATATGTTTTACTAGCTTTGTAGTCTTAAATTATAAGGTGATATATCAGTGTTTTTTTTATGTTCCTGCTATTGTTGGGTCTGTGTAAGTGAAAGCACAGTATATCTATGTCGCGGGCGGAGGAGGGGACGCCGCGCTCTCCCACTGCTCGGGTCCGGCTGCCACTGCTGCTGCGGCCTGCTGCTGCTCGGTGGTTCGAGCGATGGGCCGGATCCCGGGGACTCTAGCGACGCTCCTCGCCCGTGAGTGAAAGGGGGTTTTTGGGTGTGGGGATTGTTTATTGTCCGTGACGCCACCCACGGTTGTGGTGATTGAATGTACACCACCGCTGCTCTGACTGGGGATCCCGGGAGTGATGGTATGGAGCAGCTTGATGTTAGTTCTCCCCTCCGTGGGTAGGGGGTTGGTTGTCCCGGGGCCCAGTGATGAGGTGGGAGATGCAGGGCTTGGTGGGCGCAGGGACGCGGGGGGCAGCGCTGTGCCTTGCGGCACTGTGGTACTCACTCAGCCTGAGACGATAACACAGTTCTCGGTAAAACACATGGCTGGAAAGACGGTTCCCACGGACGGCTGCACTTGCTTTTCCCCAGTAGTTGACGGTGACGGTCCCTTTTCCTGCACCTAAGATGATGATGGTTGCGATGGGTTCCCACTGGTAATCCGCTCCCAGGCTTGGATATGGGCCGGAGGAGCCCTACTTTGCCCGCAGGTGCTGGCCCTGAGAAACTGGTGCCCTGGCGGTGGCGGTGTCTCTCTGTAACGGTTGGACTGTTGCCTTCAATCGGGACTTGGTTGTTGGGAGACAGTCGTCCCCTTCACTGACGGATTTGGCAAATTCACGGCGACTCCTAGCCTTGCCAGGATCCGAAAGGCCCCTGCCACTGGTGCTGACTGTTCTTCGTATACTGCTCCAGACCGCCGGGTCACCACCCGTCCGCGGTCCTTCCAGCAACCTCCGAGCAGTCACCCCTGCGGACAATCACCGCCGTCTGCTGACCTTGCTGTCTCTCAGTCCGGGGCACACACCCGGACCAGCTTCAGGCTTTCTTACTGTCACTTTTACTCCTTTACTCAAGTTCCTCTCCTTGGCTCCTCTACCACTTCACTTCCTTCTACTTTCACTTCCCTCACTCAACTCTGTTCTACTACTCCGCTCAACTTCCTGGTTCTTCCCGCCTCCAGGGCTGTGAACTCCTCGGTGGGCGGAGCCAACCGCCTGGCCCACCCCCTGGTGTGAACATCAGCCCCTGGAGGAAGGCAACAAGGATTTTAGGTTAGCCTTGGTGTTCCTGACTGGGGTGTAGGGTGTGGTGGTGTTATGACCTGTGACCCCTGGCTTGCCCAGGGCGTCACATTCCCCCTTTGCAAAATGCAGACCGTCCGTGGGCTGCCCGTCCAACACCGGTTTTATTTTCTGAAAAATATATAAAAAGAATAACACACATGCAACTTATGACATTATCCCACATCGGGAGGTTCGGTACTTAAACGTTGCAAATGGTTTACGGTTACGGTCTCCGCTCTCTCCCACCCAAGTAACCTGGCCCTGATGCTGCCCCTAAAACCCAGGCAGCACCCCTTGACCTAAGTCCAGCACAAGTTACCCGAGCGGGACCTGTCCTTCCCCTCCAGAGGGTAGCCACCGGTTCCTGTGGTGGCTGGGCCACAGCCTGCCCTGCTGTGGGCCCTCCCTCCAACCTGCCTCTCCGGAGGCGGTAACTGCGGAAACAGTAACGGTAAAACAACTTATTTACATGCCACTTAACGTTTGTGGTTGCCCTGCAAGTTCACGGGCTTGTCCATGGAAAGTTCTAAATGCAGAACTTTTTAAACGGTCCCCACAGGGACAACGGTGCCGGCAACGGCCGGTTTTCTCAATCACGGTTAATCAGATGAAGTTTCGGTTTCATTTCTTATCATTATTTTTTTTTTTCCAAACTTGCAAACAAAACTCAGACAAACACAGTGGTGGTCCCAACGGGGACTGGACAACGGTGCTCCACTGCCCTACTCCAAGTCGTCAGCTCCATCTGAGGGACTCACACGGGACTCCTGGCTGCCCCTTAGCTTAGCGTCCAGTGCGAACCACCCCCTCTCCCCACAGTGCCGGGTATACTGCACGATGTCGCCCGGCATCAGGTTACGGCCGGGATGCTCCTCAGGCAGGTGGGCATTCACATCCCGCCGGGCTATAAACACTTCGGCCTCCAGGCCCGGTTCATATATAAACCCATAGCCCCGGCGGACATCAAACCGCCTCACCTGTCCTTCATACAGCGGCCCCCGGACTCAGAACGTTGCCTGACGGAGACTCTCTTTTTCCCGGATTGCACGGGCCACCAGCTCCGCTTTCTTCCTCTCCCTCTCACCGATCTCCAGGCCCAACGGTACCGGCTCCCTGTCCCAGTACGGCGCTGCTGCGAGCTCCGGCGCACGGGTCGGGCCCCGCAAGACCTGTTGGATATTGCCCACTGCTGGTACTCTGGGCGACAGGTCCCGCGGTGACGTGGCCTTAGACGCTGCCTTGCATCGGCAACCCGGCGCAACCTCAGCCGAGGTGTGGGGGATGGGCACAGGGGCTTTCCACAGTTGGGCCTTCGGCACGGAGCGGGTCATCGGCTCCGGCTCGGGGACTTTCTCGGAAGACGCCTCCGGTTCGGTTTTCGGAGCTTTCCAGGGCAACACCTGCAGTCGACTAAGGGCTCCGGCTACAGGTCGGCCCGCCTGGGCGGGGATGCTGGGTATGGCTACCGGTTGCGGTGGTAGCGGGCCTAGTGGCGGGGTCACAGCTTCCGAGACGGGTGGCGAGGGAGGCAGCGGGGGGAGAGGGCTTGGACCAGGTCCCGCAGCCGCGATGACCGGCCCTTCAAGGGCATCGGGGCGTGGGTCACTCACCCTCCCTTCCTCTGCCTCCTCCTCGCGTCTCCGCACGGTTGCTATAACGTCCGCCATGTCGGTCTCCCACTCCTCCATGAGGAGCTGCATCTTAACCTGCAGCCGTTGGTAGAGCTGCGCGGTCCGGATCTCCACCCACGCCGCGGTTCCAGGCGCGGGGGCTACGGTGTCGCAGGACGGCATCCACATGCTGCTGGCGGCTTCTCCCAGGAACAAAATGTCCGCAGAGTCCTGGCATCCCTGCTTTTATAGCTGCGTTCACATGCAGCCAGCCGCCATCGCGTCCCCCTCAGCTTCTTTTCGGCCCCTCTTCTATTGGGGCGGGATTTTGGCCTTCGCGCCTCTGCTACTCGAGAAGACGCTCGAGGGGGAACTTTTCGCGCCAAAGATGGCGACTTCTGAAATTTTTCAGCCGGATACCTCCGGCGGTCACAAGGCGCACCTCTACCCAACGGCAGAGCGGTAAGATCCTGTTCGTGACGCCAAGTTGTCGCGGGCGGAGGAGGGGACGCCGCGCTCTCCCACTGCTCGGGTCCGGCTGCCGCTGCTGCTGCGGCCTGCTGCTGCTCGGTGGCTCGAGCGATGGGCCGGATCCCGGGGACTCTAGCGACGCTCCTCGCCCGTGAGTGAAAGGGGGTTTTTGGGTGTGGGGATTGTTTATTGTCCGTGACGCCACCCACGGTTGTGGTGATTGAATGTACACCACCGCTGCTCTGACCGGGGATCCCGGGAGTGATGGTATGGAGCAGCTTGATGTTAGTTCTCCCCTCCGTGGGTAGGGGGTTGGTTGTCCTGGGGCCCAGTGATGAGGTGGGAGATGCAGGGCTTGGTGGGCGCAGGGACACGGGGGGCAGCGCTGTGCCTTGCGGCACTGTGGTACTCACTCAGCCTGAGACGATAACACAGTTCTCGGTAAAACACACGGCTGGAAAGACGGTTCCCACGGACGGCTGCACTTGCTTTTCCCCAGTAGTTGACGGTGACGGTCCCTTTTCCTGCACCTAAGATGATGGTTGCGATGGGTTCCCACCGGTAACCCGCTCCCCGGCTTGGATATGGGCCGGAGGAGCCCTACTTTGCCCGCAGGCGCTGGCCCTGAAAAACTGGTGCCCTGGCGGTGGCGGTGTCTCTCTGTAACGGTTGGACTGTTGCCTTCAATCGGGACTTGGTTGTTGGGAGACAGTCGTCCCCTTCACTGACGGATTTGGCAAATTCACGGCGACTCCTATCCTTGACTGGATCCGAAAGGCCCCTGCCACTGGTGCTGACTGTTCTTCGTATACTGCTCCAGACCGCCGGGTCCCCACCCGTCCGCGGTCCTTCCAGCAACCTCCGAGCAGTCACCCCTGCGGACAATCACCGCCGTCTGCTGACCTTGCTTTCTCTCAGTCCGGGGCACACACCCGGACCAGCTTCAGGCTTTCTTACTGTCACTTTTACTCCTTTACTCAAGTTCCTCTCCTTGGCTCCTCTACCACTTCACTTCCTTCTACTTTCACTTCCCTCACTCAACTCTGTTCTACTACTCCGCTCAACTGCCTGGTTCTTCCCGCCTCCAGGGCTGTGAACTCCTCGGTGGGCGGAGCCAACTGCCTGGCCCACCCCCTGGTGTGAACATCAGCCCCTGGAGGAAGGCAACAAGGATTTTAGGTTAGCCTTGGTGTTCCTGACTGGGGTGTAGGGTGTGGTGGTGTTATGACCTGTGACCCCTGGCTTGCCCAGGGCGTCACATCTAGACTATTTTCTCTCCTGGTCGTAAAATATGTAAGTTCATTTACACTTCACGATTCTCGTTAACGAGTTTTGCCAGAAACGCTCCTTTCACGATTATCGTGCAACCTACACAGGCTGACAATCTTCTGATAAACGACCAAAAGGCTTTTTGGTCGGTTCAAAAAATCTTGTGGTTTTCACAAAATATAATTTTTCTTGGCAGCGCATTGTCCTGTGTAAACAGGGCCTTTGCTGCCAAAAGCAATGATGGCTATGTGCACTGAGCAGGGGCGGACATATCATTGGGGCAACCTGCGCAGTCACACAGGGGCACAAAAGTTAAGGGGGTCTATTTCTACCTTCAAACCAGGTGGAATTGTGCATTTTGATGAAATATTAACTGCAAAGGGCCCATATACTGTTCTTGAACAGAGGCGCTCTTCGGTCTGTGTCCACCACCTATTATAGATGTCCAGTTTGCAACTTACGACTGGTCGGCCTGCATAAATGCGCAAAGATGTTGCTTGTCAGTGGTTGTTTAATTCTTCACATCGCATAATTTAAAGAGACCCTATCACCTGCTCACCTGCGGGACGGTCTGATACATTCTGTTCTGATGGGCATCACTGGTCTCGGGTTTGGCGCCTCCTCTATCCGGTGCTGTTGCCATCCTCCTTCCTGCTTCGTGTAGATGACATGTCTTCCATTGCGCACCTGCACATGTGCTCTTCTCACTGCCATGATGAGGGCACAAACAAGGTTGTAGTGCGCATGTGTGGGCATTTTTTGAAGTTTCCCCGTGCCTACGTATTACAGTACTTTGGTCTGCCCTCAGCATGGTAGAGAGAATTGTGCGCGCACAGGAGTGCAACAGAGGACACCGTTTGGATGACATAGAATGTGTCATCCATAGAACGCAGGAAAGAGGATGGTAATTGCAAGGATAAAGGAAGTGCCAGGTCAAAATCAGCAACGCCAATCGAAATAGACTGGATCAGATCAGACCGCCCTAGAGGTGACCAGTTCCCTTTAAATGGAGCAGTAAGCTATGGGCGCAAGCTGAGTATCTGGTTGGAGAAATTTCTGAACCCAATCTGCATCTCTTATTGCTAATTTGTTTTTGGTTGCTTATTTTTGCACAACCAATTTTTATGTTGTATTTGGCATAAGGACTTGCATTCAGTTTTGTGACAAAACTTCACTAAATAAAACGCATCAAAAAAACGCGACACATACCCTTAATCTATTAACTAGAATTCAATCCTCCAATGATTACTTGAATTCTGAGCTGCAGGAAGCTGGAGTTTAGGATGGGTTATCAATATTAGAACAGTGGGGGTACGACACATTAATTGATGGGTGTCCGACATCCGGCACACCCATCAATCAAAATGAAATGTTTTAAGCTATGATGAATTGTAAAGGGAACCAATCACCAGGATTTCCTATATAACCTAAAGCCAGAGCTATACTAATACTATCAGGCTGATTCTCTACATACCTTTAATGGTCAGCTAGGATGTTTAGGTTTTGAAATCCAAGAAAGGACCTTTGTGAGGTCATACCTATGTGACCAGAAGGGGTGGCGCTTCAGCCAACAGAAAAATGTTGCTTCCCAGTATCAGGTTCTGCTAGTGAAAAATTAAATTGTTTGTATAATACTTATGTGTTGCCCAGGGAATGGGGTACTCGGGCCCGAGCAGTGTTTAGCTGGGGAATGTCACTTTGGTGGCCGTTGCACGGGCCCATGCCTTGGGTGCTTTTTAAAGGGGAGTATTTACAGCAGAGAATAAAATCATTTGTGTGACGCCACCTGCGGGTTGCGGTTAATATAGGGGAAGCGCCGTTGCTGGATTGGTTTCTCCTAGAGCTGGTGGTAATGGCAGCTGAGGTGGTAGGCCCTCCAGAGGTAGGGCTGAGCCCAGGAAGCTGTATGGTGGAAGTGCTAGAATAAGGGAGGCCACACTGGGGTTGTAATTAACAGTCTCTTCTCACTCTGGACTCTTGCATGGTTGGTTAAGATCCCTGTATTTCCAGTGCCAGCTGATGACTCGGTTGCTCTGTCCCCGACACTCTCATTGTGTTTGAGTCCCCGTAGCATGGAGCATTTGGGGCTCGACTGTCCCTTTGTGGTGGCAGCCTCCTTGTCCGTACGGTGGGCAGAGTGGACCCTGTACGGCTGGTCTGTGTCCCAAACCCTGATCCTTGCTTTATTGCTGGTGCCCCGGGATTTATGGGTCAGTGAGGTCCGTGGAGGTCACCTCACTGTGTAGGTATTTGCCAAGCCCTATGAAAAAGTCGCCTGACCTAGGGCCCTGTGCCCAGTGCGCGCTCTGGTCCCAGCGGTTCTCGGGTGTACCTTCTCTGGCGACCCCTCTCCTGTGCTCCCGGGTCACCATTACATGACCCAGCTCTCAAGCACCTCTTTCCACTTTCACTTCCTACTCAGACTGCCTGCTGTCTCTTCCCACCAGGTTGTCTAGTCTCTCTGTTTTGGCTCCGCCCTCTAGGTGGCCATCCCCTTGTGTCCAACAAATCAATTACCCCTGGTGTGGAGTGGTAAATAGGATTTTGGTGTGTGTGGGTGTTGCTGGCACTGGTGTTCCAGGTCCCAGGGGGTAGGCCCTGCATCCTGGTGAGGATGCAGTTCCTAGTAGTGCCCTGAGTAGCTCAGGGGCGCTACATTTATGGTAATTCTAACAGGGGAAGGGGATAACTATGAATACCCCCCAGATATTATCTGGTCCTCAGCTACTGTCACTCAAGAAGCTGGTGATTTTATAAACGTTACTTTCTTGGATTTCAAAATCTATACATCTGAGCTGACCGCTAAAGGTATGTATATGATCAGCCTGATAGTGTCAATATAGCACTGGCTTTAGGTTATATACGAAAATCCTGGTGATTGGTTCCCTTTAATAGTGAACAGTGCTGTACAGCACAGCTCCACATTTGAATAGGAGCTGATCAGCAGTACACAGCCGCGACCACTACACAGCTCTGCAGCTGCTAACATCAGGCCACTGCTATGCTGCTTCATAGTTGAAAAAAGCAATAAAGCAATACATTTTCACAGTAAACCTCTATTATCTGTGTTTGCTGATCACCGTGGGGCTCCATAAATTCTCTTTCTGTGTCTTTTAGGTTTTGTATCAGTATAAAGAATAACAGACACACATGCACCTTGTATAACCCAGAGGCGGACACGCACTGCAGAAGGCCCTTGTGTAAGAATACTATATGAGCTTTGCTAGCTAAATAGCTTATCACAATGCCCAGTTTATGTGTCTGTGATAGAAACTGATGCTTTTAAAGTGAAACTGGGCTCTTTTACTTTTTGGGCCCCTTTGAGGCTTCACATATTGTAGCAATACAATGACTGTCCCTGGTGTAAACTAACTTTCTCCTTTCCCCTATGATTGTGACTATAATGAAAGTGTGGGTATCTCGTCATTTTCATTTCACCCTGTAAGTCATGTCATTAAACAGATCTTCAGCCTTGTAAACCTGGGACACGCTGTCGATAATGTAGATAAGTATGTCACCTCTGCCCAGGCCGATCAATGGACGTCAGACATCTGTCATTGTGATGATGGCCTTTCATACGCTACGGCTTAGATTTACTGAGTACTCGCTATGTCGTTATTAATTTACTACCAATTAGACTTAGGACGTGTTCACTCTCTAAATGTAGATTTGTGTTGAGATTCTAAATTGCAGCATTATTTATTGAGGTCATGTGTAGACTGCAAGTCAGCAACTTGTACGTCAAGTCACATTTGTATTTAGCAGTCTCTCGCTGCCTGTGTCAAAAGGATTCATGTTGATAGAGAAAGAGTGAGATTGCATTAGCATTGCTTATCCATCTCATGAATATAATGTCTGTGTCATCTATCCATCCACATCCAAAATGTCCTATAAGGAATATTTCCCCTCATCCCTTCATTTCTACAGGGTATGTCTGTCCTTAGGGTATTTCTACAGTTTTTCAGCTACAAATATTAAGGAGGACATTTTACCCATTGATGCCTTCTATATCTACCCTCTGACAAACTCAACAGCGAAACGCAAGTCGAGGTGGGCATATCTCCAGGGAGTTGCTGTTGCTATCATTCACAGGGGTATACACTTACCTTTAGGTATATGCAGCTTTTATTCTAATGTTTAGCCTGCACATTATCTGACAGGTCATTGACTTGTATGTGTTTCATTCCGTTACCTAAATAACAACTATTTATTTGACCTATTTACACATACTTTAGGCATTACAACAGCATATTCACTGGCTCTATTTATTTCTACCCTTTTGCGCCTAGAATATATTGATAATTTTATTGACTTATATAGCAGATAGCTGCATATTCTTGGTGTTATAAAAGTACACTGCTGTCTTTATATGATATGTGGACCTTTTACATCTGTTAGCTCTCAAACTCTGTCGCCAGGTCAAAATAGTTCAGTTTTTTATTTTTTTTTATTCCAGATAATCCCTGAGTATTTTTTTTAATAAATTAAGTTTATCATATGGTTCTAGATATATGGACCTTTTCATTTAATGCTAATATTTATGATCTTTACCAAGGAGGCGTGGCTCTGCTTATTCCTTGGGGACTTGACTTTAGACTGCTCTGAGTTGTTACCCTGTAAGCAATACTCACTTGATAAAAGACCATAACATTTAACACTAAATAAACCCCCCATATGTTTGGAACTGTATATCAGATTTAGAAAAACAAAAAATAAAACAGAAAAAAACTACAACATGTGGCGTCCTGCAAAGCCAGGCATAACAAATATCTGTGAACTCTGATGGTGCGAGAAGCCAGCTCATCAGCCATTTTTTTCACACACTGACAAAATTAGATAAGGACTACTGTGAAGTCTGATGGGTAGCAGCCCAGTGGGAAAACTACCGAGCCCAGGAGTACCAACCCTGCTCCCCTGGGACTAAATGGTCCTGGAGATCAAGAAGGCCAGCTAGTGCCTTCTCCATGGTCACTGTCAGGACACCAGAAAAATCTTTGCAGCCACATGGAACAAAGTGTCCTGCCCAGTCCAAGAATGGCCAAACTGTCAGACAACACCAGTTAGGGATCAGAAGAGGGATGTTTTGATATACGATCCTCAGTTGTCAGTGGTGGGAAGAGAGGGGAGGTATTTTTTCTGTAAGCCTGAGGTTCCGTAGATGCCAAGGTCCAGGCTAAGAGGAGAGATTTGAGTGCATGTATAGTGCTAGAACCAGTGGGAGCGGGGAAAGCTGCTTCATATTGCCGGCAAAGAGCTGGGTTCATCACATCATAAGGGGCTGTCGACTCTGTGCTGAATAACTGTATAACTGTCATCAATTGCTCCAGTAAAAGCACATTTTTCTGTTGAACCTGAGGTCTGGACATTGCTTATTAAGATGGGGTAATCCTTCATAACTTTCACAGTTTTTTGTATTCCACTCAGGGGCGCCTGTCAGCCAGCGAGACTACCATGACTGTTGGCCGCCATAACGCCCCGGCTCAAAGGAGGCCGACTCAGATAGAAAAATCAAAAACTACAGAATACTCAGTTAAGCAGTAGGAATAAAACAGAAACAAGAACTGTCCACTTTTGATCTGATAGAAAGTCATTTTTATAGCAAATACATTTCTTATGTGCATGGGCTATAGATTGTGTTACATTACCAGATGGAACTCATGGGCAAGACTAATGTTCCTAGATAAGAGACCCTTTGAAAAATTGATGATTGCTTCATCCTGGCCTATGGCCATATTTCTTTAATTAACGGTTGTTCTTTTACTTCAATTGACTTTATAGAAGCATCAGTCTTTAGAAGAGCATTGTGGCCCTTTCTTTTAGGAGATTCTACTGACTGGGTCCTCACCTTCTAAAATGTCCTTATGGTGCACTAACCATAATTTAATAGTTTTCTTCTCCCACTTTTTGTTAAGGTTGCTCCTTACTTAGAGATTTTTATGGGGACCTGTGGACTTCATGTGTCTTCTCTTGTAGGTGCACCAAAAGTTAAAACCATAAAATCGTTAATATGGAAATATCTTTCAGCAAATGAAAAATAGAACTGAATGGAATTGGTTAACCTACGTAATGAGATAATTGACACCTGTTTAGTATTTCATACAAGTATGTGTTACTGAAAGGCTTGAATTACAAAACTTGTCACTTTTATCAGGCACGTAATGTTCCTGGAGAAGAGAAATGCACTCTCATATCCTTCATGTGTCAGTAAGAAATGACAGCATCATAATGAAATTGTTCTACAGATGATTAACCATCTTTATTTTTAAATGGAGTTTTGTCACAAAACTGCATGCAAATCCGTATGCCCGCAAAGTCAATGAGAATCCTGAAGTTTTGTGTACACGTTGCTTTTTTCCCCTTGTAGATTTGGTGCAGAAATGAATCTGCAGCATGTCAATTCTTTAAGCATTTTTGCAGCATTTTTCCACCCCAGAATGCATGAAAAACACATTGGAAAAAAACATATCCAAAAAAACGAATCAAAAAATGCACCGAAAACTTAGCAAAAACGCAAGGAAGTAGCCGCAGCAATTTTTCTGCCAATAGATGCAGAAATGGTGCAGAAATTTCTGCAACCAAATACTCAACATGCGCACATAGCCTTATCATTTGCCCCTTGATTACAATGTGTATTTATTGTTGATCCTCATACATCTTTAGAAATAACCTTGTTATGTTAATTTTAGGCCTAAAGGCCGCTTTACACACTGCGATATCGGTCCCGATATCGCTAGTGGGGTACCCGCCCTCATCTGTTGTGCGACACGGGCAAATCGCTGCCTGTGCCGCACAACATTGCACAGACCCGTCACACTACTTACCTGCCCAGCGACGTCACTGAGCGGCCGCCCAATAGAAGCGGAGGGGCGGAGATGAGTGGGACGTAACATCCCGACCTCCTTCTTCCTTCCGCATAGCGGCTGGGAGGCAGGTAAGGAGAGCTTCCTTGTTCCTGCGGTGTCACACGGAGCGATGTGTGCTGCCGCAGGAACGAGGAACAACCTCATTACTGCTGCAGTAACGATTTTTGAGAATGGACCCCCATGTCACCGATGAGCGATTTTGCACGTTTTTGCAACGATGCAAAATCGCTCATCGGTGTCACACGCAACAACATCGCTAATGCGGCCGGATGTGTGTCAACAATTCCGTGACCCCAACGACTCAGCATTAGCAATATCGTAGCGTGTAAAGCCCCCTTAAGTCTCCTCCAAGGTACAGCACAGTGTTTGCAATCATGTAATGTTAGTTATATACAGTATCTGTCAAAAGCAGTGGCGTAACATGAAAAGAGTAGCTCCCAATGATAAAATCTTTAGCAGGGCATCCAACTATCACAGGTCTTTAATAGTTATAGTCTTTTCATATGCGGCAAAGAGATGTTTTGGGATACATAGTCTCAAGACCCTGGGTGTAAGTGCAAACCCTGTACATATTATACATGCTACCCTGACCAGAAGGATCATTTTGAAATCAAAAGAACTGTTCAGGAAATTTTTATAATGTAAAGTACAGTATATCACAAAATCACCTTTTTGTAAATATTGTATTATTTTCATGGGATAACAGTGAAGATATGACTCTTTGACACAAAGTAAGTTAGTCAGTGTACAGCCTGTATAACAGGGTAAATTTGGTATGCACCTAAATAACTCAACACACAGCCATTAATGTCAAAACAAATAAAAGTACACCCCTAAGTGAAAATGGCCAAACTGTCCCCAAAGAATCTATATTTTTTGTGGCCACCATTATTTCAAGCACTGCCTACACTGTATGGGCTTAGAGTTCACTGGAGCTTCACAGTAGCCACTGGAATCCTCTACTACTCCTCCATCATGATATCATGGAGCTGGTGAATGTTAGAGACTTTGTGCTCCTCCACCTTCCATTTTATAATACCCCACACAGATTCTCAATAGGGTTTAGGTTTGGAGAGATGCTTGTCCAGGCCAGCACCCTTACCCCCATTTTCTTTAGCAAAACAATGGTTGTTCTGCAGGTGTGTTTGGGATGATCATGTTGAAATACTGCCTTGTGGCTCAGTTTCTGAATAGAGTGGCTCATGCTCTGTTTCAGTATATCACAGTACATGCTGACATTCATGACTTTTTTAATGAACTGTAGCTCCCCACAGCTAGCAGCGCTCATGCAGCCTCAAACCATGACACTCCGACCACTATATCTGACTGTAGGCCAGACACACTCCTCACCAGGTTTTTTCTACACATGCTTGACACCATCTGAACCAAATAAGTTTATCTTGGTCTCATCAAACCACAGGACATGGTTCCAGTAATTTATGTTCTTAGTCCGCTTGTGTTCAGCAAACTATTTGTGGTTTTGTGCATTATCTTTAGAAATGGCTTCTTCCAGGGATGACAGCCATGCTGGTCAATCTGATGCAGTGTGCAAGGTATCATCTGAGCATTAAAAAGTTGAGCCCTCCACCCTGTAACCTCTGCAGCAATGCTGGCCGCTCTCATACATCTATTTTGAAAATACATCCTCTGGATATGATGCTGAGCACGTGCACTCAACTCTATGGCGAGCCCTGCTCTAAGTGGAACCTATCTTTTTAACAGACTATATGATCTTGGCTTCCACCCTGCAGCTCAGATTCAGGGTGTTTTAAATTCCCTTATAGTCTAGTCCATTTTTATGTTGCGCAACAATTCTTTTAGTCAGATCCTTTGAGAATTATTTGCCATGAGGAGCAATATTTACTTCCCAGTGACCAGTATGAGAAAGTGTGTGAGCGATTACACCAGCTTTAACACATCTGCTCCCCATTCACACCTGAGACTTTGTAACACTAATGAGTCACGTGACACCGGGGAGGGGAAATAACTAATTGGGCACAATTTGGCCATTTTCACTTAGGGGTGTACTCACTTTTTTGCCATTAGTTTTGACAGTAATGGCTGTGTGTTGTGTTATTCAGATGACTCACCAAATGTAAATGATTTTACCAGCTGTACACTGGCTACTTTACATTTTAGAAAAGTGTCATATCTTCAGTGTTGTCCCATGAAAAGATATAAGGGTACTTTACACGCTGCAATATCAGTACTGATATTGCTAGCGAGCGTACCTGCCCCGTTGGTTGTGGGACATGGGAAAATTGCTGCCCATGGCGCACAACATCGCTTACACCCGTCACATGGACTTACCTTCCCTGCGACGTCGCTCTGGCTGGCGATACGCCTCTTTTCTAACGGGCGCGGTTCATGCGGCATCACAGCGACGTCACACGGCAGCCGCCCAATAGCAGAGGAGGGGCAGAGATGAGCGGCCGGAATATGCCGCCCACCTCCTTTCTTCCTCATTGCCGGTGGATGCAGGTAAGGAGATGTTTGTCATTCCTGCGGTGTCATACATAGCGATGTGTGCTGCTGCAGGATTGGCGAACAACAGCAATGATATTAAGGAAATGAACGACGTGTCAACGAGCAACAATTTTTCACGCTTTTGCGCTCGATCGTCGCTCATTGGTGTCACACGCTGCGATGTCGTTAACAGCACCGTATGTGCGTCACTAACGACGTGACCCCGACGATATATCGTTAGCAATGTCGCAGCGTGCAAAGCACCCTATAGGCTTTAGGTTATATACGAAAATCCTGGTGATTGGTTCCCTTTAAATTTGGAGCAAACATGTAACTGGTTTCTCTATCAACTTGGAACCGTTGTTTAGCAGTTGCTTGATGTAGCCTTTTCTAAATGAAATGTCATTAATGCAATTGAAATCATTATTTCTTGTCTAAGGAGTCTGGACCTAATTATAAAAAAATAACAAATCTTCATTTTATTTAGTGATTTTCTTCCCATAGTTGTTTGTCAATTGTTCTAAATTTTGACCTTTGTTTAATAAGTTCTACTCTGTACATGATAGTCAGGCTCCATTGAGTGAAGAAATGTTGTGACTTCAATTTATGTGCTAATTGGATGAATTGAATTTTTACACTGAAAACTATAATTTTGTAAAATCCAGTTAATTCTACCTGTCTCCAACATAAATCCCGGCAGATATTTGCAGTTAATTCCAAGCTTTACCTCCACGTAGACTCCACCTAATTAATAGATTCTTCTACATATAACCTTGTCAGGAACAGGAATCCAGACATGGCTGCAGTGTTAGTATGTGGGGTGCACAGAAATCCTAAACTCCACCGTAATACTTGCATTATTCACAAGGAACCTCTCTGTTCACATTATTACTGCATGTATTTACATTTGATTTAACATATCATGCATTTAATGTGTTTGCTAAAAATATAGCTGATATTTACAGAAGGTTGAAGTTCCAGCATTCCTTCCCCGTACCTGACATTATTCGGGCCACCAAACATGCTGCATCATGAAAGTCTTTTGAGGCATTAACTAAGAAACAATGGCATTTTATTATTGTGTGAATAGCAAAAAGAAAGCCTCAAGGCTACGGTAGTCTATTAATACGGGATGTATCCTTCATGTGGAGATGTGTACTTAAAAGACAGATGGAAAATTCAGGATTACTAGGTTACTATTCAGACACATTGGCACTTTAGGAGCATTAGAGTTCTGAATCTCTGCTATAAATAACAGGTTTTACAAATTATTATGCCAATTACACAGGGCTCAGTCTAGAAAATATAAATTCTATTATATTTATACACAATATAATACGTTTCTGCGATTATTTCATTTTGGTTCAGTAGATTCACGTGGGGTCCGGATATTAGGGCAGTAGGAAAGTATCTAATTTGCAGCAAGTTTATGGCTATCTGAAATCAACTAAAAGATGAAATAGTAAAAAATAAAGTAAAGGTTTTAGGAATATTTAAAAACTACAAAAAAAACAAAGATTTGAATCACTTCCCTATATCTATAGCCAAAAATAAAGAAATAATAAGTAAACTTTAGTTATGAGCAAGCGTGCTTAATATCGATGAAGCAAGGGGTTGCTCGGGCATCCTTGTTACTCGGACGAGAACCACAGATGCTCGACCACCATGCTTGAGACCCTGCCCCGCATGTTTCACGTTTGTTAAACAGCCAATCAATATGAGAGAATTGCTTGCCATACACAATGATGCAGTAAGCCACTGGTATTACTGTGATTAGCTGGCCGCATTGCATCATCGGGTCTTATATGAGACCCAGGGGT
Source organism: Anomaloglossus baeobatrachus (assembly GCF_048569485.1). Lineage (NCBI taxonomy): Eukaryota > Metazoa > Chordata > Amphibia > Anura > Aromobatidae > Anomaloglossus > Anomaloglossus baeobatrachus. Next base: position 172,133,856 of record NC_134354.1, on the reverse strand, counting down.
GTGATGCTTGGCACACTATCCTCACGAAACAGTTCGGGTAGAGTTGATGTTGGTGGAAAAGCTTAGATTAGAGCAGGGTTTGTACATTTGCACCCTTTAATGACTTTCATGTTGCACTAAAGGGTGTAATAATATTGGTTTAACCTAATAAATAAATAATTTAAAAAAAAACTACATAGAATCTTCTCCCACTTTTGATAGCCAGCAAAGGTAAAGCAGACAGCTGAGGGTTGTTATTATCCGCCAATTATATTATGCCAAATTCCACTGCACCAGGGCAATCGAGAAGAGCCAGCAAAGAGCCTGATTGGCACATCTATTGGACACGCCAATTCTGGAGGGGTTGTGAGCTAGTGTTTTTAGTTTGGGAAGGGGCCAGTATCCATGGACTTACCCAGCCTGATAATATCAGCTTACAATTGTCTGATTTACTGTGGCTGGTTACTAAACATGTGGAGGCCCCCAGGTTAATTTTTTAAATTAATTAATTATTTATTTACTTAATTTCCAGCAGCAACCTGGGAGTCAAAGCGTCTTCCCCATGCTGTTTTGATTCAATTGGAGGGCTGTTTCCATACATTTCAGCTGTTCTCCAGCCCCTGTCTTCTGGAAAAATGCTCGAGTTCCCCAGTGACTTCCACTAAAGTCATTACTCAAATCAAGCTCGTCAAACCTAATTGATTCGAGTAATGAGTGCTTGAGCATTTTAGTGCTCGCTCATCACTAGTAAACACTTATTTTTAATAATTACATCTGCAAAAGTTCATTGGATCAAAGTATTAAATTATATAATCTAATCTGTAAATGCCGTAAAGAATAAAAAAAAGGAAAATGCTAAAATTTCCTTTTTTCTGTTATCACTGTACTCATAAAAATGTAGTAAAAATAGAATCCTATTGAAATATTGTATGTACCCCAAATTTGGGCCTATTAACTATAACTAACCAGATAGAAAACTACACATAGCTCTATCAGTAGAAAAGTTGGACATTTACGAATCTTAGAAAATAACGGATCTAAAAATTTTCAGAACTTTTCAAAAAAAAAAAAAAAATTATGCTTGTTTGGTATCACCATAATTGTACTGCCAAGAAGAATACTATTGTCATTCTTACAACACAGTGAACTCCATAAAAAGAAAACCCAAAATACAATAGTAGAATTGTGATTTTTTTTTCTATAATTTTACCAAACTTTACCGAATTTTTTTCCCCATATTTTGGTATTCTACATTGACAAATTAATAGTGTCATTAATAGTTTCACTCATCTTGCAAAAAATCTAGCCCTCATAATTGTATGGAAATGGAAAATAAATGGGGAAAAAACCCAAAACAAACTATGACTCTTGGAAAGGGGTAAAAGAAAGGAAATTGGCTGCTTCGGGAAGGAGTTAAATACCTTACAGAGTTCTGCACTATCGCAATTCATGTTTCTCCTCTATACTGTTTTTCAAACAAGCAAAGATATTGGTAAGCCAGATTCATTCATCCATGTTTTAATTTCCAGACTGATACTGTAGACATATAATATCTTACATATTTGAACTGGATAATGTCTCTGAGGCTTAATTTAAACATCTGTGTTTTGTAATCCAAGTTATATACCGTATTTTTCGCTTTATAAGATGCACCTGATTATAAGACGCACCCCCAAATTTAGTGAAGGAAAAGATAATTTTTTTTTAATGTTAAATGGGGTCCATCTTATAATGCCAGTGTCCCTCTAACAAATCATATAGGGTATATGTCTCTCATAGCCCCCCATCCTAAAATTAGCCCCCTTAATCTGGATATGGCCCCCTTATATTGAATATAGCCCCCTTGTGATGGCACACGTTCCTCTGTGCTGCCTATGGCCCCCTATGGATTGCATACATTCCCCTGTGCTGCCTATGGCCCCCTATGGATTGCATGCATTCCCCTGTGCTGCCTATGGTCCCCTATAGATTGCGCACGTTCCCCTGTGTTGTCTATGGTCCCCTATGGATTGCATATATTCCCCTGTGCTGCCTATGGCCCCCTATGGATTGGACACGTTCCCCTGTGTTAGATAGCACCCCCATGCTGCTGCCCATGGCCCCTATAGATCGCACAAGTCCCCCTGTGTTAGATATTGCCCCCATAGTGCTGCCCATGGCCCCTATATAGATCGCACAAGTCCCCCTGTGTTAGATATCGCCCCCATAGTGCTGCCCATGGCCCCTATATAGATCGCACAAGTCCCCCTGTGTTAGATATCGCCCCCATAGTGCTGCCCATGGCCCCTATAGATCGCACAAGTCCCCCTGTGTTAGATATCGCCCCCATGGTGCTGCCCATGGGCCCTATATAGATCGCACAAGTCCCCCTGTGTTAGATATCGCCCCCATAGTGCTGCCCATGGCCCCTATATAGATCGCACAAGTCCCCCTGTGTTAGATATCGCCCCCATAGTGCTGCCCATGGCCCCTATATAGATCGCACAAGTCCCCCTGTGTTAGATATCGCCCCCATAGTGCTGCCCATGGCACCTATAGATCGCACAAGTCCCCCTGTGTTAGATATCGCCCCCATAGTGCTGCTCATGATCCCTATAGATCGCACAAGTCCCCCTGTGTTAGATATCGCCCACAGGCTGCTGCCCATGGCCCCTATAGATCGCACAAGTCCCCCTGTGTTAGATATCGCCCCCAGGCTGCTGCCCATAGTAAAATAAAACACTCTTTCCTTACCTCCTCCAGCGTTTATCTCCCTCCTGTCTCCCTCCATGCTTCTCTTCCTTACTTCCTGGTTCTAGTGCTGGTCATGTGATCGGCATAGCAGACTGAGATCTCTGCGTGCCCGATCACAGTGGAAGCAGGGACACGGGGAGAAACGCTGGAGGGGGTAAGTAAAGCTTTTTTATTTTAGAATGAGCAGCAGCACGGGGGCCATATCTAACACGGGGAGGGACATGTGCCATCACAGGGGGGCGCAGGCTCATATAATATGCACCGCTGCCCCAGCCCCTCACTGCATGCAATTTCAGCACCACCGGAGATGGACAGCGGCTGTGCATATTATATGAGTGGGAGCAGGAGATCAAACGCTGCCGCCGCAGCGTTCACCTGCCCCCAGCACAGCGCCCCCACCTTCCCTGGACCCTGCAGTGTACATATATATATACCCCCCGTATATTCGGCTTATAAGACGCACCCCCTACTTTCCCCCAAAATTTGGGGGAACAAAAGTGCGTCTTATAAAGCGAAAAATACGATAGTTACATTAGTTACGTAGGTTGAAAAGAGACCTAGGTCCTTCAAGTTTAATCTTCCTCCACCAATTAAATCTTTTATGTCACTAAGTAATGAGCCGAAGGTCTCCAGAGCAGAATTCAAAACCTCATATATACAGTATCAGGCTGTCGAGTTCAGGGGTCAGGAGACACACAAATGGTAGAGCAGCGAGGTCCATTTTTGTACCAAAAAACATGGATCCGGCCTAAAGACATTATCCAGTTCAAATATGTAACATATTATAAAGCTAGAGTATCTCAGTCTTGAAAAAGCAGTTTTAAAGGGTTTTTAAGACTGAAAAACTAATTTCTGGAATCATTTTCTGTAACTGCAGATTGATTGCTGAGTAGGGATGACTAAACCCAAGGTTCGGTGTTTGTACCAAACACAGACTTTACAAAAAACAGAATTCGGGTTCGAAGTTTGGGTGTTTTATGTATGTAAGCCACTCTCGTGAGCATCGTTGTGCATAGGTACGCTCACTGCTCAGCCCAGTGTGCGACGATTGCAGTGTTTGATTGGATCAAACTGGGGTAACAAGAGAATAATGAGATGTAGTGTGCACCAAACAAAAAAAAAATGAAAAACACCACCTACACTCCCCTGGAAGGGGTCTGTTTATGGCTGGCTTTATGTGGGTGGAGACCCAAACTGCGCAATTAGTGACTTCCATTGGGGTTCAGGTCAAGTTTGGGTCCCAAACCGAACTTTACCTAAAGTATGGCTGAACCTGCCGAACCAAACTTTGCTCATCTCCATTGCTGAGTCATGACATTGTCATATGGGCACACTGTCAGGATTCCCCTATATTTTGAATTCTAGTAGGAAATCTTGTGACATAAAGTATGTGATTTTCATATTTGCAGTTATGTGCTGACTAGCTTTTCCACATCGCTTCATGTTCAAGCCTGCCTGAGCTGGAATTAGAGAGAAATCCTGACAGTGTGCACATTGCCATGATTCAACAATCTGCAGTCAAACAGAGTGACTGTAAAATTTAATTCTCAGCCCTGAAAATACTTTAGAGTATAAAAGCAATAACTTAGATTGTGAGAAATACTTTTTACAAGTCAGTGAATATCACAATCCTTATTTATCCCTTTGAGATTCTGTTAGCAATGGAATCTTCATTGACCCCGATGTAGTGAAGGATAGGTTACACAAGTTTCCTAATTTCCTAACTGGGCAGGTGGAGTACTTCAAAACACATGCTTTTCTGTATCATCCCATTTTCTTTTTCTTCCGGCTGTCAAATTCTCAACATAGTGTCAAAAGTCACCAAGACCATTCGTGTATTAATTACATTGACTTTAAATGTGCCATCATAGCTAAACATTAAGTACGGAACATGATGCTAAAAATTGTTTATGAGCTGGTCAGTGTCACGTTCCATCACCTGGGGATAGCACAGCTTCATTAAATAAACCAAATACCTTTTTTTAGACTGCACACAGCTTTTTAGACACCCAGTTAACATTAAAACCACATTGCAGTCATATCTACATGCATCATGTTCTTCGCTATTGATATACAAGTGGATCCAGATTGGATCCTCTTGTTGATAGAGTGACTGGTGACATCGGTGATATGATACAGTGTTGACAGATCAAGAGTTCAAAGGCATGGTTGAAGTTGTATTAAGCACATCTTATTAAAATCAGCCTATCAACCAAACGGCCTTAGGGGCGCGTTAGCAGTTCTAAATACTGCAGTGAAAAATGACTATAAGCTTTACTGATGATGGTAGTCAGAGCAGTGGTAAAACGATATAATGTTACTATCCTAGACCACATGTTTTGCTTAAGTCCTTTGGCAGGAATTCCATATAAGAAGCAGTATTAAACCTAAGCCATACATTATTCTTATTACATGTATTTATATGTTTTAATGGGGTTTTCCACTTTTAGAAAAATGGACCCCAAAAATTTCCTATAAATTTAAATGAACAAAATCAGATAGTACTCACTCTCCTTGAGTCTGGTACTGGCTCTCCAGTCTCAGTATTTTGGCTGTAGCGGTGGCATGTACAGCTCACATCACTGCTGCAGCCAATCACTGAACTCAGCAGCTCGTGCTGTCTACATTGGTCATCTATATAAGATGGGAGCATCCGGGGCTAGACCCAGGAAGAATGAGTACTATCTGATTTTGTTATTTTACATTGCTGGAAACATTTGGGGTTTTCTTTTCTAAAAGTGGAAAACCTCTTTATCAGTGTAATGGTGCATCTGAAGATGAAAAAAGGGCAAAAGTTCATTGGGTTACGCCGTTGCACCTAGTCTAATGGATAAAGAGAAATAGAATTATGATTTGTTCACAGAATCCAACATATTGTAGTTTTTATCTATTTTATTTATTGGAAAGACCTAGAAAGATTCGAGCCCTTGTGGCATCAAAACTGCACTCTAAATTCTGATAAAGATTTGCATGCTTCTTGGCCCAGAGGGTGCAATTCAGGGACAGAATGCCATTGTTTGATGTTGGTACTCTTTCTGCAAACTTACTCAAGCAATTGTAGGATCTATTCTTTGTTTTTGCCCAAAAAACAAAAGAAATGCTTTCAGAACTGTACAAAATCTGAACCCGTGAACATAGCTCTAAATAAAAAAAACAATTGATCAGTGGAGTGGAAAGTCATGTAACGGAGATGAAGGAGCAATACTGTTAAGTGTCACAAAAATATAAAAACAATTGAAATAAGAAAAAAGACAAAACAGAAACAAATACCTGAAAATACATCAATCAACTTCTAATTATATTATTGAAGGAGGGACCGACACACGGAAAGGTCTAGGAGATATAGGGAGATCTGACATTTGAAGATGACTATTATGACATTGATAACTTAATAATAATAATTAAATGACATATAAGTAGTATAATATCATGGTGCTGTTGGCCATAAGTTTGATTTAAAGTAGATGTCCAGCCTTATGGTAATAATGACCTATCCTTAGGTTATTACCATTAAATAAGTTATAATTCACTTTTCAGCAACAGTCACTACACAGTGAACAGAGATGTGTTGGTCTGGCTCTATTTACTCTTTAAATTTGGCCAGAGTTGTAGCTTAAAAGAGTTGATTGTGGGCATGCCAAATGACCGACCTCCACAAATTTGACATTGATGATCTATCTCAAGGATATGTTATTAATATCATAAGACTACACAACCCATTAAACCCCTCCATAGGTCCCACCTAAAGATGAGCAGAACACACAATTGACATTGCACCAGCCAAGGTTATTCAAAAGCCACACCGGTGCCATTCATCCACCAGGTATCACTGACCAAGATGCTGGACCAGAATCCGGTAAATCGATCTGATCATTTCTAGTCCCTACTGTCCTGGATACAACAGACAGTTCTGAATTTGGGTCTTTGCCCTGCAGTCGCGGGCATCTACTAAATGTCTCTCTCTGCTAAACATGAACCAACCTTTGGAAGTTCAGTTCACTGACAGCATACAAGCCTAGCTCCACTGACTCAAGCTTGACCCAAACCCCGGATCAAGTCACTGATTGGCAGTTTGAGTCTTCGCCCACATACAGCCAGCCATAAGCAGATCACTTCCAGGGAGCGGGCTTTTCCAAACTTTTTTTGTTGCACACTACATTCGAGCACACTGTTGTTACCCTCAGTGTGCGCCATTCAAACACTGCAATCGGCTCACACAGGGCTGAGCACTAAGTGTACACCAGCACAGCATTGCTTACATGAGTTTTGTTCACACATAAAGCATTCGATCCTCGAACTCGGACCATGATTTTTAAATTTGGTGTTCGGTGCGAAAACTGAACCTCAGGTTCTCTCATCTCTACTCACTGCCACTGCACCTCTGACATCTCCTTCCAGGGTAGAAAAAAATTACAAATAGGTGTGGCTAGGGGCGTGACCAATTTTTTTTGTAGCATGCTACGCACTTTGCATTATTTGTCCCCCTTTCCAATTAAGTCTTCCATATCTTTAACTAGTACCGAGGTAAACAGTATAACCATTAAAAATGTCACATTCCAGATTTCTCCTAAAACCAATTTTTTTTTTTACTGTCCATGCCACAAATTCTCTAAAAAAGATGTTTGTTCCACAATGTAATTTCTCTTGAAAATTGTTATGGTTTAGTTGCTTTAAAGCAATATAGGAAAACTCAATTATTGATGATGTAGAGTGTGATAAACTACAAACGTCTTTATCGCTGAGTTATGACGCATTGATTTCTCAAAAACAATAAAAGGTCAGCACGGTTTATTCGGTTATGTCTGCATTACTGTGCTTTTATTGTTCTGTGTGGAGAAAGCCATAACATACACATCATTCATTACAAACGTACATTGGTCTGCTAAAAATATTCCCAGCCCTGGCACGGACTCAAAATCAACCAATCAATTTACAAGTTCTAAGATTTCAGATGGTATCATCGAAATTTTCGAATGTGCAGAACTATCCTGAAAATAACCTCTGAATTGCCAATGTAATTGAACTAAAGTATGGGCTTTCCATCTAGAACAAATTATGTGTCAGCCAATAAATTACAAGTACTAATCAGTAGTTTCCTTTTGTTTTTTAAATTAAGTGAAATTTTTAGCATTGGGTGAGCTCACTTGCGTCTCTGTGTGTGGTATGGTAATTCCTTCCCATACATGCATGACAGTTCTAATGAGGTGGTTAGGTATTAAACAAACTAATTATAGGCATATACTGATGTCTGAAAAAGGTTACAAATTTCAGGAGAACCTCCACTAACAAAAATATTAGTCTTCTATTTTAGAAATGAACTCAACAAAACGATGTGCTCTTTAAGAAAATAGTCATCCAAGTAGTCAGCTGGCGATCTTGAGTATGTGACTTTTGTAGAGATTAGATGATTGATCAGTGGAGTCTCAAGGTCAAGTCAAATTTGCTGATATTTGCAGTTTTACACAAATTTGAAAGTTTGTTGTAATTCAATTTCAGTTTTCCCCCACACTGCTGAAGCATTCAAGATTAGGGTAACATCATTTTGCATTGCTGCATCAACCTCCCCATAATGACCTGCAGCTATGACATCTTATGGATTATCATATCTTAGATGTCAAAGGTTTGTTTTTGTTCGTTTAAATGGATATTTGCATGTCATTGCATTGTTTTTGGTAATGAGACAGCATGGATTTAGGGAAGTTTGCATTTGGCTTGTTTTTTCTTCATTTGGTGTGGTTCTCCTTATTTGAGAACTTTTATCTTACATAGTGTACTGCTTGCTTCTTTGGAGCTTGAATTCCTGGCTGAGTGTGTGCTGTAGTTATATGCAAATGAAAGGAATAAGTCATCTCTCTCCAGCCTACTCATTTACATAAAACAGTTGGCTGCTCAATTTCTTCCCACTCCCTCTCAGCTACTGACAAGCTGCTGATTTAAACATTGGAGAACTATGAGCCCCCAGCATTGGCTGCTTCCATAGCAGATTTCCTTTTCAAAATTCTCACTTTCCCCAGCTGTGCACTTGTTCAAATGCTCTGATATCTCAACATATATCTATAATGATACCAGTGTATACTCCAGAACAAACCACTGATAGCTGAATGTGTTATAGCAGAACTTCTAATATTACAGCTCTGCTACTCACTGGACTTTTTACTCAAAAAGTGTTCACTCTACCAGGAAGTAAGGAAACTGATGAGCTTTGTGCTGCTCAAGAGACAACTAGAAAATAGCCCTTCAAGGTTGTATGCAGAGCATTACCTTTAGTTAACTAATTTCTCTTTTTGACAAATGAACAAAAGAAACATGGAGGCTCACATGAAAGATATTGACCTGTGTTTTGACACTTTGCTACAGATCACATGGAACCATTAGTTGTGTGGATAGTAGAGGAATATTGGACAATTAAAGCACATGCAGACACTTTGAAAAAAAAAATCACTGTTTGGCACATTAGACTATGCTTCCTCTTTTTTTTTTTACTTAGAATGGAAATTTAGCTAAAATACGCCATACTTATACTCCTAAAGCTAATTGCAGCCTCTTTTGTCCCCATTAGATAAGGTTGAGCACAGTGCATAAAACAGCTGAGCAAGTAACAGCAAGTAAGATGTCCATGGAAATTGACGTTCTACACGACAATATGGTTTAGAAAGGAAACTTTCTCTAACTCTATCTGCTCTCATAATTGCTATTACTCTTGCCATGGGGAAAGTTCTCGGTATTAGGAAAAAATGTTCACCTGCAATCTGGTGACTTATTGTCTGCTGGAAATATGCAAAAATTAATGTCTAGACAGCAGGGATCACATTCAGCCAGTCTGAATTTAGTAAGAGAGATGGAAATGAAAAATATAGTTAATACATTTCACCATACGAAGTCAGTAAAATTGAAATGTTCTGGTAAAATTTTCAGCATGATTAATTTTTCTTGGGATTAATTACTGTTAACTTAGCTGGAACCATTGGATATGATCAGCAATTCCTTGTGGCATGTCACCTTTGGAATGGTAGATACCTAATAAAGGGACCCAGAGAACCATCGTTCCTTGGATAGGCTCAGAAAAGAAGGCCAGATATATGAAGAATACGAGAGATTGTGTCACGGTCGTCTCTCTGTTGTAGAGATTAGTATAAAGCTGTGGAAAAAGAAGCGCAGATAGGGTATTACCCAAATAATGTGGGGTGAGGGGGGGGGGAGTACTACTCACCAGATGAAGTTGTGCAAGTCACAACTCCTTTAGTCGCATATAAAAATGTGATTAAGGCTGCAGCCCCCCGAAAGCAGATAACAGAGAAAGGTAGAGAGGGGTGGTAATGCTGCGCCAAAAATCACTAATGAAATTCAGATTAACGTGTCTTTATTATTGGCATAGGTCTACGCGTTTCAGGAGCTCTGCTCCCTTCTTCAGGACCGACAAGCATAAAAGAAACATCAAATCTCTGATGCTTTTTTTATGCTTGTCGGTCCTGAAGAAGGGAGCAGAGCTCCTGAAATGCGTAGACCTATGCCAATAATAAGGACACGTTAATCTGAATTTCATTAGTGATTTTTGGCGCAGCATTACCACCCCTCTCTACCTTTCTCTGTTGTAGAGATTATGGACAGGTTCTGGGTCAGAGTCTCACTTTGCCTTGTGAGACTCTGAAGATTAAATGTATTCCTTTACCTTTGTGGAAGAGAGGATTAATGTCAGTTTGTTTTCCTGCAGTGTCCGACTCCTGGTCAGGTATTTCTGGTTTCGACCACTTCCAGGCCCTATATATACCCTCGGCTTCCGTCAGCGGGTGCCGGTTATTTTCATTCATTTGGAAGCTTGGCCAGGAGTTAAAAGCAGTTTCAGGAGCCCTCTCTGTTACTTCCTGTGTTGGCTTTGGTGCCTACTGCAGCAGTCTATGGTATGCCTATTGTTTAGTGTGGACATTTCCCAGTTGTCTGTTTACTTCCCCCATTTATGTTGTTTCCATCTGTGCATATTTAGTCTTTCTGTTGTGTATGATTGCCGGGTGTATGAGTTGTTGGATTTTACCCTGTTCATGTTAGTTGTAGGGTTTGTGTTTCCAGTTCCAGCTCACTACTCGGGTGGAAGTGGAGGAGGGGAGTTACATCAGGCTTTGAACGGGACATGCTAGTGACTCAGACCCAGTGGCGTAGCAACTGCTTTTGCCGCCCGGGACAGTCGTCAAATTTCCTGCCCCCCTCCGTTGGCCGTCGATAATCCAGAAACCTTCAAAAATCCGGAAACCCATCAAAATATTTATTTTTCATGGAACTACTACAATCAAAGATCTAATTGTAGACTGCTGCTATTAGTCCTAGACTTTCTAGACTAGCTCTACTTCATACATACACACACACACACACACACACACACACACACACATACACACAGCTCTGCTGCATACATGCAGACAGATAGCTCTGCTGGATACATATAGACAGACACACACAGCTCTACTGCATATATACAGACAGACACACACACACAACTCTGCTGCATACATACATACAGACACACACAACTCTGTTGCATACATATATACAGACACACACAACTCTGCTGCATGCATACAGACAGACTGAACTCTGCTGCATACATACATACAGACAGACACACACAACTCTGCTGCATACAGACAGACACACACAGCTCTGCTGCATACATCTAGACACGCGGCTCTTGGGGGCCCACACACGCGGCTCCAGGGAGCCCACACACACAGCTCCGGGGGCCAGCACATACAGCTTTGGGGGGGCAGGGCATACACCTGGGGGGGAGAAGCCCATACAGCTCACTGGGGCCCATAAACCGGGTGGCTGGGAGGGAACATACAGGTCAAGTGGGGGGGAGGGGTGTAGCACATACCGCTCGGTCACGGAGGAGAGGGGTCCCACACAGCACCGGAGGGAAGCGGTGTGCTGGGGGTCGCTGGTTGGCATTGCGCCTCCTTCATCTGTGGGACTGAGTAGGCGGCCCGTGGTAGCTCCGCCCACAGATGAAGCTCAAACCAGGAGGATGCAACAAACGCTGTGTTCTGCGCGCCTTAAAGGTAAGGCAGCCACAGTTTCCTGCCGAGGACTGCGGTCCCTGGAACTCGGCCCGGGGGCAGCAGAACTGAAGGCGAGTGGCCAAAATGCCGCCCTCCTGACAAGTGCCACCTGGGGCGGACCGCCCCCTCCACACCCCTTTTGGTACACTACTGCTCAGACCTTGCTACCATCAAGTGTACCTCTGAGCTGAGGGACAACGCAGGGTCCACAGTCTGAGGGTCAGCTCAGGTGTCCCGGTTCTGCCTTCTGGTCCCCGTGACAGATTGTTATCAAACGTAGTACATAGTACTTGACAAAAATTCTTTCAGCTCTTTAAATGTTGCTGTAGGCCTTCTAGCAGGCTCCTGGACCATTTTTCTTATTTTATGTTCAACAATATTTGACAGACTTCTACCCTAGTTCTATGTAATGTCACTGTTGTGCCAAATGTAAACCACTTTTTGATGACCATCTTCATTGCTCAATGGTATATATAATGATTTGATAAAAAATTGTACTCTTGTCCTAAATGATAAGGTTTAACAATTAGATCCCTTTGCTGTGTTGTAAGCTGTTTACAGGCGGCCATTGCTTTTGCTGTAAAATGCAACTAAAAAAATTTCAGGAAAATCATACCATCACAGCTAAACTGGAGAATATGGAGTTAATTAGAATCACTTTAAGTATTGGAAACCGAGTATTGACTACAATTTAACATGAGCTTAAGGGTATGTGCGCACGTTGCTTTTTACCTGCTTTTTACCTGCTTTTTTGCTGCTTTTTCTTCTGCGCTGTTTAATGACAAAATGGATGTGTTCTTCTATTCAAGCAAAGTCTATGGGAATTTGGGTTTCTTGTTCACACTATGTTGTTCAAAATGCTGCCTTTTTGTGGCAGAACTTTGGTCAAAAACTCAGCTTTTCAAAGAAGCAACATGTCAATTGTTTTTGCCATTTGGGTTTTGCATTGCAAAGCTGAGTTTTTGACCAAAGTTCTGCCACAAAAAGGCAGCATTTTGAACAACATAGTGTGAACAAGAAACCCAAATTCCCATAGACTTTGCTTGAATAGAAGAACACATCCATTTTGGCATTAAACAGCGCAGAAGAAAAAGCAGCAAAAAAGCAGGTAAAAAGCAACGTGCGCACATACCCTAAATGTTATTGGCTAATTCCGAGCACATTCTCATCCTTAATTATAAGAAGGTTTTCACATTTATAAAATCACATAATTTTAGGTTTGTTATATTTATTTTCCCAATCAAAATTATTTTAGTTTGTTTCTCAAGGGATTTGTATAGATTATGGATAACCTTAAAAATGCAAACAGTTCTGAAATTCTTTTTCTTGGTGTGCTTTATTGCCTAAAAAACCTTTCCATTTTAACAGCGATGTGTAGACTTTTACACCTACAACATGTCCACACCCTATTTGTGGCCATTGCTGGGCACATACAGTGCCTACAAGTAGTATTCAACCCCCCTGCAGATTTAGAAGGTTTACACATTCGGAATTAACTTGGCATTGTGACATTTGGACTGTAGATCAGCCTGGAAGTGTGAAATGCACTGCAGCAAAAAAGAATGTTATTTCTTTTTTTATTTTTGTTTTAAATTGTGAAAAGTTTATTCAGAGGGTCATTTATTATTCAACCCCTCAAACCACAAGAAATCTGTTTGGTTCCCCTAAAGTATTAAGAAGTATTTCAGGCACAAAGAACAATGAGCTTCACATGTTTGGATTAATTATCTCTTTTCCCAGCCTTTTCTGACTAATTAAGACCCTCCCCAAACTTGTGAACAGCACTCATAGTTGGTCAACATGGGAAAGACAAAGGAGCATTCCAAGGCCATCAGAGACAAGATCGTGGAGGGTCACAAGGCTGGCAAGGGGTACAAAACCCTTTTCAAGGAGTTTGGCCTACCTGTCTCCACTGTTGGGAGCATCATCCGGAAGTAGAAGGCTTATGGAACTACTGTTAGCCTTCCACGGCCTGGACAGCCTTTGAAAGTTTCCACCCGAGCCGAGGCCAGGCTTGTCCGAAGAGTCAAGGCTAACCCAAGGACAACAAGGAAGGAGCTCCAGGAAGATCTCATGGCAGTGGGGACATTGGTTTCAGTCAATACCATAAGTAACGTACTCCACCGCAATGGTCTCCGTTCCAGACGAGCCCGTAAGGTACCTTTACTTTCAAAGTGTCATGTCAAGGCTCGTCTACAGTTTGCTCATGATCACTTGGAGGACTCTGAGACAGACTGGTTCAAGGTTCTCTGGTCTGATGAGACCAAGATCGAGATCTTTGGTGCCAACCACACACGTGATGTTTGGAGACTGGATGGCACTGCATACGACCCCAAGAATACCATCCCTACAGTCAAGCATGGTGGTGGCAGCATCATGCTGTGGGGCTGTTTCTCAGCCAAGGGGCCTGGCCATCTGGTCCGCATCCATGGGAAGATGGATAGCACGGCCTACCTGGAGATTTTGGCCAAGAACCTCCGCTCCTCCATCAAGGATCTTAAGATGGGTCGTCATTTCATCTTACAACAAGACAATGACCCAAAGCACACAGCCAAGAAAACCAAGGCCTGGTTCAAGAGGGAAAAAATCAAGGTGTTGCAGTGGCCTAGTCAGTCTCCTGACCTTAACCCAATTGAAAACTTGTGGAAGGAGCTCAAGATTAAAGTCCACATGAGACACCCAAAGAACCTAGATAACTTGGAGAAAATCTGCATGGAGGAGTGGGCCAAGATAACTCCAGAGACCTGTGCCGGCCTGATCAGGTCTTATAAAAGACGATTATTAGCTGTAATTGCAAACAAGGGTTATTCCACAAAATATTAAACCTAGGGGTTGAATAATAATTGACCCACACTTTTATGTTGAAAATTTATTAAAATTTAACTGAGCAACATAATTTGTTGGTTTGTAAGATTTATGCATCTGTTAATAAATCCTGCTCTTGTTTGAAGTTTGCAGGCTCTAACTTATTTGCATCTTATCAAACCTGCTAAAATCTGCAGGGGGTTGAATACTACTTGCAGGCACTGTATGTTGAGGAGGCATGTGCTGACAATGGGCACAGTCTGGATGATTACCAAAGTTTTTGTTTCTTGCCAGCAGCGCTCTTTATAAGAAATTGCAGTTTACTGCGCGTAACTATGCAGTTAAACCGTTGGTGCGCCGGAATAGACCTGCTAGATGGAGTCTAAAAGATTACTCTTGGACTCTGTCTGGTGAATGGGGGATTTTGGTCACTTGTCAAAAGGAAATTTACTGCACAAACACTATGTACATCTAGCCTTAAACTACATATATACTGAAAAATAATCACGAATGACTATTCTTAAGGCTTGTTCCTTGATCTTTCAGGGTAAAAAGGCTGCTGATCACTTATTGAATGAGCAAGGCACTTGTTCATTATGAGAAATCACTGCAAAACAAGATCATTCTAGGTGGTGCAATGTCCTGTGTAAACAGGTCTGACACTGCGGAGAACAATTTTTGCCTAAAAGCGTACTGAGCAATCTATTACAGATTACTCAGTTTGCATAATTTACATAGATCTCACTGTGTAAATATGCTGACAATGGAATAACAAAGGTTAAAAGCCGAGCTGTTATTATAGAAGGTGAATGTAAAATCCTGGGAAAGTGATTTATGCTAAGCGTTTCGGAGTGGATACTCCTTATGTAGGACAATCACAACTGTCATTGTCCTGAAGAAGTTTCGTCTTCGAAATGCGTTGAATAGATCACTTTCCCAGGATTCTGCGTTCATCTATAATGACAGCTCGGCTTTTAACCCTTTTCCTTCCATTGTCTGCTTTTTCATGCCTTTGAGGCTGCTCCAAGCCGTTATTTGTGTCATTTTGTTTGTTGTGTCTCACAAAACCTATCCAGGTGATGCTACCTTTGCTCTCAAGCACTTTCATCATCTCCACAGATAAGACCCTATTGCGCTTGTCCTTTATATTTTGTGTAAACGGGATATAAGGCGCTGGTCATTTAGCAACAGCAATCAGTCAGTGTTAAATAACTCTTAGGGGCCCTTTGCACACTACGACATCGCAAGCCGATGCTGTGATGCTGAGCGCGATAGTCCCCGCCCCTGTCGCAGCTGCGATATCATGGTGATAGCTGCCGTAGCGAATATTATCGCTACGGCAGCTTCACATGCACTTACCTGCCCTGTGACGTCGCTCTGGCCGGCGAACCGCCTCCTTCCTAAGGGGGCGGGTCGTGCGGCGTCATAGCGATGTCCCACGGCAGGCGGCCAATAGAAGCGGAGGGGCGGAGATGAGTGGGACGTAAACATCCCGCCCACCTCCTTCCTTCCACATAGCCGGCCGGGATGCCGGTTGGAGATGTTCCTCGCTCCTGCGGCTTCACACACAGAGATGTGTGCTGCCGCAGGAACGAGGAACAACATCGTAACATCGGTCTTTCCAAATTCATGTAAATGACCGATGCTACACCGGTGATACCATTACGATGCTTTTGTGCTCATTAATCGTATCAAAAATGCTTTACACACTACGATGTCGAGAGCGACGCCGGAAGTGCGTCACTTTCGATTTGACCCCACCGACATCACACCTGCGATGTCGTAGTGTGCAAAGGGCCCCTTAGTGAATACATTAATCAAATGATTTTCTTTGCCCAAGTTTTGCGCTATCTGCTTTCCACATTTTCAGTCCTATCTCCCACAGGTCATCCAGGGAAGGCTGCATCTTTTACACTTTCCATTGTTCTGATCCTCATTAATTATTTACTTTGGTGTCACATCCTATCTGCATTTTTCTGTTTACCCTTTTGCTGATAACCCCATGGGAATCTAAATGCTGACTAAACAGCTTTTTTCCAATATAAATATATGCAAGGCTGAACTAAAAGTAATGGACATGTCCTGGCCCTTAAAAATATTTTGTGTGTAAATTTCAATATATTAGTGTAATGTGCTGACTATGGTAAGGAGATGTGCTTTAAATGCTTTGTGTTCTCAAGTTGTAAAAACGTTAATTATGGTAAAGTGCAAGTGTTATTGGAAAGGGAAATTGATTTAATTTTATGATTTTCTGCTGGGAAATTTGTATCAGCAAGCAAATTCCTATTTGTAACTGGTTGTTAAAATCTCATGTTGCTTAGTAAAGCACATTACACCGACACATAAACTATGGTAATCCAATAACATTTCTTACAGGTATATTAAATATGCTAACATGGTCTTCAGGTTATAATCATTCAGAAAATGAAAAGACTTTTACCCAGTGTTATGTATAGAGCACAGGGGTAGTACTAAGTACACCGCGAACAGAATTATTAGGCAAGTTGTATTTTAGAGCATTTGTTTTATTATTGATTAACAACTATGTTCTCAATCAACCCAAAAGACTCATAAATATCAAAGCTTAATATTTTGGAAGTTGGAATGTTTTTTTAGATTTGGCTATCTTAGGAGGATATCTGTTTGTGAAGGTTACTATTACTGTGCAGAATTATTAGGCAACTTAATAAAAAACAAATTATTTCCATCTCACTTGTTTATTTTCACCAGGTAAATCAATATAACCGCACAAAATTTTGAAATAAATATTTCTGACATTCGAAAACAAACCCCCAAAAATTAATGACAATATATCCATCTTTCTTTATTATAACACTCAACAGCCTACCATCCATAGATTCTGTCAGTTTCTTGATCTTTTTACGATCAACATTGCGTGCAGCAGCCACCACAGCCTCCCAGACACAGTTCCGAGAGGTGTACTGTTTTCCCTCCCTGTAAATCTTACATTTTATGAGGGACCACAGGTTCTCTATGTGGTTCAGATCAGGTGAACAAGGGGACCATGTCATTATTTTTTCATCTTTTAGACCTTTACTGGCCATCCACGCTGTGGAGTAGTTGGATGCATGCGATGGAGCATTGTCCTGCATGAAAATCATGTTTTTCTTGAACGATGCCGACTTCTTCCTATACCACTGCTTGAAGAAGTTGTCTTCCAGAAACTATCAGTAGGTCTGGGAGTTGAGCTTCACTCCATCCTCAACCTGAAAAGGTCCCACAAGTTCATCTTTAATGATACCAGCCCATACCAGTACCCCACCTCCACTTTGCTGGCGTCTGAGCCAGACTGGAGCTCTCTGCCTTTACTGATCCAGGCTCTAGCCCATCAAGAGTCACTCTCATTTCATCAGTCCATAAAAGCTTTGAAAATCAGTCTTAAGATATTTCTTGGCTCAGTCTTGATATTTTATCTTATCTTTTTTGTTCAAGGGCAGTCGTTTTTCAGCCTTCCTTACCTTGGCCATGTCCCTAAGTATAGCACACCTTGTGCTTTTTGATACTCCAGTAATGAAATATGGCCAAGCTGGTGGCAAATGGCATCTTGGCAGCTTCACGCTTGGTTTTCCTCAATTTATGGGCAGTTATTTTGCGCCTTTTTTACCCAACAAGCTTCTTGCGACCCTGTTGTCTATTTGCCATGAAACGCTTGATTGTTCAGAGATCACGCTTCAAAAGATTGGCAATTTCAAGACTGTTGCATCCATTTGCAAGACATCTCACAATTTTAGACTTTTCAGAGCCTGTCAAATCTATCTTGTGACCCATTTTGCCAAAGGAAAGGAAGTTGGCTAATAATTAAGCACACCTTATATAGGGTGTTGATGTCCTTACACCACACCCCTCCTCATTACAGAGATGCACATCACCTGATTTACTTAATTGGTAGTTGGCTCTCAAGCCTATACAGCTTGGAGTAGGACAACATTTATAAAAATTTTCATGTGATCAAAATACTCATTTGGCTAATAATTCTGCACACAGTGTATTACTGAATGGCAAAGTAATCACCGTGCCTTCAAGCACTGAACTAGGCATAATACAGAGTATCCGTTTTCATTGGAGTGTCCCTTTAAAAAAATATAAATAATTTTAAGACATATTACCAAAATGTTTTTCTTAAATATTATTACTGAAGAATAGAGATGAATGGGGACCTGTGGAAGTTCAGGTTCTGCTTGTCCAGCTGAACTTTTTAAGGTTCAGTTTTGGGTCTGAATGTGACCTGAATTTCATTTGAAGTCACTGATTGGCAGTTCAAGTCACTCTCACATGCAGCCAGCCATAGACAGATCACTTCCAGAGGAGGGTGGGCAGGGTTTTTTCATGTTTTTTTGTTTGGTACACACTACATGCGACTACACTGTTGTTATCCCTAATGCAAGCCGATAAAACACTGCAAGTGGCTCACACAGGGCTGAGCACCGAGCATAACCAAGCACAGCAATGCTCGCACAAGTGGGTTGAATTCGTAAAGCACCTGAATTCTAATCCCGAACTCTGTTTTTTTTGGAAAAGTCAGAGTTTGTACCGAACACCGAACTTCAGGTTCTCTTATCTCTACTGATGAAGTTTTGTTATCTATGTGATTATGAGCTATGCACTGTAGCTTTGATGACAGAGAGTTTATCCATAAAATAATGATTGAGCAACCTATTATAATAGCATTAACAGTGTTGAACTGAAGTTCCAAGGGCCCACCACTCAAATTGACTCTGGGGGCTCATTTTCAGCTGTATGAAAACATTATATTACCCACATTCACAAACTTACCTATATAATAAATAATTATTAGATGTTATCTTTGTCTGCACATAGTGAATTTAGATTTTTATTCACTTATATAGCACAATCATATTCCACAGCGCTAAGTTCACTACTAGTATGTCTTTGGAGAAACCATGAGGAAACCCACACAAACATAGAGAGAACATACATGAAGCGTATTGTTTAATTTATAAACCCAAAATTAGAAGAGTTGACCATAAATCACAGATATTCAGAATTCAACTGGGATAAACCAACAGCTAATCAAACCAAATTATCCCAATAAAGCTTATAAATCGATAAAACGTTTTTTTATTGATGGTATTAAAAAACATAAACACAAACAATAATTAAAAATCAAGGCAAGGGGAGCATGTACTACACCCACAATGGGAACCATGTGTATTAAATAACCTAAGTCCCAGCAGGTCATATAACAACTATAAATTACACAACAAGAACATTGAACAAGCAGCTAACATTATCCCCATATAATAATAGCAATGGTCTACTTTAAATCGCTGCCCATCAAAGTACTTGGCTCATAACAATACCAGACCTGCTGTCATGTCAGTAGTACAAAAACTGCTCCCCTGCCAGCCACTCCAACACGTGTTTCACACCGCTTCCTCAGGGAGTGATGTGGAGGCAAGCAGGGAGCGTTCTTATATAGGACCGGCACACATGTGTTAATTAATCCAAAACCCAATACTTTCGTATATGGCGCCACCATGTCAACGCCCACCGGAAGTTCAGGAGCGCGTCACCGTCGGCCACGTCACACGCACGCGCACTGGCATGCGATGACGCGGGCGAGGGAGACGCGTCCCCTAGCAACCGTCGGGATGCAGGCAGGCGGCGCACAGCATGGGGAGAATCATGTGTTTTGTAGCCAGGTCACATGACCGCATTGTGAACCCGCCCTAACAGGATATCCAGGGACGCACCTCCTCAACCAACCATATAATAACACGGAAGGGGGGAGGATGCATCCCATGGAAACCAAAAGCGTCAGACAGAATAACATAAACACCGGGCAAATAGCATACAAAGGGCACTACATAACCCATCCATCAACCATAGCAATCACTCAACAATCATAAACCTTATATCCACACAGTCATCCAAAATGCACAGGATAAAAATAGTGCATGTATAAACGTACATAATAAGTTAAAAAGTATATATATATAAAAATATACATATATATATATATAAATATAAAAACTTTATTAATATCTCAATATAAAAATAAGAGTGCACGTGAAAGTGACCAAATAAAAATAAATATAAATAAATAAGTGCATAAGTATAAAATATATGTGTAAACAGTAATAATTATAAATGTATGTGAACAAGTGAAAGTGATAAAAAATGATGACAAAATATGTAATAAATATACCATATATAAGTGAAAATACGAGGATAAAAAATATATATATCCATAAAAATAGTGAAAAAAAAAAAAAAAAGGGTTAAAAGTGAAAAAGTGAAAAATAATTAGTATAGATCCGAAAAAAGTGAGAGTGAAAAATTATTTATTAAAAATTAAATACAATAAAATTATGCAATATAGAAAAAATATATATAATCTCATTTGATACTGACCCATAACAATACCATTAAATACTATACTCAACCGCACCACAGACACTTACTACACTATTAGGTTGAAATTAAATACTACATTCAACCGCATCACAAACACTACCTACACTATTAAATTAAACCTAACAATACAATAGCCCTTCCAGAGTCGCAAAAGCCCATACCCAAACCCATCTGACGCCAAACCAACTTTATTAAACAAGAAAGCTTACCCCCTATATTATTTAAATCAATTTACGTCAATTCATTTACCACTGTGCAATACTAAAAACTATTGCTCCATTAGGTCAATGCAGATTACAGAGTATACAGATCACAGAAAGCTACCAAAGCCCCATTGTTCGTTAAGTCCAAAAGGTACAATTGTTCTTAAAATAGTAATCCATCGGCATTCTTTTTGCAGCAAGCGGGTTTTCAAATCTCCACCTCTTAAACCCATATGGATCCGATCAATTCCTTGGACCTTTAATCCCTTCCATGAACCGGGATGTTTGTCACGAAAATGCCTTGCCAATGGCTTCAGTTTCTTGATGGCCTCAAAATCATCAGGTCTGACCTCATATGCAGACTTGATATCCCGTATATGCTCTTGAATACGGACTCTTAACTCTCTTGAAGTCATACCCACATACGAAAGTCCACAGGGGCACGTCGCAAGGTATATTACCGCCTCTGTTTTGCAATTTATATGATGAACAACTTCAAATTCCCGTGTTCCCGCGGAGTTCCAGAAGGTTTTGGTCTTCAAAATAACAGGACACACAGAACAGCCCCCACACGTCCATGATCCCCATTTCGGACCTGAGGACTGAAAAAGAAAACCAGGCTTAGGAGGAACATAATGACTTCGTACAATAGAGTCTCCCATGGTCTTACTCCTTCTGGCTGTAACAATAGGAACATCAGATATGAACTTTCTGATATCCTGATCCTGTTGTAATATTGGCCAATATTTTTGAAAAATTTTTATCATATCGTTCCATCTACCATGGTAGTTGGTAATGAGACGAACAACTTCCTGATCATTAGTCTTTTTCTTTGCGATCAGTAAGTCACTCCTCTTGCTACCCCTAGCCCGATTGTATCCTTTTTGAATACAATCTTGTTTGTACCCTCGCTGTACAAACCTCTTCTGGAGCTCCACTGCCTCCTTTTCAAATTCTTCATCTTTATCACAAATACGACGTGCCCGAATGAACTGTCCAGTAGGTATTCCTTTTATTACATGAGCTGGATGTGCAGATCTTGCATGTAAATAAGCATTAATGCTGGTTTCTTTACGGAATATTGTCGTATGCAAAGTACCATCCTCATCCACAGATATTTTCAGGTCAAGGAAATCAGTAGTCTTCTGTTCGATCCTATGGGTTAAGCGGATATTATTACTATTTGCATTTAAAGTACGCAAAAACGCATCCAAGGCCGTTCTTGATCCTTGCCATATAAAAAGGATATCGTCGATGAATCTCATCCAAGATATAATAGACCCACCCATAGATGCCTCATTGATGGGTATGCAATCTTTTTCCCATAACCCTAAAAATAAATTTGCATAGGAAGGGGCGAAAGCCGCCCCCATGGCCACGCCCCTCCTCTGCAAATAATACTGATTCTTGAATAAGAAGAAATTATGGGTTAGTGCAAATTCCATCAATACCATCAAAAGATTCAACAAGTCCCTATTGAGTCCACGCATGGAAAGATAATATTTAGCAGCAAGCAACCCATCTTCATGTTTTATAGATGTATATAGGGACTCGACATCACATGTCACAATAAACATGTCTGGTTCCAAGATGACACTGTCCAACCGCTGTAAAACTTCTGTCGAGTCCCTAATATATGATGGTAGATCACTTACACATGGTCTCAAATAGTAATCTAAAATTTTACAGACTGGTTCAATAAGGGCCCCATTCCCCGATACGATGGGTCTACCCGGGGGATTTGATATGTCCTTGTGAACCTTAGGGAGGAAATATATTGTGGCCACAGTAGGTTCAGGAACTTTCAATCCCTCCCATATCTTCTTTGGAATAACGCCATTCTGATAACCCAAATCCAAAATTCCAAACAATTCCTCCTGGAACCTTTTGGTTGGATTATTTTCCAATTTTGCATAACAACTATTATCTCTCAATTGGCGATACGCCTCCTTTTCATATTTCTGGGCAGGCCATACAACAATATTGCCCCCCTTATCTGAGGGCTTAAAGATCACACCTTCCATCTTTGACAATTCATTCAGGGCTTTCCTTTGGGCACCAGTCAAATTGTCATACATCTTATGACTAGGCATTTTATAGAACTCCTCACAAACCATCATAGTGAACATTTCCACAGCTGAACTACCTGACAGGAGAGGAAACATCTTTCCTTTTTTCTTTATAAAGTCTGGAAACTTACCAAAATCTCCATTGGTCTGTTCCTGAAGAAGCTCCTCTAATATCCGTACCGCTTCCAATTCCTCCTCTGTAGAAAAGGGAGAATGTGGAGGTTGTTTAGAAAAATGTTTCTTAAGGAGGAGTTTACGTGCAAACAAAAATGTATCTTTGATTGCATTGAAACAATCAAAATTTGCAGATGGACAAAATTTTAGCCCAAAGGATAATACGGACTCCTGAGCCTCTGTAAGGGGAATATCAGATAAATTGATTACCTTTAGGACCTTATTCTCAGTAGAACCAGCATCACCATTGTAATCCTGTTTTCTCTTCATGGCACTTTTCTGTGTATTTTGTCTCGTCATCATACCATATGAGGTAGTTGGTATATCCTCATTAGAAGTGCCTGAGTTGATGCTGGATAAAGATGACATAGAATGGGACCTGGTTTTCAATTTCCTCATTCTCCACTTAAAGACCTGGTTTGTTTGGTAATCTCCCATATCTCGTTTGGTGGAATAAAACGTCCTTGGAGCAATATTTATTAAAACAAATGGTTCCAAGAGGACTGAGGATCCAGGTACATCCAGCTTTTCCCATTGAGGATAATGGTTTATTGGATAGATGGGAAGAAGCTTGTACAAATTGCTCCAAAAAATTTATAGAAATTTTGATTGAACATGATATGAAGTCATTGCAGAATACAGAGGAACAGATTAAACAAGTTCAACTTAGATTGCAGCAGAATTTAAGTACCGAAAACAGATTAAAATTTGAACAAGAAATTGAAACCCTATTTCCTAAGTGGGAGGCGGATATTCAACAACTTAAAATGGATAAATTTAAACGAGATATGGGAGATTACCAAACAAACCAGGTCTTTAAGTGGAGAATGAGGAAATTGAAAACCAGGTCCCATTCTATGTCATCTTTATCCAGCATCAACTCAGGCACTTCTAATGAGGATATACCAACTACCTCATATGGTATGATGACGAGACAAAATACACAGAAAAGTGCCATGAAGAGAAAACAGGATTACAATGGTGATGCTGGTTCTACTGAGAATAAGGTCCTAAAGGTAATCAATTTATCTGATATTCCCCTTACAGAGGCTCAGGAGTCCGTATTATCCTTTGGGCTAAAATTTTGTCCATCTGCAAATTTTGATTGTTTCAATGCAATCAAAGATACATTTTTGTTTGCACGTAAACTCCTCCTTAAGAAACATTTTTCTAAACAACCTCCACATTCTCCCTTTTCTACAGAGGAGGAATTGGAAGCGGTACGGATATTAGAGGAGCTTCTTCAGGAACAGACCAATGGAGATTTTGGTAAGTTTCCAGACTTTATAAAGAAAAAAGGAAAGATGTTTCCTCTCCTGTCAGGTAGTTCAGCTGTGGAAATGTTCACTATGATGGTTTGTGAGGAGTTCTATAAAATGCCTAGTCATAAGATGTATGACAATTTGACTGGTGCCCAAAGGAAAGCCCTGAATGAATTGTCAAAGATGGAAGGTGTGATCTTTAAGCCCTCAGATAAGGGGGGCAATATTGTTGTATGGCCTGCCCAGAAATATGAAAAGGAGGCGTATCGCCAATTGAGAGATAATAGTTGTTATGCAAAATTGGAAAATAATCCAACCAAAAGGTTCCAGGAGGAATTGTTTGGAATTTTGGATTTGGGTTATCAGAATGGCGTTATTCCAAAGAAGATATGGGAGGGATTGAAAGTTCCTGAACCTACTGTGGCCACAATATATTTCCTCCCTAAGGTTCACAAGGACATATCAAATCCCCCGGGTAGACCCATCGTATCGGGGAATGGGGCCCTTATTGAACCAGTCTGTAAATTTTTAGATTACTATTTGAGACCATGTGTAAGTGATCTACCATCATATATTAGGGACTCGACAGAAGTTTTACAGCGGTTGGACAGTGTCATCTTGGAACCAGACATGTTTATTGTGACATGTGATGTCGAGTCCCTATATACATCTATAAAACATGAAGATGGGTTGCTTGCTGCTAAATATTATCTTTCCATGCGTGGACTCAATAGGGACTTGTTGAATCTTTTGATGGTATTGATGGAATTTGCACTAACCCATAATTTCTTCTTATTCAAGAATCAGTATTATTTGCAGAGGAGGGGCGTGGCCATGGGGGCGGCTTTCGCCCCTTCCTATGCAAATTTATTTTTAGGGTTATGGGAAAAAGATTGCATACCCATCAATGAGGCATCTATGGGTGGGTCTATTATATCTTGGATGAGATTCATCGACGATATCCTTTTTATATGGCAAGGATCAAGAACGGCCTTGGATGCGTTTTTGCGTACTTTAAATGCAAATAGTAATAATATCCGCTTAACCCATAGGATCGAACAGAAGACTACTGATTTCCTTGACCTGAAAATATCTGTGGATGAGGATGGTACTTTGCATACGACAATATTCCGTAAAGAAACCAGCATTAATGCTTATTTACATGCAAGATCTGCACATCCAGCTCATGTAATAAAAGGAATACCTACTGGACAGTTCATTCGGGCACGTCGTATTTGTGATAAAGATGAAGAATTTGAAAAGGAGGCAGTGGAGCTCCAGAAGAGGTTTGTACAGCGAGGGTACAAACAAGATTGTATTCAAAAAGGATACAATCGGGCTAGGGGTAGCAAGAGGAGTGACTTACTGATCGCAAAGAAAAAGACTAATGATCAGGAAGTTGTTCGTCTCATTACCAACTACCATGGTAGATGGAACGATATGATAAAAATTTTTCAAAAATATTGGCCAATATTACAACAGGATCAGGATATCAGAAAGTTCATATCTGATGTTCCTATTGTTACAGCCAGAAGGAGTAAGACCATTGGAGACTCTATTGTACGAAGTCATTATGTTCCTCCTAAGCCTGGTTTTCTTTTTCAGTCCTCAGGTCCGAAATGGGGATCATGGACGTGTGGGGGCTGTTCTGTGTGTCCTGTTATTTTGAAGACCAAAACCTTCTGGAACTCCGCGGGAACACGGGAATTTGAAGTTGTTCATCATATAAATTGCAAAACAGAGGCGGTAATATACCTTGCGACGTGCCCCTGTGGACTTTCGTATGTGGGTATGACTTCAAGAGAGTTAAGAGTCCGTATTCAAGAGCATATACGGGATATCAAGTCTGCATATGAGGTCAGACCTGATGATTTTGAGGCCATCAAGAAACTGAAGCCATTGGCAAGGCATTTTCGTGACAAACATCCCGGTTCATGGAAGGGATTAAAGGTCCAAGGAATTGATCGGATCCATATGGGTTTAAGAGGTGGAGATTTGAAAACCCGCTTGCTGCAAAAAGAATGCCGATGGATTACTATTTTAAGAACAATTGTACCTTTTGGACTTAACGAACAATGGGGCTTTGGTAGCTTTCTGTGATCTGTATACTCTGTAATCTGCATTGACCTAATGGAGCAATAGTTTTTAGTATTGCACAGTGGTAAATGAATTGACGTAAATTGATTTAAATAATATAGGGGGTAAGCTTTCTTGTTTAATAAAGTTGGTTTGGCGTCAGATGGGTTTGGGTATGGGCTTTTGCGACTCTGGAAGGGCTATTGTATTGTTAGGTTTAATTTAATAGTGTAGGTAGTGTTTGTGATGCGGTTGAATGTAGTATTTAATTTCAACCTAATAGTGTAGTAAGTGTCTGTGGTGCGGTTGAGTATAGTATTTAATGGTATTGTTATGGGTCAGTATCAAATGAGATTATATATATTTTTTCTATATTGCATAATTTTATTGTATTTAATTTTTAATAAATAATTTTTCACTCTCACTTTTTTCGGATCTATACTAATTATTTTTCACTTTTTCACTTTTAACCCTTTTTTTTTTTTTTTTTTTTTTTTTTTTTTTCACTATTTTTATGGATATATATATTTTTTATCCTCGTATTTTCACTTATATATGGTATATTTATTACATATTTTGTCATCATTTTTTATCACTTTCACTTGTTCACATACATTTATAATTATTACTGTTTACACATATATTTTATACTTATGCACTTATTTATTTATATTTATTTTTATTTGGTCACTTTCACGTGCACTCTTATTTTTATATTGAGATATTAATAAAGTTTTTATATTTATATATATATATATATATATGTATATTTTTATATATATATACTTTT
The DNA here is from genome assembly GCF_048569485.1 of Anomaloglossus baeobatrachus. Lineage (NCBI taxonomy): Eukaryota > Metazoa > Chordata > Amphibia > Anura > Aromobatidae > Anomaloglossus > Anomaloglossus baeobatrachus. Next base: position 172,106,316 of record NC_134354.1, on the reverse strand, counting down.
TAACTTATTATGTACGTTTATACATGCACTATTTTTATCCTGTGCATTTTGGATGACTGTGTGGATATAAGGTTTATGATTGTTGAGTGATTGCTATGGTTGATGGATGGGTTATGTAGTGCCCTTTGTATGCTATTTGCCCGGTGTTTATGTTATTCTGTCTGACGCTTTTGGTTTCCATGGGATGCATCCTCCCCCCTTCCGTGTTATTATATGGTTGGTTGAGGAGGTGCGTCCCTGGATATCCTGTTAGGGCGGGTTCACAATGCGGTCATGTGACCTGGCTACAAAACACATGATTCTCCCCATGCTGTGCGCCGCCTGCCTGCATCCCGACGGTTGCTAGGGGACGCGTCTCCCTCGCCCGCGTCATCGCATGCCAGTGCGCGTGCGTGTGACGTGGCCGACGGTGACGCGCTCCTGAACTTCCGGTGGGCGTTGACATGGTGGCGCCATATACGAAAGTATGGGGTTTTGGATTAATTAACACATGTGTGCCGGTCCTATATAAGAACGCTCCCTGCTTGCCTCCACATCACTCCCTGAGGAAGCGGTGTGAAACACGTGTTGGAGTGGCTGGCAGGGGAGCAGTTTTTGTACTACTGACATGACAGCAGGTCTGGTATTGTTATGAGCCAAGTACTTTGATGGGCAGCGATTTAAAGTAGACCATTGCTATTATTATATGGGGATAATGTTAGCTGCTTGTTCAATGTTCTTGTTGTGTAATTTATAGTTGTTATATGACCTGCTGGGACTTAGGTTATTTAATACATATGGTTCCCATTGTGGGTGTAGTACATGCTCCCCTTGCCTTGATTTTTAATTATTGTTTGTGTTTATGTTTTTTAATACCATCAATAAAAAAACGTTTTATCGATTTATAAGCTTTATTGGGATAATTTGGTTTGATTTATTGTTTAATTTAGGTCACTCCCCAACCTCATTGAAAGTGCCAGAACACCACTATGCAATTTTATACACAAAGTAATTGCCGATGATGCGATGCCGAGCGCGATAGTCCCCGCCCCCGTCGCAGCTGCGATATCTTTGTGATAGCTGCCGTAGCGAATATTATCGCTACGGCAGCTTCACATGCATTCACCTGCCGTGCGACGTCGCTCTGGCCGGTGAACTGCCTCCTTATTAAGGGGGCGGGTCATGCGGCATCACTGCGACGTCACACGGCAGGCGGCCAATAGGAGCGGAGGGGCGGAGATGAGCGGGATTTAAACTTCCCGCCCACCTCCTTCCTTCCGCATAGCCGAGGGGAGCCGCGGTGATGCAGGTAGGAGATGTTCCTGGCTCCTTCACACACAGCGATGTGTGCTCCCGCAGGAGCGAGGAACAACATCGAACCATCGCATCAGCCTAATTATGAAATTCGCCGATGCTACACCGATGATACAATTACGACGATTTTGCGCTCATTAATTGTATCATCTAGGATTTACACACTACGATGTCGAGAGCGACGCAGGAAGTGCATCACTTTCGACATGACCCCACCGACATCAGATCTGGGATGTCGTAGTGTGCAAAGTGCCCCTTAGACTACATATACAGATGGTATCAAAACTGCGCCCTGTCTCTGTTATGATGTGTTAGCATAGTTGCAAGTTTAAAGATGTTCTCCAGTTCATTTGCCAATGGAGATGGACCAAAGGCTTTGGACAAGGAGATCTGACCCAGTATTACAATATTTATAGAAATATTGGGGACATTTTCATTAAAGCCCGCTTTACATGCTGCAATGTATCTTACAATGTGTTGGTGGGGTCACGTCGTAAGTGACGCACATCCGGCATCGTAAGGTACATTGCAGTGTGTGACAGGTACGTGCGATTGCGATTGAATGATAAAATGTTCATCGCATACACATCGTTCATTTCTCTAGAATTGAACATCAGATTGTTCATCGTACCCAGGGTAGCACACATCGCAGTGTGTGACACCCTGGGAATGATGAACAGATCTTACCTGCGTCCTGCGGCTCCTGGCCAGCAAGGCGGAAGGAAGGAGGTGGGCGGGATGTTTACGTCCCACTCAGCTCTGCCCCTCCGCTTCTATTGGCCGGCTGCCGCGTGACGTCGCTGTGACGTCGAACGTCCCTCCCACTTCAGGAAGTGGACGTTCGCCGCCCACAGCGAGGTCGTATGGACGGGTAAGTACGTGTGACGGGGGTTAATCGTTTGTGTGGCACATTCAACAAATTGAACGTGCCGCACATACAATGGGGGTGTTTACGATTGCATACGATATCGAATGCTGGATCGTAAGGTGTAAAGCAGGCTTATATCTAGATATGGAATTGTGCAATTTACT